>NC_042622.1:225104695-225704695 GCF_901001135.1 Rhinatrema bivittatum
GGCTCTGATCGGCATCACCGTGGGCGAGCGATTCATGTAAGTGGTAATAGACATGTAAAAGATAAACAATGATTGTCCTTCTGATTGGGAGGGGATTTCGTGCCGATTTAAGTGCAGATTAATAGATAAACGGATCGAGGCACCCGGAGCTCTCCTGCACACGTCCACCTCCGCTCACCACATCACGTGATCTCCCCAATTCTGTTATTTTTAACAGTAGTGTCAAACAGCATTTCCTCTACTTCAATATTTCTAATGCTACCATATTATTCCCACAGCATTATAAGCATTAATATTGAGCTTGTAAATAAGCAAAACAATGATTAGATGGAATATTCTATCAATCCCTTAACCGATGAAAGGAAAGAAGGCAATCTTGTGTTTCCTGGGTCATTTGACTTATATTACTAAGCCCCCTATCTTCCCAGCTCTGAAATGGGATCTTCTGAAACCGAGTGAGAAATCAACATTTCCTTGAAAAAAAGAGAAGAGAAAAACTGTCATGTTCATCCCTATGTATGAGCTCCAACACTATGCTTTTCTAACAGGGGCTGACCAAAAATTGAACTCATTGGTAACTTGTACCAATGCATGTAAAGCAAATTAATAGTCCTATAAGGCTGAACCAATTCATCCATTAAAGCTCCCTTGTCAAATTTACTTTTCCTTGTCACCTGTTCATTCATATATCTTAACAAACAGGCAACATTATACATTCTCAAGTCAGATAAAGCCAGTTTCCAAGATCTTTATTAAGAACTAAAGTATCAAAACTAACTCTTGCCATCAGGGGCGGATTGGTCTATCAGGGGATCGGGCATCCCCCAATGGGCCAGTCGCTCTGATCACGTGATTTTTCCAGTTTCCTGCTGTGAAGAGGTACTACACGGCAGTGGTCGCAGCACAGCCCATCCTGCCGTGGCCTAACGAGGGGCCCTGCATGGCCGCTGCAGAGCCTGTATGCAAGTTTAGGGGTGCAGGGACCTGTCTGTTACAGGACACTTCCAATTGCCCTCCCACCTTACTTCACGATCCTAAGTCAGGAAAAAGACAACATGTATTCTTCTCAGAAATAGACTTTTATTTTTCAGCTTTGGCAAGATTTAGCATTTAGAAAATAACAATAATTATTGTTTTTAACATCCTGACCGCTAGGCACCAGTTTTCCCTAAAGAAAGTTCTGTATCAAGGGTGGTTAACCCTTGCCATAAGCCTTAGCCTGCTTAGTATTAATACTTATGGCTAACTTACTTACCCCTGGTCCCAGCTTCAGGCGATATCCCTCTGTTCACCTCTGAAGCAGATGCTGACTGTTGCGGTCCCGGGCCATGCCCCAGTCCCTCCACCTACCTCGGGGGCGGTCCGGGCTGCTGCGGCATCCTTGCGGCCTGTACAGGCCTCCCTGCCTTCTATCGGTGGCGCTACCTCCTCGAGGACGCCGCCACCAATATTCCGTGGCTGGCCCCGCCCCCTAGACGCGCGCGCGAGCTTCTCCCCAAACATTGGCCCTTTGACTGTGCCATAGACTTGATTCCCAGCACTACACAGCCCAAGGGGCGGGTATACCCCTTGCTGCTTCCTGAAACTCGGACCATGTCATTCTACATCCAGGAGAATTTAGACAGGGGCTTCATTTGGCCCTCTACTTCCCCTGCCGGAGCCAGATTCTTCTTTGTTGCAAAGAAGGTCACTCTAACCCTGTATAGACTACCATGGTCTCAACGCCATTACATGACGTGACAGATATCCCTTGCCATTGATTCCCGAGCTGCTAGATTGGCTACAAGAAGCCAATGTCTTTACCAAGCTGGACCTCCGGGGGGCGTAAACCTGGTAAGGATATGTTAGTGTTTGTGGTAGTTCTGGGTAGATCCTTGGGCCGGTGACAGATGACCATGCCCCCGGGGGAAGATCCCGAGAGAGACCACTGGTCAGGCTCAGAGTATGGAGACATACACACATTAGTTCTTTTATTAAACAGTATATCGAACCACCAGAGGTGGCAGTAGTGAGCTGAAAGTGCCCGGCTGGGCTGTAGTCCCTCAGATACTGGAACAGCGATCCTGGATAACTAAGCTGTAGAGAAACTGAATATAGTGAGTAGGCAGGGTATGCAGAGTTCAGGAACAGAACCTTGATGGTAACACTCACACTATAGTCTCTTAGAAGCAGCCCAGGAGCTGGAATGAAGTAGGCCCTCGAGGAGCGAGTACTTGGTTCCAGGGAACGCTCTGAGAGAGAGATGGCAACTCACTGGTGTTGTAGGCAGCGATGACTTCCTGGCAGAAGTGGTATTCAGTAGCAAGTCCGGGAACGTGGGCCCTCGAGGAGCGAGTACCGGTTCCAGACTGCGATCTGAAAAGCAAAGAGAAAGCGAGGCCCCCGAGGAGCGGGTACCCCTGGTAAAGTCCGAGGAGGCAGAGTAGCAAGGTATGTGGAGAGCGAATCCCATCCGCAGCGATACTTGGAGGCAGCTAGGTAAACCTTTGCTAACTCGATTAGTTAGCGAATTCAGAGACCTTAAATATCCGGTGAGGATGACGTCACCTCAGGGGGACGCCCCTGAGGTTCGTGCCACTGCTGGTATTTGAGTCGGGGCCGCGCTGAGCGCGCACCCTTAGGCTGCTGGTAAACATGGCGGAGTTCAGTGTCTAGCTGGTCCGGGGACGCCAGAGGAGATGATGCCGCGGCAGCCAAACTTCCAACAGACAAACAGGGAGTCGCCAAAGAGGTAAGGTGGGCGTTGTGGAGACGTCGGGCAGCAACGGTCACAACAGTACCCCCCTTCAAAGGGCGATTTCCTATTCGGGTACCAGGCTTGGGTTTTGAAGGATGTGTGAGGTGGAACTGACGAAGCATCTCTTTGTCCAGAATATTGGTCTGAAGCTCCCAAGAGTTTTCTTTGGGGCCAAAACCTTCCCACTTTAGAAGGTATTCAAAAGTATTGCCTCTTTTACGGACATCCAGGACCTCTTCAGCTTTGAATTCTAAGTTGTCTTCTGCATAGATGACAGGTGGATCTTGAGGTTTAGAAGAAAATTCGCTGAGTATGAGTGGTTTCAGAAGTGAAACGTGGAAAGCGTTATGAATATCAGCAGCAGTGGATTGAGCTGCTGGGACGTCACTGAGCTTCAGTGGAAGTGGCGGTGTTGGGGAACATCCATAAACCACTTCAAATGGTGACAATCCAGTAGATGTTGCTGGATGAGAGTTGATGACGAATTCAGCCCATGGAAGCAATTCGGCCCAGTTGTTCTGTCGTGACGTGACATAGGCTCGAATTAACTGCTTCATAGTACGATTCATCCGTTCCGTTTGGCCATTCGACTACGGGATGGTAAGCTGAAGTATAGTCTAGAGTGATGTTGAACAACTTGCACAAGGCCTTCCAGAATCGTGCCGTGAATTGAGACCCACGGTTGGAGACGATGTGAGAAGGTAGTCCATGGAGGTGGAATATGTGCTTTATGAAGAGCTTTGCAAGCTCCAAGGCTGAAGGTATGCCAGGGAGCGCCACAAAGTGTGCCATCTTGCTAAATCGATCTACTGTCACCCAGATGGTATTCATTCCTCCGGAAGTAGGTAAATTGACTACAAAGTCAGTAGCGATGTGCGACCAGGGCCGATCTGGAACTGGCAGTGATTGCATCTGACCCCACGGTTGTCCAGAAGCAGGTTTGTTCTTAGCACAATTAGTGCAGGATGCCATGTAGGAATAGGTATCCTTTTTGATAGTAGGCCACCAATATAGCTCCTGTATCTTGAGCAGAGTACGGGTTGGCCAGGATGGCCAGCCAGCTTGGAACCGTGCGCCCAAAAGAGCACTTTCTTACTGAGTCTTTTTGGAACCATGGTTTTACCAGCGGGCACAGACTGGGTGGATGCCAAGAGGATTTTCTTCGGGTCAATAATGTGCTGTGGCTCATCAAGCACATCCTCCGAGTGAAAAGAGCGTGACAGAGCATCTGCTCTGGTGTTTCTTTCTCCAGGGCGAAACTTGAGCACAAAATCGAACCTATTAAAAAATAGGGACCATCTGGCCTGTCTGTTATTCAGGTGTTGTGCGTGGCGGAGATACTCTAGATTTTTATGATCCGTGAATACGGTTATTTGATGTTGAGTGCCTTAGAGCCAAGGCCGCCATTCCTCGAATGCAAGCTTTATTGCCAAGAGCTCTTTATCGCCGATCCCATAGTTTTTCTTAGCAGGAGAAAATCTTCATGAGAAGAACAAACAGGGATGTAAGGCTTTCGAGTCTCCTGTTTGGCTTAACACAGCCCCTACACCCACATCTGAAGCATCAACTTCGACGATAAAGGGCTTGTTGGGGTCTGGATGCCACAAGCACGGTTCTGTGGAGAAGACAGTCTTTAATTTCTCGAACGCGGAAATGGCCTCCGTTGACCATTTTGAAGCGTTGGCACCCTTGCGGGTCATCGCAGTTAAGGGTACGGTTAAAGAAGAGTAGTTCTTTATGAAGCTTCGATAATAGTTGATGAACCCCAGGAATCTCCTTAAAGCTTTCAGGCTGGTAGGTTGGGACCAATTCTTGATACTTTCAAGTTTGTGAAGGTCCATTGGGAAGCCTTCTTTCGAGACAATGTAGCCTAGAAAAGGCACTGAGTCTTTGTGAAATTCACACTTAGAGAGTTTGGCGTACAGCCAGTGTTCACGAAGATGGTGGAGTACTTGCTTGACGTCTGCAATGTGGGTGTCCAAATCCTGGGAGAAGATTAATATATCGTCCAGGTAGACCACAACATTCTTATACAGCAGATCCCGCAAGATGTCGTTCATCATATTTTGGAAAATGGCGGGTGCGTTGCACAACCCAAACGGCATTACTAGATACTCGAAGTGGCCTTCTCACGTATTGAAGGCCGTTTTCCATTCATCGTCTCTCCGAATGTGAATGAGGTTGTAGGCCCCCTTCAGGTCAAGCTTTGAAAATATCGTGGCCCCTTGCAGCCGGTCAAACAGTTCCGAGATTAACAGCAAGGAGTAACGGTCTTTGATCGTGATTTTGTTTAGACCTCGGTAATCGAGGTACTGAGGGTACCGTCCTTCTTCCCCACAAAGAAAAAGCCTGCGTTGGCTGGCGACTTTGATGGTCGGATAAAGCCCTTCTGGAGATTTTCTTCAATGTATTCCGACATTGCTTTATTCTCACGAGCTGAGAGAGGGTACACCCTTCCCTTCGGTGGCTCAGTGTTGGGCTTCAGTCTTATGGCACAGTCATAGGGCCTATGTGGAGGAAGAATATCAGCCGCTTCTTTGGAGAACACATCCCCGAAGGATGCGTATTGGGGCAGCAGTCCTGGCATCGCTGGAGTCGTAGGCATGCATATAATAGGCGAGATCTCCTTAAGGCACTTCCCATAACATTCTGGGCCCCAGCGGGAGAGATCCAAGGATGTCCAGTCAAATTGGGGTTGGTGCACTTACAACCAGGGTAACCCCAGGACAATAGGGTGCATGGCCATTTCCAATACAAAGAAGGAGAGAGATTCCGTATGGAGAGCTCCGGTGTGGAGAGTAACTGGAACGGTTTGGCAAGTCACGTCGCCCGGTAAGGGTTCTCCACAAATTGAGGATAACAGTAGTGGATTTTTCAACTTGATGAGGGGGATCCTCAAATATTCCACTAGTCATCTTAGGATGAAGTTGCCTCCTGCCCCTGAGTCCACCAGTGCAGGAGTCTGAACTGTGATTGGTCCGTAGATCAAGGAGACTGGAAGAGAAAGTGGAGGAGAAGTCGCAGTATGGCCTAAGAACGGTCCTTCTGCAGGACTTAGGTCCTGTCCAATTTCCGGACGAATGGGGCATGTAGAGACATCATGGCCGGGCTGACCACTTTACAAGCAGAGGCCGCACTTCTTCTGAAGTCTTCTCTCTTTGGAAGTCAAACGTCCATGACCAAGTTGCATCGGTTCATCTTTATCAACAGCAGGAATTACTGGAACCATCCGAGGTGCAGATATAGCACTAGCCTGTTTCAACCTAGGTAACACCTTAGGCCAGAGTTCCTTCACCTTGTCCTGGAGCCGGTGATCAATCCGAGTGGCCAAGGCTACTAATTCGTCCAGCGAGTCAGGTGTTTCGCGAGCAGCCAGCTCGTCCTTTAAATGGGTATCCAGGCCGCTGCAAAAGAGTGTCTTGAGACTTTTGGGGTCCCAGCGGAGTTCTGCCACAAGAGTTTTGAACTCGATGGCAAATTCAGCCAATGATCTGTTGCCTTGCAGAACCGGCTGCAGCAGTTGGAGCAGGGTCATTGAAAACGGATTTAAACAAGTCCATAAATCCTTCTATGTCCTGCAAAATAGGATCCTTGTGCTCCCACAAGGTAGATGCCCAAGACAAGGCATGTAGGTAGTCTTGGAGAGAACCGCAGAAAATAAAGATGGCTGTAAGGCAAAATGCATGCAGCACTGGTTTAAGAAGCCCCGGGTCTTCTGGATTTCTCCAGAAAAGCGGATTGGAGCCGCCAGTGGTACAGCTGTCTTTAAAGTTACCTCCTGTAACTGACCTTCATGGTTGGAAGTTGTGCCTTGAACCTTCTGTGTGTGTAACTGATGAAACGCTGAAGTAAGTTTCTCCAAGGCATCTTACTGCTTCACAATGCTCTGGACCAGGCCCAGTATGGCCTGCAAGGCATTGAGTTGTGCCGGATCCATGGAGTTAGCAATCTGTTAGTGTTTGTGGTAGTTGTGGGTGGATCCTTGGGCCGGTGGCAGATGACCACGCCCCCGGGGGAAGATCCGGAGAGGGACCACCGGTCAGGCTCAGAGTATAGAGACAGACACACACTAGTTCTTTTATTAAACAGTATATCGAACCACCAGAGGTGGCAGTAGTGAGCTGGAAGTGCCCGGCTGGGCTGTAGTCCCTCAGATACTGGAACAGCGATCCTGGATAACTGAGCTGTAGAGAAACTGAATATAGTGAGTAGGCAGGGTATGCAGAGTTCAGGAACAGAACCTTGATGGTAACTCTCACACAATAGTCTCTTAGAAGCAGCCCAGGAGCTGGAATGAAGTAGGCCCTCAAGGAGCGAGTACCTGGTTCCAGGAAACGCTCTGAGAGAGAGATGGCAACTCAATGGTGTTGTAGGCAGCGATGACTTCCTGGCAGAAGTGGTATTCAGTAGCAAGTCCGGGAACATGGGCCCTCGAGGAGCGAGTACCGGATCCAGACTGCGATCTGAAAAGCAAAGAGAAAGCGAGGCCCCCGAGGAGCGGGTACCCCTGGTAAAGTCCGAGGAGGCAGAGTAGCAAGGTATGCGGAGAGCAAATCCCATCTGCAGCGATACCTGGAGGCAGCTAGGTAAACCTTTGCTAACTTGATTAGTTAGCGAATTCAGAGACCTTAAATATCCGGTGAGGATGACGTCACCTCAGGGGGACGCCCCTGAGGTTCGCGCCACTGCTGGTACTTGAGTCGGGGCCGCGCGCGCGCCCTTAGGCTGCTGAGAAACATGGCGGAGTGCAGCGTCTAGCCGGTCTGGGGACGCCGGAGGGGAACGGCAAGATGACGCCGTGGCAGCCAAACTTCCAACAGGCAAAGAGGGAGTCGCTAAAGAGGTAAGGTGGATGTAGTGGAGACGTCGGGCAGCGACAGTCGCAACAGGATACGACCAGGCGACGAGTGGAAGACCGTGTTCAACATGAGAGACGGGCATTATGAATACTTGGTCAAGCCCTTCGGCCTCTGGAACACCCCTGCGGTGTTTCAGAACCTCATGAATGAGGTGTTAAGAGATATGTTGCACACCTCTGTCATAGTATATCTTGTTGATGTACTGATATATTCTAAGGACCTGGCTACGCACCGCATACACGTTCGACGAGTGCTACAGAAGCTTCGAGACAATCGTCTCTTTGTCAAGATGGAGAAGTGCTAGTTTGAGCAAGAGCCTTTGCCCTTCCTCGGATATATTATCTCCTCCACGGGCTTCTACATGGACCCAGAGAAAGTAGCGGCCATCAAGAATTGGCCTCAACCAGTGAGGGTTAAGGCGCTCCAACGCTTCCTTGGGTTCACCAACTTTTACCGCCAGTTTATACCCCATTACTCCCGAGTGGTAGCTCTGCCAACTGCCCTTACCAAGAAGGGAGCTGATGCAAAAAACTGGTCCCCGGCGGTGCTAAGGGCTTTCCAGGAATTGAAGAGAGCCTTTCTTCTGGACGTCTGTCTCCATCATCCTATCCCCAGCGTCAATTTACTGTGGAGGTAGACGCGTCCGACCTTGCGGTAGGAGCCGTCCTGAGCCAAATATCCACCAACAGTAAATCCTTGCCTTGTTCTTACTTCTCCCGGAAGTTTTCGCCTGCTGAAAAGAATTACGGTATAGGGGACAAGGAACTCCTGGCCATAAAGATGGCGTTTGAGGAATGGTACCAGTGGTTGGAGGGTACCAACATCCCGTGATTGTTTATACCGACCACAAGAATCTGGAATTCCTATATCAAGCTCAATGCCTCAACCCCCGACAAGCTCGATGGTTCCTGTTCTTTAGCCGGTTCAACTTTCTCCTCCGATATAGACCAGCTTCCAAGAACATTCGGGCAGATGCCCTTTCCCGCACTACGGAGACGGGGGATAGCCCTAACCCGCCTCAATACATCCTCGATCCAGCCAAGGTCCTTCTTGCTGCTTCAGACGTGGTTCCTACGGGCAAGACGGTAGTACCGGCCCGCCTATGCAAGAAGGTTTTGTCGTGGGCTCATGACTCATTGATCACGGGTCATTCGGGAGTCGCCCGGACCTTGGACTTATTGACTGAATACTACTGGTGGCCTCAAGTCAAGAAGGATGTCTGTCTTTACGTCAGTTCCTGCCCTACCTGCGCTCAACAGAAGCCTTTGACTGGCTGCCCCTGGGGGCTTCTACTACTATTACCCATTCCCACTGAACCATGGACCCATCTGTCCACAGACTTCATTGTGGATTTACCTCCCTCAGAAGAGAAGACTGATATCGGGTACAGTCGATAGATTCTTGAAAATGGCCCACTTTGTGCCCCTCTCTAAGTTACCAACAGCACCCGAGCTCGCAAGTCTCTTCACTCAACACATCTTTTGCTTACACGGGCTCCCACTCCTTATTGCTTCAGATCGAGGCCCGCAGTTCACGGCTAAATATTGGAGAGCTCTCTGCAGGAAATTCGGGGTTCAACTAGACTTTATGACGGCCTTTCACCCCCAAGGCAATGGCCAAGCCGAGCGCATGAATCGGAACTTAAAGGCCTTCCTCTGTGCCTTTGTGGGAGATCTCCAAGATGACTGGGTGGCTTTACTGCCATGGGCAGAATTCTCCTACAACTGCCATAAACATTCTGCTACCAACATGTCTCACTTCCAGGAGGTCTATGGGAAACGCCTTAAACCTCCCTTGCCTTTGCCTCTGACGGTTACGTCCCCTGCAGTGCAACTTACAGCACGACAGTTACATGACCTTTGGAGATCCACTCAAGAGAGGCTTCGACAGATGGCCGCTACGGCGAAGAGATATGCAGACAGGCTACGACGTTCTGCTCCTGTCTTTCTCCCGGGGAATAAGGTGTGGTTAAGCACCAAGAACATCCGATTGCAGATTCCCTCTATGTGTCTGGCTCCCAGGTATATCGGCCCATTCGCCATAGCGGAGCGAGTGGGGATGGTTTCCTACCGCTTATGCCTTCCATCCACCCTGAAGATCCATAATGTCTTCCATGTATCTCTCCTCAAGTGTCCAAGGATCCACCCAAAGACCAATAATCATAACACTTGTTTATGGTTGTTTGATTAATAATTAACCTATGGAGAGGCAAGTTTTGATATTTTAGGTATGTTTAAATAAAAAAGCAGACAGAAGGACAATACCAGAGAAGCTCCTAAGCAGGAGTTATGGATTGGCCAACAAAGTCCAGAGGGGAGGCAGACTGATACAGAGAAATACTCATTCTGGCACACAGCTTGGCACACAGATGTAGCAATTCTCCCCCCAAAGAAATGGGGAGGGGGAAAAAGACCTGCCATGTGGCAGAACCCCACCCTGAATAAGAGCGGGAGGGGTTCTGCCACATGTCTGTTTTCCACAACAAGCCTCCTGAGCCCACCAACTCAGCAGCTGAACAAGACGTGAAGGACGTGTTGGATGTATGGTTCCACCAACGTACATGGGAGTACCTCCTTTCCTGGGAGGGGTATGGCCCTGAGGAGAATACGTGGGAGCCGTCCTCTAACATCCTAGATAAGACTCTCCTTCACCAGTTCCACTTGGATCACCCTGCGAAGCCCAAGCCCCCGGGGATGGGGTGTAGGAGGAGGGGTACTGTTGCGGTCCCGGGCCATGCCCCGGTCCCTCCACCTAGCTCGGGGACGGTCCAGGCTGCTGCGGCATCCTTGTGGCCTCCCTGGCTTTTGCCGGAGGCGCTCCCTCCTCGAGGGAGACGCAGCCGATGCTCCGTGGCTGGCCCTGCCCCCTAGACACGTGTGCGCGCAGGGGTTCCACATTTAAAGGGGTCAGCACAGGAAGGAACAGCACAGCCTGGGGTGACGTCAGACGCTTAAACCCTGCATCTAGGTCTACTCCTTGCCTTGCAACGAGGTTTTCTCTGTTCCAGAGCTTGCTAGTTGCTGTTCCTGGTTCCTGACTTTGGCTTCTGACTTCGGCTCGTCCACTGGCTTCTGACTTTGGCTCGTCCACTGGCTTCTGACTTCAGCTCATCCTCCGGCCTCTGACTTTGGCTCTTCTGCTGGCTTCTGACTTCAGCTTCAGTTCCTGGTCCGTGACTTCTACTTGTTCTCAGTGTCCTGCTTCTGCTACATTCAGGAGGCCTCGCCTAAGTCCAAGCGGCTTGGGTCCTCATGGGCTCCTCCTGGGGGGACCGCAGACTTCCAGTGGTGAAGATCCCTCCGGTCTCCTGCCCTGTGCCGCCTCCCAGCTTCGACATCCACTGTGGGTCTTCCCACAGTGCATCATCATCTGTCCCAGCCGGCTCAAGAGTCCACGAATCCAACACTGGCTGGAGGTCTGGAGAATGTGGGCAGGGGTGAGGTTTGTTTCCTGGGTTTGGTATTGGCAGAGTGGGCAGGCGATCCCGGAAGGAGACTTGCTTCTGGCTCTGGTACTTGTTGGGCTATCTGGGCTTGCTCTCGCCCCTCACTGTCTCAGACTCCATGTCACTCTCCTCACCTGGGCAGGGGGTCGCCTCTCTATGGTCTCCTGGCCACACCTGGTCTTTGCCCTCCTCAACAGCAGGGAGTGCTGGTCTGCTTCAGGCTCCCCTTTCATTTTCAGGTCTGCTTCGCCACAGGGTTTTGCTTTCTCAACCTTCAGAGGGTTATTTGCTTCCAGGGTCACCCTTAGAGTTTCACTGGTTTCGGGTTCCTTCTCGGGTTTCGTTCCCTGCTTCTTCTTTACCCCCCTGTCTTACTCTTTCCAGCTGATAAATATACATAAGCTTATGCATAATCACGTGGTGGGTGGAAGGCCTTGCTACATTGCGGGACTTTTCCCCCTCCCTCTCTTATTTAGGGTGGGGTTCTGCCACATGGCAGGTCTTTTTCCCCCTCCCCATTTCTTTGGGGGGAGAATTGCTACATCTGTGTGCCAAGCTGTGTGCCAGAATGAGTATTTCTCTGTCTCAGTCTGCCTCCCCTCTGGACTTTGTTGGCCAATCCATAACTCCTGCTTAGGAGCTTCTCTGGTATTGTCCTTCTGTCTGCTTTTTTATTTAAACATACCTAAAATATCAAAACTTGACTCTCCATAGGTTAATTACTAATCAAACAACCATAAACAAGTGTTATGATTATTGGTCTTTGGGTGGATCCTTGGACACTGTGGCAGCTGACCACGCCCACGGGGGGGCAGTCCCATGAGGGACCACGGTGTCAGGCTAGACTCTGGACACACAAACACAGATTTGAATCTTTATTTAAACAGTTTTGGAAACCACCAGAGGTGGCAGTAGTGAGTAGTAGATGTTGAGCCCGGCTGGGCAGGTCTTCCACAGGAAGCTGGAACTGCGGATCCTCTGCTTGGCTGTGCTGTAGTGGAAGGAGACTGAAAGTTATGAGTACCCAGTGAGAATATACAGAGTCCCAGGTAGAATTGGTAAAGCTCTGAGACAGGGAGAGCAGGCCCTCGAGGAGCAAGTACCTGATCCCTTAGAGCAGGGAGACTCAGTGGTATTGTACTCACACAGTGGTTCCACTAGACGAGAGGTCTGGCACTGGAACAGAGGGCAGGCCCTCGAGGAGCGAGTACCTGGTTCCAGGGAAGCAGTACTGTGGAATAGATGGTAGTTGTACTCACAGATGGATACTGTTAGTGAAGTCTTCCAAGTAGAAAGGTTTGAAGATGCAGGCAGCGACTCAGGGAACATGGGCCCTCGAGGAGTGAGTACCGGTTCCTGATAGCACTTGAAAGAAGCAGAAGAGGCCCCCGAGGAGCGGGTACCCCGTTAGCAGTAAGAGTTCCAGATAGCGCTGGAGTGGCAGAGTAGCTTCGGTACGGAGAGCGAATCCCATCCGAAGTAATCCAAGTAGTTGCTAACTCGATTAGCTAGCAAAAGAAGTAGGCTTAAATATCCAGGCAGCGTGACGTCATCTCAGGGGGACGCCCCTGAGGTTCGCGTCAATGAGGAAATAAAGATGAGGGTGGCATGCGTGCGCGTGCCCTAAGGTACCTTGGAGGAGCATGGCGGGAGGCAGCACCAAAACCGGTCCGGGGATGCTGGAGAGGTTGGCAGACAGACCCCGCGGCAGCCAGTAATCCGAGGTGAGCGGGAGGAGCCGCAAGAAGAGTAAGGCAGGCGGGGCAAAGCCGTCGCAGACCAGTCGCAACAACAAGAACCTTTAGTAAGTACATTTATGGTAGAAACAATCTACTCAATGTTTTCTAAATAAATTTAGTGAAAGGATGGTGGTAGTTTCATATATATACTATTTTTAGGTACCATCCCAGTTACCAAAATAGTGTTACTTTTATAATCATAAACTCACCACCAACTGCCCTGTGCATATGTATTAATAGTGCCACCAATAAACATTTTATTTTATTTGGATTTTAAAAAGACTTTATACTGCTGCCAAAGTTATGCTGTGTCCACATCTTGCTGTGTTAAGTCACACAATACTGAAAAACCTTTTAGTCCAAAAATGTTTTAAACTAAATTGTACTTAGCTGCTTAATGTTCCCAATATGGCCAAGTTTTGGACAACGTCCTTCATCAAGGGCTGAAGCAGAATTGGTGATTTGCTCTTTTAATGCCCTTAATATAACAGTGCTTGACAAATGGCTTATCGCCATTTTTAAAAGGATTTTTTTTTAGCCTTACTTTTAATTATTGGGTGATATTTGATGGGTCTGCTTTTTGAAATATTGGAAAATTAAAACAAAAAATCAATGTTATATATTTTTAATCATTCAATGTTTTATTCATCAGTTGCTTTGAAATATTTATTCTTTTTATGAGTATGGCTTTACTATTATCACATCTTGATTTTATTGATGTTTAACGAGGAATGGTAATATTTTATTGTATTGATGTTTAACGAGAAATGGTAATATTTCTGCTTTTCTATCATTGCACTGCATATGGAGTCTGTCTTGTTATGGTTTCCAATTCAGTTTTTACTTGCATGTTTCTAGTTCAACTTTATTGCCTCTTTATTCTGTATTTGGTGAGGTTCTGCATGTGTGACTGAGATGAGGTATTCTGCTAGCGTGTAGTTTCTTTGTGGGGATCTATAACAGTTTGGCTTGATCTCTCCTAATATCAGGTGTATTGGTGTTTTAGGGCCTGCTGTAACAGAGCCTGGGGAACTATAAAAGCCGCAGGCTCTGTAGCACTCAGTCAAAGAGAATGACCTGGAATGGTGGGGTTGGGGGGGTTGGGTATGGAGAAGTGGAGGCAAGCTACAGTCACAAAAAGTGATGGGGTGAGCCAAGAGGAAATGCCGATGCAGTGTTGGGGAGGCTTCTGTAGGCTGGGCTTTCCTCCTGAAATGGTCAAGTGGCTGTGGAAACAGTGAGTCTCCTGGAGTGAGAGTGGGACTGAGAAAGGGAGAGGGTGATTGCACCTGCAGGCTAGGGAAGGGCTGGCAGAAAACAAAAACCTTTTAGATTATCATGTGGCAGAACTGGAGCAGAGGTGCTCACTGTGGGAGCATTTGAACAGCAACAGGACAATGACAATTGTATTTCAGAGAGGGTGTGTATGTGGGTGTCTTTCTCACTGACACAGCAAGACACCCATATACACACTTTCTCTATGATGAACTCACTGTGAGCAAGAGTGTGTGTGTGTGAGTGTCTTTGTGTCTGAGAGACTGTGTGTGTCTGACACTGGCTGGCAGTGTGGTTGTCACATTACTTGGCAACTGGTTCAAGAGCTGATTGGTTGGCAAGAGACTTTAATACCAGACCAGGAATCCAAGAATTAAAATTATGAGAGATGTAACCAGACTTGTGGGTGGATGGCAACTGATTGCATGGATGGAAGAGGGCACGCAGCTCCGTTTGCTCATCTCTGAGTCTGGTCTAGGGTGTGTTCTATGACTTAGTTATTTAGAAAAAGTGACATATTTGTTGGTTTGGCTCAATTCTGCCAGGCTCCAGGTCACATGATATACCTATGAAGGGTCAATTTGATGTACTTTTGGGAACTGTTGAAACACATGCTGCAGAGAAAAAGCACAAGGGATTCAGACAGATACCTTGAGGGCCAGTTTTGAATAAAAATCCCCTGGGCTGATATTTTCTTGCAATCTGCCCCTGCTTGCCGTATTATTTTTCCTTATAAAAGTAGTAATATGAGGCTTAAAAAACTGTGCATCCTTTCTCTTCAACAATAGAGGCAACATCTGAAGACAATTGTAAGATTCATGGACGCTGGCTGCTGTGGTGAGGTTGGCTCAACCTACAGGGAGGGCCCTTTAGGTCCTCAAAGACAGCTGGGAAGAGACTGGTCAGGAGCTTCACCTATACCAACCTCTTTCCCCTTGGGTTGAGCCCTCAGGTTCTGGGGGTTGGCAGGTCTTAGGCGAGAGTCTCTTAGGAGAAGGCAAGAGGTCCAGAATCAGGCAGGCGGGAGACAGAATCAGGCAGGCGGGAGGTCAGAGACAAGAATGGTCAGAATTCAGGCTGAGGTCAAAGGCAGGCAGAAGACAAGAATGGTCAGAGTCTAGGCGACAGTCAATCCAGAGGTCAGTCTGAGGGTAGGTGAAGAAGGCAAGGAGGATGACCAGACAGGAGGAGACAAGGCAGGCTGAGCTGGAAAGACAAGGCAGGCTCAGGAACAAGATCAGGAATACAGGAGAAGCAGCAATTCATTCTACATACACGAAGCAGGTGTTGTGAATCTGTTGTAGATCTGCTGCTGGATACTCCTATAGGAGGAGGAGTTAGCAATACGTCTCCTGAGAAGGAGGAGTTAGCAATCTGTTATGAACTAGCTCCCGCGGAGGGAGGAGTTAGCAAACTGTTATGCTCTGTGGGCAGTGTTGGCAATCTGTATGGAACTGCGGAGGAGTTAACCATCTGATATGCTCAGCTCCTGTAGAGGAAGTAGATAACAATCTGTTACCAGCGGGGTGCTTGGAGAGGGCACTCAGCTGTAGAGAAATGTAAAATGGTGGATCCTTGGGCCGATGGCAGATGACAGCGCCCCCAAGAGGATATCCTGAGAGGAACCACGGGCTAGGCTTGGGTATGGAGACAGACACAGATAATTCTTTTATTAGACAGGTTAGTAGAACCACAAGAGGTGGCAGTAGTGAGCTGATATGCCCGGCAGGGCTGAAGTCCCTCAGGTACTGGAACCACGATCCAGGGTTGCTGAGCTGTAGAGAAACTATAGGTAGTGAGTAGCCAGGGTATGCTGTATACATAGCCAGTTCTAGATGACAAAACTCACATAAGGTCTCAAGGAAGCTCAGTAGCTGGAAAGGGTTAGGCCCTCGAGGAGCGAGTACCTGATTCCAGGGAAAGCTCTGAGAGAGCGATGGTAACTCACAATTGTCTGTATCTGTAATAGCTTCCAGGCAGTAGAGAATCTTCAGAGTGTCCAGGAACATGGGCCCTCGAGGAGCGAGTACCGGTTCCTATCTGCAATCTGAAATAGAGAAAAGAGAGCGAGGTCCCCGAGGAGCGGGTACCCCTGGTAAGTCCGAGGAGGCAGAGTAGCTTGGACAGTCCATAGCGAGTTTGAGTCCTTGTACGGAAGTCCTTGCTAACTCAATTCGTTAGCGAATACTGAGACCTTTTATATTGGAAGCGGATGACGTCATTTCAGGGGACGCCCCTGAGGTTCGCGCCCTTGCTGGTACATCAATGGGAGCGCGCGCCCTATGTCATCAGGAACATGGCGGATCCGCAGCATGGTGCCGGTCCGGGGACGCCGGAGGGAGACAGCAAGGAGACGCTGCGGCAGCAAACCGTCCATCAGACCCGGAGGGAGTCGCCACAGAGGTAGAGAGGGCGGAGTGAGGGCGTCGAGCAGCGACAGACACAACAGCAGGCGACCCGTTGCTGAGGTGCCCTCTGAAAGTCCAGGGTATCCTTATATAGGTGGAGTGTGGTCGTCATCTGTAGGTGACAGGTCTGGATTTCCAGCCATTGGCCCTTTAAGAGGTACTGTGCGCCATGCACACATGCCTAGAGGGAGCACAGGAGTGAGCAGGAGCAGGGCTTCCGTGCGTGGCAATGGAGCCGCTGACATGGCTGGGGCCTGCGTTCGGGAGGCATCGTAGATGAATGCCAAGGCTTGCAGGGCTTCCAACGAGCTGCAAAATGTAACAAAAATACAGTACTCTAAGCCTGTGGTTCCCAGGCATTTTGGGAGTGTGGAGCCCTTTTCAACCTCCAAAATTTTCTCGGACCCCGAAATGCTTCCCTTTCATTTTTACCTGCAGTTAATATGCCGTATATAGAAAAGTAATTACTGTAATAATAATAAAGAAATAATTATATGCACACCAGGCTCATTCATAATATATAAAACTTACTAAATAATGGTTATTGATATAAATGGAATACATACAATTGCAAAGCACAGCAGTAAATGTGTAAGAATGTACTTATATTAAATAACTTACATGGTGAAACTACAGGCAGCCACACAGCTGGATCTGGAGAGAGAGACAAACTCGTGGCGATGGACTGGTGGAGGGAGATAGAGAGAGGAACTGGTGGGGGAGAAAAGAGAGAGAGAGATTGGTGGGGATGGACTGGAAGAGAGGGAGAGAGACTGCTGGCAATGGGCTGGTGGAGGGGGAGGAGAGAGATTGGTGGGGATGAATTGTGGAGGGGGGAAAGAGAGAGACTTGCAGGATGGACTAGTGGAAGGAGAGAGGGGGAAGCAGAGAGAGAGAGACTGATAGAGAAGGGGGAAAGAGGGAAATTTGAAACAGGCTGTGAGGGAGAATACTGGAAACTCGCTCAAACTGCTTTAAGGATCCAGCCACAGAGATCTAGCCGGGTCTTCCTTAAGGAGCAGCTCCGCAAGGGATTCTGGGCCCAGGGACAGCCTAACATAAATTGGCAGGGCCAGAAGGGTTAGAGAGGCCCCAGGGACATGGCAGGAACCAGGAATATGCTAAGACCTGCTATGTATGAAATGGAGTATTTGTGAGATACCTGAATGTCAAGGTGAGCTTCCTAATTTGTCTGTTTTGTTTTGCACTGTGTGTTTTCATTGTAAATAAAATGCATTGGAGGAAGAGCCAGAGTCTGCTGCCTTTTTCCTCTGGCTGGTAGCAAAACGCTACCGCTCGAGTTACCACACAGGCCCACATAAAAGGGAGATGTGGAGAGAGGTTTAGTGCACATATCCCTCCCAACCCTACCCCCAATATGGTTTTGTTTTGGTTTTTTTAAGAAAATCATCTGTGAAACCACTTGTGAGTTTAATCTTGGTGGGGGGGGGGTCCCCAATGGCTCTCTCCACACCTACCTATTACCAAATTCCATACATGAAAAGATAGGACTCTCCAACTCCTAAAGCAAGAGGCACCGCTACAAACATTTTGCACCATTGTCACAAAGTGCTGGGCATGAATGTCAGTGGCATTTCTAGACAGAAGGGCCTTGCACGCAACAAAGAAACCCCTGGCCGGTTTCAACCATCTAAGAAAACCACCACAAAAATAATTCACGTACAGAGCAGAACAATGGCACTTCCCCTTACTACTCACCATTAAAAAATAATAATAAAATTTGGGTGTCACCTCGTTAACAGCAACAAAAACTCCCTCTACTACCAGGAACATTGTATATTACAAAATCCTGCAAAAATTGTAGGTGGGACCTGTAGGAAGCCTGCCATACCATAACACCCTAACTGCCAGACTCAAACAGTAACAATGCATTTCCAGAAGGCATTCAGCAAAGTCCCGTATGAGAGGCTTCTAAGAAAACTAAAAAGTCATGGGATAGGAGGCGATGTCCTGTTGTGGATTGCAAATTGGTTAAAAGACAGAAAACAGAGAGTAGGATTAAATGGTCTGTTTTCTCAGTGGAAAAAGGTAAACAGTGGAGTGCCTCAGGGATCTCTACTTGGACAGGTGCTTTTTAATATATTTATAAATGATCTGGAACAAGGTACAATGAGTGAGGTGATCAAATTTGCAGATGACACAAAATTATGCAGAGTAGTTAAATCACAAACAGATTGTGATGAATTGCAGGAGGATCTTGCGAGACTGGAAGATTGGGCTTCTAAATGACAGATGAAGTTTAATGTGGACAAGTGCAAAGTGATGCATATAGGGAAAAATAACCCTTGCTGTAGTTACACAATGTTAGGTTCCATATTAGGAGCTACCACTCAGGAAAAAGATCTAGGCATCATAGTGGATAATACTTTAAAATCGTCAGCCCAGTGTTTTGTGACGATCAAAAAAGCAAATAAGAAGGAATTATTAGGAATTATTAGGAAGGGAATGGCAAATAAAATGGAGGATGTCATAATGCCTCTGTATCGCTCCATGGTGATGTAACCGTCTGTTTTTCTGTCAGTAAGGAGGTCCAGACAACTGATCCGCAAAGATAGACTTTTATTGCCAGCAAGATGCAGCTAAGACAACGGCTTAGTACAACTGCATGCCACGCCCCCTCTGGAGCAAACCTTTATACATTTTACAGTTCTTATCTTTCACACATGCGTTCTGGTTTTGCTGAACAAACATTTTACAAACTGCTGAGCAAGCAATAGCTAGCGTGGTCTCTAGTAGGTGTAGCTTATGATCAGACTATTGTTTCGTCATTTAATTGACGGGTTAGACATTCGCGATAGCGTTCGTATTAATACAATACAAAATATAAATCCAAAATGGAGTTACGTTCACTAAACGTTAGTGCGTAAGTACGTCATTACGTATTAGGTTCCGTTTGCGTTGCAAATGTTAGTAAATCAAAAATGGCTGTGCGTTTCACTGCAGCATGATGAGACGAGAGGCTTCACAGCTGTGCATTGTTCAGGGGTTCATGGAATCGAACTCCTTCATTCCCCCCTTTGATACTTCAACGGCGATGGATAGTGGAAGTATCACTCGCAGGTGTTAAGTAACTGAAAAGAGAAGCAAAAATCAATACTAATAACTGTTAAGGTGGACCCTAAAATGTTACTAGGTCGTTGGTTTCTTCACGGGTTTGAGACGGATGGGCCCTAATGGCGTCAACCCCCTTTGTAGCCCGGCTTTCCCTAGTAACAAAAGTGGTCCTATCGGTGGATTAGGTGGTTTTAGAGTTTAGTATCAAAATAATCATTATCAGAATCAAAAGAGATATCATCAGAGTCAGGTGCATCAGAATCAGGGAAAGTAGAAATCGACACATACTTATTGATCATCATAATATGTGCTGCAGCCCTGCGATCAGCAATGGTTTCAATCATAGATCGTAGATTTCTGAAAATAAGAGGTAGACAAAGAGGGAACAGAATGCAAGTTAGAATAAAAAATAAAAGAGGAATGAAGATGTCCTTCAATCCGGGGATTGAAGTAAGCCAATTTGGTAGTGAGGAAGTCCAATCAAGGATACCGGTCCATGTTTGTACAGGGACATGAGCTAATCGTATCATGCGATCAGTAATCTCTTCGATAACTTTGCTCTTATCATCGATCTGTAAACAACAATTGGAGAGATTAAATTTGCCACAGACACCACCTTCTTGTGCAAGGAGGTAGTCCAAGGCTAAACGGTTTTGGTAGACAGCTGTTATTATTTTGGTGTTTTGTTTGGCCAAGATATTGAGTGCCATAGCGGAGTCATTGGTCAGGAGTTCTAGTACTGCTTGTAAGCGAATGATGTGATTTAACATGTATATTGGAGTTCTATATCCATAGGATCCATCTTCAGCCCATGTGGCAGGGCCGTAGTATTGTACAATTCGCTCAGGGGGCCACTCCTGATCTTTCCAATCACCAATGGAAACTTTAGGACTTCTGCGACGTTTGTTTGGTTTCATAGGGCTATAGACAGGTACACCCAATGTTTCACCCGCTGTGATTGGTAAGAGAAAGAAACTTGGTCGTATGGTGGCTAGGAAACAGGTGCCATACCAGTTTAGCGGGAGTAATTCATATGCCCGGCGGCCACAAACGAAATAATAGCCGTCTGGTGCAGCGAAGAGGGTGGTTGGCACTCCAGCATCAGTCCACGTTTTGTTGAGGACTGCTTCAGTCCACATGGTGGTGGGCATTGTCAAATTCTCAGTTTGCCACCAGGTTTGTTTGGTTAGGTTAGCAGTAAGCACCCCAGTACATGGGGAATTACCAACAGAGGTAGTATATACTCGGGAATGTTGTCGAGATATGCAATGTCTGCCAATGACATCTGTTTGGAGAGCCCATTCATATGGGTGAGGTTTTCGTTTGTAAGTTATTGTCGTGTTCAATTGATTGAGGTCGGTTTGGAAGACCTCTTTAGCTTCCCATGGCCATTGTTCCCCAGTGTGCGTTCCTCCGCAGACAAAACAATTTTTAATTTCGAGAGAGAGAGCTATATTCTCAGCCAGATTGACAAACATATTCTTTGCTTGCTTGGAGAATGCATGTTTTTTCAATTCTTCTGATGCGTGGGATATTTCATCGAAGAAGGACTGATAGCCCACTACAGTAGTCTGATGAATAATTGGTCGAGGTTTGTCTCGACGTTGGGTAATTGTTATATAGGTCATGGGGTCTTTTCCTGTTCCATCGATTCCAAAGCCCCAAGTATCTTGCCAAGGATATCCTTCACCCCGTATGGGCCACTGTATGGACATGGTATTACCAGCTACTGCAGTTAACCGGCCAATTCCATGGCAACCATGATATCCTCCTCCTGTATAGTCACATACCAGAGCCCATCCTGATAAAATTAAGTCTCCTTGACATGGTAGCCATTGAGATGGATTGGCCACCCGATTGTAAGGGCAAAGGTACTTATGGTTGTGAGCATAGGCCTGTTTCCAGGCTTTGGATCCGCAGTGGAGGGCGTTCGGGTGCTTTCCAATGGCTTCACAGGCGTTGAAGATAATGGTGGTAGTAGATTCTCCTCCAACAAGGACTTTGGTTGAGTTGATGTAGTACAGGATGCCTTTCCCTTCTGGAACGATGGTTGAGGTATAGCTCTTTGGTAATCCGGCGGTCAAGGTGATGTTGTAGTACTTGGGAGTTGTAGGTGTATGACAAATGACCTTGTCATTTTGTAGGCACCGGTGAAAAGATTGGTACCCTTGAGTAGTATTTAATGAGCACGCAGGCTGAGTTGCACATGAGTCAGGTGGCTGAGATTGGTGTATAATGGTAGAGACAATCTGGAATCCATCTGGAGTAGTGGTATGGATTAACTTGACACATTCAGTGCAGTTTTTGCTTAGAGGTAAAACAAGAGATGTAGCTGTAGAACAGGAAAGTAGTAGAATAACTCGTAATAGTCTGGTTGTCATAGCCGAAAGTTGAGGGTGAACACGGTGGACTTGAGTTGTAAGTAGTTCAGTAGATTAATTCTGAAAGGAAGAAAAAATGTATATGTTAGTACTCTTTAGCAAAGTACTATAACCATCTAATCTGGACTATCCTGTTGCCTATTTTGAGTGAATCTTAACTTGTGGTCTCCAATCCTGGAGACCTGCCAATTGGAGGCAGCAGGTTTTAGGCGAGTCCAGTGAATCCAGGAAGGACATCCAAAGACCTTTACAGCAGTAGGAGTGGTGAGTAATACTGTGTATGGACCCTTCCAACGTGGTTTAAGGAAATCGGATTCATCCCAGTCCTTCACCCATACAGAATTTCCAACTTGGAATGGATGAATTGGGGTCAACAAAACTAGCGGTTCAACGTCACATGTATAGTCCTGAATTGCAATGACTGTGTTATATAGTCCTTTGAGCTGATTACTTAGTGACAACTCTCCTTGTATCTGCAATGATTCAGGAAAAGAAGGGAGAGGTGGAGGTCTTGCATACATCATCTCATACGGTGTTAGCCCTGATCGTTTTGGACTGCATCTGAGATGTAGCAAGGCTAAGGGTAGGATGTCTGGCCATTTGGTCTTCGTTTCTTGACATAGTTTAGCTATCTGATTCTTCAGTGTTCTGTTAGCCCGTTCAACAGATCCACTGCTCTGCGGTCGCCATGCGCAGTGCAGATGCCATGTGATACCGAGGATTTTACTTAGTCTTTGGATAACATCGCTAGTGAATGCTGGTCCATTGTCTGAATTGATTTGTCTTGGCAATCCGTAGCGTGGTAAGATTTGGTGAAGGAGCAAGGATGCAACTTCTTTGGAGGTTTCAGTTTGTGTTGGTGCGGCTTCGATCCATCCTGTATAGGTGCAAACAGCCACCAGCATTGCTTTGTAACCTTTGGACGGAGTCATGTGAGTAAAGTCAATTTGGCAAACTTGGAAAGGTGTAGTTCCTCTTAAAATATGTCCAGGTGATGGACCAGGTCCACTTCTGGGATTATTTTTAGCACATGTGACACATTGGCTGATTGCGTGTTTTGTTAGTTGGATTATTTTATTGATGTAATACGTCTTTCCCAGTAACTTTACCAGTGCATCTCGTCCGAGATGGGTTTTGTTATGTGCTTCCTTGACAATAGTCCAAGCTAATGTTTCTGGAATCCATATTCTGTTATCTTGCAGAATCCACCAGCCATTGTGATGGTGGATCTGTTCAGCCTGTGCCCAGTCATTCTCCTCTGTTGAATAGGTGGGAGTTTCTGTTGGGAATTGTAGAAGTGGACATGTCGTAGTTGGAATTGATAATAAATGTGCACGGGCTGCTTCTTTTGCTGTTTTATCTGCCCATTGGTTTCCTTTTGCAACGGGATCTGACTTTCCGGTATGGGCTTTACAATGCATGACAGCTACCTTTTGTGGTGCCCACACAGCATTTAGTAATTGATGTATTTCAGATGCATTGGCCAATTGCTTTCCTTCGGCTGTTAGGAACCCTCGCTCCTTATATAGGGCTCCATGTACCTGGATTGTGAGGAAAGCATATTTGGAATCTGTATAAATATTCACAGTCTGTCCTTCTGCCAATTGTAAAGCTCGGGTGAGAGCGATTAGTTCAGCTTTTTGGGCTGATGTCCCAGGTGGTAAGGGCTCAGCTTCAATAATATCGTCTTCAGAAACTATAGCATATCCAGCAACTCGAATCCCATCAATAACCTGGCTGCTTCCATCAGTAAATAATGTCCATGCTCCCTGCCATGGTTGATCTCTCAAGTCTGGTCTGCTGGAATGTATTGTAGTCATGACCTCTTCACAGTCATGTGCGACGGGTTCAGGTGCCGGCATAAGAGTGGCCGGGTTCAAGTTTTTGCTGTCCTGTATTTGGATTTCAGGAGTTTCACATAGCAGAGCTTGATATTTTACAAGACGTGAATTAGTCATCCATTTTGGTCCATGAGTTTCTAGCAGTCCTTGAATGGTGTGGGGGGTCGTTACATTCAAGATTTGTCCAAAAGTTAATTTGACTGCTTCTGGAATTAGTAAGCATGCAGCCGCAATGCTTCTTAGACAACCTGGCCATCCTTTTGCAACATTGTCCATTCCTTTCGAGAGATATGCAACAGGTCGCTCCCATGAGCCTAGAGTTTGAGTCAATACCCCTATGGCCATGCCTTTTTTCTCGTCGACGAATAGATGGAATGGTTTCATCACATCTGGCAATCCTAAGGCAGGTGGTTCAATCAAGGCATCTTTCAGTTGTTGTAAGCTTATCAGTTCATGGGTTTCCCACTGAAAAGGCTGAGATTCTGCCTCTTTTCCCCGCAGCTTGTCGTACAGGGACTGGGCAATAACAGCGTAGTTAGCAATCCACAGCCTACAGTATCCTGCAGCTCCAAGGAACGCTCGGAGCTCTTTCTTGCAAGTGGGTACAGGTTGACCTCGTATTGAACTGGTACGGGATATTCCAAGGCAGCGGGTACCTTCCCGAATTTGGAATCCCAGGTATTCTACTTCCAATTCACAAATTTGCACCTTCTTTTTACTTGCACGGTATCCTTTTGAGTACAACGTCTTTAACAAGTGGAGTGTGGCTATAGCACATTCGTGATACGTTTCACGAAACAACAGAAGGTCATCCACATACTGTATGACTGGCCCATACGTTACTTGGTACATCTTTAAGTCTTTTGCCAGTTGCTCCCCGAACATCGTGGGTGAGTGCTTAAATCCTTGCGGTAAGCGAGTCCATGTGTACTGCTGCTTGATTCCAGTTTGTGCATTTTCCCATGTGAAGGCAAAGATCTTCTGGCATTCTTCTGCTACTGGAACGGAGAAGAAAGCATCTTTGAGGTCAATGACACTGTACCACTTGGAGGTAGGGGAAACTTGAGCCAAGATTGAGTATGGATTTGGTACAAGGGCTACTAGATCTGCTACTTGATCATTCACTTTCCGTAAATCTTGTACAGGTCGGTAGTCAGAAGAACCGGGTTTCTTTACGGGCAGTAGAGGGGTGTTCCAAGCAGATCGGATTCGCCTGAGAATTCCCAAATCATACAGTCTTTGCAGATGTATTTCAATTCCTTCTCTGGCCATGTATGGAATGGGGTATTGAGGTTGATTGATCACCTGTGCATTCTGCTTCATTTCTATCCATATGGGGGTAGCGTCGATAGCTATTCCTCCCGGGTTCTGTTCGGACCATACTTGGGGCACACTATCCATCAGTTGTCTGCGCTGTTCATTAAGAGGGGTATCCCTTTCGTACCGATGCAGAGTGATTTGTTCAAGAACGGGGAGATGTAGTCTCCATTCTTCTTGTAGTGGACATATCAGGGAAACTGGACTATCGGCAAAGGATGCCTTTATTTCACCGGTAGGTTCGAATTGCAAGGTAGCCCTTAATTTACATAGGAGGTCTCTTCCTATGAGGGGTACTGGGCACCCTGGCACGTAGAGGAATTGATGGGACACTAACTGTCCTCCTATTGTAACTTGCCGTTTCTGAAGAAAAGGAGCAGTTAATGGTTTTCCGGAAGCCCCAACTATAGAGATGTTTCTTGAAGTAGGCGTGGTGATGGCTGTGGTCATCACAGATCGTTGAGCCCCCGTATCCAACAGTCCTTTGAACGTTTCAGCCCCCACTTTTATCTCCACAAGGGGGTCTAGAGGAAAAGTTCCCCTTTCTAGTCATGCTTCACTATCCTCGCCGGAAGTTTCGCCTACAGTCATCTGCCATTCCGTTTCTTTAGATTTGGGCGGTGCGTATTCTCCCGGTTTTGCTTGCCGGCGCACCGGACACTCAGACTTCCAATGCCCTTCTTGTTTACAATATGCGCATTGGTTGGTTCCCAATGGCATTTTCCCACCTCTAACCAATCCTCCTCTATTCGCTCGTCCTCTTGGCAGCCCTCTTGAGGGTGGGTTGCCCCTTCCTCGGAATCCGGGATACCCGTTATACTGCCTAGACGGGTTCCCGAAATTAGTTTCTTCCAACGCTGCGGCTAACAGACTAACACGTTCTCTTAACTTTCTAGTTTCTTTCTTTTCTGTGCCGTCTCCATCCGGTTCTCGGTTTACATACACTTTATCAGCCATTGCCTTTAATTGGCTGATATTCATGCCCTCGAACCCTTCCTGCTTTTGCAACTTCCGGCGGATGTCTGGGCAGGACTGACTAACGAAGCTCATCAGTATAATAGATTGATACTTGGGATCCTCAGGATCGAATGGGCTGTATTGACGATATGCGTCCATTAATCGCTCCAAAAAGTTTCCGGGGGATTCATCTCTCTGCTGCACCACGTCTTTGATTTTTCCCATATTTACAACCTTCTGTTTTCCTTTCTTCAAAGCTTCAAGAAATGCGGTCTGATAGGCGGTTATGCGCTCCCGCCCTGCCGCAGTCTGGAAATCCCAGTTGGGATCCGCAGTCGGGGCTAAGCCTCTTACTGTGTCTTCGGGACGTCCGTCTGATCCGGCTCCTAATCGAGCTGCCTCCTCCATGTTTAATTGTATTTGCCGGCGTTCTTCAGTGGTGAAAAGAATAGAGGCTAGGTGCCGGATGTCAGCCCAGTTAGGATTGTGGGCAGCGAAAATGCCCCGTAAAAAGTCTACCATCTGTTCTGGCTTTTCAGCATATGATGGCCCCAGCTGTTTCCAATTAAAAAGATCGCTGGATGTGAAAGGTATATAAGTAAATAATCTTATTGTTTGCGTAGTGCGATGCTCGTTTTCTTCAGTTGGGACTACGGGAACAACAGTTGATGTTTCCCTGATTGGTAATTGCAAACTAGCTGCGGCTTGGGTCTTACTGCGAGTTCCGTCTGACACGGATGCCTCGCCGCTGCCTTCTTCCTTTGCGGTCGCCGTTCCGGGTCGTTCTTCATGAGCTGGTGCCATCCTTGGATCAGCTTGCGCATTGGAGGGGACCGGGGGGCTTGGTGGCGTGGGATATGTGGGGGGGTAACTAGGGGCATATGGCGGCGGCAAAATATTTTCAGCGTCGGGCAATGCTGGAGGCGGCAGGGGTTTAATTTTTTTTTCTGGAGTCCGTGGATTCCCTTGTACTACAAATATGGCCGCCTCAGCTGACGCATGCTCTGTAGAGTCCAATATGGCCGCTTTGCCCTTTCTCTTCCGGTTTGGGGATTTCCGGTCTCCCATCTTACATGCTTGAGCCACCATTACGAGGGCGGCTCCCTCTACTAGTTTCTTCGCCCAGGATGGAGGATTTTCAATAACTGCGATCCACGCGGTTATGTATGGTATATCCTCAGGGCAACCCGGATTCCCTTCTCGTATAACTATTTTCTGAACCCGTGTGGCCGTTTGGAAATTAAAGGTTCCTGTAGGAGGCCAATTTACACAGAAACCGGGCCACTTATGGGTGCATCGTTGAATCATTCCGGGTTTTGTACATTTATGGTCATCGAACACTTCACTATAGTGTTCCGTCATGACTTTTAATGGAGTCGACCCGCTCCCTCCCATTAGGATAGAATTCACAGACAAAGGAGGGAAGGGAAGACGGATAGGTAAGGGGTCCGTATCCGTCAGACACAAAGGGTCACAATTGCCCCGACTAGAACGCGGTCGCCCGGTCTAGAACTGCGAGGCCATTCACTCTCTTTCACACAACAAGAAACCTATTCCCACTGTCGTATACGCTACTTATTATTTCCAGACAGATTATTATTTCCAGACAGATTATTCGCGTGGTCTTCGGAGCATAATTCCTACTAACACACTGCGTGGGGTGTGATCAAGGCCCCCTCGGTCAGCCAGAAAAGACCGGGCTATTTCCTGAGCTAGCTAGTCTTTACTTATTTCCAGATTCCCATAATACTCGCCTGCAGGGGTCTTCCGATCGTCATGAAAGCCTTCTTCCCGGATCATCAATCCAGAGGTCCCGGCAGAATTTCTGTGGAACGATCCCCTCAGAAACCTGATCGCTGAACTCAGCGGTGGCCACTCACCAGGTGTATCAGGGGGACCGCTCCGCCACCAAACTACCGGACCTTCTGGAGAGCTAAAATAGCGTCTCCGGTACCTCCTGGCTGAGCTCGCCAATGTAACCGTCTGTTTTTCTGTCAGTAAGGAGGTCCAGACAACTGATCCGCAAAGATAGACTTTTATTGCCAGCAAGATGCAGCTAAGACAACGGCTTAGTACAACTGCATGCCACGCCCCCTCTGGAGCAAACCTTTATACATTTTACAGTTCTTATCTTTCACACATGCGTTCTGGTTTTGCTGAACAAACATTTTACAAACTGCTGAGCAAGCAATAGCTAGCGTGGTCTCTAGTAGGTGTAGCTTATGATCAGACTATTGTTTCGTCATTTAATTGACGGGTTAGACATTCGCGATAGCGTTCGTATTAATACAATACAAAATATAAATCCAAAATGGAGTTACGTTCACTAAACGTTAGTGCGTAAGTACGTCATTACGTATTAGGTTCCGTTTGCGTTGCAAATGTTAGTAAATCAAAAATGGCTGTGCGTTTCACTGCAGCATGATGAGACGAGAGGCGTCACAGCTGTGCATTGTTCAGGGGTTCATGGAATCGAACTCCTTCAGTGAGACCGCACCTTGAATACTGTGTGCAGTTCTGGTCACCGCATCTCAAAAAGGATATAGCTGCACTGGAGAAAGTGCAGAGAAGGGCGACCAAAATGATAAGGGGCATGGAATGGCTGCCCTATGAGGAAAGGCTAAAGAAGTTAGTTAGGGCTGTTCAGTTTGGAGAAGCGACAACTGAGGGGGGATATGATAGAAGTCTAAAAAATCATGAAAGGATTTGAACAAGTTAATGTAAAGTTATTTACTCTCTCAGATAATAGAAGGACCAGGGAGCACTCCATGAAGTTAGCAAGTAGCTCATTTAAAACAAATTGAAGACAATTCTTTTTCACTCAACACATAGTTAAGCTCTGGAATTCATTGCCGGAGGATGTGGCTACAGCAGTTAGTGTAACTGGGTTTAAAAAAGGTTTGGATAAGTTCCTAGAGGATAAATCCATAAACTGCTATGAAGGTAATTAATAAGCAATAGTAGCTTGTAATCTATCTAATGTTTGGGACCTTGCCAGGTACCAGTGACTTGGATTGGCCACTGTTGGAAACAGGATACTGGGTTTGATGGACCCTTGGTCTGACCCAATATGGAATATCTTATGTTCTTATGTTCTTATAACATTAAAAACTAAAATATTAACATTAGTCAGAAAACACTTCAATAAATAAAAATTGCTTTAACATATTTACGAAATATTTTAAATTCCGATAAATCCCATAATTCATCAGATAAATCATTCTAAAGGGTAACACCCCTAAATGACAACTGCTGAAATCTAGTGTCTTGATAATGAATTTCCCTCACAGAAGGCAACTCTAGCAGTTTCCTAGAAGATTAATGTAACATTCTAGATGGAACATACACATTAAATAAATCGGTTATATATTTTGGGGCCAAACCATGAATCGATTTTAAATATGAGAGTCAGGATTTTAAACTTGACCCTCTGTTCCACAGGTAGCCAGTGAAGCTGGAATAAAAACGGTGTAACATGCTCTCGTTGAGAGGCATTCAAAACCAACCTGGCTTCAGAGTTCTGCAAAAGCGGTAAAGCTCTTAACCTATCCCTAGGAATCCCCAAATATAATGAACTGCCATAGTCCAGAGCAGTCGGAATAAAAGCCTGGACTAATGTACGAAAATCTATTTGCTCAATGAAGGGCTTGATGTGTCTAAGTTGTTTTAACTTGAAATAGCCTGAAGGGATAACACTATTAATTTGCTTTTTAAAATTTAATGATGGATCTAAATAAAACCCCAAACTGCAAACTTGATCAACAAAACTGATATTGTCACCCCCCAATTGAAAAAATAGGCAAACCCTCTGGTTGAGATTTACATGAAAACCAAAGGGTCTCGGACTTCTTTAAGTTCAATACTAGAGTATTACCCTGCAGCCAGTTTGCAACAGCCAATAGACAAGTAGAAATCATAGCAAATCTAACTTGAACATCGACTTCAAAATACAAATGCACAGACAAAAACTGAACTGGAAACTACAATGCAACAATGGAAAAACAAAAACATCGCATACCTCATAAAACATCAAACAATACAATCAAGAAATATAAAATATCTATAATAGTAAAACCATACTAATAAAAAGAATATTTCAAAACAGCTGATATACAGAACATCCAATAATTAAAATCTAATAAATTATTTTTAAATTTCCCAAACACCAATAAAATATTTGAAATCATCAGATACATCAAATATGTTATGCTCGCTGCCTGCGGCAGCCCCATGGTGCGGTCCTCTCACCTCTCTGCACAAGTTTCAGGCTCCAGCTCCTTGTCGCTGGCAGCAATGGGCCGCCAGTCTTGACCTTGGACTCCCGCCAGAACTTCTGGCCCTGCTCCGCTTCCCGGGACCTCCAGCCAGGATGCCTCCACTCCTCGGGCCTCTCACGGGCCTCGCGGAGAGACGCTACGGGCAGCGCCACGCCCCTCCCTAGGCGCGCAAGCATCAGTGAATAATTTAAAGGGCCCGCTGCGGGAACCTGGCCGCAGACCCGGATGCTGACGTCAGGTCCTTCAGCACATAAATACTCAGGCCGCGCTCCTCAGTGTCGCCTTTGCAACAGGTCTCCTGTTCCTGGTTTCCGAGTGCTCGTTGCTGCAATACTTGTTTGTTCGTGTTCCTGATTCTCTAAGTTCCTGGTTCCTGGTTCCTGTTCTGCTGTTCGTCTCATCTTGTGTTTGATTGACTTCCTGGATTTGACCACTGCTTCGCCTGACTTCGCCTACCTGCCTTCTCCAAGCCTGACCACTGCTTCGCCTGACTTCACCTACCTACCTTCTCCGTCCCTTGACCACTGCTAAGCCTGACCACGCTTGCCTTCTCCGTGCCTTGACCTCTGCTACGCCTGACCACGCATGCCTTCTCCGTGCCCTGACCATTGCTACATCTGACCACGCTTGTTTTCTCCATGCCTTGAACTTTGCTACGTATGACTTTGCCTCAGACTGTCTTGAGTTCCACATTGCTTGCTACACCTTCCAAGTGCCGCCCGCTTCTACTCACGTTTGACAGTGACGCCTCTGTCCCTATCCTCTGGACACGGACTATTAAGGCTTCGGCCTTCCTTTGCTCAGGCACCTTCAGTATCCTCCTGTTCCCTGGTGCCTGGGTTTCCGTTCCGCATCCTGTCCGGGATAGGATCACGCCACCTGCTGGCTGCTATCTCTGGGCTGAACCAGCTACTACTGATACCCAACCTCGAGGCCTGCCTAAATCCTGCCGGCCTCGGCACCCGAAGGCTCAACCCTAGGGGAACGTGGGCTGGTATAGGTGAAGCTTCAGTGGCCTCCAGCTTCAGCCCACTCCACCTGCTGATGGTGGGGACCCTAGGCCCTCGCTTACGGGTTGTGTCAATCCCACCGCAGCCCAAGGATCCACCTCCTACACAACAAAATAAGTCAATAATTAAAACTAACAAGGATTAAAAAATTGCCCTGGGAATTTTTAATTTCCAGTCACCTTGAGATTGCTGTGGATTAGGAGGGGGCACACTATCTTTCTCCTCTCAAATACATATTCATTCTCAGTCACACACACATGCTAGAATCTGTGAGGATGGGGAGGTACTGTGGCCTCCTCCTTTCTCATGCTGCCAGTGGGTTGAGATGTGGTGGCGCTGGCCCCACAACATTTTTCAGCTGTTGGCGGGATGCGTGCACCGGTGGTCTGTTGGGCCTCTTTCAATCTTCATATGCCAGCAGGATGGATGCGCCAGCAACCTGTCTGGCCTCTTTCTTTCTTCAGTTGCCAGCAGGATGGGTGCACTGGCAACCTGTCTGGCCTATTTCAATCACATTCATACACATATGGTCACTATCTCATACACACAGGCTCCCTCTCTCTCACACACATGATCTCACAGACACACATGCTCGCTCTCTCATACACACATCCTTTCACAGACACACATATGCTCTCTCATACACAAATGCTCTCACAGATACACATGCTCCCTCTCATACACACATCCTTTCACAGACACACACATGCTCTCTCATTCACACATGCTCTCACACACACATGCTCTCTCATGCCAGGGGCGGTTCTATAATGAGGCAGGGTGAGATGGCTGATTCAGGCGGCAGAATTTTGAGGCGGCAAAAAATGCCCCTCTCAGAATGCTGCTGAGGAATCCGTCTCGCCCTGCCTGCCCCTACCTCAGTTCAGGCCGGTGGTGGCCAAAGAACAGGGCCACCACCATAGCTCAGGTTGGTGGCAGCCAAAGAATGGGAAAAGGCCCCATGTGTGAGAGACTAGCAGCTTGTGTGTGTGTGTGTGCACTTGGGTGAGGCAGCTTGTGTGTGTGTGTGGGGTGGGGGGGGGAACTTGCAAGCCTAGGGGGGCTGAGAGAGCTTGTGTGAGGGTGCTTGGGGCAATGTGAGAGAGAGCATATGTGAGGGTGCTTGGGGGGGACAGCATGTGTGAGGGTGCTTTCATATGGGTGCCAGAGGGATCCTATGGGGGGCAGAGGGGGGGGGGGGCCAGGGAGGGGGAGAAGGGGAAGAGAGTGGGGGGAGGGGGCGTCATCTCATCCTTCACCATTGCCTTGAGCTGCCCCTGTCTCACACACATGCTCACAGATACACATGCTGTCTCTCAAACACACATGTTCTCACAGACACACACATGCTCTGACAGACACACACAACACTCCTCTCTCATTCACACAGGCTCTCACACCCTCACTCTCACCTGGGCCCCTTCTTCTTTATTTCCTGGAATCTGTGAGGATGGGGGGAATACTGTGGCCTCCTCCTTTCTCATGCTGGCAGCGGGCTGAGATGTGGTAGCGGTGGCCCCACAGTATTTTTTAGCCGCCGGCAAGATGGGTGCGCTGGCGGCCTATTGGGCCTCCTCTTTCATGGCGCAGGCTTTCTTCTCTCTGTGCTCACTTCCCATGAACCAACTGTTATGGTCTGGTGGACCCCTAGGAATCTGTGGCCCACAGGTTGGAAACCACTGCCCTAGGCTAAATGACCATTTTAACAAGGGCATACCTGCCCACTAACCACAGGGACAGTGTTTTCCATATGTCCAGGAACATTATAACACTTTCCCGTAGTCTCTGAATGTTCAAGGAGTAGATATCACTTATATTCCTTCCAATTCCTATTCCTAAATACCTCACATTTTCCACAGCCCATTTCAAGGGAAAGGGGCCTTGCCAATTCTCCTTTAAATTGCTATCAAAAGGGAGTGCTTTGGATTTATTATAGTTTAATTCTGAGTTCTGAAAAAGCACCAACAGATTCTATCACTGTGATAATTGTACCTAAGTGACTCCTGAAGATTAGCCATATAAAGTAGCATATTATCAGCAAAAAGGCTCAGTTTAAGTTCTTTCCAGCCATCTTAACACCGTCACATGTTAATAATCCTCTTAGCTTGACTGCCAATGATTCTAAAATAGGAATGAACAATAAGGGGGACAAAGGACAATCCTGGTTAGTTCTTCTATGCAAAGCAAGCCCCTGAGTCATTTGCCCATTGATAGCAATCTCACCCTAGGATTACTGTATAACAGTTTAATCCATTTTTTTAAAATATTTCTCCAAAATTATAGTTTGCCAACACCCATGTTAAATTATTTCCAGGCTACTCTGTCAGACGCTTTCTCTGTGACCAGGGTAACCAAGAGTCCTTTCCTCATTCCTTTGCTAGAAACCTGCCTTCAAAATATTATTCAGAGTGCCTCCCTTTAACAAAGCCAGTTTGATCATTATTCATAATCTGAAATATTTATCTGTTGGCTAAAACTGCAGTCAATATCTTAATGTCCTGGTTTAACAAAGGGAGGGGCCTGCAAGGCTCGAGATCACCAGGGTCTTTCCCTGATTGGGAATCAAAACAACAGTGGCTTAATTTTGCTTCTCTTCAAAGATTCCCATTTCCATTGCTTCCTGAAATATCTCCTTCAAAGAATACAAAATACAATCACTTAGAATTTTGTAAAATTCTGGGCCTGGCAATTTTGCCAGCCTAGGCTCTCTAATTACTATTCATGCAAAGATAATCGGGAAGATTTACCCTGTTTTCTTATCTGCTCTGTGGGTTTTTGAAAATCAACTGCAATGTGTTTTATTATATGATTATATTGTTTGTTTAATTATGTACATTGCTTTGAGAGATTATCATTGGTGAAGTGATTAATAAATGTTCTTAAATAAATAAATCTCTGTTAGAACATGAGTTCCTATACTGGGTCAGACCAATGGTCCATTAAGCCCAGCACCCTGATTCCAACAGTGGCCAAGTCAGGTCACATGTATCTGGTAGGATCCCAAAGATTAGATAGATTCCATGTTGCTTATCCTAGGGTTTATGACATTTCCTCCAATAACTCGTCCAACACCTTTTTTCAAGCGCAGCTATACTAACAGCTTTCACCACATCCTCTGTTAGCAAATTTCAGCACTTAATTATGCACTGAGTTTTAAAATGTACAACTTAGTAACTTCATTGTGTGTCCCCTAGTCTTTGTACTTTTTGAAAGAGTAAACAACCAATTCACATTTACTCGTTCCACTCCACACATTATTTTATAGGCCTCTATCATATTTCCCCTCAGTTGTCTCTTCTCCAAGCTGAAGAGTCCTAACCTCTTTAGCCTTTCTTCATAGGGGAATTGTTCTATCCCCTTTATGATTTTGGCCACCCTTCTCTGTACCTTTTCCAATTCTGCTGTATCTTTTTTGAGATGCAGTGAACAGAACTGCGCACAATTCTCAAGATGAGGTCGCACCATGGAGCGATACAGAGGCATTATGATATTCTCAGTTTTATTCTCCATTCCTCTCCTAATAATCCCTAGTATTCTGTTATGATTTGTGGGTATGTGGGCCCTTAGCCCGAGGTGCAAGTTGTCACTACCTGTGGGAAGGACCCTCACAGGTCTGCACCGCCGGGAGGCGAGGTCAGAGACAGCGGAGAGCTCTGAGTGAGGCAATGGAGAGGTTCTGCGGCACCAGGAGAAGACCTCTGTAGAGAGTAGACTGGAGGCTATACCTGGGCAGGGACCCTGAAGGAAGGAATGCCAGACAGGCTGCAGAGCAGAGGGCGTGAGGCTTGGCCAATTAGGAGGTACTCCGGAGGGCAACCCCGAAGGGAGGAGTTGCACAGCATAAGATGATGATGTAACGCCATAGGCCAGCCAACAGGATAGGGAAGCCCGAGCTGAGCCTCTAGTGATAACGTAACACTGCCCCAAGGATCGGGGAAGTGTAGGCAGTGTCAATTTAATACATAGGCGCAACCCCGAGAAATGGGGAAGCACGCAAGTCCCAGGCGATATGGGTCCAAGGTTTGCTCGGAACAGGGAGCAGCTGCAAGAGCCCCCAGGGCTTCCCAGCTGGAGGCTTATGACGAGCACATGTAGGACAAGATTCGACGTAGGCTTGGATGTCCTTTCGAATAGTGGGCCACCAGTAGTAGCATAAAAGGGTGGAAAGAGTCCTGGCCTGACCTGGGTGGCCAGAGGTCAGAGAGTCGTGGGCCCACTGCAGCACCTTCTGTCGTAGCGGGCGCAGAACCACGGTCTTTCCTGGAGACACTGGATAGGTAGCCAACAGAATGACCCTAGCAGGATCTATGATGTGCCTCGGTGAATCAGGTACATCCTTGGCAACGAATGACTGCGAGAGGGCATCAGTGTGACCATTTTTATTGCCAGGACGGTAACGCATTACAAAATTGAATATTGTGAAGAAGAGGGACTAGCAGGCCTGGCAATGGTTTAGATGCTGGGCCTGATGCAGATACTCCAAATTTTTATGATCCGTGCATACGCTAATCTGATGCTGTACCCCTTCAAGCCAGGGTCGCCATTCCTCAGACGCCAACTTGATGGCCAGCAGTCCTTTGTCCCCGATGGCGTAATTGTGTTCCACTGGCGAAAATCATCGAGAAAAGAAAGTACAGGAGTGCAGCATATGAGTAGTGGAGTACTGACTTAATACGGCTCAAATGCCGACGTTGGAGGCGTCGACCTTCACCACAAATGGACACATAGGATCCGGATGACGGAGACAGGGTTCCTTAAGGAAGGCGGCCTTGAGATCCTGAAAAGATGTCATAGCTTCCGGTGTCCATTGAGAGGGATTGGCTCCCTTATGAGTCATGGCTGTGAATGGTGCAGTCAGAGTGGAGTAACGGTGGATAAAAGAGCAATAGTAATTGGCGAAGCCAAGGAATCTCTGAAGGGCTTTAAGGCTTGTACGTTGAGGCCAATCACGGATGCTCTTCAGTTTTTGAGAGTCCATACGAAACCCCTGACTAGATACCACATAGCCCAGGAAAGGGACGGTCTCCTGTTCCAATGAACACTTTTCAAGCTTGGCAAATAGCTGGTTTTCCCGCAGCCGCTGAAGAACTCGAGAAACATCCCGGCGATGACTTTCAAGGTCTTGTGAAAACACTAGTATATCTTTAAGATATACGACTACGCACTGGTACAGCATATCTCTGAAAACCTCGTTCATCAAGTTTTGAAATACCGCGGGTGCATTGCACAACCCAAACGGCATTACAAAGTACTTGAAGTGTCCGTCGCGGGTATTAAAGGCGGTTTTCCACTCATCGCTCTTGCGGATCTGGACCAAGTTATAGGCCCCACGGAGGTCTAACTTTGAGAAGATCTTAGCTCCTTGAAGCCGGTCGAAGAGCTCAGAGATAAGCGACAGCGGGTAGCGATCCTTGAGGGTTATTTAGGCCACGGTAGTCGATGCAGGGGTGCAGAGAGCCATCTTTTTTCCCTACGAAGAAGAACTCTGCACCTGCAGGGGTCTTGGAGGGCCGAATGAATCCCTTGGCCAGCTTTTCTCGAATATATTCTGACATGGCTTGGGTCTCCGTCTGAAAGAGAGGGTAGATTCTGCCCCGTGGGGGCTCCGAATTAGGTAGTAAGTTGATCGCGCAGTCATATGAGCGATGTGGAGGTAATGTATCAATGGCCTTCTTAGAGACCACATCAGAGATGGATGCATATTGCGGTGGAAGGCCGGAGTGGTTACCATACAAGGCAATGGTGAAACAGGTTCCAGACAATTCTTGTGACAAGCAGGGCCCCAATGAGAGAGCTGTAAAGTGGCCCAGTCAAATTGTGGGGTGGTCTGTTGAAGCCAGGGTAGTCCCAATACTATGGGATGAATGGCCTTGTCTAAGATGTAGAACGAGATGGTCTCCACATGCAAGGTTCCAGTGCGTAGTTGGATGGGAGCTGAGTGTGGGTAACTTCACCAGGAAGAGGATCCCCATGAATCGAGGACAGAAGTAGGGGTACCGGAGACTGGATAGTAGGGATCCGAAGATGTTCCATGAACTGCTTTAGAATGAAGTTCCCACCGGCCCCAGAGTCCACCAATGCCAAGGTGTGGAACACTTGATTGTCCGTCTTTACTGAATCAGGAACGGTCAGTGGAGGAGATGGCGAGGTTAGGCCTAGGAGAAGTCCTCCATCAGATCCTTGGCCCGGAAGTTTCCTGGACAGACCGGACATGAGGCAATAGCATGGCCCGGCTGGCCACAGTACAGGCAAAGGCCAGACTGCTGTTAATGATGATGTTCTTTTAGTGAAAGTCTACTGTTACGCGTGCCGTCCGCGACAGACCCACAGCATGGCCCCCTCATCTTTCTACAGTGACTCCTGCTCCTGGTTCCTCTTCACTGATGGTGGTGGGCCGTCAGCTCCGTCCTCGGGCCTCCCCCAGTGCCTCCGGCCCAGCTGCAGTCCCCGGTGTTCCCAGTCCAGCCACCACATCCATTGCTTCGCATCGGGCCTCTCTGCATGGCCCGCGGAGAGTCGCTCCTTCTCGGAGCTGCGCCCCTCCCTAGGCACGCTCGCATGCATCACTGATGTTTAAGTAGGTACCGCGGTGGGAACCTAGCCGCGGCCCCGGATGATGTCGTTGGTGGAGCTTCAGTATTTAAGTGCAGGCTCCGCTCCCTAGCTTTGCTTTTGCAACAGGTCTCCTCGCTGGTCGAGTACTCGTTGCCTCCTCGAGATTCATCTCACTCCTACATTCCTGTTCCTCGTTGATCCTGGTTCCTGTCTCCTTGTTCCTGTCTTGCTCCATATCTCGGATTGCCTACACAGACTTTGACTCTGCTTCGCCTGACCATGCCATTGACTCTCTCCAAGCCCGGACCTCTGCTTCGCCTGACCATGCCATTGCCTATCTCCAGACCCAGATCTCCACTTCGCCTGACTACGCCACTACCTATCTCCAGACCCAGACCTCCGCTTCACCTGACTATGCTACTGCCTATCTCCAGACCTAGACCTCTGCTTCGCCTGACTATGCTACTGCCTATCTCCAGACCCAGATCTCCGCATCATTTGACTACGCTTGACTATCTCCGTGATCACACCTCAGCCTTGCTTGCCACTGCCTCTGGATTGCCGCCAGCCCTGACTCAAGCCTGTTCCTCGACACTTCTCCAGCTTACTTCCTGGACTTGGTGTATTCAGGCTTCGGCCTGCTCTTGCTCGGGCGGCCCCTGTCTGCCTCTGTTCCTTTGGCGCCCGAGTCTCCAGGACGCTACCTTGTCCAGTGTAAGTCACTACCATCTCTCACCTGCTGTCTCTGGGCTGAACTGATCTCTACATCGACTACATACAGAGGCCCACCTAAGTCCAGCCGGCCCCAGCACCCAAAGGCTCAGCCCACGGGGAACGAGGGCTGGAATTGGTGAAGCTGCAGCTGGCCTCTGTTCATCAACCCACTCCACCTGCCGATGGTGGGGACCCATAGGTCCTTACTTATGGGTTGCGTCAACCCCACCTTGGCCCAAGGGTCCACCTCCGGTGCAACATCTACTTCTACCCATCTGCATGGGTTCCTCCTCCGCTGGATTCGATGGTGGATTCAGTCTAGGAGAAGATGAGCGTCTGACTCGAAATGGTCCTGGTGCAGCCCTCCGGGATGCTCTGGACTCCAGAGAGCGTTCTTGTAGTTGACGGTTGATGTGCCCAGTAACGTCCATCGGAGAGTCCAAGGAAGAGGGCAATTCACGGGCCGCCAGCTCATCCTTAATTCGAGGACTCAGCCCTTCGAGAAATATGGAATGTAAGCAATCGGCATCCCAATGTAATTCCGACACAAGGGTGCGGAATTCAATGACGTGGTCCGCTAAAGGGCGTGAGCCTTGCTGAAGATGCAGAAGGAATGAACCAGACACGGTTCGTCAACCAGGGTCTTCAAAAACGGATCGAAACCCTGGAAGATCCTGGAGGATCGGATCTGCTCGCTCCCAGAGAGGTGACGCCCAGGCCAAGGCCTTATCATCCAGAAGGCCAGGATGTATGTGGTCTTGGTGATCACATCTGGGAAGTAAACAGGTTGCAGACAGAAATGCATATTGCATTGGTTCAGGAACCCCCGGCACAGGAGAGGGTTCCCAGAAAAGCATGGTGGTGCCGGCAAGGGCAAAGTTAGCCGAAGAGCCGGCGAAGAGGTAGACATATTGAGCTTGATAGACGTGGTAGTCACAGTAGCATCTAGACGAGAGCTTAGGTTGTCGATGGCAGTGGCCAGAGACTCTAAGAATGTTTGCTGTTAGCTGATCCTTTGCACCAAGCCAGGGATGGCCTGGAGGTCCATGGACTTGGCAATCTGTTATGATTTGTGGGTATGTGGGCCCTTAGCCCGAGGTGCAAGTTGTCACTACCTGTGGGAAGGACCCCCACAGGTCTGCACTGCCGGGAGGCGAGGTCAGAGACAGCGTAGAGCTCTGAGTGAAGCAATGGAGAGGTTCCGCGGCACCAGGAGAGGACCCCTGTGGAGAGTAGACTGGAGGCCATACCTGGGCAGGGACCCCGAGAGAAGGAATGCCAGACAGGCCACAGAGCGGAGGGCGTGAGGCTTGGCCAATCAGGAGGTACTCCAGAGGGCAACCCCTAAGGGAGGAACTGCACAGCGTAGGATCTTCATTCAAAAATTGGAAGAAGGATCCAACAGAAGAAAATAGGATAATGCATAAATGTTGCCAAGTTAAATGTAAGACATTGATAAGACAGGCTAAGAGAGAATTTGAAAAGAAGTTGGCCGTAGAGGCAAAAACTCACAGTAAAAACATTTTAAAATATATCTGAAGCAGAAAGCCTGTGAGGGAGTCAGTTGGACCGTTAGATGTTCGAGGGGTTAAAGGGGCACATAGAGAAGATAAGATTAAATGATTTCTTTGCTTTGGTGTTTACTGAAGAGGATGTTGTGGAGGTACCCGTACTGGAGAAGGTTTTCATGGGTAATGATTCAGATGGACTGAACCAAATCATGGTGAACCTAGAAGATGTGGTAGGAGTGATTGACAAACTGAAGAGTAGTAAATCACCTAGACCGGATAGTAAACACCTCAGAGTTCTGAAGGATCTAAAAAATGAAATTTCAGACTTATTAGTAAAAGTTTGTAACCTAACATTAAAATCATCCATTGTACCTGAAGACTGGAGGATAGCTAATGTAACCCCGATATTTAAAAAGGGTTCCAGGGGCGACCCGAGAAACTACAGACCGGTTAGCCTGACTTCAGTGCCAGGAAAAATAGTGGAAAGTGTTCTAAACATCAAAAGCATATTAATGTTAAAATCAAACCGCCTAATTTGTTACTAACAATCAGGATTAACTTACACACTTAGTTTAAGTTTATTATTTTAAATTGTTACCATACTATGATGGCACATGATTAATTTGTAATCTATACCACCCATATTTCTCTTTATCGTGCCCTTCTGAAACCGTTGTGATGGTTATTTAACTTAATGACGGTATAGAAAAGTTTTTAAATAAATAAATAAAATAAACATATAGAAAGATATGGTTTAATGGAACAAAGTCAGCATGGCTTTACCCAAGGCAAGTCTTGCCTCACAAATCTGCTTCACTTTTTTGAAGGAGTTAATAAACATGTGGATAAAGGTGAACCGGTAGATGTAGTGTACTTGGATTTTCAGAAGGCGTTTGACAAAGTTCCTCATGAGAGACTTCTAGGAAAAGTAAAATGTCATGGGATAGGTGGACCCTTACTTTTCAATATATTTATAAATGATGTGGAAAGAAATACGACAAGTGAGGTAATCAAATTTGCAGATGATACAAAATTGTTCAGAGTAGTTAAGTCACAAGCAGATTGTGATAAATTGCAGGAAGTGTTATGGGAGTCTCTGTTTAGTGGACCCTTGGGCCGACCTGCTGGAGACTGGGAAAGGTGGTCAATGTCTCTAGTGAATAGCAGGTCGGGAGGCAGATGTTCAGGCAGGATGTAGATGCTCTTCACCCTGGAAGCTGGTGCTCCCCCGGGAGGAGCCCGTAGGAGCCCAACCGCTGGGACTTAGGTGGCTTCACACTTGGCAGCCGAAGGCCCCCCGGGAGGAGCCCGTAGGGACCCGGCCGCTGGGACTTAGGCGGGTTGTGGATCAGGACAGGTAACTGGAACCAGACTAAGACAGTAGCAATACTGTAACTGGGTTCGGATTCTGGAAACAGGCAGGAACTGTAGCAGGCTTCAGGTACTGGAACCAGGCAGGAACAGTAGCAGGCAGGCTGGGACTGTAGCAAGCAAGAAGGAACCAGGCAGGTACTGTAGCAAGCAGGCAGGAACCAGGCAGGTACTGTAGCAGGCAAGCAGGAAGCAGGCAGGAACCAGGCAGGTACTGTAGCAGGAACGGAGTGACGAAGTGAAGCGAGTCACTCCGGGGCACAGCACAACAGGAAACCGGGAAGCTAACCCGTTGCAAGGCAAAGACTGGATGGCCACAGCTGGCTATCAAGGCCGCGGAGTCTGACATCAGAAGTTGGGCGGAGTCACCACTGGCGGGAAACGGCCTAGAAAAGCGCCCAAGTGGCGCACGCGCGCACCTAGTAGCCGGGCATCCATGGGAGGGCTTTCAGCAGCACAACCCCAGCGGGGACGCTGCCAACCAGGCCGCAAACCAGGCCTCTGGAAGCGGGAGCAGGTCCGGGAACCCGGAGGCAAGGGCCTGGCCATGGTGCTCGCGGCCAGAACCGCAACAGTACCTCCCATCTGGACCACCCAAGTAAACCCGGTCCGGGTTTACTTGGGTGGTCCAGATGGAACTGCCGTAATAAGTCCTTGTCGAGGATGTTACGGGCCGGTTCCCAAGAATTATCCTCGGGTCCGCAACCCTCCCAGGCAAGCAAGTATTCCCATCGGCGTTGATGAAACCGAACATCCAAAACTTCATGCACTTGATACGTGACCTCGTCCGGTACTGAAGGATCTGATGGTTCAGGGGCCCGGGAGTGGTACCTGGATAACACAAGAGGCTTCAGCAATGACACATGGAAGACGACATGTATGCGCATGGAGGAGGGTAGGTGCAAACGGTAAGAGACTGCTCCCACACGTTCGGCGACTCGAAAAGGCCCACAGAATTTCAGTGCTACTCGTCTGGACGGGATTCGTAGCTGTAGATTTCTGGTGCTAAGCCAGACACAGTCTCCTGGAAGGAAGATGGGTGCTGGCTGACGATACCTATCTGCCCACTTCTTAGCGGACTGGGCGGCCTTACGGATCTTTTTCTGGGTAGAGATCCACAAGGAACGAAGCTGGCAAGCTGAGAGTTGCACTGCTGGAAGTGCACTAGGTTCAGGCGAGGGTAAGGGCAGACGAAGTTGCTTCCCATAAACAACGAGGAACGGTGAACTTCCAGTAGCAGCATGCATGTGATTATTATACGAGAACTCCGCCCACAGGAGTAATTTAGCCCAGTTATCGTGACGTTCGTTCACAAAGGCACGAAGGAAAGTCTTCAAAGTTCGATTGGTTCGTTCTGTTTGCCCATTACTCTGAGGATGGAATGCGTTTGCATAAGGCTTTCCAATAACGAGCTGTAAATTGGCTTCCCATTGAACAAAGAATACAGTTCAAAGCGCAGTGCTTAATACACAAACGCTGTGCTTAATACACAAACTTATCCACGACGAAAAAGCAGAATGGCTGAACACAGCACTTAGAGAACATGTCCCACACAGAAATTTAAGGTCAGCAAACAGAGCACTCCTTCCCAAGCCGGTCCCATATTATGGAACTCCATGCCCCTTGACCTAAGACTCCAGAGCAATCATAAACTTTTCAAAACACAGCTCAAAACCTGGCTTTTCATACAAGCCTTCAAAAAAGAAAATTGATGCAGGCATTTAAGCAAAGATAAGCGGCATAAAGCACCGAATGCCTAATTTAACGCTCCTTACTGAATTAGTTCAAGCTTTTTAACTGTAGGCAACCCTCTGGACGCATTGCTATGAAACACTCAATCCCCCAAAATTAACGCCTTTTTGTTACCGAATACTAATAGCACAACCTATGTAATGTACGACCCATACTTATTAATATAGGTGCCCTATTGTAAACCGTTATGATGGTGAATAACTTAATGATGGTATATAAAAACTCTTAAATAAATAAATAAATTGGGGTCCTCGATCGGAGACTATTAGAGATGTGAATCGTGTGCCAGATCGTCTTAATGATCAGATTCGGCTGGGGGGGGGGAAATCTGATCGTTAAGATATGTGAATTGGAATCGTTTCCGATTCCAATTCACATCGCTAATTTATTTTTTAGGGAGGCCCGCGCCGCTAAAAAAAAAAAACCTACCCGACCCTTTAAATCGACCCTCCCCTCCCGATCCCCCCAAACCTTTTAAAATTACCTGGTGGTCCAGGGGGGCCTCGGGGGGGCCTCGGGGAGGGATCCAGGGGGGCCTCGGGGAGAGGAGAGATCCAGGGGGGCCTCGGGGAGAGATTTCCCGTTCCCAGGCATCAGCTGTTCTAAAAAAAAATGGCGCCGATGCCCCTTTGCCCTTACCATGTGACAGGGTATCCGTGCCATTGGCCGGCCCCTGTCACATGGCAGGAGCACTGGATGGCCGGCGCCATCTTTAAAGATGGCGCCGGCCATCATTACTCATCAGCCCCTATTATAGAGTATAGTATAAAAAAAAAGGGTCGGGAGGGTGGGGGAGGCTAAGGGGGGTCGATTTAAAGGGTCAGGTGGGTTTTTTTTTTATCAGGCCATCGGCGCCATTTTAATTAGTGGCAGCCAAAATGGCGCCGTTGGCCCAAGAGCGGGAGATCGCGCCGGGACCCCCCCCCCCCACTGGACCACCAGGTAACTTAACATTTTGGGGGGGTTCGGGAGGGTGGGGGAGGGTAAGGAATTGGTTTTAAAGGGTCAGGGTGGGTTTAGGGGTTGTTTTGGTGTGCCGTTTTTCCCGCCCTCCCCCAAATAATTCCCGTGCCCTATTTAACGATACAATACAAATGCCCCTGACGATAAATCGGGGGCATTTGTATTGTATCGTGCACTCTAACGATTTAGGACGATTTTAAAATTATCTGAAGATAATTTTAATCGTTCAAAAACGATTCACATCCCTAGAGACTATATCCTGCGGGAGACCGTGAAGTCTAAAGATATGCTGGGCGAACAGGCCGGCCAGGTCAGGTGCAGAAGGTAGCTTAGGCAAAGGGACAAAGTGCGCCATCTTGGAAAATCGGTCCACGGTTACCCAAATGACCAAATTACCTCCTGAGGCAGGAAGGTCCACAATGAAATCGTTGGAGATGTGTGTCCACGGCTCCACCGGGATGGGCAAAGGTTGCAACAGACCCCTAGGCTTCCCGATGGGCGGCTTTTGAACAGCACAAGTAGGGCATGAGCCCACAAAGGCTTGGACGTCCTGTCTCACCGTTGGCCACCAGTAGAAACAGTTTAACAAGGGAGTCATGGGCCCAAGCGAGAACTGCTCTCCGAGAGCGACGTGGAACGACGGTCTTCCCTTGGGAGGACACTGAGGTTGCAGCAAGACTTATTTTCTCAGGGTCAAAGATATATTGGGGTGAATCAGGAGTCTCTTCGACCTCAGAAGAGCGCGAGAGGGCGCAGGTCAAACGTTCTTCGAGCCGGGCCAGTAGTGTAACGTAAAGTCAAACCGGTCAAAAAACAGCAACCACCATGCTTGTCTTGGATTCAGGCATTGAGCTTGCTTCAAAAATGCTAGGTTCTTGTGATCGGTGTAAATTGTAACCGGATGGTTGGCTCCTTCCAACCACTGTCTCCATTCCTCTAGGGCAAGTTTCACGGCTAACAACTCTTTGTCCCCAACACAGTAGTTATTCTCTGCCGTGGAGAATTTCCTTGAGAAATATGAACAGGGCAACAGCTGTCCGGAATCAGAGTACTGACTCAGTACGGCCCCCACGGCCACATTGGAGGCATAAACTTCCACCACGAAGGGCCGGCTGGGATCCGGATGGCGAAGGCAAGTGTCTAACAAGAAGGCTTCTTTAAGGGCCTCAAAATCTTGACAGGCAGAAGCAGGCCAATCCACCGCGTTAGCCCCCTTTCGGATGAGGGTAGTTAATGGTGCCACAATACGAGAGTAATTAGGGATAAAGTGACGATAGAAATTAGAAAAGCCAAGGAAGCATTGCAACGCTTTAAGACCCCTTGGCCGGGGCCAATTCTTAATAGCCGCCACTTTCTCAGGAAGCATTCGAAAGCCGGCTGCAGAGACTATGTAGCCTAGGAACGGCAGGGACGTCTTCTCAAAGCTACATTTTTCCAGCTTTGCGTAGAGACCATGCTCCCTAAGTATCTGAAGCACTTGTCGGAAATGCTGACGGTGCGACGACAGATCCTGGGAGTAGATTAACACATCGTCGAGGTAAACAATTACGCAGGTGTTCAGAAGGTCCCGCAACACCTCATTCATCAGGAGCTGGAACACCGCCGGGGCATTACATAAACCGAAAAGCATCATGAGGTACTCGTAATGCCCGTCTCGGGTATTAAGCGCGGTTTTCCACTCATCTCCGGGACGGATTCTAACTAAATTGTACACTCCTCGCAGGTCCAACTTTGTGAAAATCTTCGCTCCTTGAAGCCGATCAAGGAGTTCCGGGATTAATGGAAGCGGATAGCGGTCTCGCTTGGTAATAGAATTTAGGCCTTGATAGTCTATGCACGGCCTCAGTGAGCCGTCTTTCTTGCTGATGAAAAAGAAACCTGCCCCTGCGGGCGACTTGGACGCTGAAGATATGACAACTGAATCACCAGATGTTTGAAAAACTCATCTTGTGAACTAATACAATGCATGTCATCAGAATACAAGGGTAGATATTCAAAAGCCATTTAGATGGTTAACCTAACTAATTACCTGGCTAGAATATAGCTGAATAAAAAAGAGGCATTTTGAGGGCATTTGGGAAGGGGCTGAGATATCTGGCTAACATAACTGAATATCGGGTATATATCCAACTATGTTAGCCGGATATCTTTATATTTGCTTCAGAGCAGGTCTAAAGTTATGCAGCCTTGTGCGGCCGGATAATGCGCTACTTAACCAGATATTTTGAAAAGATACCCAGCTAAGTAGTGCTGTCATCTACAAAAGTAAAAGACCAACTAAGTTGGGCCCTGTCCAATCAAACCTTTAAAAAGAGCTCAACCTGCCTCCCACCCCTTACCACCCATCCACAAGAAAAAATGGGTCCTGCACCCCCATCCCCACTGATACCTTTGCCTTCACCGCTTCAGAACAGCGCTGGAGGTGCCGGGATCGGGGCAGAGGGTCCCTCGCTCCTGGCGGTGAAGACAAAGGTATCGTCGAGATTGGGGGTGCAGGAGCGGCCCCTTTTTTCTTGTGGGTGGGTGGGAAGGGGAGGAGGCAGGCAGGTTTAATCGGGACGATGCCCGGCTTCCAAAACCGGGCAAATCATGACTTTTTAAAAAAGGTTTAGGAGCGGACGGGGGAGGGTTTTAGAATATTATGTAGCACTGTTATTATGCTTTGGGGGGAGGGAGGGAGGGGATGGCCCAGGTTATTTGGTCTTTTACTTTTGTAGATGAAAGCGCTACTTAGTTAACTTTAGCCTGACAACTTGTCTACTAACTGGCCTACTGAATATGGAGCCCATTATTACTTAAAATTGTATTCAAATGTGCGTGCAATCCCAAAAGTAGTATTTACACACTGACCTTGATATGACATTTGATTGATTTTTGTTTTCTTTTCATTTTTCACTAATCTGGCCAACAGTTTACCCGCTTTACTGCCCCCATTGATACAACTTGTACTACAGAAATTGTAATTTCCTTTTTTCTTTCAAATCCAATAAAGTATTCATTCCTGTTTAATTCTTGTCATTTCTTGTTTTATGTGCAGTGACAGATTTTGTGCATGCATATATTTTAACCAGGGCTTTTTTTTTCTGGCGGTATGTGCCAGTACTGGCACCCTCTGACTCTCCCCAACTACCCCCCAATATGCAATTTCCTCCTCACCCTTACCTTTTATCCACGTCCCCTCCCCTCTCTCTCCTTACTAGACCTCCCTTTCTATCCGATATTATCCTGCTGTACCCACTATTCCCCCCCTCTGTCCCCTTCCCCCCCAAACTCTAATAATCCTTACTTGTTAAGAGTACTATAATTCTTACTTGTTAAGAGTTCTATAAAAAAAACTCTGAAATCTAAGATCATGTTATTCAATTTAATTGTAATACTTGCTCTTGTTATCTGCATTATTAACTAGTTCTTGTTTCTCCTATATTTGATGAGTTCTCTGTAAAGTGCTAATAAGCTAAGTTTATGTTTCATTGAGAACCGATGTGATACTCACAGTGTATGTTGGTATATAAAAAACCTTAAATAAATAAATAAAGTTTCCCGCCTGCTCAAATGTTCTGCACAAGGTGGTGTGGGATCGGGGACAAAAAATGCCCCCATCAGGGTTCACAGTCTTTCTGTACCCCCATCCCTTGCAGCACTCAAACATGCCCTCCCTCCCCCCCATCACCCAAAGAAAGGCAAGGAGGAGGAATCTAGGCAGGGCCCAGAAGGAAGAAAGGCCCCAAAGTCGACTCCACCGAATGTAGCTCTCTCCACCTCCCCCTCCAGAAAGGCACCACAGGGTTGGAGGAAGCCATGCAGGGCCCGCCAGAAGAAAGGCCCAGAAGATTCAGAGGAAGTCAACCGTACAACCATGCTGATTGTAGCTCTCTCCACCTCCTCCTCTAGAGAGGCTCCACTGGTTTGGAGAAAGCTAGGTAGGTCCTTCCGGCTGCCAGAAGAAAGGTTCTGATACTGCGGCTTGAGTAGGAAGTCCTCCCCAATGATCGCAGAAGCTTCCTCCTCCACCTCCTCTCTCCTCCCCCAGCCTCCTACCCTGGAGCCTGCAAAGACTAGCCTGCACCAGAGGATTCCAAAGCTTCCTGAAGGAAAGAAGAAGAGCTGGGGAGGAATAGCAGCACCCAGCAAAAGGTAAAGCACTAAAGTAATAGCCACAACCTCCCCTTCTTCACCCCCACAACTCCCAGAAGACAAAGTGAATTCCCTCTCTCTTTCCCAAGGGCCCAGTATCAGTCCTCAAGGGTGCTGAACCCTGGGGAAAGAAGGGATTTTGCCTTCCTGCTAGGAGAAGGAGGGGGTAGTTGAGACAGAAAGGGTATGATGTTGCTGCCAGGGTAGGGAAGTGGGAGAGATAAGAGGTGTTTCCTAGCATGTGGACAGATGGATTCAGGACCATTGGGTTATGCACCTCTACCAGCAGATGGAGATGGAGCAAACTGATGTCATAGTATATATAGTCCTGGAGTGACATAAGCCTGCGAGTATTCTCACAGGACAAGCAGGATGGTAGTCCTCACATATGGGTGACATCACAGGATGGAGCCCAATCACGGAACACTTTTGTCAAAGTTTCCAGAACTTTGACTGGCCCCTACTGGGCATGCCCAGCATGGCACTAACCCTGCAGCCAGCAGGGGTCCCCCTTCAGTCTTCTTTTTTCCACACAGCAGTAGCCTCGTGGTTAAGGAGCTCTGCAGAGATTCCTGACAGGAATTTTCCTCACGTAATTACTAAAAGTTAATTTGCCCCACAGGGGTCCCTCCTTCAACTTTTTCAAGCTGCGGTACTCCAGTAAGTTTTTTACCCATTCTCCGTTGATTACCATCGAGTTTTGCCCTCGCGGCCTACTGGCCATCGACCGTACCATGGCTCAATTTTTTGCCATGGCGTCGGGGTTCCGTCGGTGCCCGGACTGTAATCGCACCATGTCCATCACAGACCCCCATAAAGTCTGTGTAATGTGTCTTGGACGAGAGCACGATGTCTTGACCTGCACCAAATGTGCCCTACTGACACCAAAAGGTCGCAAGGCCAGAATGGAGAAGATGGAACTTCTCTTCCGTGCTTTGTCCATTGCATCGACGTCGTCAGAACCGGCTCTGTCAACTTCGCGCCAGCATCGACCACCTGCCGGTGACCGTACGGCCTCGACGATATCTCGGCCTTCGACACCCTCTACTCCCCCTCAGGACCGAGGGGATCGCAGAGACAAACATCGCCATCGACATCGAAAGTCTCGGACCATCGAGGGAGCTAAATCATTGTCTGAGCCGCCGTCGAAGAAACCCCGTCCAGAAAAAGGCACCGACCTTTTCGGCGACCGGGTCACCGAGGCAACCCTCACCCAACAGGGTATCGGGAGCCGTGACTCCGCCTTTAACGGTGGTCCCTCCGGCTATGACTCTGCCTCCTTCTTCTGTTCTGGAGCTGGGGCTGCTTGCTCCAGGTCTCCAAGAAGAACTGGACCGGATGGTTCAGGAGGCCATCGACAAAGTGATACAACGACTCCAGGTTCCTCCGGCACCAACACCAGTACCGATTGTGGAACCGACCACCGACCCGATTCCGGCAGCGTTGGCATCGCTGCTGTCCAGGATGGAAGCGCCCATTGCCGCTTTTCCACCGATGGACCCCGGGTTGCTGATGGCTCTGGTGCCCTCCCCGCTTACTCTGTCATCGGGAGGAGAAACACCGTTCCGCATCCCTCCATCGGGAGTTCTACCTCAGCCATCAATGCCGATACATCCATTGCCACCGGTCCAACCATCGGTGCCGATACGCCTGTCGGCGCCACCGAGCCATCCATCGATGCCCTTGATGCCTGCGCCGGTGCCTTTGATGCCTTCATCGGTGCCTCCAATTATTCCTTCGATTCCTTCGGAGCCTAGACCAGGACCCTCGGGTATCCCACCACCCCGTCCTCCTCTAGTTCCTAGAGGGGCAGGTGCTGATCCCTATGATACCTGGACTGATGATTCCTCCCCAGACACCGATGATTTGCCTTCACCACCTTCACCCACTGAGAGTAGAAAGCGTTCTCCTCCAGAGGACCTTTCCTTTATAAATTTTGTGAAGGAAATGTCTGAATTGGTTCCCTTCCAATTACAGACTGAACAGGATGATAGACATCAGATGATGGAGTTACTACAATTCCTGGATGCTCCCAAGGAAATAACCTCCATCCCTATCCACCAGGTTCTTCTGAATCTCCTCAAGAAGAACTGGGAACATCCTGGCTCCATTGCTCCAGTCCACAGAAAAGCTGTCACTACCTATTTGGTGCAGTCAGCTCCGGGTTTTCAAAAAACTCAGTTGGATCACCAATCTGTAGTGGTAGAATCTGCACAGAAAAGAGCAAAGAGATCAAAGCCTCACACTTCTTTTTCCCCCTGGCAAGGAACAGAAGTTTCTAGATGCAATTGGTTGCTGTGTCTTCCAAGGATCAATGCTCATCTCCCGGATTGCCGCTTATCAGTTCTATATGACCCAATATAATAGGGTCATTTTTAAGCAGATACAAGATTTCACAGACTCCCTGCCTCAGCAATTTCAGGATCAGCTCCAAACCCTAGTAAACAAGGGTTTTGAGGCAGGCAAGCATGAGATCAGATCATCTTACGATGTCTTTGACACTGCTACTAGGGTATTTGCAGCCGCTATTTTGGCAAGGAGATGGGCCTGGCTCAAGTCTTCCGACCTTCGCCCTGAGGTACAAGACAGATTATCCGACCTACTCTGTGTAGGAGATAATCTGTTTGGCGAACAGATTCAAAGAATGGTGGCAGAACTTAAGGACCATCATGAGACCCTAAGACAGCTCTCTCTGATGCCTTCTGACTACTCTTCAAAACAGCCCTTTCGAAAGGACTCTAAGAAGTCATTCTTCCGCCCGAAAAAGTCCTACCCACCACCAACCAGATCCCGTTCCACGAGACCTTTTCAAAAAGCCCAGTCTCGTCAGACACAGAAACAAAAACCGCAAGCTGCTCCTCAACCAGGTCCTGCTTCAGGTTTTTGACTTCTACCTAGAGAGCAGCAGCCAGCTTCCATTGCCTCACATACCAGTGGGAGGACGACTGTGCCACTTCAACAACATATGGCACTCAATCACCTCAGACCAATGGGTACTGGTGATAATTGCTCAGGGTTACCATCTGAACTTTTTCTCCGTGCCACCGGACTCCCCATCTCTACTGATGTGGAGAACATCCGATCACTCCATTCTTCTGGATCAGGAGATTTCCCTCCTTCTCCAGTCCAAGGCAATAGAACCCGTACCCTACTCTCAGCCCAGCCTAGGATTCTATTCCCGGTACTTTCTAATCCCCAAAGAATCGAGAGGCGTTCTTCCTATTCTGGACCTACGGGCCCTCAACAAGTACCTCCAGCAAGAGAAATTCAAGATGGTAACCTTAGGCTCGCTTCTTCCTCTTCTACAAAGAGGAGAATGACTCTGCTCTCTGGACCTCCAGGACGCATACGCTCATATTGCGATAACTCCATCTCATCGCAAATACCTGAGGTTTCTAGTAGGCCCCAAGCACTATCAGTACTGAGTGCTTCCATTCAGCCTAGCGTCTGCGCCACGAGTCTTCACAAAATGCCTCGTAGTAGTTGTAGCCTTCCTCAGGACTCAAGGTGTTCATGTCTACCCCTATCTAGATGATTGGTTAATCAGGGCTCCCACTCAGCAAGCTGCTCTGTTGTCCCTCAATCTAACCTTACACACTCTAATTTCATTAGGATTTCTTGTCAACTACGACAAATCCTCCTTAGTCCCATCTCAAACCTTGTCGTTCATTGGGGCAGACTTGGATACCTTGCAGGCAAAGGCTTTTCTGCCTCGACAGCAAGCTCTCACCCTCGTGTCTCTTGCACTCCAGCTACAGTCTCAGCACTCCGCGACTGCATGCCACTTTCTCATCCTCCTGAGACACATGGCGTCCTCAGTTCAGGTCACACCAATGGCCCGTTTGGCCATGAGAGTCATGCAGTGGACTCTAAGGTCTCAATGGACTCAAAGCATTCAGCCCCTGTCGACCATTGTCCACGTAACCAACTCACTCCGTCAGTCTCTTGCCTGGTGGAAAAATCAGATCAATCTCCTCCAAGGCTTAACCTTTCAGGCTCCAGACCATCAATTAACTCTCACTACCGATGCTTCCAACCTCTGCTGGGGAGCCCATGTGGCCAATCTGAAGACACAAGGATCTTGGTCTCCAGAGGAAGCCAAACACCAAATAAATTTCCTGGAGCTTCGAGCAATCAGATATGCTCTCAGGGCATTTCAGGATCACCTCTCAAATCAAGTTATCCTGATCCAGACAGACAACTAGGTGGCCATGTGGTACATCAACAGACAGGGAAGCACAGGCTCCTTCCTTCTGTGTCAGAAAGCTGCACAGATCTGGGCGGAAGCTGTCTCCCATTCGATGTACCTCAGGGCCACCTACTTACCAGGAATGGACAATGTGTTGGCAGACAAGCTGAGTCGCATCTTTCAAACGCATGAGTGGCCTCTCAACCACTCAGTAGCGAACTCCATCTTCCAACAATGGGGATATCCTCAGATAGACCTCTTTGCGTCTCTTCAAAACCGCAAAGTAAAGAACTTCTGCTCTCTCATTCGCAGCAAACATTCTCAGCCCAGAGACGCATTCTCCCACTCGTGGGCAACCGGTCTACTCTATGCATTCCCTCCACTTCCTCTTCTCTCGAAGACTCTCGTGAAGTTTCGTCAGGACAAGGGAACCATGATCCTGATAGCACCTCACTGGCCACGCCAAGTGTGGTTTCCAATACTTCAGGATCTCTCCATTCGCAGGCACATTCCCTTAGGAAAGGACCCACTTCTGATCACTCAAAACGACGGGTGCCTCTGCCATCTCAAACTTCAAGCCTTGTCCCTGACTGCATGGATGTTGAAAGGTTAATCCTTCAGCCACTTAACCTTTCTGAACCAGTTTTCCGTGTCCTGATTGCTTCACGGAAGCCTTCCACGAGAAAATCTTACTCTTACAAATGGAACAGGTTTATGTCATGGTGCTCTTCTCAGTCCCTTGACCCCTTTACCTGTCCAATCACGAAGTTTTTGGACTATCTCTGGCACTTATCAGAGTCAGGTCTAAAAACTTCTTCCATAAGAATGCATGTCAGAGTGGTAGCCACCTTCCATAAAGGTGTCGGGGATGTACCCATATCAGCACAACCCCTTGTTACACGTTTTCTGAAGTCCTCCGGCCCCTTCTTGGGACCTCAATCTGGTTTTGGGTCGGCTCATGAAATCACCATTCGAGCCTCTTCAATCCTGTGATCTTCGCTATCTCACATGGAAAGTGATTTTCCTACTGGCAATCGCTTCGGCTCGCAGAGTTAGTGAATTACAGGCTCTAGTTACCTATCTGCCTTACACTAAACTTCTGCAGGACCGGGCAGTACTCTGCACACACCCTAAATTTTTGCATAAGGTAGTTTCGGACTTTCATCTCAATCAATCCATTATACTACCTACCTTTTTTCCCAGGCCCCATTCCAACCCAGGAGAACAGGCTCTGCATACCCTTGACTGTAAAAGGGCTCTAGCGTTCCACCTAGACCGTACAGCTGCCCACAGGGAAAGCACTCAACTGTTTGTCTCTTTCCATCCGAACAAGTTAGGGCAACCTGTGGGTAAGCAGACTTTCTCCTCCTGGTTGGTGGACTGCATATCCTTTTGCATCAGCAAGCGGGCATTCCATTTCAAGACCGTGTTAAAGCACACTCTGTGAGGGCCATGGTGACTTCAGTAGCACACCTACGATCGGTGCCGCTTCCTGACATTTGCAGGGCTGCCACCTGGAGTTGTCTCCACACCTTTGCAGCCCACTATTGCTTGGACAAGGCCGGAAGACAAGATTCCATCTTCGGCCAGTCTGTCCTTTGTAACCTATTTACAACGTGACGTCCCAACACCCTTCCGCCTGCCCAGTGGGGTTCAGGATGCCCTCGACCAAATTTCATCCCAGGCCTAGTGCCTTGCATGCCTGAGTACATTTGGTGCATTCTCGGACATCCTCAGCTCGGTACTCACCCATATGTGAGGACTACCATCCTGCTTGTCCTGTGAGAAAGCAAATGCTGCTTACCTGTAACAGGTGTTCTCACAGGACAGCAGGATGTTAGTCCTCATGAAACCCGCCTGCCGCCCCGCGGTGTTGGGTTCGTAACGTTTTCTTATTTTATTTTCGGCACTCCCTGAAGCTTTTTAACAAGACTGAAGGGGGACCCCTGCTGGCTGCAGGGTTAGTGCCATGCTGGGCATGCCCAGTAGGGGCCAGTCAAAGTTCTGGAAACTTTGACAAAAGTGTTCCGTGATTGGGCTCCATCCTGTGATGTCACCCATATGTGAGGACTAACATCCTGCTGTCCTGTGAGAACACCTGTTGCAGGTAAGCAACATTTGCTTTCTCTGTCTCCAGCAATGGTGGATGTGCATCTCCCTACTGGGGATTGCTTCAGATTTTAAAAGGAGAATTAAAAAAAAAAAAAAAGAGAATTGACTGACCCATTCTCTGCGGAGATATCAAAAGGTCCCTCCCCCAGTTGAGAATTCATGAGGTAATTTCCGTAATCCCTCAGATGGGTGCCTTGGTCCAGTAGCTTGTTTTTCAGCCGGTGTGGACTTAGCTGATTGAACAGCTTAAAGGCAGTGGGTGCAGGAAGCCGAGCACAGCGGTGATGGCAGATGCCCTCCCCCCGCAGCTGGAGACCATATCTGTACTCAGCTGGGAAGGGCTGAGCTCAGGTAAGTTTAAAAAAAAAAAAAAAAGAGAGTTACCTTACAGAGACAGTGAGGAAGGGTTGTTCAGGGATTCCTCTTCCTTGATCTCCAAGCTCTGTGCGCCATTCTGACATTTGTCCCGCCCCGAGGGAGGTTCAGGGACAGGAGGCAGACTGGCAGGTTGAGCAGTCTCTTTTGGCTAGGCCCCGCTCAGAGGCTTTTCCACTGTGTGCCACGTGGTAGGCCGCGACAGTGTTTTCATGCGCTTTTACCTACACGTTCAGCTGCCCTCTATTGGATGTCCGATCAGCCGGTGCATCCCAGTGTGTGTCTAGGTTTTGGACGCTTAGTTGAGAGTGCGCTTGGGCATCCAGGTTAGGCGGCATCTGGTTTAGACACGCGCTTATCCTGTGCCCACAAATGAGTGTACGTTTGTGTGCGCTTAAGTTGAGACACCGCGCTCTACTCCGCACTTGGAATTTCTCCACTTCTCTGGCATTATGTGCGGGTTTGGAGGCCTGGTGTGAGGAGCACGGTGTTCTTCCTCATTCAGTTAAGATCCTGCTTATTCTGGATATGCTATGTCATATTAGACATTGGGTCCTTAATACTGTAGTGGGTAGGAAAATTGGTGATTATTTTGTCATAGAATACACAACACACATTTATAAGTATAGAAGTTTTACTTATAAGTCTGAGAATAAGCAATAAAAGCATACAAGATTAGAGTTTGCATTAAAGAATATACACAAAGATACTTCCCCTCACAGTTTACAATGTGAGTCTGATATATCTTTAGAAAGATGGAAACACAATCAGGCCATTGGACGCACGTTTTCCCTTACCCCTTATTCAGTAAGGGGCCGAAAACGCGCGTCCAACCCGCCAAACCTAATAGCACCCTCAACATGCAAATGCATGTTGATGGCCCTAATAGGTATTCCCGCGCGATTCAGAAAACAAAATGTGCAGCACATTTTGCATTCAGAAATTAGCGCCTACCTTTCTTTGGGCACTGGAAAAGTGCACAGAAAAGCAGTAAAAACTGCTTTTCTGTGCACCCTCCAACTTAATATCATGGCGATATTAAGTCGGAGGTCCCGAAGGGTAAAAAAAAGTTTTAAAAAAAAAAATTTGAAGTCGGCCCGCGGCTGTCGGGTCGAAAACAGGATGCTCAATTTTGCCGGCGTCCGGTTTCTGAGCCCATGCCTGTCAGCGGGCTCGAGAACCGACACCGGCAAAATTTAGCATCGGCTGTCAAACCCGCTGACAGCCGCTGCTCCAGGCCAAAAGGAGGCGCTAGGGACGCGCTAGTGTCCCTAGTGCCTCCTTTTGCCTGTTTCTACCACCGGGGCCTCATTTAAATACAGAATCGCGCGCACAGGCGAGCGGGCATTCGCCCACTCTCCCGCGGACTTTACTGAATCGGCCCGAATGTTGGAAAACCAGGAACAGTTCATCAGGCACTTCATTAACCACTGTAATGTACAAAAGCTTTTCCTCTGATCAGTTCTTTCTCTGATTTCAAACAGTTAGCTTGAAGTTGGTCTTTTTATGTTGATTCTGCTGACCTTTGTCCTAGTTTCAGTTTTCTCTCTGGGCTACTCCCATGTGTTCTTGAGGCCCCAACTGTCTGTTCTTACACATCAGCAAACAGGTGTGGCCAAGTAGCTACTGTCCTGTTTTCCCTGATATCTGCACATTTAGCCTCCTGAGTAACTGCTCTTTAATATATCTGATCTCATGACTTGTTTCTTGTTACAAGCAGGCTAAGCAAAATGGCATATTTATTCTCAGAATATATAGGCCTTATAACAAATAATAACAATAGCAATATCGGTGATTCGCTGCTCTACTACTCTCTGTACAAAGTTCTTCACATAAACTAAATAACTGCTTAAAATAATTTCCCACAAATACTTCTCATTTTATACCTCTGGATTTTGGAAAACATTTGATAGCTTCCTCCCAACCTAGGTATATTCTTCATACAAAGACTGAAAGTCTGCCAAGGGATCTCCCTTACATAGGGCCTGGATGTCTCTTTTTTGTAAGTTGGGACAGGATCCTAGAGACTTGGGATACCTCCCAGTTCAAGATAACTTAGATTTCACCCCGGGAATACATTCTGGAGCCTTTGTACATTGGGCTGAAAAGGGTTTGAACTGGGTATCTCAGGTGGTGGATGATCAGGGGAAAATGGTGCCCTATTTGGAGCTACAGTCCAACTTTGCTTTGTACCCTATATATTTTCTAGCCTATCTCCAATTACAGTGCTATATTAAAACTCTTCAAGGGGTTAACTTAAAAGAAGCCTTCCAGGAGCAACTTGAAGAATTTTTCCAAACAGAGGAAAGGAGAAAGATGGGGGTATCACGTATCCGCAAGGCTCTTATGCATTTGGGGCCCAAGGTCAATTTTATCATTCTGCTGATCAAGTGGCAATCTGAATTGCTGATTGCTTTGGATGATCTTCAGTCATCCAAAGCCTTTGCTCACATACCGCAATTGTCAGAAGATGCGAACCTTAGAGAAATACAATATAAATTATTGCGTAGAACTTAACACCCACATGGCTTTACAAGGTAGGGGATCTTGACTCTGAATGTTGCATTAAATGTCGCCAGGCCAAGGATACGCTGGGTCATTGCTTTTGGCTCTGTCCTATTATTCGTTTCTGGGACAAAATCTGCAAACATTCATCATTTCTCCTGGATCAAAGGCTGATGTTTATATTTGACAAGGTTCTTTTTGATATATCTATATCCCTTTCAGTAAGAAGCAAGGAGCCTGCTCTTTTACTAAGAAAAGCCTGCCTGATAGGGAAGAAGTCAATTCTTGCTGTTTGCTGTGATCAATCTCTGCCTTCCTTTTGAGACTGGAGGAATAAAATATATAGATTAATGCAAATGGAAAATCAGACTACAACTAGATCTTATAAGAGTAAAATTAAGTTTATTGCAATATGGGACCCATACATTTAGCAACTCTCACACTCAGGGCTAGGAGTGAGGTGATAGATTATCCTAAAAGAATCACCTTTTGATATGACTCTGACTCTGATTGTTATTTTATTTGATGATGTAACTGTACTTTGTGCATATGCTTTGCAAACTTCGGTAGGGAGGTGGTGGTGGTGGAGGAGAGGAATTTGGGAAAGAGTCTGATTACAGTAGAATCTAAGAGATTATTATCATTGTACTGAAGATGTGTTTTCTACACTCAGATGTAATTTTTGTTATGTAATTTTATTATTGAAATCACAATGGTGTGGGCCAAGGTAGGGTGAAAACTGTGAAGATAGTATTATCTCACTAGACTGTTTTTGGATGTAGCTAGATATGCATCAGAGTTCAATGTATATCTAGCATTTTCTAATTTTTCTTTGTTAATAAACAGTTTTAAAATTAACACTTACTTGGATAGCAAAGTTCTTGCATACCTTGCACCTGCTGTTTGTTCAGGGGCAGGAATGTGGGCAAAACTACACACATATATTTGAAAATATAGTTTTATGTGTGCAGTTTATTCTTCCAACCTGAATGCACACTTGAGAACACCACTTTTTAATGTGGCTACAAGTACTTGCAAATTTGTAGCCACTGTGAGGGATGCAGTTTTCACCCTGGGGGATCTCATTGGCTAACTCATTGATTACCCAGCTGGATACCTTTGAAAATTGATCGATTAGGGACTTCTGAACCACCTGGGCATGCTCTCTGGGAAGAGGTAGTGGCAAAGACCACTGTGGGAGAAAAGGAGAAATGTATTTGTATCTGCTAATTTCCTTTCCTTGAGTACAGTCATACCAGTCTAGATGCATGGGTTATGCTTACCAACCAGCAGATGGAGACAGAGACTAACAGGTTCACTGACATTATTCCTTATAGGCTCCCATGCTGACCTCAGCCTGTCAGTATCCTACGTAACAAGCTAAGAATAATTTTCCAAACTCTTTGTTAGGAACCCCGGCTGCGCTGGCCCGCAACCAGGTCCCCTCACCTGCGCCAGCTGGAGGCCCTGCTCTGCCGCCGCTGCTCCCGGCAGCTGACTCTGCCCGCGGCCTGCTCTTGCAGTGCCCCAAACACCACCGACTCCAGCTCCTCGTGGTTTCCTCTCTAGGTGTGTGCGTGCATGCCAAGTCACAGAATTTAAAGGGCCAGCGACAGGAAAATTCCACACGACCTGAGCTGATAACGTCTGTCTAGGCAGGTATTTAAACCCTGTGTCTCTGCTTCCAATTTGCCTCAGCAACGGGTCCTGCTCTCCTGAGAGTGTGAGTTGTCTGCGTTCCTGATCCCTGCGTTCCTGACTCTGCCTTGCTTTGTTCCTGATCCCTGGTTCTAGCATTCCTATTCCTTGCCTCCAGTTCCTGCCTTACTCCTCGTCCCTTGGTTTACTTTCCTGGTTCTGACTCCTTGCCTGGTACTTGACTCTGCATGATCTCCACCTGCCCTGACTCCTTGCCTGGTACTTGACTCTGCTTGATCTCCACCTGCCCTGACTCCTTGCCTGGTACTTGACTCTGTTTGATCTCTGCCTGCCCTGACTCCCTGCCTGGTACTTGACTCTGCTTGATTGCCACTGGCCTCTACACCTGGACTCCTCCAACACTGCCTCTATCCTCTCCTACTGGTTTCAGGCCCGTGCCTAAGTCCTGCCAGCCCCGGTACCCAAGGGCTCACCCGCGGGGAACGAGGGCTGGTATAGGTGGTCCTGTTGGGTCTTCTCCCCCAGAACCACTGTCCAACGACGAGGACCTTCAGGGGCCACCCCCTGAGGGTAGCAACAACCTCTTCTCGACTCAGGGGTCCACTTTCCCAACACTCTTTCTTCCCCCAATCAGAAGGCTCCCAAGAGAGAAATAATCAGAAGAAACTAACATCATGAAAGAATAAAGCTTACATGAGCAATGGATTTACCACTCTTCACACAAAATGCAAACATGAGAACTTCCTTCTAAAATATAAACTACCTGAAATCACATTTGGCAGAATAGGAGGGGTCCTGGACTTGTCTGGCTAGACTCAAGGAAAGGAAATTATCAAGCAAGAATGCATGTTTCTTTCTTCTTTGTCCAATCAACCCAGTTCAGAGGCATGAGATGTACCCAAGCTGCCTCTCAAGTGGGCAGGGCTACTGCCAAACCTGCTCTCAAAACCTCTGTGCCAAAGGAAGCTTCTTTCCTAGCATGAACATCCAGATGGTAATGCTTCAAAAAAAAAAAAAAATGTAAGGAAAATCAGGTTGCTGCTTTACAAATGTCTATTGGAGAAACTAAATGGAGCGCCGCCCACAAAGCTTCTTGATTCGTAGTAGAATGTGCCTCCAAGTTTGTGGACAACAACAGACCCTTGTCGATGGAGGCTGCTTTAATTACTTCCTTAATCCAAAGCACCATCAAAACCTGAAGATGCTTCGCCTTTTCTAGATACACTCAACAGCAAAGCCAGATGATTATGATCTTCAAATATTGCAAAAGAATTCTCCTCACATCCAAACACCGAAGCTGACCATATTCTTCCTGGTATGACTCCTTACAAAAGGAATGAAGGCACACTACCTGACTAAGATCAAAAGCCAAAACCACCTTTGGAAGAAAATAATAATTGAATGAATCTTCGCTATTTCATCTAAGAAGACCAAAAATGAATCTCTACACGAAAGGGCCTACAACTATGAAATCTATCTAGCTGAAGAGATCGCCACCAAAAGCACGGCTTTAAGAGTGAGAAGTTTAGCCAAAGCCTCCTTCAAAAGCTCAAAGAGTGAGACCAGCATGAGAGAAAAGAGTTCCCTGTGGCGTGCTATTTTTGGAAAAGCTAAGCAGAGTTACAAGTGGCCAGCTAGTACTTTTAGACCCCTGAGGAAGGCATTAGATGGTGCGGAAACATTGTCAATGTTAGGTTTCCAGTAGAGTGGGAGCTCTTAAGTGGTCATCAATTTTTCAGTGGAATTTTAACTCTATGACAGCCTCATAAGCTCATGGCTAGATAAGTAAATTGTCTTCATAGAAACAATCTAAGAACATGTTTTAAAAATATTTTTAAGAAAACACATTAATATTAAAAATAGTTTAAGGATTTTAATAAAGAAAAATTAATGAGGTTTGAACTGGTATATGACGTGACCTTAAGTGTTATGGGAGTCTCTGTTTAGTGGACCCTTGGGCCGACCTGCTGGAGACTGGGAAAGATGGTCAATGTCTCTAATGAATAGCAAGCTGGGAGGCAGATGTTCAGGCAGGATGTAGATGCTCTTCACCCTGGAAGTTGGTAATCCCCCAGGAGGAGCCCGTAGGAGCCCAACCGCTGGGTCTTAGGTGGCTTCACCCTTGGAAGCCGAAGCCTCCCCAGGAAGGAACCTGTAGGGGCCCAGTCGCTGGGACTTAGGCGGGTTGTGGATCAGAACAGGTAACTGGAACCAGACTAGGACAGTAGCAATACTGTAACTGGGTTCAGGTTCTGGAACCAGGCAGGAACTGTAGCAAGACTCGGGAACTGGAACCAGGCAGGAACTGTAGCAAGACTCGGGTACTGGAACCAGACAGGAACTGTAGCAGGACTCGGGTACTGGAACCAGGCAGGAACTGTAGCAGGTAAACAAGAACCAAACCCGTTGCAAGGCAAAGACTGGATGGCCGCGGCCGGCTTATCAAGGCCGTGGCGTCTGACGTCAGGAATTGGGCGGAGTCACCACTGGCGGGAAACGGCCTAGAAAAGCGCCCAAGTGGCTTGCGCGCGCCTAGAAGCAGGGAGTCCATGGGAGACCTCGCAGCGGCGCAGCCCCAGCGGGGACGCCGCCATACAGGCCGCAAACCAGGCCTCTGGAAGCGGGAGCAGGTCTGGGAGCACGGAGGTAAGGGCCTGGTCGCGGTGCTCGCAGCCAGAACTGCAACAGTACCTCCCCTCTTACGCCCCCTCTTAGCCGGTCGGGGTTTACTTGGGTGGTCCAGATGGAACTACCGTAATAAGTCCTTGTCGAGGATGTTACGGGCCGGTTCCCAAGAATTATCCTCGGGTCCGCAACCCTCCCAGGCAAGTAAGTATTCCCATCGGCGTTGATGGACCCGGACATCCAAAACTTCACGTACTTGATACATAACCTCGTCCGGTACTGAAGGATCCGATGGTTCAGGAGCCTGGGAGTGGTATCTGGATAACACAAGAGGCTTCAGCAATGACACATGGAACACGTCATGTATGCGCATGGATGAGGGTAGGCGTAGACGGTATGAGACTGCTCCCACTCGTTTGGCGACTCGAAAAGGCCCACAGAATTTCGGAGCTAGTTTTCTAGACAGAATACATAGCTGTAGATTTCTGGTGCTAAGCCAGACACGGACTCCTGGAAGGAAGATGGGTGCTGGCTGACGATGCCTATCCGCCCACTTCTTGGCGGACAGGGCAGCTTTACGGATCTTTTCCTGGGTAGAGATCCATAAGGAACGAAGCTGGCGGGCTGAGAGTTGCACTGCCGGGAGTGCACTAGGTTCAGGCGAAGGTAGGGGCGGTCGAAGTTGCTTCCCATAAACAACGAGGAAAGGCGAACTTCCAGTAGCAGCATGCGTGTGATTATTATACGAGAACTCCGCCCACGGGAGTAGCTTGGCCCAATTATCTTGTCGTTCGTTCACGAAGGCACAGAGAAAAGTCTTCAAGGTTTGATTGGTTCGTTCCGTTTGCCCATTACTCTGAGGATGGAACGCTGATGAAAGACTAAGTTGCACATTGAAGCATTTGCATAGGGCTTTCCAATAACGAGCTGTAAACTGTGGTCCTCGATCAGAGACTATATCCTGCGGGAACCGTGAAGTCTAAAGACATGCTGAGCGAACAGGCCGGCCAGGTCAGGTGCAGAAGGTAGCTTTGGCAAAGGGACAAAGTGCGCCATCTTGGAAAATCGGTCCACGGTTACCCAAATGACCGAATTACCTCCTGAGGCAAGAAGGTCCACGTCAAAATCGGTGGAGATGTGTGTCCAAGGCTCCACCGGGATGGGCAATGGTTGCAACAGGCCCCTGGGCTTCCCGATGAGCGGCTTTTGAACAGCACAGGTAGGGCATGAGCCCACAAAAGCTTGTACGTCCTGTCTCACCGTTGGCCACCAGTAGAAACGGTTTAACAAGTCTAAAGTCCCTTTCCAACCAGCATGGCCCCCAGTGAGGGAGTCATGGGCCCAAGTGAGAACTGCTCTCTGGGAGCGACGTGAAACGATGGTCTTCCCTTGGGAGGACACCAAGGTTGCAGCAAGATTTACTTTCACAGGATCCAAGATATACTGCGGTGTGGCAGGAGTCTCTTCAACCTCAGAGGAGCGTGAGAGCACATCAGCTCAAAAGTTCTTCGAGCCGGGTCGGTAGCGTAAGGTAAAGTCAAACCGATCAAAAAACAGCGACCACCGGGCTTGTCTTGGATTCAGGTGTTGGGCTTACTTCAAGAATGCTAGGTTTTTGTGATCAGTGTAAATCGTAACCGGATGGTTGGCTCCTTCCAACCACTGTCTCCATTCCTCCAGGGCAAGTTTCACGGCTAGCAACTCTTTGTCACCAACACAGTAGTTGCTCTCTGCTGGGGAGAATTTCCTTGAGAAATATGAACAGGGCAACAGCTGTCCAGAATCAGAGTACTGATTCAGTACGGCCCCCACGGCCACATTGGAGGCATCAACTTCCACCACGAAGGGCCGGCTGGGATCCGGATGATGAAGGCAGGTGTCTAACAAGAAGGCTTCTTTAAGGGCCTCAAAAGCTTGACAGGCAGAAGCAGGCCAATTCACCGCGTTAGCCCCCTTTCAGGTGAGGGCAGTTAACGGGGCCACAATACGAGAGTAATTGGGAATAAAGTGACGGTAGAAATTGGAAAAGCCGAGGAAGCGTTGCAACACTTTAAGACCCCTTGGCCGGGGCCAATTCTTAATAGCCGCCACTTTCTCAGGATCCATTCGAAAGCCGGCTGCAGAGACTATGTAGCCTAGGAACGGCAGGGACGTCTTCTCAAAGCCACATTTTTCCAGCTTCGCGTACAGACCATGCTCCCTAAGTATCTGGAGCACTTGATGGACATGCTGATGGTGTGACGACAGGTCCTGGGAGTAGAATAACACATCGTCGAGGTAAACAATTACACAGGTGGTCAGAAGGTCCCGCAACACCTCATTCATCAGGTGCTGGAACACCGCCAGTGCATTACATAAGCCGAAAGGCATCACGAGGTACTCGTAATGCCCGTCTCGGGTATTAAACGCGGTTTTCCACTCATCTCCGGGACGGATTCTGACTAAATTGTACGCTCCTCGTAGGTCCAACTGTGTGAAAATCTTCGCTCCTTGAAGCTGATCCAGGAGCTCCAGGATTAATGAGAGCGGGTAGCGGTCTCGCTTGGTAATAGAATTTAGGCCTCGATAGTCTATGCACGGCCTCAGACAAAAAAGAAGCCTGCTGACAAAAAAGAAGCCTGCCCCTGCAGGCGACTTGGATGGGCGGATAAACCCCTTGGCTAGATTCTCTGCAATGTACTCGGACATGGCCCGGGTCTCAGGTATGGATAAGGGATAAACCCTTCCTCGGGGGGGCATAGTACCAGATAGCAAGTCTATAGCAGTCATGCGGACGATGCTGCGGAAGGATCTCTGCCTTGTCTTGGAGAATACATCCGAAAAGTCCTCATAAGGTGCCGGAGGACCCACGGCAGAGTGCATTAACGGAAGTGCGGGAGTCTTAGGCACTTTCATACAATTAGCTAGGCAAAAAGGACTCCATTTGACAATCTGTAGCGTATCCCACTGAATCGTGGGCGAGTGTTTCTGTAACCACGGCAACCCTAGCACTACAGGGTGGACAGCCTTCTCCAACACTAGGAAAGCTATCTCCTCCGAATGGATCGCCCTGGTGCGGACCGTAATGGGTGCCATGGACATCTGGACAGGTCCTGGAAGGAGTGTCCCCTGGATAGAGGTAATTCATAACGGGACCTCCGGTCTATGCGTAGGGATTTGCAACTGGGAGACTAAGTCCTGCAGGATGAAATTACCTCCTGCTCCAGAATCCAGGAATGCCATCGTCTCAAAGGAGCCTCCGGGATATTCCAAGGTAACAGGGACAGTACATTGAGGAGCTGTAGCACAGCCTAGGAGGAGCTCCTCCTGACCTCCTAGGCTTTGGCATTTTCCGCACGCTCCTGGCAGCATGCCAAGAAGTGGCCCTTCTGGCCACAATATAAACACAATTTCAACGAACGGCGACGTTGCCTTTCTTCAGCAGAAAGCGGAGCCCGTCCCAGCTGCATGGGTTCGCAGGTGGGAGCGTCTGGATGAGAAATCTTGGGAGAGGGCACAGGTCTCGGCCCATGAGCTGGACTATGGTGAGAGGAGCGTTGCTCCTTGGCCCGTTGTTGTAGGCGGCGGTCAATGCGGGCAGCCATCTCAATCAAGGTGTTGCGGTCCTCCGGCAGATCTCAAGCAGCAATTTCATCCTTTATGCGTCCGGAGAGGCCTTCCAGGAAGATGGCCTTAAGGCTACCATCTTGCCAACCTACTTCCTGGACTAAAGTCTGAAACTCCATTGCATAATCTGCCAAGGACTGAGCCCCCTGACAAAGCTGCAGCAGATCCGACATAGCTGTGGCTACTCGGGCGGGCTCATCAAAGGCCTGGCGAAAGTTCGTGATGAACTGTTGTAAATCTGTTAGCGAAGAATCATTGTTTTCCCAAAGGGGAGAAGCCCAGATTAAGGCTTTCCCATCAAGCAGGGACAGGATATATGCCACTTTCACCGCATCCAAGGGAAACTGCCGAGGCAACAAGGAGAACCGTACAAAACATTGGTTCAAGAAGCCATGGCAGGTCCTTAAATCACCAGCGTAGTGAGAGGGTGCCGGTAGCTGAGTCACAGAAGAGCTGTGACCTTCGGGGGCCCTGCCAGCGGGAGGCAAGGGCTCCAGGTGCGAGGATAGCCGTTCCACCATGGCTGCCAAAGTATCAATGCAGCTCTGGTGCTGTAGCATCTGCCTGGCCATCCCGAGAAGATCCGAGGGAGCTGGTGCATCCGCCGAGTCCATGGCCTTGCAGTCTGTAATGGGAGTCTCTGTTTAGTGGATCCTTGGGCCGACCTGCTGGAGACTGGGAAAGATGGCCAATGTCTCTAATGAATAGCAGGCCGGGAGGCAGATGTTCAGGCAGGACGTAGATGCTTTTCACCCTGGAAGCTGGTACTCCCCCGGGAGGAGCCCGTAGGAGCCCAACCGCTGGGACTTAGGTGGCTTCACGCTTGGAAGCCGAAGCCCCCCCGGGAGGAGCTCGTAGGGGCCCGGCCGCTGGGACTTAGGTGGGTTGTGGATCAGAACAGGTAACTGGAACCAGACTAGGACAGTAGCAATACTGTAACTGGGCTCAGGTTCTGGAACCAGGCAGGAACTGTAGCAAGACTCGGGTACTGGAACCAGGCAGGAAGTGTAGCAGGACTCGGGTACTGGAACCAGGCAGGAACTGTAGCGGGCAAGCAGGAACCAAGCAGGTACTGTAGCAGGAATGGAGCAACAAAGCAAGGCAGGTCACTCCGGGGCACAGCGCAACAGGGAACCGGGAGGCAACCCCGTTGCAAGGCAAAGACTGGATGGCCATGGCCGTCTTATCAAGGCCACAGCGTCTGACATCAGGAATTGGGCAAAGTCACCACTGGCGGGAAACGGCCTAGAAAAGCGCCCAAGTGGCGCGCGCGCCTAGAAGCAGGGCATCCATGGGAGACCTCGCAGCGGTGCAGCCCCAGCGGGGACGCCGCCAAACAGGCCGCAAACCAGGCCTCTGGAAGCGGGAGCTTCCAGAGGCCAGGTAAGGGCCTGGCGGTGCTCGCGGCCAGAACCGCAACATTAAGAGCTTACATATGATACAGTTTGTAGTCCATTGTGGGCAAGAGACTGTGGAATAGTTTTTGAGCACAGTTATTATTTGATACCAAATTCTTAATAAGAGTGCTTGTATGCAGTAATGGATTGATTGTACACCATTTTGCACATTGTTGCAATATTGTTTGATGTTATAGAAGGTGTTCTGCTCATTTTCTTATTAACTAAATCTGATATATAACATTTTATGGGAATCTCAGAATCTATCTAGCAAACCCGCCATACTAAACCATAAAGGCACTAACTCAACCATAAGCATTACTTAACTAACATACCATAAAGGCACAGTACTCAAACAGCAGCAGCAACTATACCTATGAAAGGTAGCATTGCAAATCCTAGAACACCAATACACCTCCAGATGGAAGAGCAAAATAAGCTAGACTGCTATGGATCCCTTCTCTATACAGAAAGTACATACCAGCAGACTACCTCACTTCAGTCATACACTCAAATCACCCAAACCTTCGAATACAGAATAAGTAACCATAATTTAGAAAATAAATGTGCAGACAAAACCTTGTATCCCCACACATAAAATAACAATGACAACAGGGGTTCAGCGACCCCAGCATAACACTTCCTACTTCCCTGCCCAGGCAGCAGCTGCATACCCACTTTGTCTTAGCTCCCCCTCCTCCATCTTCCCAGCAGGCAGGAAGAATCCCTTCTCTCTTTTCCCAGGGCCCAGCACTCCTCTGAGGGGTGATGCTGGGCCCTGGGGAAAAAGAGAGGATTCACTACAATCGTCCCTCTTGTTTCCCCCACTTCCCTGCCCTGACAGCAATAACACACCTTATTTCACCTCTCCTCCTTCTGTTCTGAGTAGGCAGGCAGAATTTTCTATCTCCTATCTTCTGGTGGAGGACCTGGCGTGGGGGAGATAGAGGGGTGATGGTGCAAATCCTTTATCTCTTTTCCCATGCCACTATCACCCCTCTTATCTTCCCCACATCAGGTCCTCTACCAGGAGATTCTGCAAGTCCACATACCATGGATGCCTGGGTCAATCTGGAGCCACCAGGTGCATTATCCCCCCTGTGGAATTCGATTTTGTGAATGATCCTGCCTAGTAAGGGCCACAGAGGAAAGGTATAAAGCAATTCTTCTTCTGGCCAGACCTGTATGAAAGCATTGATGCCCAGGGACCACAGATCTCTCCTGTGACTGAAGAATCGAGGAACTTTTGCACTGCGAGAAATCACCAGCAGGTCCAGGGATGGAAGGTCCCAGCGATCCACTATCAGCTGAAACGCCCGGTGGACAACACCATTTTCCAGGGTCCAGACTCTCCCTGCTGAGAAAGTCTGTCTTTTCCCGCAATGTGAGAGGCCAAGATCATCTGAAGGTGTTCTTCTGCCCAGTCCATAAGTTGGTCTATTTCCTGCGACACTTGCCGGCTCTAGATTCCTCCCTGGCAATTGATGTAGGCCACTGTCGTTGCATTGTCTGACATCAGGTGGACTGCTTGACCCAGTAGTCTGTGGCTGAACTGCAAGCATGCCACCCTGACTGCCCAGGCGATTGATGTTCCAAAGAGCCTCTTCAGCCGTCCAATGTCCCTAGGCCATCACTTCCTGACAGTGAGCTTCCCAACCCTGGAGACTCGTGTCTGTTGTGAGCACCAACCAGTTCAGGAAGGACAAGGAAACTCCCTTACTCAGATGAACCTCCTGCAATCACCACTGGAGGCAAGAGCAGATTTCCACCAGTAAGTGGAGCCGAATCGAACAGCCTGAGACTGTGGGTTCCAACAAGACAGCAGTGAGCATTGAAGAGGACGCATATGCGCCTTCGCCCATGGACACCACTTCCAGGGTTGCTGCCATCAAACCAAGCACCTGTAGATAGCTCCATACTGTTGGACGTATAGTGCTCACCAACCGACACACCTGAGACATCAACGTTTGGAACTCCCAGGTACTCCAATGACTGAGAAGGCTGGAGACTGCTCTTGGCCAGGTTCACCACCCAACCGAGCTCCTGCAGCAAGGAAATTACCTTGATGGTCACCAGACTGCTCTCTGCCAAAGACTTGGCCTGAATCAGCCAGTCATCCAAGTATGGGTGTACCAGGATCCCATCTTTTCTCAATGCCGCCGCCACGAAAATGTTCTAGGGGCCAGACCAAAGGGCAGCGCCTGAAATTGATAATGGCGACCCAGCACCGCAAAGCGTAGAAAACATTGGTGCTCCAAATGGATGGGAATATGAAGGTAAGCCTTGGACAGATCCAGGGAGGTCAGAAACTCCCCCAATTGTACGGCCATTATCACTGATCGTAAAGTTTTCATGCGAAAATGAGCCACCCATAGATGATGGTTGACAGTCTTGAGGTCCAGAATGCGACGAAAGGAACCTTCCTTCTTGGGTTCAACAAAATAAATGGAATAGCACCCCATAGTTTCCTGAGAAACCACAGCCCTCAGCTGGAGGAGCCGCAGAAGCATAGACTCCACTACCTGCAGCTTCTGCGGTGAGTGGCAAGGGACACTATAAACACGTCCTGAATAATGCTGCACAACTCCAGCGCATATGCTTCCTGTATCACTTCCAGGACCCATTGATCTGATATGATCACGACCCACCTCTGATAAAAGAGAGATAGGCGTCCCCCTATCTCTTCTTCCCAAAGGTAGGTCGGCAAACCTTCATTGGGAAGCTTGGGATGGTCTGCCACATGAGCCTGCTCCTCTCTTGGACTTTCGGGGATGAAAGGACTGAGACCCACCAAAAGGCTGAGTTCCTGAAAGGTTGGGTTTCTGTAGGGACAAAAACGATTGGAACCCCTGAGACGATCCCTCATAGAAAAGGGAGCTGCAATTGCTTCTTATCCTCTGGTAACCGGAGAACTGGAGATTCGCCCCACTTGCTGACCAGCTTTTCCACCTCGCTCCCAAACAAAAGTGAGTCTTTAAAGGGCATTTTTGTAAGATTAGCCTTGGAGCCTGCGTCAGCTGACCAGTTCTGCAACCATAACTGATGTCTGGCTGCCACTACCGAAACCTCTACTCTGGCCGAGGAATGGACCAAATCACAGCCCGTGTCTGCCAAAAAGGTGGCAGCGGGTTCCATAACTGCTCTGGAATTCACCCTAGAATCATCAACCTCCTGAGAGAGAAGCAGACAAGAACACGCCACAAGAGCTTAACAGGAAGTAATCTGCAAGGCCATTGGTCAAAGTCCATCTTAAGGATAGATTCAATCTGCCTATCATGCACATTCTTCAAGGCTGCTCATCTCGCCCAAGAGCTTTACAGGAAGCAATCTGCAAGGCCATTAGTCAAAGACCATCTTAAGGATAGATTCAATCCGCCTATCATGCAAATCCTTCAAGACCGCTCATCTCACCACAGGGATAGTCATCCGTTTAGAAACAGCACAGACAAGCGCATCTTCTTTTGGAAAATGCAAACACTCTCGCACAGCTGGATCTAGAGGGTACAGGCCTTCCAGTGCCCTACCCCCTTTGAAATTTGCCACAGGGGTGTCCCATTCAAGATCAATCAATTCTTGAATGGCATCTATAAAAAGAAAAAAGCAAGAGGCTTTAAGTAAGGAAACCAAAATGGAATTCTTTTTCGGCTCTGATAAAGAATCTACCCCAGGCACTCCCAGCATCTTCAAAGTCTGGGAAATGAGGGCCGGTAGTTCATCTCTATGAAAGAACCATAACATGGTTTGACACGGCTCTAAACCAGGAGGAATTTCACCATCTTCCAAGGAATCAGGAACCGCCTCATCATCCATGCCATCCGGGACCCCACTGGGAATACCCGTGGCGAGCCGAGGCGTGCCACAGCACTTAACCGTAGGAGTAGAAGAGGGAGGGGCCACCGGCTGAGAGTCCGATCTGATTAGAGTGGACAAAGTGGAGTTCTGCGCCTGAACAAAGGCTTGTAAACCTTTAAAAAACTCCACTCAAGAAAAAGCAGCCAGATCCAGACCAAGCCCAGAAGGTACTGGAGTGGGCCCAACTGAACTGCCATCTCCTGCGGAGGAGCAAGTCAATGGAGTAAGAACATAAGAAATTACCATGCTGGGTCAGACCAAGGGTCCATCAAGCCCAGCATTCTGTTTCCAACAGAGATCAAACCAGACCACAAGAACCTGGCAATTACCCAAACACTAAGAAGATCCCATGCTACTGATGCAATTAATAGCAGTGGCTATTCCCTAAGGGGCAGATTTTCAAAGGGTTACGCGCGTAACCCGAAAACCTGCTCCTGCGCACGCTGAGCCTATTTTGCATAGGCTCAGTGACGCGCAAAAGCCCCGGGACGCACAAATGTCCCTGGGCTTTGAAAAAGGGGCGGGAAGGGAGTGGTGGCGGAGTGGCAGTTCGGGGGCGGTCCCGAGTCCTCAGGCACAGCGGTCGTGCCAGGGGATGGCGCAAGTTACGCCTGCCAGAGGCATAACTCCTGAAATAAAGGTAGGGGGGGATTTAGGAAGGGCTGGGGGGTGGGTTAAATAGGGGAAGGGAGGGGAAGGTGGGGGGAGCAGAAGGAAAGTTCCCTCCGAGGCCGCGCCGGGTAGCGCGCACAAATGTAGGCCATGCGCGCAGGTTATAAAATCTGCCCCTAAGTAAACTTGATTAATAGCAGTTAATGGACTTCTCCTCCAAGAACTTATTCAAACCTTTTTTGAATCCAGCTACACTAACTGCACTAACCACTTCCTCTGGCAACAAATTCCAGAGCTTAATTGTGCGTTGAGTGAGTACCAAGATCTGGCGCACTTCCAGACAAATCTGCAACCAGAACATCATCAGAGTGAGAGGATCCAGGCTTAGCAAAATCCGAGGAAGATAACTCTCCCTGAGTATCTGAACAGCGCTGACACAGGTTCGAAGCCAGGTTGGGCTGAGAAGCTCTAATATGACAGGCAACACAAAGAGAAAGGTACTAAGGCTTCTTGTTTACCAGTGCCAAGTCTTCGTCCAAGTCTCCTGAGTATCCAAGTCTGCGTCTAAGTATCCAAGTCTATGTCTGAATCCTCTGAGTATCCTGAGTCTTCATCCAAGTCTTCATGTTCCTGCCCTCAGCCTCCATCTGGCCTCATGCACTCGTCGTTCCCTAGCAACAGGTCTGGAAGGGCTATTGAGTGGCCGGAAGGCTACTCTCAAGATCAGCATTGCGTTGCTGGATCTCATTGGTGCGTGTAGGTCCAGTGAAGGGCTGAGCCTGCCTAGTTCCTGTTCCGGATAATCCTCGCCTTGTCTTCACTCCTGCTCCACCTGTGCTCGTACCAGCTCACCTCCCGCGGTGTGTTTTGGGGCTCCTCCCTGAGCAGTGCCGTGGCCCAAGGGCTCACATCCTACCTTAGATGGAACCGTGCCTCCATGCTCCTAACCGGGCCTGAGGGCACGCTCCACAACACACTGGGTCTGATTTTAAAAAACATTTACATGCGTAAAACTGGGTTTTTCGCGTGTAAATGCACTTTACTCGAATAAGTGGGCTTTTGAAAATTGCTACAATATATGCCATTGAATCGTCCATAGGATTTATTCGCATAAGTGCACTTTACGTGAGTAAATGGCTTTTGGAAATTGCTACAATAGTAGTTACATTTATGCACGTAACTCCTTTGAAAATTACCCCCACTGTGTACACCATCTTGTTGAGAGCAGTAAAGCACGCACAAGTGCACACGAAAATGCCACCACGGCCTGCCACACAGCATACTGAGAAAAGCCTATCATGAGGCCTAGCCCTCCCGCCAGACTGCCCAGTTCCCCTATCCCAAACAGGAGTGTGAACGATGTTGGGACGGCCCACCAAGCACAGAGACTGAAGGAAGGCCTAAAACCCCCTAACTGTCTCTGTAGGTAAAAATTCTTCCTTTTTTTTTTTTTTTTTAATAACTTACCAGAGCTCAGCGCTTACCAGCTGAGTACAGAGATGGTCTCTAGCTGTGGAGAAAGAGGGCATCTGCCATCACCGCCTCGCTGGGCCTTCTGCACTCACATCCTTTCAGCTATGCAAGCAGCTAAGACCATGCCAGGAACCGGTTACCAGACCAAGGCACATTTCTAAGGGACCACGGAAATCATCTCAGGAATTCTCAACTGGGGGAGGGACCTTTAGGCATTACCGCATGAGAGTGGGGCTTTCGTATCTCAATATAAAATTCTCCTTTCCAAATTCACAGCAAACACCATAGACAGATGCATGTCTACCATCTGCTGGAGACAGAGGATACTGGCAGGGTGGGGTCACTGCAGGAGTATATATACTGTGACATCAGCTTGCTCCGTCTCCATCTGCTGGCAGGGGAGCATAACCCACTAGTCCTGAGTCCATCTGTCTACATGCTAAGAAATACTGCTTTTCTCTACATCCTCCAACTTAATAATGTGGGGATATTAAGTCGGAGGGACCAAAGGTTTTTTAAAACATTTTAAAAAGTATGCCGGTGGTCAGGTTAGGGAAAGGGATGCTCAGTTAACGAGCATCATAAGAACATAAGAAATTGCCATGCTGGGTCAGACCAAGGGTCCATCAAGCCCAGCATCCTGTTTCCAACAGTGGCCAATCCAGGCCATAAGAACCTGGCAATTACCCAAACACTAAGAAGAACCCATGATACTGATGCAATTAATAGCAGTGGCTATTCCCTAAGTATAATTGATTAATAGCCATTAATGGACTTCTCCTCCAAGAACTTATCCAAACCTTTTTTGAACCCAGCTACACTAACTGCACTAACCACATCCTCTGGCAACAAATTCCAGAGCTTTATTGTGCGTTGAGTGAAAAAGAACTGCCATCTCCTGGCTGTGCACAGGTTAGGAAAATGGATGCTCGTAAAATTGAGCGTCTGTTTTCCTAACCCCTGAGAACCACCTGACAGCCACCTCTCCTGGGTGCCCGCTGCCAAGGAGATGCTAGGGGTGCACAGCAGCGCAACCCCTTATTTAAATATTCTATTGTGCGCCCAGGAGGGGTGGCTGGCCGCGCGTTAGGAAAGCGGGCGCTCAACACAGCACCCGTTTTCCCCGCGGCTTTATTGTATCAGCCTGTTTATATTTTGGATAATGATATCCCTGCAAAATATGTACTATGGACTGGGCTATTAGTTAAAGATTAGTGCCCTGGTGCCCTCTTCTGTAACACATCCGTACTGCACCCACAGGAACAGTCTTGTCATTCGGATAAAACGACACCCAGAGCCAGGTTTACTTTTGGCGCCCCAACCTTTCCATTTGGACTTGCATGTTTGCAGACTCTGAGACTGACTTGAAAGGATAGCAGGGCACCCTCTCCCACCCCTGTTTGGTGCCCAGTGCAAGTTGCCCTGCTTTCCCACCCCTTGGGACAACCTTGAGCACATGGCTCCTTCCCACATTTCTACTCCCAGGTGTTACTTCTTTATCAATTTTATTTAAGGAATCTGGTCCCAGTGCATGAAACTCCTAGTGATTTGTCACTGGAAGCACAAGCTGTGCAGATCTCCTCCAGACTTTGTATGATAGCCTCGCCATGCCTGAAGCTCCTCCAGTCTCTTTGTGATAACCTCACACTGCCTAAGGCACCTCTAGTCTCTTTTTGATAGCCTAACATTGCCTGAGGCTCTTCCACTTTCTGTATGATAACCTCATGCTGCCTGAGGCTCCTCAGATCTCTGTAGGATAATCTTATAATGATGTTTCTCCAGGGATCTTTGCTGCCCGACACTTCTCCAGGCTCCCTATGGTTTGCTTTAAGCTGTGGACTTGTCTTCTGTGCCTCTCAGACATTGAAGCCATTTGGGCCTGCATTTTCTCCACCTGGTCTTTATATTTCTTCTTAGAATTCTTGTAGGCAAAAACCAAGTCACTGCAGATCAACAAGAAGTATATTCAGTTACACTCATTGTATCTAAGGAGTTCTAACTCACCCAAACTATAGAGGTTTCACCTCTCACCCTAGTGCACCGTCCTGGAGGGGGGTTCAGCACCCTCTGTCCTAACTTGACCATGAATCCTTTCACCAAAGCCTCCCTCCTCCATACAGTGTTGCAGATGTCCACATGATACCTGCGAGCTCTAAAGAAGTCCGAAGTGATCTGGATGGACTGGAGCTTCTGAAAATTGCTGTTTTTCACAGACTTCTCCATTGCTGTCAGGAGTGCCTGGATACGACCCCTCAGTTCCGAGCTCCTGCAGCACAAACACAGCTGTGAGTGAGGTCTCAAGCCATTTCTGAAAGCTGACATCTCCTGAGAATTGAAGCTGAATACCCAATGCTTTGCAAAAATACCAGGGACATAGGATCCTGGCTGATCATCTCATACTGTAATCATATAGGGCCAGATTTTAAAATCTACGCCCGATTTTATAACATGAGCGCGCAGTCGCGCGCATGTTATAAAATCCAGGGTCGGGGTGCACAATTGTGCAATTTGCGTGCGCCGAGCCACGCAGCCTTCCTCCGTTCCCTCCGAGGCCACTCAGAAATCGGAGCAGCCTCGGAGGGAACTTTCCTTCCGCCCCACCCCCACCTTCCCCTCCCTTCCCCTACCTAACCCGCCCCCAGCCCTACTTAAACAAACCCCCCCCCTTACCTTTAATTTTAAAGTTGCGCCTGCCTCTGGGCAGGCGTAAGTTGCGCGCGGCAGCAACGGCCGGCCCGCAATCCCGGGCACAGCGGCAAATGGCCACTGTACCTGGAGGCTTGGCCCCGGCCCGCCCACTCCCCACCCATTTTTTCAAACCCTGGGACATACGCGCATCCCAGGGCTTGTGCAAGTCACCGAGCCTATGCAAAATAGGCTCGGCGCGCACAGGAGGCTTTTAAAAGGGGTATGTGCGTATATTACGTGCATAACTCTTTTAAAATCCGCCCCTTAGTAAATGTAATGCACATATTAACACATTTTGAGAATGCTGTCATGGACACAGCTAAACAATGATTAGGTCTTGGAACACTGCTCCATGTGAAGTAGAGGAAAAGATTGGAAGTTAGAAGATCCACACACACTTGCTCACCGTGCCAACGACTGGATGAGCTCATGCATCACACTGGGGTCTCCCTTGATTTTAGCACCCGCTCTCTCTTCTTCACTGGCATGCTATCAGAGATACAGTCTGCATTAGGAAATTCTGTTTCAATATACAGGGAAAGGATCGGGGCAACAGGCAAAGCTCTGACTGATAAAAAAGAATAAATGGACAAATGTGTTATGATGATCTGTCTGTGCTACAGAGATGCAATTCTAATATAAAGATATTTCAAAGACCTCATTATGCACCCTGTTAAGAAGCCCCATCAAGAGGTTTTCTGAGATTACTTCCAGGAGCTCCACCCAAAGTTGACAGGCAGCTCTGTCACAGAGCCATATCACAGGTCTTCCTCAAGACAAAGAACTCAATTACAGAGATCCATCATGGACTGGATCCATCAAGGAATTTCCTTATGGAGCAGACAATGAGTCTCACTGTGAAACAGCACCGTAGTACTGGCTCAGAGAGCACCATCAGAGACAGTACACACCCAGATATTCCAGCAAAACAAAAGGAGTTCTGGATCTGGAATTGAAAGTGGCTCTTGTGTAGTCAATAAAACATTTACAGAAAATGTAGAAATTACTTTCCTGATAATTTCATTTTCCTTAGTGTAGACAGATGGGTGTAGTGTGCTCCTGATAGCAGTTGGAGAAGGAGTCAGATTTCAATCTGACATCAGCACTACATATACCCGGTGCATGAGGCTTTGCTCTCCAGTTTTCTCCTCGAAAAGCAATTATGGATATTAGGGATGTGAATCGGGCTTCGGACAATTGAAAATATCGGATGATATTTTCAAAATCGTCAGAAATCGGGGGCTCCCCCAAAACGATAGGAAAACCCCACAATATTGATTGCGGGGGTTCTCTTATCATTTTGGGGGAGGGCGGGAAAAACGGCACACAAAAATAACCCCTAAACCCACCCCGACCCTTTAAAACTAATCCCTTAGCTTCCCCCACCCTCCCGACCCCCCAAAAAACATTTTACAGGTACCTGGTGGTCCAGTGGGGGTCCCTGGAGCGATCTCCCGCTCCCGGGTCGTCGGCTGCCACTAATCAAAATGGCGCTGATGGCCCTTTGCCCTTACCATGTGATAGGGTATCCGTGCCATTGGCCAGACCCTGTCACATGGTAGTAGCACTGGATGGCCGGCGCCATCTTGTGCTCCTACCATGTGACAGGGGCTGACCAATGGCACCAGTAGCCCCTGTGACATAGTAAGGGCAAAGGCTATCGGCGCCATTTTGAATAAGAACATAAGAAAGAACATAAGAAAATGCCATACTGGGTCAGACCAAGGGTCCATCAAGCCCAGCATCCTGTTTCCAACAGTGGCCAATCCAGGCCATAAGAACCTGGCAAGTACCCAAAAACTAAGTCTATTCCATGTTACCATTGCTAATGGCAGTGGCTATTCTCTAAGTGAACTTAATTGCAGGTAATGGACTTCTCCTCCAAGAGCTTATCCAATCCTTTTTTAAACACAGCTATACTAACTGCACTAACCACATCCTCTGGCAACAAATTCCAGAGTTTAATTGTGCGTTGAGTAAAAAAGAACTTTCTCCGATTAGTTTTAAATGTGCCCCATGCTAACTTCATGGAGTGCCCCCTAATCTTTCTACTATCTGAAAGAGTAAATAACCGATTCACATCTACCCGTTCTAGACCTCTCATGATTTTAAACACCTCTATCATATCCCCCCTCAGTCGTCTCTTCTCCAAGCTGAAAAGTCCTAACCTCTTTAGTCTTTCCTCATAGGGGAGCTGTTCCATTCCCCTTATCATTTTGGTAGCCCTTCTCTGTACCTTCTCCATTGCAATTATATCTTTTTTGAGATGCGGCGACCAGAATTGTACACAGTATTCAAGGTGCGGTCTCACCATGGAGCGATACAGAGGCATTATGACATTTTCCGTTTTATTCACCATTCTCTTTCTAATAATTCCCAACATTCTGTTTGCTTTTTTGTCTGACGCAGCACACTGAACCGACGATTTCAATGTGTTATCCACTATGACGCCTAGATCTCTTTCTTGGGTTGTAGCACCTAATATGGAATCCAACATTGTGTAATTATAGCATGGGTTATTTTTCCCTATATGCATCACCTTGCATTTATTATTATTAGCCATATTCGAGAAAGGGCATTGTCTATCGCGGGAACAAAGCTATGGAATTAACTACCAATACAACTAAGAATGCAGCAAGAAAAAAATAAGTTTAAAGCAGAACTTAAAACTTGGCTATTCTATGTGGCATATAATGAAGATAGGAAATAGGCAACAATGTAACTGCACAATCACAGGTGGCTCTGACTTTTATTAACCTCAATACTTAAAGCATGTTTTATGTTTTTAGTATTTATTGGTTTAATATTTATGGCTTCACACATTATTTTATTAAGATATCTTTTATTCCTACTTGTTAAATTTTACCTTCTATTATTAATTATTATTATATTATATTATTAATAATATTATATTATTATTATTGTAATTTTCTTTTATTGTATTTTATTACTATGTTAACCGCTGTGAAGGTTACGCCGAGACAACGGTATATAAGCACAAATAAACCTTAAACCTTAAACCTTATCCACATTAAATTTCATCTGTCATTTGGATGCCCATTTTCCAGTCTCACAAGGTCTTCCTGCAATTTATCACAATCTGCTTGTGATTTAACTACTCTGAACAATTTTGTGTCATCTGCAAATTTATCTCACTCGTCGTATTTCTTTCCAGATCATTTATAAATATATTGAAAAGTAAGGGTCCCAATACAGATCCCTGAGGCACTCCACTGTCCACTCCCTTCCTCTGATTGTCCTTTTAATCCTACTTTCTGTTTCCTGTCTTTTAGCCAGTTTGCAATCCACGAAAGGACATTGCCACCTATCCCATGACTTTTTACTTTTCCTAGAAGCCTCTCATGAGGAACTTTGTCAAACGCCTTCTGAAAATCCAAGTATACTACTTTCTACCGGTTCACCTTTATCCATATGTTTATTAACTCCTTCAAAAAAGTGAAGCAGATTTGTGAGGCAAGACTTGCCCTGGATAAAGCCATGCTGACTTTGTTCCATTAAACCATGTCTTTCTATATGTTCTGTGATTTTGATGTTTAGAACACTTTCCACTATTTTTCCTGGCACTGAAGTCAGGCTAACCGGTCTGTAGTTTCCCGGATTGCCCCTGGAGCCCTTTTTAAATATTGGGGTTACATTTGCTATCCTCCAGTCTTCAGGTACAATGGATGATTTTAATGATAGGTTACAAATTTTTATACCATCCAGTCCAGGTGATTTACTACTCTTCAGTTTGTAAATCAGGCCTACCACATCTTCTAGGTTCACCTTGATTTGATTCAGTTCATCTGAATCATTACCCATGAAAACCTTCTCCATTACGGGTACCTCCCCAACATCCTCTTCAGTAATTCCTTCTTCAAGGTCAGGAGCTGTATGGACATACCACAAGTTGGTCTGAACGAAGCTCCCGCTAGGAAGTCTAACACTAGATTGAGATTCCATAGGGGTATCGGCCACCTTAGGGGTGGCCGAATGTCCTTGACCCCTTTTAAGAAGCGGGAGTCATCTGGGTGGACTGCTAGGCTGGTGCCGTCCACCCTGGGTCTGAAGCTGGCCAGAGCAGCCAGTTGTACCTTGATGGAGTTGAGGGACAACCCTTTGTTCACGCTGTCCTGCAGAAATTCCAGGATCATGGGGTCCTCACACCAGGCTTCGAATATTCTCCATACTCGTATATATGTTAAGGAGGTGGAGAGCTTGCGCACTCGGAGCAGTGTGTCAATCCTGAGTATCCACTCTTTTTCAGATGAGACCTCTCAATGGCCAGACCGTAAGCGACAATCTCATTGGGTCTTCGTGGAGGATCAGTCCTTGCTGGAGTAGATCCCTGTGTGGAAGTAGGCATAGAGGGTTTCCCACCAGAAGTCTTCGCATGTCTGCTTACCATGGTCTTCTTGGCCAGTCCGGGGCCACTAGAGGTACCAGCCCTCTGTGGTGTTCTATCTTGCGGATGATTCCGCCCAGTAGTGGCCATGGAGGGAAGGCGTACAGTAGGTCCTCCTGTGGCCAGGTCTGGATGAGGGCATCGATTCCCTGGGACAGTGGTTCCCGTCTTCGGCTGAAGAACTTCGGAACCCGGGTGTTGGACCCGGTTGCCAGAAGATCCATGGCTGGGGTTCCTCAGTGGTTTACTATCTGCTGGAAGGCTGCTGTAGGCAGTGTCCATTCTCCTGGATCCAGACTCTCTCTGCTGAAGTAGTCTGCAGTGACGTTGTCTTTTCCCACGATGTGGGCGGCTGATATCCCCTGTAGGTTTGATTCTGCCCATGTCATTAGGGGCTCTATTTCCAGGGACACCTGCTGGCTTCTGGTTCCCCCCTGGCGGTTGAAATAGGCCACTGTTGTGGTGTTGTCCAACATGACTTTGACTGATTTGCTCCGGAGTCTGTGGCTGAACCGTAGGCAGGCTAGTCTGACTGCTCGGGCTTCCAGTTGGTTTATGTTCCATGCCGACTCTTCTTTGTCCCATTGCCCTTGAGCCGTTAGCTCCTGGCAGTGGGCTCCCCAACCCCGCAGGCTCGCATCCGTGGTGAGCAAGGTCTATTCCGGTGGGGATAGGCTTGTTCCCTCGCTCAGATGGTCTTCTTGTAGCCACCATTGTAGTAGGTTCCGAATCTTCGCCGGTAGCTGGAGGGGGGCGGAATAGTTCTGAGACATCGGGTTCCACTGTGACAGTAGGGAATGTTGTAGGGGCCGCATGTGGGCCCTTGCCCACGGGACGACTTCTATGGTTGATGCCATGAGTCCGAGGACTTGGAGATAGTCCCATGCCGTGGGGAGAGTGGAGTTCAACAATGCTCATAGTTGTTCCATCAATCTCCTTCTCCTTGTAGGGAGAAGGATGACTTTGTTCCATTTGGTGTCGAACCGGACTCCCAGGTACTCTAGGGATTGGGAGGGCTGCAGGTGGCTCTTGGGTGTGTTGACAATCCACCCGAGGTTCTGCAGTAGTTCCATGACTCTGGTGGTTGCTTGATGGCTTTCCTCTGGCGATTTTGCTCTGATCGGCCAATCGTCCAGGTATGGGTGCATGAGGATCCCTTCTTTCCTCAGTGTCGCCGCTACTACCACCATGATCTTGGTGAACGTTTGGGGAGCCGAGGTAGCTTGAACAGTAGGGCCTGGAACTGGTAGTGATGGCCCAATATTGCAAAGCGTAGGAAACGCTGATGGAGGCGATGGATCGGTATGTGGAGATAGGCTTCTGACAGATCCAGGGAGGTCAGGAATTCTCCCAATTGTACTGCCTTTATGACCGAACGCAGGGTTTCCATGCAGAAGCGGGGTACCTTCAGGTAGCGATTGACGGTCTTGAGGTCCAGTATGGGCCAGAATGTTTCCTCTTTCTTGGGCACGATAAAATAGATGGAATAGTGCCCAGAATTTTGTTGGTGCATGGGCACTGGTGTTATTGCCTTTAGGGCGAGAAGTTTTGATAGTGTAGTTTCCACTGCCTTCCTCTTGGAGGGGTCATGGCACGGAGAAATCACAAACTTGTCCGGGGGAATGCTGTGGAAGTCCAGGTAGTATCCCTCTCGAATGATGGATAGGACCTAATTGTCTGACATTATTTCGACCCATCTTTGGTAGAATAGGGCAAGTCTGCCCCCTATGATCTCTTTCTGTAGATGGGTCTGCTGATTCTCATTGCATGTTGCGGCTGGGGCCTGGTCCCAAGCCGGCTCCTCTTTTGTTGTGTCTGTTCCGAAAGGACTGCCCCTTGCCGGCAGGGCAGGGGGCTTGGTAAGTGTTTTTGTATGGTCTTTAATGCTAGGATCCTCTGCCCTTGGGTGCCCGGGGAGAGGAGTGTTGGTTCCTCTTGTTCCTGTCCTCCGGTAGACGGGGTACTGGGGACTTGCTGGGTCTAATGCCTCTATTGGCGTAGTTGCATCCCTGGCCATAGCCAGGCAGGCGCGTGATACCATGGCGCAGCAGGCAGTGATCTGTAAGGTCATATACATTGTAAGACTGCTTGAAGATGGATTCCTGCCGTCTGTCATTGGCATCCTTGAGTGAAGCTCCTCCCTTGACTGGTATGGTAGTGCGCTTTGTGGTGGCGCAGACCAGGGCGTCGACCTTGGGAAACCTCAGGAGTTCCTTTGTTGCGGGGTCCAAGGGGTAGAGAGCTTCTAGGGCTCAACCTCCCTTAAAAGTGGCCTCTGGAGCGTCCCATTCCAAGTCGATCAGTTGTTGTACAGCCTGTAGCATAGGGAAATGGCGTGAGGTCTGGCAGAACCCGGCCAGGAAGGGGCTCGCCTTGGACTCTGCTGTGTTGCATGTGTCCGGGATGGCCAATGCCTTCAGACTCGTGGCTACGAGATCTGATAATTCGTCTTTTGGGAAGAAGCACATCATGGTGCAATACGGTTCCGTTCCTGGAGGGAGTTCCCCCTCTTTCAGGGGTTCTTATTCCTCCTCCGAGTCATCTGTGTCCCCTAAGGGGAGGTATTTGTCCATGGGAGGCTCATCTGGTGGAGGCCGGGAGGGGCCTGGGAGGTTCTGGACCACTGGCGGTGGTTGTGGTAGTGCCGCTGGTGACCCTGTCTGTGTGTGGATGTAGGATTGCAGCTCAGCGAATAATCCCGCCCAGGTGAAGTTGCCTGGGACTGCATTGGGTCCGACGGCGCTCTCTGAGGGCCCCCACTATGGAGGGGCCGAGACGGGAATAGAGAGGTCCTGGGTACTCTCGCTAGTGGATACGGAGTCCTCTACAGGCTGAGGGGGACCTTGTCTCGGCTTCCCCCGAGCTTTTTCGCATAGCAGGCACAGGGTGGAGGTCACCTCGGGCTGCGCCTCTCTCAGGTGGCATGCCGGGCAGAGGACTGTAGCTTTAGCTGTCTTGGACAGCGGTGCCATGATTTGCGATTGTATCCTGTACAGGTGTGCGTGCCGGGAGGCCTGGTTATGTGTTCCGGGTGCGCCTATGTTGTGCGCGTAGGAACGGAAGACGCACGCTTGACTGAGCGTGCGGACCTAGTTGTGCGCTTGGCACCCCTGGGCGAGCTGTTGTGCGCCCGACCCCGATGTGCACGTCGCTGTGCACACAGCGTAGATGCACGCGCTGCTATGCGCACAAATACTTTGTGCGCCTGGCTGGCCGCTGTGTGCACAGCTCAGTTGTGCGGACGATGAGGCGATTGGGGGGGGGGGGAAGGCGCCGGCGACCACGTGGTAAGATGGCAGCCCCCCCAGGGGGTCTCCACATGGGAGGACCTTCTTGCCGGATTGGGATCTAGCCCGGATGGGGCTGCTGAACGCGAATGTACAGACGCCGGAGGGACAATCTGTGCGGCTGTCCGAGCCTTGGAGACCGGAGACTTAGAGAAGTTTTCTACCTTACCTTGTCTCAGTGCTTTCCGGTCCTCTGCCGGGCGGTCTCCGGCTGCAAGGGGAGAGGGAATTACCTTCACCGCCGCGCTCGGTTCTGCACCCGCTGCCTCTCAGCCGCTCCCTTTTCAGGGGCTAAGTCCAAGCCGGATCGGCTACCAGACCGAGGCTGCCTCTCAGCCGCTCCCTTTCCCGGGGGCTAAGTCCACGCCGGGACCGAGGCTTACTTCTGAGGGATCTCGGAAATCACCTCAGGAAATCTTGACTGGGGGAGGGACCCTTAGGTATCACCGCAGGAGTACGGGGCTCATTTTTTTAGTAATGGATAGAAGCTGCCTTCTATCCATTACTAATCTACTCAACAGCTTAAACTTGGTCCTCAATGCCTCAAAGACAGAGCTTCTCCTCATCTCTTCCAATGAAAACAATCTTCCTCCAACTTCACCACACAATGCTCACTTCACCTGTACGCACGTTAGAGACCTTGGGGCAATAATAGACAATCGTCTAAACCTTAAAAAAATGGTCAACACAACTACCAAAGACAGCTTCTTCAGACTACAGGTTTTGAAATGACTAAGACCACTCCTATTTTTTCAAGACTTCAGGACTGTCCTCCAGGCTCTTCTGTTCGCCAAAATAGATTACTGCAGTGCCCTCTTTCTAGGCCTCCCCAAATCCACCACCAAACCACTGCAGATGTTACAAAATGCGGCAGCGAGACTGCTGACCAACACCAGCCGCGGTGAACACATCTCACCCATCCTCAGAAATCTACATTGGTTACCAGTAAATTTCAGAATCCTGTACAAATCTATTACCCTAATACATAAAACCATTCATCAGCAACTCCAACTCGACCTGGAAATCCCTTTCAAACTCCACTCCTCTAACAGACCAACGAGAGATATCCACAAAGGCACTCTGAAATTTCCCCCGACTAAAGCCACACGCCTCGCTACGACCAAAGACAGAGCTTTTTCAATAGCAGGCCCATCTATCTGGAATAACATCCCAGCAAATCTCAGATTGGAACCCTGCCTCTTAACCTTCAGAAAAAGACTAAAGACGTGGCTCTTTCACCAAGCCTTCCCAGATCCACCGGATAATCACTAGTTTGAGCCACACTTCTTACAAGGTCTTTTGACACACTTCCTCCTGAACAATGGACACTGGCACCTCCAGGTTAAAGCATATGCTCTAACCCGTTAATTTATTCGTATCACGTTATATTTATTCTACCTGCCTTTATCTTCCTTCCAGCTTGTCTTCAAGCCTCCAAGTTTTTTCCATTCCTTGTTGATTGTAACTTTGACTTATTCCTTTTTCCTTTGTTATCTATTATTAACCAGAATTGTTACCTTAGTTTTCCCTTGTTAAAATGTAAACCGATCCGATATGGTTATCTACTATGAAGGTCGGTATAAAAAACTGTTAAATAAATAAATAAATAAATTTTGGAGGTAAGGTTTTCTTTGTTTTTTCTTTAAATTTGGAGTTTGGTTTTCTAACGCTGTGCAAGCGTGTGTGAAGTCCCGAACTGCTATGGAGATGGAAAAAACTGGAGAGCAAAGCCTCGTGCACGGGTATATATAGTGCTGACGTCAGATTGAAATCTGACTCCGTCTCCAACTGCTATCAGGAGCACACTATACTCATTGGTCCTGAGTCCATCTGCTACACGCTAGGAAATGGCTTTTTACCTTCCTCCTTGACTTCAGTAGTAAAGAAGGCTTAAGAACTAAAGAAATGCCATAATGAGTTAGGCCAGAGAGCCATCAAGCTCAGCATGTGATCTCCACCAGTGGCTAATCCAGGTTACAAGTGCCCAGTAGGATCCCAAAGAATAGGTCCAGTCTTTCTGGCTCATAACCAGGATAAGCAGTGGCTTTCCCAAGCCTACATGGTTAATAGAATGTGTTCAGCAGTTATATCATGTGGGACATAGCACAGTTACAGCAAATATACAAAAGTGACCCCCAACTCCAACATTGCTCTCTGCTTCAATGGTAGGGGGAAATGTGGAAAAGAGGATTTACATTCAGACAACATCCAACAAAAGATTGATCTGTGCAGTCGGGGTAAACAAGCATCGGGGTAACTTGCTTGATACGGCGGTTACTACCCTTAACCATTAAGCCTTATGATTTACCATTGATGCAACTCCAACATTACTCTCTGCATCAATGGCAGGGGGTGGCAGGAAATTCAAATCAATCAGTTACCAATAAGGTGAAACAAATAAGTATGGGAAAATAAGTGTGGGAGCTTGCTGGGTAGACTGGATGGGCCGTTTGGTCTTTTTCTGCCGTCGTTTCTATGTTTCTATGATGGCGCTGGGGTTGATCACTCATCTTAACAGGAGGAAGAGGACCAGGGTTACTTACTGTCATGCTGCTGCTGTTGCTGCTGCTGTCCTCAGTGCTACTCTCAGAACTCACGTTCAGTGTAGGTTTCCCTATCCATTCCTCCAGCTCCCACTGCAGGTGCTGAATCAGGAGAAGATATGCACCTTCCTGAATACCATGCATCAACATCTGCAGTTCCAAGACTCGTTTCTCCTTCTCTGCAAGGTGCAGCCGAGTCTTCATTTCAGACATATCCTCCTAAAGTTATGGAGACACCATCATTCTTACCATGTATGCTGTGAGGTCTGCGAGACATATCACAGTTTTCTGGGCGTTCTGTGAGGGCTCTGAGACACTATCACTCTTCTCAGGCATTCTATGAGAGAACTCTTCTCGGGCATTCTGTGAGAGCCCTGAAACACTATCATTCTTACCAAGCGTTATATGAGAGGCCTGAGGCACCAGCACTCTTACCAGGCATTCTTTGAGAGACCTGAAACATCAGTACACATTCTAGGCATTCTGTGAAAGCCCTGCGACACCATTATTCTTACCAGGCATGTTGCAAGAATCCTGAGACATCGGCATTCTTACCAGAAATTATGTGAGAGTCCTGAGACACTAACATTCTTTACTAAGCTTTCTGTGAGGACCCTGAGACACCAGCACTCCTAACCAAGCTTTCTGTAAGGGCCCTGAAACACCAGCACTTCACATTCATCTGACAATTGACCTATAGCATGGATGGAAACAATGTGGGTACCCTCCATAAACTCATTCATGCAATGGTAAGCAGAGTTCCTATGTGCAAGAGAGTGCTTGAGAAACAAGGCAGGCCTCCATAAACCTGTTCCCACTGTCATACCCTGGTGGCCAATAAATCCTTCTGCAGTAGAGTTCTGTCCAGTTTGGGCTTCTCTGTCATGCCAGGCAGAATGTCAAGAGCAGCCTCAGTGGCATCATCAACCTTGGCCCTGATGACATCAGTAAGATGTGCCACCTCAGGGGAGTGACAGGCTTCATCAGCACTCAGAGGTACCAGGGTGACTGTGACTGAAGCTCGATCCTCTTTTAACTTTTGGATATATTCTTTCAGAAGCTCCTCATCCTCATTGCTCAGAACCACCGGACTCCAGCTGTAGGAATCAGAACCAAAAGAGACATGAAATCCCTTCCCAAACACACATTACAACCAGGGACTGGAATTAAGAGTAATCTGGAAGCTGAAAGATTTGGGAATTAGTCTAAGGGTAGTAATGTATGGCTTGTAACTAAAGCACTACACACACACATTAGTCCATGTGGTTCAGATCTTACTGAGCCTAATTAGATTCCTTCCACAGGTCAAATCCCAGTAGGCACCAGACTGTCCTGCATGTGCAGCAGGCCCGGATTTAGGCATAGGCAACATAGCCATCTGCCTAGGGCCCCATGTTTTGAAGGTGTCAAATATCCAGAGTAAAAAGAAGCCTGCTTCTGCTTTCATTAGGTCCATAGCTTCAAAAGGACACTGCTGCGGCACTCTGCCTGTGGGTGCCAAAATCTGAAATCCAGCCCTGATGTGCAGTGATATTTGGCCTTGCCATCACAGGACCTCAGTTTAATGTCTCATGCAAAGGACACCAATCTGAGGGTACTGGGTCAGAGAGAAGAATGCCACCTAACACCATGCTGGGACACTGGCTCAGAAGGGAGACTGCCTCCTAATACCATACTTGGGGTACTGGGTCAGTAATGGTTGTGAGGGTACAGTGCCCTCTAACACCACACGCGGGTCTGTAGTGACTCTGAGGGAATAGCACTCCCTACTGAACCCTTAACATTGCTACCGGTACTCGCAGCATTCTGGCTTCTGTGACAGCAAATAGATCTCCATTTCTCCTTCCAGTGACAGTCACACTGCAAACCTGAGATTTCTTTGGTAGCTGCTCTGTAACTTCTTGGCAAGATCTGCTCAGATCTCTGCTTATAAGATGGAGCATGCTTTTGATAAGATCCTAGTGACCTAGTCTCTTGAGATGCCCTAACCTTCAGAGAAGCTTAGTTCAAACATAAGTGCCTAGCTTCCAGCCTTAGGTACAGAAATCTGAAACTCCGGCATGTAAGGAATCTTCAAAAACCCAAGTTTTGTGCTCCTACGTTCATGAGTAAATCCGTTTTCAATCTGATTTATGGGGATAAAAAGAAGTCTTACTTGCATTAATTGGTTGTCTGACCACTATCCACCCTCAATGTGGCTAAACGAAGAATGTACCCACGGCAAACTTCACGGTGAAAACCCATGCACACACTTTTGCCTTGAGAATGGCCCTATTAGTTATGCCTGCGCGATTAGCCGCATGTGTGCTCAGGCCAGGGGAGGAAACTAACACACATACATTTTGCATTTTCATATCTTCCCACATACACATACACAAAGAAATCTCCCCACAAATAAAGCAGGTGCAAGTAACCACACAGACTTTGTACCCACAGCAAACTTCACGGTGAAAGCCCATGCACACTTTTGCCTTGAGAACTGGTGCAAAGCTCGCGGGTAACATGTGGGGCTCCAAATTCAATGATATTAGCCAAATAACTTGTGAGCTATCTGACTAAATACCAACTTTTGAATAATTTCGTCACTTATCCAGCTAAATTTTCGCCTGATAGCTCATTATTAGCATATTTATTACTCGTCTCCCCAATTTAAAAAAAATCACCCAAAGTGGCATACAAAAAACATGCGTAATTCATACAAACAATAAAGCACAACATAAAAACAATTAAACATATAATAAAACAATTCCAATTATTATCATATTCTGCTCTGTTCCCACAACCTCTCTTTCATCTCCTACTAACCATTGAATACATTTGTGAAAACCACTATGTTTTTACTTTTCTCAGGTCAAATAATTCCCTTCTAAAATTTAGCAGATAATGTAGGGCATATCTGGCTAACTCTGATGTTCAAAATTAGACAGCTAACTCTGGTCGTTCCTTAGAGTGGTCCTAAAGTTAGCTGGATAAAGGTATTTGGCTATCTTTCAGAGAGTCAGGTATACTCAGTGGTGCTGCTGCGCTGCTGAATATCCCAACAAAATTAGCTGGATAAGTTTATCTGGCTAACTTTTTCAAGCCTGCTAGCAGCTGAATATTACCCCCATAGTCTTTTGTCCCAATGCAAACAATTTGACAGTTACCCTCTTTTTCCCTTAAATTTAGGTGACCAGCTAAGTAGGCATCTTGGAAGCGTGGTTTCAGTTTAGACACAAGTGGGTTTATTTTCAGTCATTTACTGTACCAGTGTGCATTTAAACAAATATCCAGCTGGAGGTTTAAACCTCTAATAGTGATTGAAACCTTGCCCAAGTAGTCCTATGCACAAACTTCTTGTGTGTGCGTCTGAATTCACTTTTAGGGATCCATCTTCCAACAGCCCGTGTAATTTTAAAGTTCATGGAGCTGCTTTTAACGCACGCACTTTTACACAAAGTTTCAAAGAGAAACTACCTGCGTTGTTTCTTCTTGAAAACGGGGCAAGCGCACAGCACGCATGCCGAAAGCACCTGTGTATTTTGAACCTGCTATTTGTATGGGTAACTGTTTAGCTACTCAGGTAAATCACGTGAAATCTGCCCTGTAAATGTTCACATGGCATCAGGCTCATTATCGGGTGCGCAAATACCTGCACGAGGAGCCTGCTTCTGAGTCAGTCGTTCCTCCTTCCTCGGGATCCACCCTGTCCATGGCCTTCTTAGCCTCCAGAAGCACCAGTTTCTCTGTACCATCCAAGCCCCATGGGGCAGTTTGCCACTTCTGAGCGCCTCCTAGAGCAAAGCATATGTCACACACCAGTGATTTCTAAACACTGCCCGGACGGGCGGATATAACGAGGCTTCAGCCCAAATCCAGAGGGCTGCCTTGCAGGAGGAGTTAAAGGACCCTATTCTGTTTTTGCCAGATTGCTAAAGCATAGCTAGACCACACATGTCAAACGCCTTCTCCCTCCTTTTGAAATGGCTTCTTAGAGAAGCGATGTGTATAATATAAAGCCAAATTCATTGGTTTGCCCAAAGAGCACTGCATTCCCCCCCCCCCCCCCCCCCCCCATCTTTTCAGACACTGGACAAAATTCCATGTTACTTACGGGCTGATATAGTACAGTGCGCTCCGGTGGAGCACACTATTAACCGGCATTTGGACGCGCGTTTGTGACGCGCTAGCTTTACCCCTTATTCAGTAAGGGGTAATAGCGTACCGAAAACACGCGTCCAACCCCCCCCCCCCCCCCCCCCGAAACTAATAGCGTTTGCAACATGCAAATGCATGTTGATGGCCCTATTAGTTATTCCCGCGCGATTCAGTAAGTAAAATGTGCAGCCAAGCCGCACATTTTACTTCAGAAATTAGCGCGTTAATTTCTCTCGGCACCCTCCGACTTAATATCATGGCGATATTAAGTCGGAGGTCCCAAAAGTTTAAAAAAGTAAAAAATTTAAAAAAAAATTTGAAATCGGCCCACGGCTCGAAAACCGGACGCTCAATTTTGCCCACTGACAGCCGCCGCTCCTGTCAAAAAAGAGGTGCTAGGGACGCACTAGTGTCCCTAGCACTTCTTTTTCCCGCAGGCCCTAATTTAAATAAATTAATTTACTGAATCGTGCGCACAGGAGAGTGGCCTGTGCGCCCGCTCTCCCGCGATTTTTACTGTATAGGCCCGTTAGTAACTTAGGCTTAAGGCTTAAACCTCACCTCAGGCTTGGTTCTTCCAGAGCTGCACCAGAAGCACCTGATCCTCCCTAAAAACTCCATGCATTATGTGGACAGAAATACAATTGGGGAAAAGGGGCACAAATTTGTTGCAACGTACAGCACGTTATGTGTAAGCTGAAATCTTTGAGCTCGATATTCAAAGGCTTTGTCTGCGTAACGTTTGGAGTTACCCAAACAAAATCTGAGATTTCAGAATTCCCTCCACTCCCTGGCTAAGTCCTTATTTACCTGGGTATAACAAGGCAGCGCTTCCAGGGCGGGGCTAAACTTTAGCCTGTAAGGGTAGATTAGATATTCAGTGCTCCCCAGCTAATTTTAGCCAGGTAAGTCTGGTCAGAGAAACGGCTGCCCCAAAGTCACTTAGGTAACATTAGCTGGGTACATTTGATGGGATATTTGTCCAGGTGTGTTGTACTGAATATCCGGTAAACTTACCTGGGTAACTTTCCCACTCACTAGCCCACTGAATATCAACCTATTTCTCTTTACAAACTTGTTTTTTTTCATTGAATATTAATATTAATCAACAATCTATAACAATAATCAGTGTTTCCATTGCAATCTCATATTCAACCCCTTTGTTTTGAAAATTTTATCACTGCAATTATTGCAAGCCATCCTGGGTGATAGCTGGAAAGATGGTACACAAACTGTGTCAAATAAATAAATATCCGCACTAAGACTCCTACTCCAGCTGAGCCTGCTGAAAACTGCACAAAACCTACTGTGGGACTTTTATTCCCTTTCGCCCTCTCCTTCAAAGCGACTCCAACCTGGGTAAGCTCTCACCTGGGTAACCATTGTCCTTCCCTAAGACCTGCTCCAGCAGCAGTTTCTGCTTCCAGTCAGCCTGCATCAAGAGCATAGCATAGGCCTCCATGCATCGCTCACTGCCGAGAGAAGCAAACACACAGGGTACATTTTCACAAGGATTATTTAGCTAACTGGTTAAACATTTTTCTTCTTCCCTACTTAACCAGTTAAATTTGTTTTCATAAAATTGTAAGGTCCACAAATTTAGCCAGTTCTCACAGGACAAGCAGGATGGTAGTCCTCACATATGGGTGACATCACAGGATGGAGCCCTGTATGGAAAACTTTTCTGTCAAAGTTTCTACAAAGCTTTGACTGACACTGGCACACTGAGGGGTAGATTTTAAAAGTCCTGCGCGCATAAATCCTGCCGGATTTACACGTGCAAGGCACTCGCGCGCCGGTGCGCCTATTTTGCATAGGCCGCTGGCGCGCACAAAGCCCCGGGATGCACGTAAGTCCCGGGGCTTGCTAAAATGGGCGGTCCTGGGGGCGTGTCTGCGGTCCGGGGATGTGTCCGGGAGCGTGTCTGCGGTCTGGGGTGGTCTAAGGGCGTGGCCGAGTGCCCCGACACAGCGGCCTGTGTCGGGGCCTGGCCAGCCGGCGTGTGCAAGTTACGCCTGCCAGCGGCAGGCATAACTCCATCGAACAAGGTGGGGGGGGGGGATTTAGGTAGGGCCAGGGGCTGGGTTAGATAGGGGAAGGGAGGGAAAGGTGGGGGGAACAAAAAAAGTTCCCTCCGAGGCCGCTCCAATTTCGGAGCGGCCTCGGAGGGAACGGAGGCAGGCTGCATGGCTCGGCGCGGGCAGGCTGCCAATTTTGGGCAGCCTTGCGCACGCCAACCCTGGATTTTAAAAGATACGCGCGTAGCCGCATGTCACTACGCTGATGCCGTCAGTGCTTCCGTCACTGTCATCATTGCTCTGCCCGAGTCATCGATGTTTTTTCATGTATATATTTTTGACGATATCCTCAAGGCCGCTTCGGCCACCATCGACATCGTCAATACCGACATAGCACCGCCACGTAATGCCCTCGCCTGAACACAGTGCTCCATGCTTTGGGTTCTTATTAAAGCCCCATATTAGCCTACGACACTACATAGTGCCAGGAGCAGTGCAGGCATGCTGACAGTCTGTCATCAGTCGCCATCCAAGACAGCAAGGGCATCCATCTCAGCACTGGGGAAAGACCAGGCCGAGCACCATGGCATGCATCGTCACCGACACGGTGACCATCCGCCACCGACGCCATCCAGCACATTGGTGCTATCCTTCTCGATGCTGGACAATGCTCGGGCCGAGCAACATCACCACTGCCATCGACACTGTTCCGCACAGTATTGGCAGTCCTTGGTGCTCCAGAAACACCGGAACGAGTTCTGAAGAATTCTGCACTGGTGTCACGAGACATTGAGCTGCTGTGACGAGGGCCGGGTCCACGAGCTATTAATTGGCTCCCCTGTCCCCGAGGCGTGCCCCACCGACATCGGTGCGGGATTGTGGCCCTCCACTAATTACGGTGGTAGCGCCAGCCACGCTCAGCCTGTCTCCTCTATACCTGCGCCACCATACCAGGCATCAGAGTTGAGACGGGCATCTACTCCCTCGATGTCTCTTGAAATCCATGGAGCCAGCAAGCTTCACCGGCTCATCCTTCGGCGATCCACGTCGGATGGTAAGTACCCACTTCTGCGGCATTCCCATTGAGATGTGTTCTCTAATTCGAGCCACATGGTTCAAAAAGTTCTAGGTCATGTACCTTCCAAGAACCGTATTAGTGTCACATATCGCTATGCCAGCTATGTCAGCCACAATAGCAAGAGAACCTCTCTATCTTTTCTTTGGGATTGCATCATGACATCCTCCCATTTTGAGCAACGAGGCTCTGTAATGGTTAATGCTCTGGCTTCTGGTTCCTGATTCAGAACCAAAGTTCCAGGTGCATTCACTGATCTGCTAAACACGAGATCCAGCAAATACTGCCTCAAGTGCAAGTCCACCTCGAAGCCTGATGACAGGTCTCGGTGTCTCCTTGTACAGCACACAGAAATGCGGGTAAGACTTTACTGCTCACGCTCCAGTGGGAGGTTACATGATATCCAGAGTACATCAGCCCCTCCAGTTGGACACCTCCTGGTGTCCCAACTGGCCGGATATCAGAGCGGCCACCCCACTTTGTACCAAGGTTCCCGGTACACTTCCCCAGACGCTACAAAGCGCAGGAGGGAGGGGGGTTGGGGAGTTTTAATTTCACTATTCTTTCTTTCAACAGAAAGTAGTTACTCTCCGCCCATCCTGGACCTCAGAAATACCAACTTTCTTCAGAAGGCACAGGTAAAATGGTATCTCTCGTCACCATGCTTCCATATCACAGTAAGTACATTACCTCTAATCTTTCTATGTGAGTCAACAATATTACAATCCCAAGCTCTAGCTTCGGCAACTGGGGTATTTCATTGAATCACTATCGGTGACTGCTCTTTCTCTACGGAGTGCAACATCATTCACACTTTCCTTGCATGGACAGCTGCATAACGACAGTCAGTCCACGCAAGGAGCTCTAACTTCTACATGACTCATTATAAATTACTACCTGGGATTACTGTCACTGCCATAAATCCCTTATACAACACTTCTGGACACCACAGTCACAATGATCTTCCTGTCCAGCAACCGCGCAGACATTCTAATAAGTTCTTACATGTCCCTGCGTGCATATTCCATAACCTCAGCCCCTCAATTCTTCATTGTCGGGCCATAGGGTTTTTTCACTATGCACTGTCCTCATAGATCCAAAACTGCTATGGGTTAGATTCAGTGAAATTCCATTATCAGTGGGTCTAAGCTGTTCAACCGCTTTCGTCCCTCATCTATATTGCAGATCTAGAACCAAAATCTAGTCTGCTTCTCCTCATGCTCGCATTTTCTCAGGGTTGTCGAGTTTGACCAAAAATCTTCTCTACCCTTGGCCCTTGCTCACTCCATGCATCCTCGGGCCACTTATCTAAGAGATTTACTAAACGCACTAGCAGACCTTCTCCATGTAGGTTTCTATCCTCTCGAATGGTCTCAGACTACATGTGTAGCGGGAAAATCTTCTAACGCTGAAGTCAACCGAACTTGCCCTCTGTGTCCAAATCGAACCATACGGTGCACAGATTCTACTCCCTACACATGTTTCCAATGCATTCCCATAGACGCCTTTCTTCCATCAAGGGCCTCTTAAATGTGTCTCTTCTGCTGCCTCTCATAGCCAGCATTCTTCTAATGTTGAACCGGGACAGGGTTCACTGTTCCTCAGACCCACATCCTGGCCGAGACCAGTATGCTTCCCATACTTCTCAATCTATCACACCAGTAACCAATTCGCCTTCTCACAAGTCAGTCTCAAATCGTAGACTCACTGATGTTCTCAGGTACTGGTAGCGTCACAAAACCTTCCACACATAAATCCTAACATTCAAAATGGCATGATTTACCACATGACGCATACAAAAGGGTATTACCCTTTTTCTTCTTTCTACACCACTCTTTTTCTCTTCCTCCCTTGGATTCTGCTCCCCAGACATCCTCCACATAGATACACCTCTGTTCCAATTGATGTATCATTTGGGAGTGGGGATACCCGATTAACGGTAAACCTATATCTTATCCTTATAAGTCTCATACGTTCTCCGAGCCTTTCCATTCTTCTCATTTCACAATTTGACATGGGAAATTCTTTCCCTCATAAATGTCATTTCTGCCAAGTGAGTTACACACCTTGTTACATACTCATCCGACCCTGTGTTCCTCCGTGACCGAGTGGTTTTACGTATTCAACTTCATATCCTTCTTAAGGTGAGATGCAACATCTCACCTTACTCAAAATATACTCTGCCCATTTTTCCCCAACACCTCTCTCTCACCAAAGCAAAAGGGTTTTTCCACTCCTTGGACAGTAGTAGTGCACTTGCATTCTATCTAGATCGCACTGCATTCCATAGGAATTCCACCTAACTCTTTCCTTCTGTGGCAAGAGTCAAGCTGCGAGTTCCAATGGGCAAACAGACCTATTCCTCCTAATTGACGGTCTGTATCTCTTTCCTACCAACAAGCAGCCATTTCACTACAACACTGTGTGTAACCACACTCTGTTGCGTCCGTTCCAGCCTCAATAGCTTCCCCTCGGCCGCTGCTGCTTGTACATATTTATCAGGCTGCAACCTGGAACTCTCTCCATACCTTCGCACCCATTATTGCTTAGATACGACTAGCCAGCATGCTCCATGTTTGGCCAGTCCGTCTACTCTTATTCTTTTCGGGTTACCTACCCAACATCCTTCCACCAACCCGTTACAGGTTTCAGGATGCCCTCCGTTCCAAATTCCACCCCCGTCATTGCGCCTTTCACGTGACTTGGGTGCATTTGGTGCGCTCTCGGGCATTCTGAGCTCGGTACTCACCCATATGTGAGGACTACCATCTTGCTTGTCCTGTGAGAAAGCAAGTGTTGCTTACCTGTAACAGGTGTTCTCACAGGACAGCAGAATGTTAGTCCTCACGAAACCCACCCGCCACCCCGCAGAGTTGGGTCTGTATACGTTTTTACTTTTATTTTAGTTTTGCTTGCGCTTTTAGCTATAAGACGAGACTGAGGGAGATACCTGTGGCTCACAGAGATAATAGCAGGCTGAGCATGCTCAGTGTATTCAGTGTGCCAGTGACAGTCAAAGCTTTGTAGAAACTTTGACAGAAAAGTTTTCCGTACAGGGCTCCATCCTGTGATGTCACCCATATGTAAGTACTAACATCCTGCTGTCCTGTGAGAAAACCTGTTACAGGTAAGCAACACTTGCTTTACCAAATAGGTGGCTCTGTAGGCACTACCAGAGGATCAGAGTGGATTTTCAATGCTAACAGCTAAATTTATCCACACAGCTCTGGTTGCCCAATAGCAGTCCTAAATCTAGCCAGACAAGTTTTGTCTGGCTAATCTTAAGGAACTTTTTAGCTGCAAACTTAGCCAGTTATGTTTGGCTGAAAATTTAGCTCCAGATAAGTGAATACAATTAGCCGATTATCTTATCCACTCATGTCAGTAACAGTAACAGGTCATTCCTGGCCTGCCCTGTACCACTTTCCAGATGTGTGGCCAGTGTACACCTCTGAACCTTACCTGCACTTCAGGGCCAGATGCAGTGCGGTGCTCTTGGATTCTTGCTTCGCCAGATGCATACTCAGCCTCTCTGAGTCACTTTTGCATTCTTCTAGGGTCACTGCCAGTAAATCGTTCAGGATCAGCAACTTATCAAGGTACCTGCAGCACAGCAAATGGCAAAGGGAGCAGGATCAGGAGTTCAGGAGTACAGGGTGGGGAAGTGTCATGGAATACCAGCCTCTTCTGGCTCATTCACTATCTTTCTTTATTTATAGCTGGGAAAGGAGGGAGTGGAATGAGGCTATGTAGAGGTCAAATTTTAAAAGCCATTTATCTGGGTAAATTGACTAGTCTAAAAATTACCTTCCCTCAGGCTGCAAAGAATTACAATTAGGCTTCCATAGCATGCACACTTTTAGCTAGACTGCGAGGAGGCATTCCCAGGGGAAAGACATGACATTGCAACAAAATACACGAGCTATTTTACCCCACTCTGTGGCCTGCACAAAAGAGCAGGTGCAAGATATACAGATGCTTTTGGGATTCACAATTTTTCATTGTTTGTTTTTGGAAATTAGCATAAAGTATGTACCGGGTATTGCATAACCTTTGCCTCTCTCGCCCACCAGTGCCCACTGGCTTATCCTGCTAATATAATTTTTGTACCATTTTGTAGGCCATTCAATTTGCAATATATATTTTTTTAATTTGACAATTTTTATTAAAGACAAAGTTTAAACAATATTATTTTGTATCATTGGTTTGTATCACGATATGACCTTTGTACAATGACAATGATCATGATAACAACCATAAGCCTAAAACTGTCTTTAATATCCATCATGTTTATTATTATAACCATCCACCCCCACACATCTGTTACCCCCCATCCCCTCAAATATCAAACAAACAAACTAGACCAGAGATCAGCTAAAGAAGATATTCCAGTATTAACCTGGTTTCAGTTCACAAAATGAAAAAAAATAAATGTAGGGAGATATCCAGGAGCATAGATACTGTTGCGTGTCCTGTCCATGCTAGGTCTGCGCCTGGGCCTGCTCACCTTGCTCCTGCACTAGCGGGTCCCGGGCCGTCCTCTCCCGCTGCCACTGCCAGCACCGCCCGTCCGCGGCGTTCCGTGGCGGCATCTCTAAGGCCCTCCACATCAGGCCTAGCTCCACGCTGGGGCGCGGCGTCCTCTCCAGTGTCGGCCCCGCCCCTAGGTGCGTGCACGTGCGGGGACCGCCAGGCCCTTTAAAGGGCCAAGGGCGGGAACCAGCTCCGCGGCGCAGCCTAATGATATCACCTGATCTTAGTATGAAAGTGAGGCCCTGGCCCCCAGGACCTCGCCTTGGCAATCGGATCGACACCGTGGTGTAGTAAGCTTGCCTATCCTGAGTTCCAAGTGTCTCCTTGTTCCAGTGTCTCCTTGTTCCTGAGTCTCCGTGTGTTCCTGTATCCTTACTCAGATAGTACCTCCTCGGACTGATCCCTGGTAATGACCTCTGCCTGCCTGACCATTCTCTTCATCTGCTGCCTGGAACTGACCACTGCCTGCCTGACTATTCTCTTAGTCTGCTGCCTGGAACTGACCTCTGCCTGCCTGACTATTCTCTTCGTCTGCTGCCTGGAACTGACCACTGCCTGCCTGACATTCTCTTCATCTGCTGCCTGGAACCATCCCTCGCTTGCCTTGACTATGCTCGGACTGACCTTGGTATTTGACCCCTGCTTTGGCTGACCATGTCTGGACTGATACTCTGGCTCTGACCTTTGCACTTCACTCAGACACTCTCTTCTGGCCTACTGTGGCTACCAGACCAACCTGCTTGGAATCCACCTGTGGCCTTCACCTGACTAGACCTGCAAATGCTGCCTGCCTTGCCCGGAGAACCTTCCTGAACTGTTACCTCCCTGAGGTGTCGGGAGCTTCCAGTTTGGGTCTGGTACATTCTCTCTGCATCAGCTGCGCACCCTTGCTCGTGTTGGGCACACCCCTCCACTACCACTCCGGGAGACCATCTGAGGCCCACCTAAGTCCAGGCAGTCCAGGTACCCAAGGGCTCAACCTGCGGAAACCCCAGACTGTTATTGGCGAAGCTCCAGCTAGCCTCTGTCTCCTCGTGTGCTCCGCCTCCTGGTTGCAGGTGCTCTCTGGGTCCGACCAGAGGGCCGTACCAATCCTGTACCAGGCCAAGGGTCCATCTTCAGCGCAACAGTTTGCCAAGGCCATGGACTCGGCGGAGTCTTCTGCCTTGCAGGCCATCCCTGGTCTCGCCACTCATGTCCGAAAGCAACAACAGATTTTGGAAGCGTTGGTCTCCTCAGTGGAAAAGATGCATTCTCAAATGGAGGAATCTGTCATGTCCAACCCAGGCACACTTGCCCATACCTTGCCCTCACGGGCACCGCTGGCCCTCCCAGCTCTACCCTGATTCAATGGGGATCCTCGCCTCTGTCGAGGCTTCATAAAGCAATGTTATATGCAGTTCTCACTGCAACCCTTGCTTTTTCCCGATGAAGCAAATAAGATTACGTTCATCCTTTCGCGTCTTGAAGGGAAGGCTCTGGCATGGGCTTCCCCGCTCTGGGAGCGTTCCGACGCAATTCTTCACCAGCTCCCTCAATTCATCTCCATCTTCCGATGCACCTTCGAGGACCCAGGCCGACAGGTGGTTGCTAGCCACCACCTACTCCACCTCCGTCAAGGCTCGCACTTCAACAACAGCATCAAGAGGTAAAGGTCCTTCGACCTCCTGTCCTACAACTACCCCGTTCGGCGAGTCCTCGGTTGAAGGCCTTACCAGCGGCCCCTCAACCTCCCGAGGAGCCTATGCAGATCAACCGTGGCCGCCTGACTCCAGAGGAATGTCTCTGACGCAGAAAATCTGGTCTCTGCTTATACTGCGGCGGTTCTGGACACCTTCTTCAGACTTGCCCTGTGCGTCCGGGAAACTCCAAGGCCTGAGCCCGGCGGGGGTCCCAAGCTTGGGCACTACAGTTTCTGGCCCTCAACTGTTGCTGCCAATCTCCCTTCTTAGGGAGTCACGTTCATTCGCCACCACTGCACTCGTGGACACTGGGGCAAGTGGAAATTTCATTATGGAAGAAATCGTCAAGCTCCTTCAGATACCAGTCCAACCACTGGAACCACTACGTATCACCTCAATTCAAGGAGAACCTCTCCCTGATCGGATCACTCACCGTATCATGGTCATTCGCCTCACAGTTGGGACCCTCCATGATGAGGAGATCTCCCTCCTGATCTTGAAACGATCAACACACTCCCATAGTCCTTGGACTTTCTTGGCTTCAGTTACACGAACCCCACTTCAACTGGCAATCCCTGCAACTCATCCAGTGGGGCTCTCGATGTCAAACTGACTGTTTACAGCGTCTCCATCTGTGACAGTTTTAAGTTCTACAACCCTTCCTGGAGTACCTGCTCCATACTCAGAATTTAAAGATGTGTTCTCCAAACAAAATGCCGATATTCTACCTCCACTCTGGAAGTTTAACTTCCAGAGTGGAGGTAGAACTCCTACCTGGAATCATGCCTCCCAAGGGCAGAACCTATCCTCTTTCACTCCCAGAAACCCAAGCAATGTCAACATACATCAAAGAAAATTTGGCCAAAGGATTCATAAGACCCTCTACTTCCCCGGCAGGTACCGGGTTCTTCTTTGTAAAGAAGAAGGATGGCAGTCTAAGACCATCCATAGACTACAGAGGTTTGAACGCAGTAACCCGTAAGGACTGGTACCCACTGCCACTGATCAGTGAACTGTTCGACCGCCTACAGGGCGCACAAATCTTTACTAAACTAGATCCACGGGGGGCATATAACCTAGTACAGATTCAACCAGAAGACATCTGGAAAACCGCCTTCAACACAAGAGACAGTCACTGCGAGTACGTAGTAATGCCCTTCAGGCTTTGCAATGCCCCTGCAGTCTTCCAGTGGCTAATGAACGAGATTTTCTGGGATCTTTTGTACTCATTCGTTGTAGTGTATCTGGATGATATATTAATCTTCTCCAAAGACCTGAAATCTCATCGTTCCCATGTTCAAACAGTTCTCCAATGCCTTAGAGACCATCATCTATGCTAAGTTAGAGAAGTGCATTTTTTGAGCAATCCAGTCTCCCATTCCTAGGTTACATCATCTCCAGCCGTGGGTTCACCATGGATCCTGACAAATTCCAGGGTATTCGAGATTGGCCTCAACCAGTGGGTCTCCGAGCCCTACAAAGATTCCTTGGATTCACAAATTACTATCGAAACTTCATTGCCAGTTACTCCACGTTGGCCGCTCCACTCACTGCTATGACAAGGAAGGGATGTGATCTTCAAGTCTGGAGCCCCAAGGCCCAGTCAGCCTTCCAAGCCTTGAAAGAGGCCTTCTATACCGGCCTGTGTCTACGTCACCCGGATCCTAACTGCCCCTTCATAGTCGAAGTAGATGCATCCGCCATTGGAGCAGGAGCGGTATTGAGTCAAAACTCCACCAAGGGAACCCTAGTTCCATGTTCTTTCTATTCACATAAATTCTCCTCCACAGAACAGAATTATACCATAGAGAACCGCGAACTCCTAGCAGTGAAACTTGCCCTCCAGGAATGGCGTCCCTTGCTTGAAGGGTTGCAGCACAAATTCACAATATTCACCAATCATTAAAATCTGGAACACCTAAAAGAGGCCCAATTACTTAACTCAAGAAAAGCCCACTGGGCCCTGTTCTTTGAGCACTTCAACTTTGAGCTCCGCTATTGCCCAGAGGCGAAAAACCTCCGTGCAGATGCACTCTCTCGCTCCGAGCCAGAGGATACACCCGAGACTCCCAGACACATCATTGATCCAGCTTCCATATCAATGGCAGTCACCACCACGGTACCAGCTGGGAAGACAGTGGTCCCCCACCGTCTTCGTGAATGCATGCTCCGTTGTGCTCACGATTCCAAGCTGGCCGGTCACCCCAGCCGAGCCCAGACTCTCAAAATGCTCCAAAGGCACTATTGGTGACCTAGTATGACCAAAGACTCCCGAGAATACGTGGACTCCTGTCCGGTTTGCGCACAGCAAAAACCCCAACTGGCTGCCCATGGGGGCTTCAACCACGGTCAGGTCTCTCCACAGGTTTCATCGAGGATCTGTCTCCTTCAAAAGGAAATATGGTAATCTTGGTCATCATTGACCGCTTCTCAAAAATGGTCCACTTCGTCCCCTTACCTGGACTCCCATTGGCTCCAGAGCTAGCTCGACTCTTCTTAACCTATGTATTTTGTTTACATGGCCTACCACAAGAAATTGTCTCCAATCATGGCCCTCAATTTGCCACTAAATATTGGAAGTCTCTCTGTAAAAAGTTCAATATTATGTTAAGTTTAACATCAGCCTATCATCTGCAAGCCAATGGCCAGGCCGAGAGGACTAATCCCTCTTTGAAAACCTTCCTGCGATCCTATGTCAACGACCAGCAAGATGACTGGGCCGACCTACTGCCATGGGCAGAACTATCCCATAACACCTCTGCCATGGAAGTTTCACCCTTTTCCGTAGTCTTTGGCCGTCAACTGCACCTAGCCCTGCCGGTTCCACTCAATGTACCCTCACCTGCAGCCCAATCTACAGCACAAACCATATGCCAGCTCTGGAACCAGGTAAAGGATCAGCTCTGCCAAGCAGCTGACCAGGCCAAGCGCATCACAGACACCCATCGTCGGACCGCACCTCAGTTCCTGTCTGGGCAAAAGGTCTAGTTGAGTACCAAACACATCCAACTACGGCTGCCTTCCCAAAGGCTAGCCCCTAAGTTCATCGGCCCATATGGGCAGTCACCTACCAACTGCGACTTCCACCAAGCTTGGGAATCTTCAGCATGTTTCATGAGTCACTCCTTAAGCCCCTCATGCTCTCATGGCCCTCCAGACGTCCACCAGCTCTACCCCAAGTCACCGCCGATCCCGATGTCATCCAGCAGGAAAGGGAGGTCCTCGTCGTCCATCAATGCCGAGGCAGATGGGAGTACCTCCTTGCCTGGGAAGGGTTCGGGGCTGAAGAAAATTTGTGCGAACCATCCCACCATATCTTAGATAAAGACCTATTGAGAGCCTTCCACCAGGATCACCCTGACCGAGAAGGGGGAGGCCTAGAGGGAGGGGTACTGTTGCGTGCCCCGTCCATACTAGGCCTGCGCCCAGGCCTGCTCACCTTGCTCCTGCACTAGCGGGTCCCGGGCCATCCTCTCCCGCTGCCGCTGCCAGCACCACCCGTCCGCGGTGTTCCACGGCGGCATCTCCTAAGCCCTCCACATCGGGCCTAGCTCCTCGCCGGGGCACAGCGTCCTCTCCAGCACCGGCCCCGCCCCTAGGCACGTGCGGACCGCCCGGCTCTTTAAAGGGCCAAGGGCAGGAAACAGCTCCGCGGCACAGCCTGATGACGTCACCTGATCTTAGTATAAAAGCGAGGCCGTGTCCCCCAGGACCTCGCCTTGGCAATTGGTTCGACACTGTGGTGCAGTAAGCTTGCCTATCCTGTGTTCCAAGTGTCTCCTTCCTCAGCGTCTCCTTGTTCCAGCGTCTTCTTGTTCCAGCATTCCCTTGTTCCTGAGTTTCCGTGTGTTCCTGTATCCTTATTCAGGTAGCACCTGCTCGGACTGATCTCTGGTACTGACCTCTGCCTGCCTGACCATTCTCTTCATCTGCTGCCTGGAACCGACTCTAGCTTGCCGTGACTACGCTTGGACTAACCTTGGTATTTGACCCCTGCTTTGGCTGACCACTTCTGGACTGATACTCTGGCTCTGACCCTTGCGCTTCACTGGGACACTCTCTTCTGGCCTACTGTGGCTACCAGAATAACCTGCTTGGAATCCACCCGCAGCCTTCATCTGACTAGACCCACAGGCGCTGCCTGCCTTGCCCGGAGAACCTTCCTGAACTGGTACCTCCCTGAGGTCTCTGGAGCTTCCAGTTCGGGTCTAGTCTATTCTCTCTGCATCAGCCACGCACTCTTGCTCGTGGTGGGCACACCCTTCCACTACCTCTCCGGGAGACCATCTGAGGTCCACCTAAGTCCAGGCGGTCCAGGTACCCAAGGGCTCAACCTGTGGAAATCCCAGACTGTTATTGGCAAAGCTCCAGCTGTTGTGAACTCGCAGACAGGTCCCCTACCTCTCTCGGCCAGTCGGGCCGCTGATGCTGTTCCCTCTAGCGCGGCACGGGAGCCACGTTCTCTTGCCCTGCACGGCAGGGCCGAGTGCAGGGCACCTTCCCTCGTGGCCGGGACCGCCGCTGCTGCTCCGGTGCGCTCCGATGCGGCTGGAGCCACTCCTGCTTCCTTCCTGGGGTCCTCGCAGGCAAGGAAACCGTCCTTGCTGGTGCCAGGGTCTTCAGCCGGCAGGGAAGCCGGCAGGGAAGCCCGAGTACTTGCCCATCAGGGAAGCCGTTCCTGCCGGTGCCTGCAGCTTCCTGCTCTTCCTGCAGCCTGCCATCTCTCCACCTTCATGGCAGGGCTGTCCCGCTGCCTGCCTTGCTTCCTCGGGCCTTCCACATGGCTGAGGACGTCACCAGCTTCCTGCTCTTCTCCTCCAGCTTCCTAAGGCATGGGTGAGCGCCTCTTTCCTGCTCTTCTAGGGCCAGCTAGGTGTGGCCTCCTGCTAGCTCCTCCCTGGGCGTTGTCCTCTTCAGCCCTACAAAAGGGCCTAGCGTTCATTCCAGCATTGCCTTTGCAAGGAATTAGTGGCTCCTGGATGTTCCTGTCCTTCGCTCCATGAGTCTTCTCTGTTCCAGCTCTTCTTCAAGGTCCTGTGTTCCTTGTTTCCTGTTGGAGCTCCATGTCTCGTCTTGAAATCCGTAATCCATTCCTGATGTCCTTGTTCCAGTCCAGATGTCCGTCTTCCGCTTCTGATGTTCATGATCCAGTCCTGATGTCCGTCTTCTGTTCCTGATGTCTGTGATCCAGTCCCGATGTCCTGAACCCCTGGTTCCTCATCACCACCTTTCCTGGCGTGCCATGTCGTGGTCCGCGACCCAGTCCCACGGGTGGGTTGAGTAGGGCGTTTCATGGTACAATGCCTTCTTCACTACTGCAGCTCAAGCCTCCGGAGAGAATCCCTTGTTTGAAGCCAAGCCGTGTCTTGGTCCCGAATCCCTTCCTTGAAGCTAAGCTATGTCTTGGTCCTGAATCCCTTGCTTGAAGCCAAGTCGTATCTTGGTCCTGTGTCTTGAACTTTGCTCGCCCTCGGATACCTTGTGCCTGCACAGTTCATGACTAAGAGTCTGTTTGAACCTGCTCCGTTGCAGCATGGTCCGTGACCAGCCACAGGCGGCTGTGTAGGGCGCACCTCGGTGCAGGCCTTTTCAGTATCTTCGCCATGTTCCAGTATCAGCTTCCATTATCTCTCCTAGAGTCTACTTCCAGTCCAGCATGGTCCGCAACCAGTCCCACGGGTGGACTGTGTAGGGCACGCTGCATTGCAATCTCAACCCAGAACTTTGCTTGACTCTCCTGAATACCTTGAACCTAGCTTGAGTCTTCTGAATACCTTGTGCATCCACGTACCTTGTTCCTGAACCTCGTCTGTACATCCAAGTATCTCGTTCCTGAGTCTTCATCTGAATCTCCATGTTCCGGTCTTCGTTGCCCTGGCCTCCATCCGGCCTGCCGCCTCTTGCCGTTACCCAGCGGCAGGTCTGAAAGGGCTTGGAATGGTCGGAGGACTGTTCATAAGACCACCATTGCGTTGATGGTCTTCCTGAAGCGTGCAGGTCCGGGGGAGGGTCAGTATCTTCAGTCATCTGTCTTCAGTCCAGCCTTGCTCCTGTCCAGCCCATGCTCGGGCATGCCTCGCCTGCCACGGCACCTCTTCGGAGTTCCTCTGGGGTCGAGCCATGGTCCAAGAACACACATCCCACTGGTAAGTGGAACCGCTCTCCTACCACTTCCTAACAGATTGCGAAGGCCTTTGAGCTTTCCCATGCTCAAGGCCTCCATCTCCATAACGCCAGCTAGCCTCTGTCTCCTCTGGGTAAATGTAACATCAGGACTTGCTAGAGACATAAAGTTCCTGGATGTAATAAATGATTGTTTCATGGAGCAATTGGTTCAGGAACCAACAAGAGAGGGAGCTATTTTAGATTTAATTCTTAGTGGAACGCAAGATTTGGTGAGAGAAGTAACGGTGGTGGGGCCACTTGGCAACAGTGATCATAACATGATCAAATTTAAACTAATAACTGGAAGGGGGACAATAAGTAAATCTGCAGCTCTAACACTAAATTTTAAAAAGGGAAACTTTGATAAAATGAGGAAAATAGTTAGAAAAAAACTGAAAGGTGCAGTTGCAAAGGTTAAAAGTGTTCAACAGGCATGGACATTGTTTAAAAATACAATCCTAGAGGCGCAGTCCATATGTATTCCGCGCATTAAGAAAGGTGGAAGGAAGGCAAAACAATTACCGTCATGGTTAAAAGGTGAGGTGAAAGAGGCTATTTTAACCAAAAAAACATCCTTCAAAAAATGGAAGAAGGATCCATCTGAAGAAAATAGGATAAAACATAAGCATTGTCAAGCTAAGTGTAAAACATTGATAAGACAGGCGAAGAGAGAATTTGAAATGAAATTGGCCATAGAGGCAAAAACTCATAATAAAAACTTTTTAAAATATATCCAAAGCAAGAAACCTGTGAGTCAGTTGGACCATTAGATGACAGAGGGGTTAAAGGGGCTCTTAGGGAAGATAAGGCCATTGCAGAAAGACTAAATGAATTCTTTGCCTCCGTGTTTACTAATGAGGATGTTGGAGAGATACCAGTTCCAGAGATGGTTTTCAGGGGTGATGAGTCAGACGAACTGAACGAAATCACTGTGAACCTGGAAGATGTAGTAGGCCAGATTGACAAACTAAAGAGTAGCAAATCACCTGGACTGGATGGTATGCATCCTAGGGTTCTGAAGGAACTAAAAAATGAAATTTCTGATCTATTAGTTAAAATTTGTAACCTATCATTAAAATCATCCATTGTACCTGAAGACTGGAGGGTGGCCAATGTAACCCCAATATTTAAAAAAGGCTCCAGGGGCGATCCGGGTAACTATAGACCAGTGAGCCTGACTTCAGTGCCGGGAAAAATAGTGGAAACTATTCTCAAGATCAAAATCGTAGAGCATATAGAAAGACATGATTTAATGGAACATAGTCAATATGGATTTACCCAAGGGAAGTCTTGCCTAACAAATCTGCTTCATTTTTTTGAAGGGGTTAATAAACATGTGGATAAAGGTTAACCGGTAGATGTAGTGTATTTGGATTTTCAGAAGGCGTTTGACAAAGTCCCTAATGAGAGGCTTCTACGAAAACTAAAAAGTCATGGGATAGGAGGTGATGTCCTTTCGTGGATTACAAGCTGGTTAAAAGACAGGAAACAGAGAGTAGGATTAAATGGTCAATTTTCTCAGTGGAAAAGGGTAAACAGTGGAGTGCCTCAGGGATCTGTACTTGGACCGGTGCTTTTCAATATATATATAAATGATCTGGAAAGGAATACGACGAGTGAAGTTATCAAATTTGCGGATGATACAAAATTATTCAGAGTAGTTAAATCACAAGTAGACTGTGATACATTACAGGAGGACCTTGCAAGACTTGAAGATTGGGCAGCCAAATGGCAGATGAAATTTAATGTGGACAAGTGCAAGGTGTTGCATATAGGGAAAAATAACCCTTGCTGTAGTTACACGATGTTAGGTTCCATATTAGGAGCTACCACCCAGGAAAAAGATCTAGGCATCATAGTGGATAATACTTTAAAATCGTCGGCTCAGTGTGCTGCAGCAGTCAAAAAAGCAAATAGAATGTTATGAATTATTAAGAAGGGAATGGTTAATAGAACGGAAAATGTCATAATGCCTCTATGTCGCTCCATGGTGAGACCACACCTTGAATAATGTGTACAATTCTGGTCGCCGCATCTCAAAAAAGATATAGTTGCGATGGAGAAGGTACAAAGAAGGGCAACCAAAATGATAAAGGTGATGGAACAGCTTCCCTATGAGGAAAGGCTGAAGAGGTTAGGGCTGTTCAGCTTGGAGAAGAGACGGCTGAGGGGGGATATGATAGAGGTCTTTAAGACCATGAGAGGTCTTGAACAAGTAGATGTGACTCGGTTATTTTCACTTTCGAATAACAGAAGGACTAGGGGGCATTCCATGAAGTTAGCAAGCAGCACATTTAAGACTAATCGGAGAAAATTCTTTTTCACTCAACACACAATAAAGCTCTGGAATTTGTTGCCAGAAGATGTGTTTAGTGCAGTTAGTGTAGCTGGGTTCAAAAAAGGTTTGGATAAGTTCTTGGAGGAGAAGTCCATTAATGGCTATTAATCAATTTTACTTAGGGAATAGCCACTGCTATTAATTTATTTATATGAGCAGCCCTTGCTGCTCATATAAATAAATAAATAAATAAAATATTCATTCTGCGTTTTCAGATAAGGTGCTCTAGCTGTGAAATGGCTTCTCAATACAACCTTCAGGCACTCGTGTCTGGAGTTTCATTAGTTGCAAGATAGGACTGGATATTGTCCTGGATTTGTCCGAGAAAATCTTCATCTGTAAGCAGATTATCATTTAACTTCCCAATATAACTGCTCTTTGTCATAGTTATGAAAATGCATTAGAATCCATGTAGGGGCATGGTCAGACCATGTTATGGGTTCAATGTCTATTAATTAAACTTTTATCTACTAGCAATAGGACTATCCTAGAGTAGGATTTATGGGGACAAGAATAATAAGAATAATTCCTGGATCTTGGGAAACGTGAAGGCCAGACATCTATCAAGTTAGCTTGAGATAGAAGCTGTTTTAGACTATTGACCACCCTGTGAGTCAATAGAATGGCCTGAAGAGTTATCTAAAGCTGGGTTTAAAGTAACATTAAAATCTCCCCCAGTAATTAAGGATCCTATTGCTTTTTGCCTCAGCATAGCACCTAAAGATTGGAAAAAGGGGCCTTGCTGAGAGTTAGGAGCATAAACTGAAACTAAAGTATAAAACTCCTTCTCCACCTTAATTACCAAAATGAGAAATCTGCCCTCAGGATCTTCATAACAGCTCTGAAATTCATATAGAAAGTCTTTATGAATAAGAATACCCACACCCGTATATTTAGCGGTTTTTGAACATGCTGCCCAATATTGTGAGGGAAAGGCAATAGATCGCATCAGATGATCAAATCGGGTCTTTAAATGTGTTTCTTGTATCATGGCTATTGATACTTGTAAATGGCACAAATCATTGAAAACGATTCGCCATTTCCTCATGTAATAATATATTTGAGAGGTAAAGGGAGCATAAAGTTGATGATGCCTGAGATATCAGCTCAGTTTGCCTGTTGTGTGAAGGAGCACCCAAACTAGGCAACCAACAGTCTCAATGACATAATTTCCTCCTCTTCAATTTGCAATTTAACAGTGCCTTACACATTACTTAAATTTATTATATATGGCTGGAATGTACGATAGCAAAAACAGCGTCAGATTCACCATATCACGTGTATCACTTGTATTGCATTTCGTGAGACATGTGATGTTGGAGCTACCTTTATTACGAAAAAGTGGATTGCCGAAAAATTAGGTTAAAGCGAAAACCAGGTTCAGAGGACATGGGGCAAGACTGCCGATGAATGTTTTATGGAATTTGGTAATGATCAACCGCTAAAATTGTTTCAAGAAAACCAAAAATTTATTGAATATTCCAGCAACAAGCAGAAAAAAAAACTGTTACCAGGTGGCACGAACAATTTTGGATGAGAGGAGGAAAAATGTTGATAGAGGAACAGTTTATCGTTATTGAGTCAGGGCTGATATCCAGGCATTTCATGATATTTCAAAACCACTGAAAAATGGAACCGATATCCAAGACAGGCTATGGTTATGAAATTGGGATGAAGTGGATTTCCTTCATTTAGCACCTTCTGACAAATTTTTCATTTGGTCAGTTCAAAAAACAAATTTTAAAAATGATCAAGTTTGGTCAAAATGTTTGAATGAAATTAGTGACGAGGAGCATTATCCCCAAATTGTCAGAAACCCTGCTTACATTGGTCTTTTTATCATGTTCACAGCGAAGAAAATGTGGGTAATCAAAGAACATGGGGAATCTTGGAATGGCACCTATTTTCGGAATACGATTTTAGACAAAAATGTTATCCCATTTTTGAGTGATCTAGAACATTTTGGTAGTAGGCAAAGCTATTTTTGTCCATGATAAGGCACCATGCATGCGAGCCAACACCACACAACAGCTGCTTAAAGAAAATTGTATTGATTTTTGGGGTAATGACGTTTGGCCATGGAACTCTCCAGACTTGAATGCTGCCGAAAACATTAGTGCCATTATTAAGGATGAGATGGAGAGTTTAATGTTGACGGAAAGTGGTCAGGGATGTTATTCCACTGAAACTTTGCATCAAAATTTGGAATTGGTTTTATTAAATTTGGAAAATGATACCTATTTATTTAAAAATTTGTTGTGTTCATACCCCACTTGTTTTAAAGCTGTTTTGCAGAGGGGGCGCTGTTCGCCGCGAGAAGAGATGGCTGATCATGTTTGAGGCTCCAGCCCTACCTCCTACCCGAACAACAAATTTGCCTCGAAAAACTTCAATAAACCTGATTTCAAGCATAACACCGGCTCGGGCACAAATCGCAGACAAAATTAAACCGACAAAAGTGTGCTGCTCGCTGCAGGATGAGAGTACTGCAAGTAAGTGCAGGTCCGGTCCTGTTCTCGCTCCAGCCTCCATTCTCGCCACGGGAAAATAACAGCTAGCCTCCCGACATAGGCTAGCCTGGAAAGGAGTTTTTGAATAAATACATACAGCACAAAATTAAATAAAACCCAAGAAAGCCGATTACCATGGGACGAGCAAGCTGCCAGCGCTCGAAGTTCCTGCACTGCCTGCTTCCGGGCCGACATTCTAACCGCGAGAAAAACTTTAACCAGCACAAACTTTAAAGGCAAAAATTAGAACATTGTTGAGATTCCTATTTTCTCCAAACAATTTCTGCCGCACTATCAGGTTGTGCAGAAGTGGGTGATTCAAAATTTAACAAAAAGCGGCAGCGTGACTTGCGGAGCATCAGGTGAGCTGAGAGAGATTTCCGCCCAGGCACAGCCTTCTCCCTGGCAGCCATTTTAGCAGCGCAAAACATAGCAGGGGTACAGGAACGGGGCGGAAAAAAAAAGATGTCGGAACCTCGCCACAGTCTGCCTTGAGTGAGAGCCGCTATTTTAAAGGGGACTTTCAATATTAACTATCCAATCTTAAAAGGAAACAAAAAGAACAAATATCTACAACTTTAAACCTGGTGAGGTATTCCCTGCAGTCCAGAAGCGCTGCCACCGTTGTGAGACCTTCTCAGCGGCTCCCCCAAGAACTACCATCCTCTCTTTGCAGCAAAATTCCAATGGGAATTTTAAAATTAAACATATACTTTAATTAATCAGGAGGAGATCACGTGATACACTGACAGGAGAGGATGTGATCTCCTGTCGCTGAGCCCAAGCCCTCGCTATCCCACCACATCTGATCACCGGGACCTCCCTCTCTTCAGCGGTGTCGATCGAGAAATTTACTGTTCTCTATTTGGTGCCCGCTTGACCCCTGTTGGCGGCCAGGGCAGGAAAGAAAGACAAAGATAAGGACCGGAGCGCGACAAGGCCCGAACGCCCGACGTGACGCCGGAAGAAGCGGGCAGCATGGCAGATTTAAACACCGCTGCCCAAAGCTCCCTGACCGATCTGACTGCGGCGGTTTTAGCCGTGATCTCTCCAGAACTCCAGAAAATTTCAGCCCAGCTGCAGGAAATAAATTCCGGCATGGCAACATTTGAACGCCGCTTTTCGGAGCTTGAAACATGTGTCTCGGATAATCAAGATGGCCTCCATAAGGCTCAGACAGACATCGGGAGATTTCGGTGCTATTGCCAATATAACTTTCAAACTGCTAATGTCACAATATTAAGGTGGGGTGGGGGGTGCGAGGGCTGGGCACTGTATTGAAGTGATCTCCGCCTGCTATCATTAGGACAGCGGGAAGGGGGGGTAAAATGAATGAGAATGGGGGGGGGGTGAGATTGTTGGGGGGGGGGGAAGGGGGGAGGGAGTTCAAAAAGGGGGAAAAGAAAAGAGCAAGGGACGGCTCCATAAGCTCCACTAGTAAATTACTACACTGGTTTGCTCAGACAACATCTTATAGTGAACAAGAGGGGGGGGGGGGGGCTCAGCTGGGAGGCCCACTCCTCATCACAGAATTCTTTATACTGTCTTGTTACATATCATCAGATCTTGATCATGAGTAATTGCAATACTAACATTTTTTCCTGGAATGTGGGGGGAATCAATTCTCCCATTAAAAGATCTAAGATATTGCAGGTTCTTGGCAAAAAGTCAGCAGATATCACATTTCTGCAGGAGACTCATCTGATGGAATTGAACATGGTAAACTGAGTCAAAGATGGGTGGGCTCTGTACATTTTTCCTCTGCTAGTACTAGGTCTGCTGGGGTAGCTATATTGATCAGAGTTCTTTCCTATTCAAATTTTGAAAGAAATAAAAGACCCGAGAGGTAGATTTTTGATTTTGGAGAATTAATTTCACCGGGTACCTCTCATCTTGTGTAATATTTATGCCCCAAATGTGTACAATCCTTCATTCTTCCAAGAACTACATGCTTTACTTCTTCCTTATATAGATAATACATTACTTGTGGGGGGTGATTTCAATGCTGTTAAAGATCCAGCTTGGAACAGATCTTCCTCAGCCAAAGGACAGGGGGTACCAAGTAAAGGGCTTCCCTTCTTAGAGAAAACACTGCATTTAGTTGATGTATGGCGCACATTGCACCCTCTTGAGCGGGATTTCACACATCTCTCTAGGGCTCACGCTACACAATCCAGATTGGACTATTTTTTACTAAGTTCCAACAGTTTCTTTAGGATAGTGGATGCACAGATAGGGGATATTGTCATTTCTGACCATGTCCCCATCAAGTTGGAACTAACCAATCCCCTGGTAAAACAAGCTGAATTTCAATGGCGATACCCTTATTACTTAGCCGACGACACCATGTTTCAGAACTACTTGAGGGATAAATGGAAGGACTTTGAGGCCTTGAACATACAACACAAAGATGATCCCATTTTATTCTGGAATACTGCTAAGGCAGTACTCAGAGGAGATATTATTTCCTATGTGGCGTATCGTAAGAAATCTTTAGATAAACTATTGACCCTGAGTGTTCAACTTCAGAGGGCTAAACAGGATTTAATCCTTAGCAATTCCACCATACATTGAGAGAAATTTTTGTCTCTGCAAACAGCCATTAACTCACTTACACATCAACGTGCTAAGAAGAGCCTTCTTTATTATCAGCATAAATTATTTCAATTTGGACAGAAATCTGGCAGAATGATGGCCAATTTAATTAAATCCTCCAGAGGGTCCTGTTATATACATGCGGTTAAGTCACCTCAGAACCGTATAGTTACTGACACGGAGAAAATTAAGAGAACCTTCCACATTTATTACTCCACTCTGTATCAATCCGAGGGTTGGGATGTGGATAAATGGGAAGCCTTTGCTGACCGAATCCGACTTCCTTCGTTAACATTAGAATTCAGTCATTATCTAAATGAACCCATAACGGTGGAGGAGGTGGACCGAATCATTCATAATTTACGTAAATTGAAAGCACCGGGGCCTGATGGGTATAGTGCTGAATTCTTTCAATGTCTTGCGAGCCCCATCACCAAGCTACTTCTTAAAGTATTTAATTTGTTAATTGACAGGGGTGGATTTTCAGAGGGTGAGAATCAGGCCTATGTGACAATACTGCATAAGCCTAGAAGGCGCCCCTTGTTGCCATCATCCTATAGGCCTATCTCGCTGTTAAATGTAGACCACAAAATCCTCGCTAAAGTTTTGGCTGATCATTTGGGGCATATCTTGCCTTCTCTGATCCAGCCTGGTCAGGTGGGATTTGTTAAACAACGCCATGTGGTATGAAATATTCACCAAGTAGCAATAGCAATTGCCCTTTGTAATAGAATACAGGATCCCTATTTGGTGGTTAGCCTGGATGCAGAGAAGGCATTTGACAGGGTTGAGTGGGGTTATATGTTTCATGTGTTGCAATTAATGGGCTTTGGGGGTTCATTTTATCGCGCTATAGAACTTTTATATAGTTGCCCAGGTGCTCGCATACGGATGAACGGGGGGCTCACTGATTCTTTCTTGGTTGAATGGGGAACCAGGCAAGGCTGCCCGCTTTCGTCAATGCTCTTCCTTTTGACTCTCGAACTGTTTTTGCTTGCTATTCAAGCCAATCCGGTCATAAGGGGTATTCAGTTCCAATGTGGAAGACAAGAGAAACTATTTAAGTACGCGGCTTTTGCCGACGATATTTTGTTATTCCTTACCGCTCCACATCGGTCCTTATCTGCCCTCCTAGATCTTTTATACGAATATGAAACGTTTTCGGGTATGAGAATTAACTGGGATAAATCTGAAGCACTGGCCTGCCTGGCGACCCTTCGAGATCATTGGGGAGAACCTTTTCCTTTAAAATGGGCTCTGGTTTCCTTTCGATACTTGGGTATTAATTTGACTACTGAACTCCAGGACCTATATACGTGTAATATATCTCCGTTAATGCAAATTACTCAAGATAAATTACAGACCTGGCGAGATTTGCCCCTATCGATCGCGGGGAGGGTCAACTTGTTTAAAATGGTTCTATTGCCGAAATGGCTTTATGTGTTTCAGAACTTTCCTTTTGGTTAAAGCCTTGTGATATCTCACGGTTGGAACGTCTGCTACGGAAATTTATTTGGAAAGATAAGAAAGCCAAAATACCATTGAGATGGTTGCAACTTCCCTGGGTTAAGGGTGGAATGGGGATACCCGACCTTCAACGTTATACTATAGCAGCTAACCTTCGTTTTATACGGGGCTGGCTTTTGAGGAAATCTTCCTCTGTTAATATGATTGCAGAACACACTCTGATATCTCCACTAGCAATGGATTATGTTCTTATGAACTTGATGCCAGGACTTTCTACTACTCAGCCAAACATCCGCTCATTTTACCCCTCAGAAAAACCTGGCTTTTTCTCACTAAATTCTTGGGTACCCCTAGAGTTTGCCTTTACCTCTCCTCTATCCAAGGGAATCCAGATTTTTCTCCTGGTTCCACATCGACATGTTTTCGGATATGGAGGGACAAAGGCATTATATATTTAGGCCATGTGTTGGACAATACGGGCTCCATTCTCACCTTTGAATCCATGCAGGAGCTGTATGGGCTATCACCATTACATATGTTTGGATATATGCAAATTCGTCACTATATCATGTCTAGAAGACTGTCCCTGCAGCATTTGGTAGCATTTACTACTTTAAATGAGTTACTGCAATTGGATCATTCCCGGAGTCCTACCCTCTCGGTTTATTACAAGCGGATAACACGCTATTCTCCTTTGGAGACTTATAAGGTGTCCGCAAAGCGCTGGAATCGAGAAGGGGGTCTTCCTGATGACTCCTTCAGTGTTCTCATCCAGTATACAAAGTGTACATCCTGTTACCGGGAATATGTACTATAGAGAAATGCAGTTAAAATTCCTACGAAGGGCCTATGTCTCTCCCCAAATTGCTTTCCATGCTGGTTTACAGACCAGTGTTTGTGCTGCCAGATGTCTGTGGGAAATATGTCACATGTCGTTTGGGCTTGCCCATCTATCCAATCCTTTTGGCATTTAATTATGGGTTATATGGGAAAACTGATTGGACTTAGCCTCCCATTTTCACCTTAATTATGGCTGTTTCATTGTGTTACCCGATTTTTGGTGAAGGATGCGGTCCAGCGAAATCTTCTTAAAAAGGCCGGACTAGTAGGGAAAAAAGTTATCCTTCTATATTGGCGGAAGATAGATCAGCCCTCGTTCTGGATTTGGCGCAGCCTCTTTCATCGATTAATGCACATGGAGCACTTGACTTCCCGCACTTCACCCAAACAATGTCGTACTTTTTTACAGATTTGGGACCATTACCTGCAGTCGCTACCCCACAGAGCTCACAGCTTGGTACTCAATGATTAAGGAAATGGATCTTGGTACGTCTGTCTGGAATCTGAACTGCTACACATGTTGCGAAGGCATTGGACTTATGGAGTTCGGAACTTCAGAGAAGGGGGGAGGGAGAGGGTTTTCAGGGGAGGGAGTGGGCGGGGGGTTGGGGAAGCTGACTTAGGGGTACAGGGAAGCATTGAGTCATCTTGAAAATAAGGATGCATGTTGGAAATTGGTTTGAGTTGCCATTGGTATTGTAACGTTTTTATGTACTGCTGCCAACTATGTTTCTATGGTTCTCCTATACAGCACTTAATAAACTATTTGAACATAAAGCTGTTTTGCAAACTAACAGTGGGGACACCAACAATTAATTATATGTTGTTTTATTCCGTTTTGAATGCTGATTAAAATGGTGTGTTACATGCTTCTATCAGATTTCTGGCTGCTGCTACAATGGGAGTGGCAAAGATTATGCAACACCTGATATGCTACTGCATGGACTATCTGAAAATTGCTCTCTTTGAAGGTAAGTTTCAAAAGCATTTCCATGGGTTAAACAGTGTTTTCCCTGCAGAAATGGGCTTTTAAAAATTTCCCATTTGATGCATGGGTAACCTTATGCACATATTTCCTGTTTGCACGTATGTTTATCTGCAGTAAGCAGAGGTGTTCCTGGGGGTGGAGTTGGAGAGGTGTTTGCACTTACATGCATACTTTGGGATTTTAAAAAGTATGGAAGTAATTTTAAGAGGAGTTACACATATAAATGTAACATACTACCATAACAATTTTTTCAAAAGCCTTTTATGTGCATAAAGTACACTTACACATGAATATCCTATGGACAATTCAATGGAATATACTGTAGCAATTCTCAAAAGTCCACTTACATGGGTAAAATGCATTTACACAGATCCAAGATGGCCGCCACAGGGTGAACACTGAAACGAGTTAGCTCCGCGTTTTTCTGACTTTCTTACCTTGCTATTATTTCTTTGAGAATAATTCTTCAGACATGCCTCATACTAAACATAAAGCAAGGGTAAGGGAGGTTTTGGCCTCGACTCCTGAACCATTTCTTCGCCAAACGCGGATCGACAAAACGTTTCAAGGTTTGCAGCTTGAGCCGGTGAGGGCAGCCGCTGGCTTTGATGGTATAGAGCGGATGCCACAAGCCCTGGCTGAAGAGATTTCTCTTAGTCCCGGCCTGCCTACAACTCCCTCTCTCTCCTGCAAACCCCCGATATTCGGGGATTTGGGTCAACTGCAAGAAACCGCGCCAAACCTGCTCACTTTAACATCGGAAGAACCCCAGAGAAGCGGCATAGATTTGATGCCGGCTTCGGTGAGCCTAAGAGGTACAGGCTCCAGGGGATCTGAGTCAGGAGTGGAACAAGTGGAACGAGATGAGGAAGGCCTTAACAAGAGAGGAGAAGAAGAAGGGATCTGCGTAGTATTAAAACATCCATTGACTGCTCCGGATAAGGTAACATCTGAAGAAATATGGAAAGCTTTAACTGTTATGAACAAAGCAATAGTTGATTTAACAAATACTGTGAAATCGAGTTTAGAGAAATCTAATGGTCTTGAAAAAAGAGTTCAGATAATGGAAACTAAAATTGAAGATTTGGATAAAGATATTAACAACATAAAAGAGGTACAGGTGAATCTTATAAAGTCAGATTCATATGTAAATGGAAAATTGGATTTTTTGGAAAACCAAATGCGAAGAGATAACTTAAGAATTCTTAACTTCCCGAAAACAAAATGGATGCCTCTAAAAGAATTGATTAAGAGTTTATGAACATTTTGGCATACCCAGAAGAAAATCTACCCTCAGTGACGAGGTATTATTACACCCCAGGAAAGAAAGTTGAAGATAGAGCGCTTTTGGAACAAAAATTGAAAGAGAAAGATAAAAGCAATTCTCCTGATAATTTGACTGATTTTATAGAAAAATCTTTCGAGGCTAAGATAGAGGAGCGTGCAACTGTTTTTCTGTCTTTTCAACAAACTATGGACAGAGATGAAGTATTGAGAAGATCTTTTAAAAACCAAGCATTGTTATTTTACGGTTTCCAAGTAAGAGTATTTCCCGACATCACTAGAAGAACTCAAGAAAAAAGAAAAGCTTTCTTGAATTTAAGAAGTGAAGTGATATCTAGAGGAGCAAAATTCAATTTGAAATACCCATGTCGTTGTATCTTGGTATATAATAATAATAGATATATATTCACTGAATTAGACCAACTACGCTCCTACCTGGACTCTCACTCTGGATAGGTTAAGAAGGGTAGACAGATTAAAAGTAATAACTGCAAATAACTCTGTGACCATATATATTAGATATGTAAAAAATTTCCTATTATACCGCTTAACTCTTAGGATCTCTTCTTTTTCTTATAACTTAGGAGACAATTATTCTCTAGAATTTATCTAGAAAGATGTGGAATAATTACCAAGAAGTTTTGTTTTCATATTGTCTTCCTTTTTTCCTTTGTAAAATGTTTCAATTGTAATTTGAAATAAATGCAGAAATAAAAAATTAAAAAAAAAAAAAAAAGCATTTACACATGTAAATTCCAAATTTTAAGCGTATAAATGCCCTATGTGCGCAAATTTTCCTGAAAACTTCTGCGTACATTTTAGCAAGAATAATTCTGTATGGGTAAATTATGCATATAAGACTGTTTGAAAACTGGTATAACTTATGTGCGTATTTGCTGGCTAACTTGTGCACGATGTTACAAAATTACCCCCTTTGTAAGAGACTAATATGACTATCTAAAAATTAGCACACCTCAGGTCTACTAAGCACAACCCCCTGTTCTTTTGCTCCTAGGCCTTGCCTCAATTGACTGTTTTTTGTTGTTTTCAACAATAGTTACTATGATGTGAACAGTCCCACAGGGCAATGGTTCTCAACTGGTGGGTGGCGACCCTTCCTGGTCCCCCATTTGGTCCAGCTGTTCCCCTTTACCCCAGCAACATGCAAACTCTTCTTCTGCCCGGGCTTGTAATGCTGATGTCCCAGGCAAAACGCGGCATGAGATCTGGAATCAGCGGCACTAGCAACATGGTCTCTTTTTCCTGCTCCCGCGGCCCAGAAGAGGAAGTTGTGTGCAGCTGCCACACGTACAGGAAGAAGAGACCATGGTAATTTACAAGTGCAGGTAACATAGGCCCAGAGCAAAAAGAGGAACAAAGTCAGGTCCCGTGGCCGATAGGACAACTTTCTTGAGACCGCAAGAATTGGAAGAAGAGGAGGCTGCTACTGCTGCCGTCAGTTATTCTTCGGTGGAGGTAGAGTGAGAGAGAAAGAATGAGTGAGTATGTGTGTTTGACACAGCAGGTATATATATGTGTAATTGAGAGCCTGTATAAGTGTGTGATTGAGAACCTGTATGGTTGTGTGAGAGAGAGAGAGAGCATGTGTGTAACTGTGTGACTGAGAGCCTGTGTGTGAGAGACAGCATCTATGTGTGTGTGTATGTGAGAGAACATGTGTGTATGTGATAGAGAACCTGTGTGTATGTCTGTGTGTGATTGACATTTATGTGTGAGAGAGACAGCATGTATATAAGTGTGTGATGAAGAGCCTATATATGTGAGAGAGAGTATGTGTATGTATAAGATGAGAGAGCAAATGTGTCTGTGTGTGATTGAGAGCCTGTGTAGGTGAGAGAGAGCATGTGAGTATGTGACTGAGAGCCTGTGTGTAAGTGAGAGAAAGAGCATATGTGTAAATGACAGCCTATGGGGCGGATTTTCAGAGCCCTGCTCGCGTAAATCCGCCCAAAACCGGGCGGATTTACGCGAGCAGGGCCCTGCGCGCCGGTAAGCCTATTTTACATAGGCCTACCGGCGCGCGCAGAACCCCGGGACTCGCGTAAGTCCCGGGGTTTTCGGAGGGGGCGTGTCGGGGGGCGTGTCGGGGGCGGGCCCGAACCGCGCGGCGTTTTCGGGGCGTGTCGGGAGCGTTCCGGGGGCGGGCCCGGGGGCGTGGCTACGGCCCGGGGCGGCCCGGGGGCGTGGCCGCGCCCTCCGGACCCGCCCCCAGGTCGCGTCCCGGCGCGCAGGAGGCCCGCTGACGCGCGGGGATTTACGCCTCCCTCCGGGAGGCGTAAATCCCCCGACAAAGGTAAGGGGGGGGTTTAGACAGGGCCGGGCGGGTGGGTTAGGTAGGGGAAGGGAGGGGAAGGTGAGGGGAGGGCAAAGGAAAGTTCCCTCCGAGGCCGCTCCGATTTCAGAGCGGCCTTGGAGGGAATGGGGGTAGGCTGCGCGGCTCGGCGCGCGCCGGCTATACAAAATCCATAGCCTTGCGCGCGCCGATCCAGGTTTTTAGCAGATACGCGCGGCTCCGCGCGTATCTACTAAAATCCAGCGTACTTTTGTTTGCGCCTGGAGCGCAAACAAAAGTAGGCTATTCGCGCTCCTTTTAAAATCCGCCCCTATGTGTATAAGCGAGAGAAAGAGAGAAGCATATATGTAAGTGTGTGCTTGAGAGCCTTTGTGTGTGTGTAAGTGTGTGATTGCGAACCTGTGTAGTATGTGTGAGAGAGAGAGCATGTGTGTAATTGTGTGACTGAGAGCATGTGTGTGTGTATGTATGAGAGAGAGAGAGACTGTGTGTGTATGTGTGTGTTTGTGTGAGATCGAGAGCCTTTGTGTGTGATTGACATCCTTTGTGTGAGAGAAAAACAGCATGTATGTACGTGTGTGATTAAAAGCCTGTATGTGTAAGTGAGAGAGAGAGTATGTGTATGTATGTTTAAGAGCCTGTGTGTATAAGTAAGAGAGAGAGAGAGAGCATGTGTGCTGTGTGTGACTGAGGGCCTGTTTAGGTGAGAGAAAGCATGTGAGTATGTGACTGAAAGCCTGTGTGTAAGTGAGAGAAAGAGAGAGAACATATTCGTAAGTCTGTGAATGAGAACCTATGTGTGTAAGCATGTATGTAAGTGTGTGAGTGAGAGCAGTGTGAGAGAACTTGTGTGTGACAGAGAGAGGAGAAAGTTGCAAGCAAACCATCCCTCCTCCTGCTAATTCAAAACAATCTCAGGACACTTGGATATCAAACGTTCCCACATATGGAGAGCAAAGCATTTTTTTATCCTTATTATTTTTTATTATTTGGTCTTTGTGTCTACTGTTTTGAAATATTTTAGTGGTGTCTGAAATTTTTTTATTTCAGTTTTTAATTATTGGATATTCCATTCATCAGCTGTTTTGAAATAATCTGTTCTTTTTGTTAGTATGGTTTTGCTGCTATTAATTTTAAATTTCTTGATTTGTTTTATGAGGACTGGTGATGTTTCTCTTTTTCCTTTCTTACACAGCATACAGTCTCTCTGCCTTGTTGCGGTTTTCAGTTCAGTTTTTGTCTGCATGCTTCTAGTTATGCTTTATGGTCTATTTATTCTTTGTTAGGTGAGGGTCAGCACGTGATTCAGGTGAGGTTGTCTGCTGGGGTGTAGTTTCTGTGTAGGGCTGTATAGCAGCCTGGCTTGTTCTGTTTTCCTAATAGGAGGTGTATTGGTGTCTTAAGGCCTGGTGTAATATTTTCAATGTTGCCTTTTCTTAGGTAAGGTGGTTACCGTTTGAGTGCTGGAAGTTGGTGGCTGTTTTGGTACGGGAGGTTTACTATTTATGCAATTTCTCTTCAGACAGAGTACTTATCTTTCCCTTCTGTCGCTCTTAACAATAAAAATAATACTGCACCTTTATTTTTTATTTCCACCATGAATTGTAATGAGCAATGTGTCACACATGTGAGTGTGGTCTGTCAGGTGTGTCACGATGGGAAAAAGGTTGAGAACCACTGCCCTGGGAGTTACACTGAGACTGCATCAACCCCATTCCTTTGCTGCTTGCTTCCCACCATCAGCACTTCCTACCCCTTCAGTTGTTGCGTCTCGGTCTCCAGGACTTTAATGCTGCTGTGGGAAGCTACAGGCTGGTGTTGCAGAGAGAGAAGCTGGCAGAGGCATTGGGCCCCAGGAATGGTCTGGAGACAGCACACAAGGTTTTGAGCCAGGATGATGGGATCCCTGAAGACACCCTATAGGACAATACAAGGCACGTGGAAGTAAAGAATAGCGAGCAATGTCTGTGCAAGACCCTCTAAGCTGTACATAGCTGTACATAATCTCTCCACTATCCCAACACTCAGTGTGTGACCCCCAGCAAGTTACTTAACTTCCCTCTGATCAGATGCAAAATAAAAGTACTTACTGGCAAAGACAATGTAACCCTTCAAGAGCTCCAGTACACCAGAAGGGCCAGTATTGGTACCATAATTGCTATCTTAATCTTTACACATAATACAATGGGAAAGGCATGGAATAATAGTAGTCCACCTGACCTGTGCTGATTTTATAAATTGTTCTACTATCGTGTACTATCCTTACAAGAAAACCTCTGTCAACAAGCAGGGCTGAATTAGCCATGATACATGGATGATGTCATCTGACAGCACCAAACAGACCCTTCTCTTTTAGTTCATAGAGCTTTTGCTCTATTGAGCATGGGTAGGAGTTGCCTCATGAACCATTCAGTCTTTTTTCATCCAAGTACCAGTAGGGACATGTATTGTATATTTCTGTTTTTCTTTCAGTGATATCACTTATAATCTTTAATTTTTCTAAATTTGTCTCTTATTACATTGCCTTGCTGTCTTAGCAGCCCCCCAAATTTCAATTTTTATTGCTAAATAAAAAAAATACTCTTCAAGAAAATGTCCAGCACTGAGAAGCCCACAATCAATGGCTTGAAAGACTGCGTACATGGTAGGAAAATGTCCATTACTGATAAACTCTCAGAAGTCCAGAACTTGGAGATGGGAAAGCTGCGCAAGTCTCTGAGGAGCCTCTTCTAACTCGCTGGGTGCCGAGCTGAGCAGGAGCTCCTTGAGAAAGCCTCCTCCATCGGTGGAGCAGACCTGGAGCTCCTCCACTCTGTCAGGGCCAAGTAAGCACCATTCTCAGGCATTAGAAAGCCCTTTATGTACATCATGGGGCTTGGGGCCTAGTAAAAAGAAGCACCATTCCTCAGAGCTGGCAGCACAACCGGCACTGAAGAAGGATCAATCCTCATCACCAGTGATGCAGTCAACGCATATAGCACTAACGCCATCAACTGGCACTTTGAGCCCTGGCACCGTTGATGCATTGAACTCCAGCACTGTCCACACTTCCAGTCCTGGTGCCACCAACACATTGAGACCCAGCACTGTAAATTCATCAAGTCCCAAAGTCATTGATGCATCAGGCCCCAGCACCATCAATGCATTGAGCCCTGATACCAATGACACTTCCCCTTTGATACCTTGGGTCTTGGAGCAAGGATCCTCACTGTTGACGCACCAAGCCTCGGTGCTACTGATGCAACTTTTCATCAAATCACCAGTCCCTTCAATGCACTCAGGGAGGATGGGAAGTGGGAGAGAAATACGATCAATTTACCTTCTCCTGTTTCAAGGGTGATTTCCTCATTGAAGTTGCTGAAGCACAGCATAGATCTTGACACACCAGATCCCATCAGCTCTGTGGTGCCCTTAATTTCCAGTTGGCCCCTAGGTCAAATTCTGCAAAGTCCAGAAGGTTTATAAGAGGGCTCCGTCTTGGTATTTGAAGAAGATGTTCCACCCCCATTGCCTGGCCAGAGGGCACGACAGCCCATGGACCAAATGACAGAGTTGGTGAAGGCTTTCTTTGCCACCCTGGCAGCTAAGGACAGGAAAAGCACTCTTCAACATCTTCTCTCCAGAATATCAGATTTCTTCCTTCAACAGGGAGCTTCTTTTATCTCTGACTTAAGGGGTACTACATCAATACCCTTGCAAGATGGTCCGAGTCCTCCCCATTCTCTTGCAGTGGAGTCCAGCCAGTTGAAGGACATTCATCAGGAATTCTCACCTCCAAGGTGACCAAGGACACCGCCTCAGTTGCCTGCATCATTCATTACTGGGGTCCCGTATTAGTGTTCTTTTTTTTATTTTTTATTTATCTGATTTTCAAATTTACAAAAACATAATATCTTTGCATATAAATATAAGGAGTTACATATAAGAAATATATTATACATTATCAAATCTCATTAATTGTATTGAACTTACTCCTCTCATTAAAGTGGTAACTTAAATTGTGTGTGTGTGGGGGGGGGGGGAGGAAATACAAAGAGGGAGTTAACCAAGAAACAACCCAATTATTTGCTAACCTGAAATACCATATTAATACTATTCATGCACAGATTAATTGGTAGGGGGTTGGCCTCTCGAACTCAAAAACAGGCTATGCTGCTCAGGATTATAGAAAACAAAGGTATTACCAGAGCATTTTATAACACACTTTGCTGGGTAACGCAACATAAAGCTAGCACCCTTTGCAATTGCTTCCGGGCGCATATCCAAAAAATGTTTTCTTCGCAACTATGTTGCTCTGGATATATCAGGGAATATGCGGATTGTACCTCCAAGATAGGGAATATTAATATTTTTAAAGTAATTCTTCATGACAAGCCCTCTGTCGTATTCCGAGAAGAAAGAGACAAGAAGAACAGTTCTCTCTATAACCTCAAACCCTGAACTTTCCAGTAAGGTTATTAAAATTCCCCCCTTCTCCTATTGGGGATATCTGCAACTGCGTCTGTGGTTGCCTTTGCTGGAGATATAATATTTTTTTAACCGCAGGAATCTGTTCTTCTGGGATCTTCAATATTTCTTTTAAATATCTTTTAAAAGTTATTAGCGGTATCTCTCCAACCACTCAGGGAAAACTCAAAAGTCTTAAATTGAGTTGTCTCAGTTAGTTTTCAACTGTTTCTATTCTGCGTTGCATTTTAGAATCAGTTACTACCTTGAGATTTTCCTTTACCTCTGTTAGGGCTGATTTTTCTTCTTCTAGTCTTTTTTTATAACCCAATTCGAGGGCATCAATTCTCTTAGTGGTAGCCTCCATGCAGTAACACTGTTCATTGTGTCCGGCCACAAGCCCCACTAACAAGTCCCAAATGGACTCTAATGTTATAACAGCCATTTTTTTTATTTCCAGGGGTTTAAAATGAAAGCTACTGTTTACATCTGTTCTTCTAGCTCCTGGAGCCCCCTGAATTAACAGAGTTCCTCCTGCCGCTGCTTCCTCTGAAGTAGCTGGGTTTTCCAATGGCCTCTCCCAATCCACTGCAGCGTTGTTCAGCCCAGCTGCTAGAGTCTGCCCAACGGATTCACTCCCCGGTTGTTCTAGCTGTTCAGCGCTGCTTGGAGGAAACGCTTCCGGTTGTGTTTGCGGCTCTGGAGGACTGAGTGAAACTTCCCCAGGCGGCATCGGGGCTTCCTCCCCCGTCCCGCCAGCGGGGCTCGAAGTCCTCACTTCTAATATGGGGGTTGCATATTGAGGTATTATTCGCTGACCAGCCGGGATCTGGGGTTCAGCTGGGAACACCCTCACTCTCCCCTTTCTCTTGTGAGGCATCACAGAAGGTAAAATATCGAAAAAAGGTAACAAGAATGCTGGAGTGTTTCAACAGACGTCCGTTTAGGGAGCCATCTTGGTTCCCCCCCCCCACGTATTAGTGTTCTTTTACCCCTCAGAGCAGAGAAAAGATTGATGGGAATCTCCTCCAGCCCCTTACCTGAGCCTCAAGAACACTTGTCTCCACCTGAGGACAACTTATCCAGGTTTCTGGATAAGTTGAGTAAAGCGCTAGGGGTTAACATTCATAAGAACAAGGACCCTTACATGGAAGTCTTTGTCCTTCTCCAGATTCTAAACTCTCCAGCAGAGCAAGCAGCCATTCTGATCCATTCGATCCTGCAAGAATTTCAGACAAGAATGTGGGAAAAATCCTCTTCCCTGCGCTCCAGTAGCCAAAAAACTCTGGGTTTAGCGTAATACAACTGCCTTACCAAGCCATTATTGTGGAGTCAGCATTAAAATGAGCAAAGAAAACAAGAATATTCTCCAACACTCCACCAGGGAAAGATCCCAGACTGCTGGATAATTTTTGGAGAGAAGTATTCTAGTGCCATGCTTAATGCTCGCATCTCCACACACAGATTTTACATGGTGCATGTGGGATAGCCAAGTAACTTTCTTAGGCTGAAGGTATGTAACTTTCAGACTCCAGCCTTCTTAACAGATTCTACTTTATTTACACTTATCAACATACAGATAGGTAAACTGCTTCCTTCCAGCAGTGTATTTCCACCATTACCTTAATACTGAGATGTAACCAGGAGCTCCTACAGGAGCGGCAGGGGACTTCTGATCCTAGCTGGGCTCCACCTCTTATCCTGCCCAGCAGGATGCTATCCACAGAGATCTCTACCTCTATGGGTTTTAAGGTGGACCAGGCATCTAGCCTGATCCTGCACAAGTTAAGGAGGCGTAGTAAGGCCACTCCTTTATAGCGCAATACTAACATGATTGTATTCAAAAGCTGAAACCATTCCTTACCCCAGTTATCAGCAACTCTACATTCCCACAGACACTCCTGGACATGGACGAATATATACACCATCTTAGCTGGTCAGTGTATGAAGCGTATGACACAACGGCCTGCTGCTCATCAACCTCCATCGGATCACGCTCAATGGCTTGGTTAAGGGTCAGCAGTTTGCACGACAATGTCCACAATAAATTAGTGGCCATTTCAGGGAAACGATTGCTCAGATCAAGGAGCAACATGTAGCAGTCCAGTCCCTCTTGACTGATCAACAGATGACTTTGAGGCAGCCCTACTTTACTTTTAAGCAGTCATACTTTCAGAGACGCCCCTTCCGGCAATTCCAGCTCCTCCTCTGCTGCCACAGCAACAGAAACTTCTGGCGCAAGGTTGGCAGTGTGAAAGTTGTCAACTATAAGCAACACAGCAGGTCCAGCCAAAATCTGGACCAAGTTTTTCATCAGTCTCCAGTTCTAGCACTCAACCCCTCTGGAAGGGGGGAAAATACATCCCTACCTGGAGGAGTGGAATAAAATTACCAAGGATTGCTGGATTCTCAAAATAGTGGAGTCTGCTTATTCTTATTCGGCTAAAAGTGTAAGAAGTACCAGCAGTTTAGAAAACTCAACATTTAGCTGGATAACTTGTAAATTATCTAGCTAAATGCCTTTGAATATTGGCCTCATTATTTTCTTCAGCTTTGTAAGGGCATATAATATAAAAACCTATATTTTTGTAACTGAGAGAAAGTGAACATATTTACAATATATTTCAATTTGTATATATACTTTTAGTCAAAACCATTTTAAATCATAATGATATGATATTTAATTGATCTTGTAATGAGTAGGGGTTCTCAGAATGGATTATTTGTTCCATATGGTATTTATACAGATTGTGATGCTCTGATATGGTTTACCATATGGCTTTTCTCCATCTCTCTTACAACTGCTATTACTTTTCATGGCACTACAAGACATATGCAGTGCTGTACAGATACACATAATAGGAGTTTTCAGGAAATGTATTTATTGCAATAATCATGCTTAAAATCTGAAAGGATATGATCAGGAAGCTCCAGTATTTAAAATGTAAACGCAACCTCAAAAAAATAGGTTTTTAGGCAGGACTTCAATAGAGGCAGAGAGGGTAGCATGATGCATCAACTCAGGAAGGTTATTCCAGGCCTACAGTGCAGCAAGGTGGAAAGTGCAGTTGGGAATAGGTGATGGAGGACATAGAAAACAACATTTTACCTGTTGAACAGAGATCAGGAGGAAGGATGTACATCAAGAAAAGAGATGGAAGGCAACGCGCAGTCCAGATATATTCCACACATTAAGAAAGGTGAAAGGAAGGCAAAACGATTACTGGCATGGTTAAAAGGTGAGGTGAAAGAGGTAATTTTAGCCAAAAAATTGGAAGAAGGATCCATCTGAAGAAAACAGGAAAAAGCATAAGCATTGTCAAGATAAGTGTAAAACATTGATAAGACAGGCAAAGAGAGAATTTGAAATGAAGTTGGCCATAGAGGCAAAAACTCATAATGAAAACTTTTTTAAATATATCCGAAGCAAGAAACCTGTGAGGGAGTTGGTTGGAAAGTTAGATGTCCGAGGGGTTAAAGAGGCTCTTAGGGAAGATAAGGCCATTTCAGAAAGACTAAATACATTATTTGCTTCTGTGTTTACTAATGAGGATGTTGAAGAGATACCAGTTCCGGAGATGGTTTTCAAGGGTGATGAGTCAGAAGAACTGAATGAAATCACTGTGAACCTGGAAGGTGTAGTAGGCCAGACTGACAAACTAAAGAGTAGCAAATCACCTGGACTGGATGGTATGCATCCCAAAGTTCTGAAGGAACTCAAAAATGAAATTTCAGATCTATTAGTTAAAATTTGTAACCTATCATTAAAATCATCCATTGTACCTGAAGACTGGACAGTGGCCAATGTAACCCCAATATTTTAAAAGGGCTCCAGGGGCGATCCAGGAAACTATAGACCAGTGAGCCTGACTTCAGTGCTGGGAAAAATAGTAGAAACTATTCTAAAGATCAAAATCACAGAGCATATAGAAAGACATGGTTTAATGGAACACAGTCAAGATGGATTTACCCAAGGGAAGTCTTGCCTCACAGATCTGCTTCATTTTTTTGAAGGGGTTAATAAACATGTGGATAAAGGTGAACCGGTAGATGTAGTATATTTGGATTTTCAGAAGGCGTTTGACAAAGTCCCTTCTGAGAGGCTTCTAAGAAAACTAATAAGTCTTGGGATAGGAGGCGATGTCCTTTCGTGGATTACAAACTGGTTAAAAGACAGGAAACAGAGAGAAGGATTAAATAGTCGATTTTCTCAGTGGAAAAGGGTAAACAGTTGAGTGCCTCAAGGATCTGTACTTGGACCGGTGCTTTTCAATATATTTATAAATGATCTGGAAAGGAATAAGACGAGTGAGGTTATCAAATTTGCAGATGATACAAAATTATTCAGAGTAGTTAAATCACAAGTAGACTGTGATACATTACAGGAGGACCTTGCAAGACTTGAAGATTGGGCAGCCAAATGGCAGATGAAATTTAATGTGGACAAGTGCAAGATGTTGCATATAGGGAAAAATAACCCTTGCTATAGTTACACGGTGTTAGGTTCCATATTAGGTGCTACCACCCAGGAAAAAGATCTAGGCATCATAGTGGATAATACTTTGAAATCGTTGGCTCAATGTGCTACGACAGTCAAAAAAGCAAACAGAATGTTAGGAATTATTAGGAAGGGAATGTTGCGACCGCAGCCTTTGAATCCTGATGCAGGCACGGCCTACGGCTGGTGATGAGGGCACGGAGGCGTGGTCGCTAGCTCATGGGAGAGCATGAGCCCCTGAACCATGGCTCGACTCAGGGAGGAGCCCCAAGGCACACTGTGGGAGGTGAGAGCATGCAAACATGGGCGGAGCAGGAACAAAGCAGGACTGGAACTAAGATAAGGAACTCGGAACAGGAACCAGGCAGTATCAGTCCTCCGCTGGACCTACATGCACCAATCAGACCCAGCAATGCAATGCTGGTCTCGGGAGTAGCCCTCCGGCCTCTCGAAAACCCTTCCGGACCCGCCGCTTGGGAACGAGGAGTGTGTGAGGCCAGATGGAGGCTGAGGGCAGGAACAAGATGAAAACTTGGAACTTGGAAGGACTCAGACGAGGACTTGGATCTTGGAAGGTGCGGGTGGGCACTATACCTCAGGGCGTCCTACACAGCCCCTCCATGGGCTGGTCATGGACCACTCTGTCCACTTGCGTACCCTACACAACCTAGGAAGGCTGGTTGTGGACTACGCGGGAGCAAGACAAGTGCCAGAAGGGGATCCAACCAAACGAGGCTCCAATGACCGGAAACAGTAACCGATCTATATGGATTTACCCTCAGGATGGCCATCTGGAGGACTCAAAGAACTAGAAGACTCGGAACTTGGAAGATTCGGAACAGGACTTGGAACAAGAGGAGGTCAGGAACATCAGGATATCAGGAAACAGAACGGAACCTCTGGAACATCAGGACTGTTGCATCCGGTCTCAGACAGCTTCGACCTCTGCCTCACCTTTCTCTCTGCTCTCTCCGCTAGCCTTGGGAAGATGGCTACTGCCGTGTCTGTATGCCGCTCTCTCCGGCGTCCCCGGAACGGCAATGGCAAGGCAATCCACCATGTTCTCCTGAGGGCCTCCTAGGGTGCGCACGCCACCCACATCTTTATCCACATCATGGTGGGAACCTCGGGGGCAGCCCCCTCGAGTGACATCACACCATCCGGGTATTTAGCTTGCCCTTCGTTTGCTAACAATTCGAGTTAGCAAGGATTGGACTTGTCCGGTCTAAGCTACACTGCTGCTTCCTTGCTGCCGCTGGAAGCTCTCTCTGTCCTTTAGGGTAATTCTCTAACCTGGGTACCCGCTCCTCGGGGGCCCTTTGCTTTCTTTCAGGTGCCTATCAGGGATCAGGTACTCATTCCTCGAGGGCCTGCTCTCCCTGCCTCGGTGTCTGTATTCAACTACTTCCGCCTGCTGAGATCTCCATCTATACAACTACCAACTTACAGGCTGATTCAGTAAAGTCTGCGGGAGAGCAGACGAACGCCCGCTCTCCCGGCGCGCACACCGGCCCCTTGCCGGTGCGCGCGATGCAGTATTCAAATTAGGTGGTGCTGTAGAAACGGGGAAAAGGAGGCGCTAGGGACACTAGCACGTCTCTAGCGCCTCCTTTTGACCCGGAGCAGCGGCTGTCAGCGGGTTTGACAGCTGACGCTCAATTTTGCCGGCGTTGGTTCTCGAGCCCGCTGACAGCCACGGGCTTGGAAACCGGATGCCGGCAAAATTGAGCGTCTGGTTTTCGGCCCGACAGCCGCGGGCCAAATTCAAATTTTTTTTTTTTTTACTTTTTTTACTCTTCGGGACCTCCAACTTAATATCGCTATGATATTAAGTCAGAGGGTGCACAGAAAAGCAGTTTTTACTGCTTTTCTGTGCACTTTCCCGGTGCCGGAAGAAATTAGCGCCGACCTTTGGGTCGGCGCTAATTTCTGAAAGAAAAATGTGCTGCTTGGCTGCATATTTTGCTTTCTGAATCGCACGTGCATACCTAATAGGGCCATCAACATGCATTTGCATGTTGAGGGCGCTATTAGGTGCCGTGGGTTGGACGCGCGTTTTCCTCCCCTTATTGAATAAGGGGTAAGGGAAAACACGCGTCCAAGAGCAGGCTAACAGTGCGCTCCGTCGGAGCGCACTATACTGTATCGGCCTGCCAGTGAGTAATCTAACATTGTCAGTCTGTCTCATCTACAGATCAGCACTGGGAACCTGTATCCTGCACTTCTTATACTATCACTGCGAGACAGGTCTCCTCTGCTGAGGACCCCTGGACTGCTACCTCTGGATCACCTCACTACTGCCACCTCTGGTGGTATCATTCTGTTGTATAATAAAAGACAATCTCTTTATTTGCGTGTCTAGAGTCTAGCCTAGTACTGTGGATCCTCACGGGGCTTCTCCCCATGGGAGTGGTCATCCCCACAGTACCCAAGAATCCACTCCAACACCTCAAAACCATAACAAGGACAAGGCAACGAAGGAGCTCTGACGAGAAACGAGACCAGGAACATCAAGACATGGAATGAAGAACCATCTCAAACACATGAAGACCACGGAGGACCTGGATCAGCAAGGAAGAACATGGACAACCATGGATTCCGATCCGAAGGCCTCGAGGAATAGGAAGTAAGCCCTTTTATAGTGCTGAATCAGGAAGTGAAGCTGATGAGGACTTCCGGTGGGGCCGTAGGCTTTTCCCACCGCTGGCTCTTTAAATCAGAAGAAGAGGTGTGGCCATGCGTCTAGAGTGCCCAGAAAGTGGAGCAGGACCAAGGACAGCGGCGGCCTCCAGGCCTCGAAGACAAAAAGCAGGCAGGTGGCGGAGGCAACTTTTGAGCGTGAGATGGAGTCAGCAGCGGCAGTGGCTTCCCTTGCCGCTAAGAAGGAAGTCAGCGGGCAGCTCTCCTTGCCGCGAAGACAGAAGGCAGCGGCAGCGGCACTCTGTGCCACAAGAACAGGCAACAGGGCGGCCTCTGGGCCACACAAAGATGATGGCGGCGGTGGCCTACCACGGAAGGTCCCTAGTTTTAGGAGCCTAAAAAGTGGGTGGCTACAGGGGAGGAGTTAGAGTGGGGAAACAAAGTTAGGAGCTTAGTATTGATTTTCAGAACTAGACACCTAATTTAGGGTCCTAAATCTAGGAAAGTTAATAGCAGGCCTAAATTTAGGCTCCTAAATTGATGTGAATTTTCTGCTGAATACTTAAATACCTAACTTTGACTGAAAATAGGTACTTAACTTAGGGTCCTAATTTAAAGGCCTAAATTTAGGAGCTCAGCTTTTTTTTAATATCTCCCCCATGTTGTCCAATTGGCTAGCAGACTGTATTGCGCACTGTAATGTGCAAGCTGGCCTCCCAGTTACAGAATCAGTTAAAGCTCATCAAGAGAGAGCCATGGCTGCATCAGTGGCTCATCTGTGAGTTTTGTCCATCGAAGACATCTAAAAAGCTGCAACTTGGTCTTCAATGCACCCTTCACATCCCATTACTTTCTGGACAACCTATCAAGAAGTGACAGTAAATTTGGACAAGTTGTTTTGTGTAGCTTGTTCAGCTAGTAGTCTACTCTCCACAGTAATGTCTGGATTGCTTTTTCAGTAAGTGCTCTGCTGCAACCCTCAGCTTGGGACTCCCAACGTGTCATGGCTAATTCAGACCTGCTTGTCAATGGAGAGAGCATGTTTGCTTACTATAAACAGTGTTCTCCATAGAAAGCAGGATGAATTAGCCATGCTAATTACCCACCCACTTTCCTGGAGAATTGAATACTTACCTAGACTTAGCTCTCAAAATCGACTGAGGGGCTCACAAAGCAATGCCAGTGTGGGAATTCCCACACATGCACAGTAGAGCAAAAGCTTTATGAGCTAAGCGTAAAGGGTCCGTTCCACTCTGCTGGATGACATCATCCATGTGTCATGGCTAATTCATCCTGTTGCCTCTAGAGAATAGTCTTTATAATAAGCAAACTTACTGCACCCTTTGTGTACTGCACAAAAATACTCACTGTACACAGTGATGCTCACCTTCTATTAATTTCAGATCATATGGTGATCTTCTGTCTTCTGACATTCTTTAAGTTGCACTCTTAGCGGTAGCTATGACTGATACAGTGTCAGCCATAGCCTCCCATGGAAACAAATCTGATTGGTCCATGTAGCAGATCGCCTACTCAGTATGAACAAATCAAATCTAGTGAAAGTGTGAAGTAATCTGTTAATGTGACAACTCTAGGTATTGCAGCAGGAATTACAAAGGCACAGCTATACAAGTTTCAGAACCTGAAATAACATTTTGAACTGCTTCAGGGAGTGCATGTGTACAGAAGGCATCATTTTTACCTTAATGGGGATCTTTCTTTACACTAGTGTCTGGGTCTGCACTCACTTACTTGGAGTGTCCACGGATACTCTTCAAGGGCCGAGCTGCTGGATCCCCCAGTGTTGAAAGATTCAGAGTGTCTGCGAGGCGGAGACAGAGAGGCTTCCATCTTCTGTAGACAATTCTGCAGTTCCTGTATCTGAGATGAGGAGGAAGAAGTGGTGTGAAACAGGATCTTGATCCCAACTGTCGCATGTAATAAGGTGTGGCAAGCAGCATCATGCCATAAAAAATGAACAAGGTTACCGACTGCCTGCTTCTCATCCAACTTATAAGGACAAACGCAAATGCAAAAAAAATGCATGGACAAACACAGAGAAACACAAAGGTACATGCAAAAACGAGGCAACAAGCATTGGAGCATGCCTCAAACATAGACTCACACTAAAACATACAAGCAATAGGGTTGCTAGCTGGCTCCATGTTTTATAGCTAGGCTTGTCCAGCCCTGTTTTTAGCCATATGGAGTTGTAGTCTTGGTTATTAAGGAAACTGGAACTACAAATCCCTGCATGCAACGGGGTAAAACCAGAACTGGTTCAGCTTGTCCTAAAATTCTGGAGCCGCTAGCCACCTAGATTTATTTCAGTGGGTCAGTATCCACGGGCATGGGGCTGCATGCTCTACCTTCTTCTGAAGCTTGTCTCTCTCTTCTTGGAAGGCTCTCAAAGTGACCTCTGATCTGTCCAGCTCCAATTCCTTGTCCCCTATTGCCACTCTGAGAGCCATGTTCTTTTCTCGGAAGTGGGAGATCTCCTCCTCATACTGGCTCTCCTCCACAGGCGTGATCCCTAACCCCTGCTCAATCTCTTCCAGGGCCTACAAAAACAAGGAGCACACTCTGAAGCTTTTACTGACCTACTCAATGTCTGTTTTTTTCCAGGACAGAAACTGCTTTTAGGGTGAGCAATTTTCAAAGCCATTTCTGTGGGTGGAAAAGCATTTTGCCCACGGAAATGGCATTCAGAATTGCCCACCCTCGATACGACCGAAATTACCCTGGTGTTCTAAAATGCAAATAGTTATGCCCACATTGTTTTGAGGTGCTCCTGAGAGCAGGAAGAGGGTAATTTACCCTACAATGCGTGTAGTTTCTGCAAATAAAGCAGGTGCAAATCTCTGTGGGTAATTTTTCAGAGGCAATAGACAAAGCAAACTTGCCTCGTAGTTGTGAATTGATTATTGGTGTAAAGTACCCATGGGGTTTGCACCAAAGTGCACAGTTTGATTATTGTCCACTCAGTTACATAGCAAGTAGACAAAGGTGACTGTCAAAAGATTGGAATTTTCCTAGCATGAGCAGGGAGGATATGAGGAGTCACGAAGCTCATGCAATGACCTTTTATATCATGAAGGAGCAGCATTGTCCTTTATGGTAGTATTTGAAAGCAATCTTGACTATATGGCTTCAATGAAGAACCAGCAAATAGGACTTCCATTTATGCGCTTATTTGGGCAGACATGCCCTTGGAACAGCTCCCGAGAGTCTCAACAATTGATTTGTTTTAAAGTTGTTTAAAAGACTCCATTTTTGTACATAATCTTGTCTAAAGACTCAGGGAAAAGGTCTTTACCAGCTCTTTGGGCTGATCGAGCAGCTAAACCCAAAGGTCCAAGCAGTAGGGAAGCCACAGTGAATAAGCCTAGCTCGCAGGATGAGCTGGTATCAAGAGATGAAGAATGGGCTGGAGCTCCGTGGTCGCTGGACGCCACAGAAACGATTCAAATTATGATGGAAGGGCTAGTGGCAAAGATTTCTGCCAGTCTAGACTCCCGCCTTCAGACTATTGTAGAAAAAGTGGTGAATTTGATTTCTCTGGTAAAGGAGCAGGAAGACCGTGTGGAGACCGTTGAGACCCAGGTGAGTGATTTGGAAGATTTGGTGATAGTCTCCTGCCAAAAAATTGAAACACTGGAGAGAAAATTTTATTTTCTCAGTGAGTGCTTTGATGATCTGGAAAATTGCGGTAGGCGCATGGGATGATGTAGGAGGAATTGTATTAGTCCCTACACAAGACAGAAAGCATAAAAGTATCAGACAGCAGTCTCTGAGAGGAAAACAGGGCATATAAAGGTTAAGATGGTCTCTATGGTCTTGTATCTCAGTATATTTTGTGCCCCATTCTTCAGTATTTTCTATGCCTTGTTACTAGGGATGTGCAGACAAAAAGTTTATGTTCATAAGTCCATAAGTCGAAAAGGGGGGTCAATTTCGGTCAATATGGACATATGGAGAATTCCATAAGTTGAGTCTATGTCCATAAGTGCACCGGTTCCCTAAATAAAAATTTAAACCCCTCACCCTCCTTAATCCCCCCCCAAGACTTACCAAAATTCCCTGGTGGTCCAGCGGGGAGTCAGGAAGCCATTCCTCTATTCCTTTGCGAGGAGCACGTGACGTCCGCGTCACGTCGGAGTGACGTGGCCGTCACGTGGTCCACCGCGGTTCCGCTCCCAGACCCCTTGTTGGACACAAACGGAACTTTTGGCCAGCTTGGGGGGGCCTCCTGACCTCCCCAAGCTGGCCAAAAGTTCCGTTTGTGTCCAACAAGGGGTCCGGGAGCGGAACCGGGTGGACCACGTGACGGCCGCGTCATCGACATGACGCGGCCGTCACGTCGATGACGCGGCCGTCACGTGGTCCACCCGGTTCCGCTCCCTCCTGACCTCCCCAAGCTGGCCAAAAGTTCTGTTTGTGTCCAACGAGGGGTCCGGGAGCGGAACCACGGTGGACCACGTGACGGCCGCGTCACGTCGGAGTGACGCGGCCGTCACGTGGTCCTCGCAAAGGAATAGAGGAATGGCTTCCTGACTCCCCGCTGGACCACCAGGGAATTTTGGTAAGTCTTGGGGGGATTAAGGAGGGTGAGGGGTTTAAATTTTATTTAGGATCAACGATCGCGATTTCCAACGTATTCAACATAGCTATGTTGAATAAGTTGGAAATCCGATCGTTTTCGCCTCATCACTTTTTTTAAGTTAAAAAAAAAAAAAAGTAGCGTTTTACATATAAGTTCAAAACGAATGCACACCCCTACTTGTTACCCCTGTACCATCTAGCCGTTATTTATTAGTTACACCTCATTTTGTCTTAATCCCCTTCCCCTGTGTATTTTAGCTCCCTTCCTCCCGTGTTACCTTCCTCCAGCCTCCTCGTTCATATTAGTTACTCCTTTTATCCTATTTCCCCCCCACTCCCCTTGTTCTTTGGTTCCACGATCGTTCCCTTGTTTCCCCCCACCCTTGTTCTCTGTAATACGTTAAGTTACCTATAAACCGATATGATGTACCCACGAATACCAGTATAGAAAAGTTCTTGAATAAAATAAAATAAATAAATATGGAACTATAATTCCCAGATATCCCTGCAGCTAGTGTAGACAGCTGTGCATAGAGAAACTGAATCACCTATATTAGTGGAATCACACCAATTGACCACTGGAAACTATAAGTAGGGCAGATCTTCGGAGATGGGGGTCAGATCGGATCAGCAGGGGAAAGAAGCAGAGGTCTGGGGAACCCACTCTCAGCCCCAATAGCATAGAGCAGCCCTCTGAGGAGGAGGAAGATCCAGAACCAATTCTAAAGTCACCATGGCACCAAAGTTTGTTGTTTTTTGTTTTTTTTTTATGAAAAAGGCATTAAGATTGGGTTGCATTAGAAACCTGCAAATCTAGAGAGGGGATATAAAAATGCTTTAATTGAGTTTAGTATCAGAGGGGAGAGAGAGAGAGCCACAGGGGAAGAAAAGAAGTTTGGATTGTGCTGATGATAATTAATATTTAGAACTGAAGTGCTGGTACAGGTATGAAAGCTAGATCTCCTGAAATACTGAGAACTGTGGAATAATGTTTTGCTTAGATTTAAGTAAGGCTGATGAACTGATTTGGTGATACTGCTGAGAGAGCCCACATTGCTATGATTGTGAACTAAAGCTAAAGCAGCCTAATTAGCAGTAATTCAGAGCCCGGGATCAGGCTGTGCTTGCAACAAAATTAGGGAGCCTTCCAGAGTTCTGGGGACTGCAAGCTGACATTAAAGGTGAGAGTCTTCAAGTAGATACGCGTGTTTATGGGCACGCTCATGGCGCTTTTAAAATCTACCTTTTATAGTTCTGTCTATAGGTAACTGAGGAGTGATCATTTTGTGATTTTTGGGGATTGTATCCACCAACATTCAGTCTTATATGCTTGCTTTAAGGAAGATAATCTAAACAATAAATCTCCACCTGTAGTGAGGTAAAATTTGCGCTAACTACTATACACCACGACACCCCACCAACTAATAAATTATAGAGATGGGATGAGGAAGGTTTCATACACTATCTGTTGCATGCCCCCACGGCCTTGCTCACAAAATTTTCTTAAATGTAATCATGAACCTACCTCCTTCCCAACCTCAATTATTTTTTGAATTTTTTAATGTGAATTTCTGTGTCTTGTGAAAATTTAAAACCCAGCTTATTGCTCTGTTAATACTTTCATTTAAATGCAATCTAAACCAGCTTTGCATACGCTACTGCTATTTCTAAACCACTTCAAATGTCCCTGATTCACTTAGCTGTCAGTTTCTCCCAACATGGCCATGTTTCGAAAAGAAGATTTTCTTCATCAGGGGAGTCCTTATTTCATCTCATCTCCTTGCTGTCAGGTCTCGTCACTTGAGAATGGCAAAAGCAAAAAAATGCCTCGGGTTGAGCCTTTGGGTGCTGGGGCCGGCTGGACTTAGGTGGGCCTCTGTGTGTTGTCGATGAGGAGATCGAGATCAGCCCAGAGACAGCAGGAGAGAGATGGTACAGTCTTGCACTGGACAAGGTAGTGTCCCGGAGACTTGGGCGCCAATGGAACAAAGACAGACAGGGGGGCCTGAGTAAGAGCAGGCCGAAGCTTGAATAGACCAAGTCCAGGAAGTAGGCTGAAGAGGCGTCGTGGAACAAGCTTGAGTCAGGGCTGGCGGCAATCTGGAAGCAGTGGCAAGCAAGGCTGAGATCTGATCACGGAGATAGTCAAGCATAGTCAAATGATGCAGAGGTCTGGGTCTGGAGAGAGTCAATGGCGTAGTCAGGCAAAGCAGAGGCCCGGGCTTGGAGAGAGTCAACAGCGTGGTCAGGCAAAGCAGAAGTCTGGGCTTGGAGAGAATAAATGGTTTGGTCAGGCAAATCAGAGTCAAAGTCCATGTAGGCAATCCGAGGAAAGGTGAAGAGCAGGAACATAGGAGCAAAGGAATCAGGAACCAGGATCAGCGAGGAATAGGAACACGGGAGTGAGACGAATCTCTCAGGAAGCAACAAGTACTCGACCAGCGAGGGGACCTGTTGCAAAGGCAAAGCTAGGGAGTGGAGCCCGGGCTTAAGTACCAGTGCTCCGCTGATGTCATCATCTGGGGCCGCGGCTCAGTTCCCGCCGTGGACCCTACTTAAGTACTAGTGATGCGCGCGCATGCCTTGGGAGGGGCGTGGCGCCGAGTAGCAGCATCTTCCGCGAGCCACGCGGAGAGGCCCGACATGGAACAGTAGCAGGGGTGGCTGGACCGGGTACACCAGGGTCTGTAGCTGAGCTGGAGGCACCAGGGGAGGCCCGAGGATGGAGCTGGCGGCCTACCACTGCCAGAGATGAGGAACCAGGTACTGGGGTTACTGTAGAGAGGTGAGGGGGCCGTGCTGCGGGTCTGCCGCGGATGGCACACGTAACACTGAGCAGGCAATAAGTCCTCTCTCTCTGGTGGTCCAGTGGGGGCGTGGGGAGCAATCTCCCGCTCTCGGGCTGTCGGCTGTGCTTATAAAATGGTGCCGATGGCCCTTTGCCCTTACCATGAGACAGGGTATCCGTGCCATTGGCCGGCCCCTGTCACATGGTAGGAGCACTGGATGGCCGGCGCCATCTTTAAAAATGGCGTGGGCATGGCAGCAGGGTCCATAGAGGGAAGGCATATAGCAACTCTTCTTCCGGCCAGCTCTGAACGAGAGAGTTGAACCCCAGGGACCATAGATCTCTTCTGCAACTGAAGAATCAGGGAACATTCACATTATGAAATGCAGCCAGCAGGTCAATGGACGGGAGGCCCCAGCGATCTACTATCAGTTGAAGGGCTTCGGCCAACAACACCCACTGTCCGGAATCCAGACTCTCATTGCTTAGAAAGTCTGTTCTGATGTTATCTTTTCCTGCGATATGTAAGGCTGGGATCATCTGTAGATGTATTTCTGCCCATTCCATAAGGAGATCTATCTTCTGAGACACCTGCTGGCTCTTAGTTCCTCCCTGGCGGTTGATGTAGGCTACCGTTGTTGAGTTGTCCAACATTATGCAGACTGCTTGACCCTGGAGTCTGTGACTTAATTGCAAGCATGCCAGCCTCACTGCCTGGGCTTCCAGGCAATTGATGTTCCAGAGGGCCTCTTCCATCCAATGTCCTTGGGCCATGAGTTCCTGACAGTGAGCTCCCCAGCTCCGGAGACTTGCGGCCATTGTAAGAACCAGCCAGTTCAGGGAGGACAGGGCCACCCCCCTGCTCAGATGAGCCTCCTGCAGCCACCACTTGAGGTGAGAGCAGACTCCCATGGTAAGTGGAGCCTAATCGAATAGTCTTGAGACTGCAGGTTCCAATGTGATAGCAGCGAGCGTTGAAGTGGGTGCCACCATCAAACCGAGAACTTGGAGATAGTTCTATACCATCAGGCATATTGTGTTTATCAACTGACGCACCTGGGACATTAACTTCCAAATCCATGTGGTAGGGAAGAAGACCTTGTCCTGCCTGGTGTTGAACTGTACTCCCAGATACTCCAATGACTAGGAAGGCTTGGGACTGCTCTTGTCCAGGTATACTACCCAACTGAGTTCCTGAAGCAAGGAGATCAACCTGTTGGTCACCCGGAGACTTTCTTCCATGGACTTGGCCTGGATCAACCAGTCATCCAAGTACGGGTGTACCAGGATTCCTTCTTTTCTCAACGCTGCCGCCACAACCACCATAATCTTGGAAAATGTTCTTGGGGCGGTGGCTAGGCCAAAGGGCAGTTATTGGAACTGGTAATGGTGATCCAGTACGGCAAAGCATAGGAAGCGCTGGTGTTCTTGATGGATTGGAATATGTAGGTAGGCCTCAGATAGGTCCAGGGAGGTTAGGAACTCTCCCGTTGTACCGCCATTATCATGGAGCGTAAGGTTTCCATGCGGAAATTACTCACTTGTAGGTGAGGTCCAGATTGGGGCGAAAGGAATCTTCCTTCTTGGGTATGATGAAATAGATGGAACAACACCCTGTCTTTTCCTGGGGCATAGGTACTGGGATTACAGTCCTCATCCTGAGGATCCCTAAAAGAGTAATCTCTACTGCCTGCTTTTTGTGCTGGGAGTGGCAAGAAGACATCTGAATATGTCCTGAGGAGTGCTGCGAAATTCCAGCACATATCCTTCTTGTATGATCTCCAGTACCCATTTATCTGAAGTGATATTGACCCACCTTTGGTAAAAGAGAGACAGTCGACCCCCCTATCACCTCATTCTGAAGATGTGTCGGTAAAATTTTATTGGGAGGTTCGGGACGATCCTTAACCTGAGCCTGCCCCTTTCTTGGGCTGTCGACTATGAAAGGACTGAGTTCTTCCAAAGGGCTGAGACCTCTAAAATGTTGAGTTTCTGTAGGGGCGGAAACGTTGAGAGCCCCTGGACTGGCCCCTCATAGGCGAGGGGTGTTGCAACTGCTTCCTCTTATCTTTTGGTAGCCGGGGGACTGGATATTTGCCTCATGTACTGGCCAGTATTTCCAATTCGTTTCTGAATAGGAGTGATCCTTTAAAGGGCATCTTTGTAAGGTTGGCCTTGGAGGTTGCATTGGCTGACCAATTCCGCAGCCATGGCTGTCTTCTGGCCACTATCACTGAGGCCACTCCTCTGGCTGAAGTATGAACTAATAAATTCGAGCCAGCATCTCCTAAAAAGGTGGCGACAGGTTCCATAGCTGCTCTGGAGTTCACCCCCGAGTCATCCACCTCCTGAGAGAGAAGTAGTCACGAATGCGCTACCAGGGCACAACAAGAAACAATCTGTAAGGTCATTGCTACTGCATCACAGGCTTTTTTCAAACTTTACTTAAACTCCCTATCTGAGGTACAAAATCTACAAAAAGGAAAGACTGCCTCAGAGCAAAAGGATATCTGGAGCCTGCAGCTGCCTGAGCGGCCTCATGAAGGGGAGGGATCTGGTCCACCAGATTTACACCTCACGGGCGTACGGTATGAGCACACACAAGGGTCACCAACTCCCGGTTTGTCCGCCTAAACCGGACAGAGAAGAACCCACCAGGATTCAAAAACCCCCGAGAGGAAGGCTCAAAAAGAAAAAGTTGCCCAGACTGCAGAACTGCAGGTTTTGCACCCATCTACCATCTGCTGGAGACAGAGAAATACTGAGGGACTGCAGGTGGCAAATGTGTTTAAGTAGCAGTGTCAGTAAAACTTTCTCTATCTCCATCTGCTGGCAGGGAGGCAAAACCCTGGAGTCTGGACTGATCTGGGTACGTAGAGGGAATCAGGGGTATCCATTGTAAAAGTGACATCATTAAAGAATTTTAGACCTTATAAACAATGAAAATTCTAACAAGAAGAGTTGATTTGTACACTGCAGTCTCTGCTACTCTACTAGCTGCACTGTACAAATCAACTCCTTTTCATCACTTATAAGGATTAAAATTCTTCAGTGATGTCAATTTTAAAACGAATACCTCTGAATGTGTCTGTAACAACACCCTTTTAACCCCAACCTACTTCCCAAAAACTCACCCCGAATCAAAGTGCCCCCTTACAATTAAAGATGTGCATTCGTTTTTGCCGAATTGGACAATTTCAACGAAATTGTCTAATTCGGCATGGTTCGGAGGACCCGAATCCCGAAATGGATTTTCCCCGAAATTCAGGAAAAATTAGTTTTTCGGGTTAGCGCGGGGGGGAGAGGCATATTTAGTTAAAAAAAAAACCCTAAACCAACCTTTCAAATTTACTTAATTACAACCCCCCCACCATCCCGATTCCCCCCCCCAAGACTTACTGAAGAAAGCCCTGGTGGTCCAGTGAGCCCTGTGACGGTCCGCAGTGCTAGGCCAGACTCTGTACACACACACAGATTCAGAAGGTCTACGCTTAACCAATGAGCCTTGATGCTGTTGCGTGTGCCCAGCCGCACTAGGCCCACGCCCGGGCCTGCTCACCTCGCTCGCGCTCCAGCAGGTCCCGGTCTGACCTCTCCCGCAGCCGCAGCCAGCTCCCTGTGTATGCGGAACCTCGTGGCAGCGTCTCTAGGCCCCTCGGGGCCTTCGACCTCCCAGCTCTCCTCACGACGGGGCTCGGTGTCCTCCTCTGCGTTGGGCCCACCCCTAGGCGCACGTGCGGACCACCCAGCCCTTTAAAGGGCCAGGGGCGGGAAACCGGTCCACAGCGCATAGTGATGATGCCCTTAGCACAGTATTTAAGCGAGGGCCTGCTCCTCAGCCCCTCGCCTTGGCAAACGAGTCGTCACACTCACTGTGAGCTAGTTGCCATCCTCGTGCTTGTTCCTGTATACCTGTGCTTGTTCCAGTGTTCCTGCGTTCCTGAACTTGTTCCAGTGTTCCTGCGTTCCTGAACTTGTTCCAGCGTTCCTGTGTTCCTGTGCTTGTTCCAGTATTCCTGAGTTCCTTCGTTGTCCTGGTGGTCCTTCCTGAGTTCCTGCGCTTGTTCCTGTGTTCCTCCGTTCCTGAGTTTGTCTACGTCCTGCAACCTTGGTTGTACCTTCTCGGACTGATACCCGGTACTGACCTCTGCTTGCCTTTGACCAAACTCAGACTGATACCTGGAACTGACCTCTGCCTGCCTTTGACTACGCTCGGACTGATACTTGGAACTGACCCTTGCTTTGGCTGACCATCTTCGGATGGATACTGTGGCTTTGACCCTTGCGCTCCATTCGGACACTCTCTTTTCTTCTCCTGTGACAACTAGGTCCACCTGCCTTGATGCTGTCTGCGGCCTTCCTCGAGCTAGACCACTAGGCGCTGCCTAACCTGCCCGGAGGACCTTCATTTCCTGCCTTGTACCCATGGTCTCCGGTACTCTCTGTTCCGGTCTAGCTCGTCTGTTCACCGTCAGCTGTGTACCTCTACGCCTTGTGGGCACACCTCTCCACCATCTCTCTGGGAGACCCCCAGAGGCCCACCTAAGCCCAGGCAGTCCGGGAATCCAAGGGCTCAACCCACAGAGCCCCCGGGCCGTAATTGGTGAAACTCGAGCTTGCCTCTGTCTCCTAGTGTGCTCCGCCTCCTGGCAGCAGGCACCCTCTGGGACTCCTCAGATGGTTGTACCAATCCTGCGCCAGGCCAAGGGTCCACCTCCAGTGCAACAGATGCTTTTGATTCAACTGCAACATCGCTCTCTGCTTCAAAGGAGGGGTGTAGGGGGTAGCAGAAAGAGGAATTTGGATTCAGAGACAATCAACACGCGCCATGACTTTTTTACAATCTGGGGTACTGATGCGCAGACATTGAGGAAAAAACACAGAACTGTGTCTACAACCAAGTCCATAAGCAAAGCACGTCAAGCAGCACTGACTGATTCATGGGGGTAACCTGCATGGTGCAGCAGATACTACCATGGGAAGCTTGCTGGGCAGACTGGATGGACTAATAATCCTTTTCTGCCATCATTTCTATGTTTCTATATGTTTCTATGAGTATTGTGTGTAATTCTGGCCACCACATCTCAAACAAGATATAGCAGAGTTAGAAAAGATACCTAGAAGGGCATCCAAAATGATAAAGGGGATGAAACAATTCCCCTATAAAGAAAGACTAAAGAGGTTAGGACTCTTCAGCTTGGAGAAGAGACGACTGAGGAGGGATCTGATAGAGGATTATAAAACAATGAGTGGAATGGAGCAAGTAAACGTTAATCAGTTGTTTACCCTTTCAAAAAGTATAAATACCAGGGGACATACAATGAAGTTTCTAGGTAACACATTTAAAACTAATATAAGAAAATATTATTTTACTGAATGCATAATTAAGCTCTGGAATTCATTGCCAGAGGATGTGGTGAAAGCTATTAGTGTAGCTGCATTCAAAAAAAGTCTGGACAAGTTCCTGGAGGAAATATCCATTAACCATTATTAAGGTTGAGTTGCAGAAATCCACTTCTTATTCTTGGGATAAACAGCTTGGAATCTGTCTACCCCTTGGGATCCTGCCAGGTACTTGTGACCTGGATTGGCCACTGTTGGAAACAGGATGCTGGGCTTGATGGACCCTTGGTCTAACCCAGTATAGTATGTCTTATTTCTTAAGTTTTGGTTGATTCATCCTTATCTGCTAAATGCCAAATTTCATTTGGGAGTTCATCAAGGGTTGCTTTTGTCCCAGACCTTTTCAACATTTATCTACTGACTTTGGCAAAAGTTATAAGAGATCTTGGTTTGGAGGAGTTTATCTATGTTGATGACATTCAAATATATGCACCCTTGGGATACCTGGTTGTAGGTGAACAAACTTAAGATTACGCTTACCAGATAAGAACAATTGTAAGTTAGGAAGCAACCAGGTCCAGGAATTAAGTTATATGGGGGTCATTTTGCCAATTTTTGAAGATGTACATATGCTGGGCATTCATTTAGACTTGCATTTCAGTTTGGAAACATATGCAGTGTCCATGACTTGAGGTAGTTATTTCACCCTACATGAACTCAGACATATTCAAAGGATTTTTTGGCAGTTGAGGACTTTAGATCTATTGTTCAGTCTTTAGTATTTGCCAAAATAGACTATTGCAATGCCCTATTTATCGGGTTTTTCAAGATACTGATGCAGTGTCCCTCGTTATGGGGATGAAACAAAGCAAACACATCACTTCAGCTTTAATGGCCCTTCACTGGTTACCTGTCTTGGCCCAAGCACAGTTTAAGTTGTTGACTCTGGTCGTCAAGGCCTTGTAGGGCTTGGCTCCAGGTTTCTTGAGGGAAAGATTAGTGCCTTATGCATCACTGAAAATTACACGATCATCCCAGTTAACCAAGCTAGAGAATCTGCCAGTAAATTCTATCGCGTGCAAATTACTTGAAATCAAGTCTTTCTGGAATGATCTGCTTAGGAAGGTTAGGCTGATGACTGACCTGCTGGCATTTCCTGATTAAGGCTATGTTTAGGAGATAGGAAACTGAGTCTGTCAGAGAAGAAGGTTTGAGGCTATAATCTGTCGTATGGGTCAAGCTAATTGAGAGCAGTTTGAAGTTTAAAGATTGCTGATGGGAGTTATGGCTTTGATTTTTGTTTGTATTTGTGTTTATTGTTTTTGATTTTTTTTATGCTATTGTTGATGCTCTGAGCGTCTGGTACGAATGAAGTGGGATACAAATTTCAATAAATAAATAATAATATTATTATAAACTCTTCCTTGAGCAATGGTAGAATGGAAAAACTCGGGTTGCCTTCCCTGCATTACGCTGGGGAGGTACCCTCTAAGATCTGCCATTCCATTTCCAGACTCCATCTTACCTTAGCAATCGGTATCCATTCTTCCCCAGCCAGGCTCAAGGTTCCATCACTCGTGGCAGTTCCGTATGAGCTAGTGGCGTGGTTACGTTTGGAATACACCACGTATTCCAGAGATGCCACCACTTTCTGAAGCTCCAGGAAGAGATCAGAGCTTTTATCTGGGAAGAAAAAAAGTTAAAAGTAACCAGACATAAACTAGAACCTTCGTGGTAGCTGTGTACAAGGATCTCAGTACTGGAATAGTAGGGTGCGCTGCAGAACAGAGGTGAGATGCATTGGCAGAGCTGTGTGAGGGGAGAGGGGGGGAGATGGGGGGAGGGTTCTCAATACTGGAATATCTGAGACTGCTGCACAACAGGTCTGAGAGGAGACTTCAGCTAGTTTTGTCAGTTTGCCTATACTCACCTTCCAGAGCATAGGCATCTGGGAAGGACACATGCTCGAAGACACTGTTGTAAGGGGGCTTCCATACCTCTCTAGGCAGACTTGAGGTATACTGAGAGCATTGATCTGTATATTCATCATCTTCTCTGCATAAAACAAGGAGGATGAAATCTATTACTACTATCTAGCATTTCTATACTGCAGCACTGTACAGATATACACAGGGGATAGTCCCAGCTCTAGTGAAGATACACAGACAAGTGTGAGGATCTCGACAGGCCCTATTCTGGTATACGGATCTTCCATGTCTGTATTCTTTATCTAGTCAATTACAAATAAAAGATCCCGTATTTTTCTTGTACAAATCACTGCCTTTAAGACTGCAATATCCTGCTGCCTTGATAAGTCCCTCTGTATTCGTTGGCCACTTAATTTAATTTAATTAAAATGGTTAGGCAGTTATAACAAACTATTCATAAAAACAAATAAAATGATCATCATCATCATCATCAAACAAAATAGCATTAACATAAAACTGCCCTGATGTCAGCTCTTATCACATCCTGATTACCCAGCAAATGCTTCAGCAAACTAATTTTAAATTATTTCTAAAATGTTTCAAGTTTGAAACAGTCCTCAAAGGTGCAGGCAATGCATTCCACATCGAAGGGCCTGCCAGAGCAACGGTATGCTCTCCTGTTGCACATAAGTGCATAACGTTTGGAGAGGGGATTTCAAGGAGATTCCTACTCGGTGCAAAGATGACGATTGAGAACATACACCTTTATTAAAGTACTAAGACTAAAGGGCCTTACCTGGCTGCCCTTTGTTCCAGGTGCTCAATCTTGTTGTTTAGCTCTGTGATGGTGACCAGCAGCTTCGTAATGTGCTCCTCATATCTCAGAATCGTCCACGCATCTGCTGTCTCAAGGTCACCCTCCCCAGTATCACAGGTTAGGACATCACGCTCCACCTGAAGCACAGTGGTGAAAGAGTTAATGCCACAGTACCAGCCTCCGCACCCCCCCCTCCCCTCCCCAGCAATCTAATCTCTTTCTAAATTTTATTTTTTAAGCCAGTCCCTCCCAGAGAAATTTTATGGGGCTTTCACCTTCCAGTGGTCTTAGCACACACCTTCTATTAGGTTCATCTTACAGCTGTAACCAAGGCCAGGAAATGATAGACTAAGGAGATAAGAGAGTAAGGGAAGCAGGGCAGATGACAGCCACATTTGTATTAGGGGAGTGATGCAAAAAGGGAGAAACTAGTACTAGCAAGATATAAAAAGAACAACAACTCACAATCTCATGGCAACCACAGAAACAGTCGCCTCTCCTCAAGATGGTCTACCTTGCTCAAGAGAACTGATAACCCTATATCCATTTACTGATGAAAAAAAAAAAGCTCAGTGCTAATCGGAGGAACAAGAAGCTCTCAGGAATATTTCTCCACTCCAGGGTTAAATATTTTCAGGGACCCTCTGGTTCAGCAAACATTTGGCAGCTCATCTCTGAGGAACACCCACAGTGATTATAAGGCAGGCCCCAAGGCCTTCATTATCACTACAAACTATTCCTCCACCTTCATTAGTGAAATTGGTGATTAGTGGCTCTGCTCCAATGTTATGGAACTTAATCCCTTTAGAAATGTGAAGCCTTAATATATATATTTTTTATTTTTTTTTAGAAAGAAATTCAAGTCATGATTCTTTGTTCATCCAAGAGGCTTCCCTCTCACTGTGACTGCAGTTATTGTAGCGCTTATTTACTGCTCAGGTTAGGCAGGCATTTGTATCCGAGATCTTAATGAATAGGCCTTGTTTGTTTTACAACCGCGTTATACTAACAGTGATTAATGACTTGTAATTAGCGCTTCTGTACTATATATTTGTGTTATATATTTTATTTGATCAATTGAAATCTACCCTGATATTTATACTGTTAAGGCAGGAAATCAAGTTTGAACAGTAACAGAATAAATCCCAGGACATGATGCAATGAGACTCTGTTCTTGCTGGTCCCTTATTTATTTATTTATTTATTTATTTATTTATTTATTTTATCGAGTTTTATATACCGTCGTTCGGTTTCGCCATCACAACAGTTTACAAAGTTTCGATGTTTCACAGACCTTTCGGATTTCCCCCGAAGAAACTCAGGAAAGGGGCATCAGTTGCCGGGTCTGAGGGAAACACTACAAAGCTCTGGCTTTTCTCTGCTTCCTGTCCCGGCCTTTCTTACAGAGAGGGGAGGGGGTGGGTGTGCATGGAGCACATGCACTGTAGGCCGTATGTGGGGAAGGAACCGCAGCCACGATTCCAGGGCTTGGGACTCAGCTGAGGGCACAGTAAGGGTGCACACGTTTTGTGAGCCGTGAGTCTTGAAGGGATGGCGGCAAAGGAGAGCGCTGGGGTCTGGAAGGGAAAGAATGCTGGGGTCATCTGTGGAGGAAAAGAAAAAGTGGTGGTGATGGTGGCGGGAAAGAGTGTGGATTAGCAGGGAGCGGGATGGAGCATTGCAGGTTGATGGGATGAGGGTGAAAGGAGTAATCTAAGGAAACATTCCAGGTTTTCTAAGAAGGCCTAGAGAAATTTCTAGAAGGAATGGGGCAAAAACAGGCTTGCACAGGTAATATGGGCCCAGTTGATAACCTTAGCAGTCAATTTCCAAGCTAACAGTCCATGCTTCACATAAGTGCCTCGCAGCCAAATTTTAAGCTGCCTACATTTTCAGCTGAAAATTCTCCGAAATGTAGGCACCTAACACTGAGGTGAATTTTAAAAGCCCGGCGTGCACATTAATTAGGGGATGCGTGAAGGAGTCGGGCTCGCGCGCGCCGAGCGGATTTTCGCACATCTCGAAAGTTTTCCAAAAGGGTTGTGGGTGGAGTCTGGGCGGAGCTTGGGCAGGAACCTAAGAGGTGCGTGTAAATACTGACACGACCCAGCACGCGCCGAGGCTCCCTGCTGCTTAACTTTACTGCTGCTATGAATGCAAACCTAGGCGGATCTGTGGGTTTTAAGGGCTGGGGTAACTGGGGGGGGGAATGAAGGCTATCAATCCAGGGGACGAATTGGTAAACCTGGGAATGGTGCTGGTGTGTGCCCTTTTTAAAATTCTCCGATTTAAGCGGTAGAAGCGGGATTTGTGTTCGCACACTTAAAATTTGGCGCACGTGTGTGTGCAGTCAGGCTGTTTTATAACGTGCAAGCAGATACAGGCGTTATGTTGTAAAATGACCACCCGCCTGGGCGCGAGCCGACGTATGCGCGCAAATATGCGCACGCGTGTCCGGTTCGAAAGTTACCGTCCCTGGTTCCTAAATTTAGGTCTGCAGCTCATTTGCTTAGATTTAGAGCCCCACTTTATGTGTCTGGTACTGAAAACCAGCACTAGAGGCTCACACCTTTATACCCTGCCTGAGCTCTGCCTCCACAGTCACCCACTTTTTAGGGACCCAAATTTAAGCGTTCAACCCTAGTCAATTTTCAGAGGGGAAAATTTAGGTACCCTAAGCTGACCCCTTAGCTCAGTGAATCCTCCTAGCCCCAGAAGAACCAAGTAAGTCTGACAGCAAAACGTTGGCCTGTCCTGCACACTGGGCAAAGAACCATTACGGAAAACAAAAGGCAGCAGGAGAGTGGAAGCGGTGGGAGTTTTGTTTATACGAAGGGAAACAGGAAATCTCAGGAGGGGCTTCCTGTTTTTAACTTGGACAAACAGTCCTGAATCATGTATGGAGCTCAGGGCGGACAGTAAAGGGGCTCAGGTATTACACAGATAACGGTGACTTTCTCTACTTCTCGTAAGCCATCCATGCCACAAGCCAGCAATTCCTAATGGTTTTCCAATCAGTGCCCGATCAATCGTAAAATCACCCACCACAAGCAAATCAGCCTCCTCATCTTCTCTTCTGATTCCTACTGGTTCCTACTTGCTAGTATAGTTCACCTGTTTAAATATGCTCAGGAGTAACTGCAAGGCAAGCATGTATCCGTCACCTCTCAGTCCTACGCTAAGGTCAAAAGTAAGGTCTGAGTCATGATTTAAGGACGGTTCCTTCTGGGCCTTTTGGCTGAGATTGAGAACCTGTGTAATTATGGGTGGGGGAGGGGCGGCAGGAAGGGAATAATGCGCTGCCGTCCGAACCCACTGTGGACTGTTTGGACCCTGAGCAAAGGAAAAGGATTAGACCACAGAAAAAAAAAAAAATTGTACCGAGTTACTGAACGTAAATCACTGATCTTAATCTGCAACTGAAAAGCATAGTGGGAAAACATTGTATCTAAGAAACATACCTCCATAGAATGAAGTGTTTGCAGCTTTTGCAGAATACTGCTCCTAATTTGATTTACACATTACAGAAATGTAACCAAGTTAGTCTAATACTTCAGAATCTACATTGCCTACCAATATAATGCTTTGTTAAATTAAAAATTCTAGGGTCCATCTTCAGTCACTGTCCGGATAGCAAAGTTAGCTGGACAAACTCTGAATAACAGAGTTAGCCGGATAATGTAGCCGGCTAACATAACTCCTCCCAGTTCCACCCCTGGAATGCCCCTAACTTATCCAGCTAAATTCTAGCCGGCTAATGTTCATTTAGCAGGATAACATCTGAGTTATCCGGAAAATGCTGAGGCGTAGATTTTCAAAGGGTTGCGCGCATAAGATACGCGCGCAACCCCTGAAAACCTACTCCTGCCTCCCCCTGCGCGCGCCGAGCCTATCTTGCATAGGCTCGGTGGCGCGCGCAAGCCCCGGGACGGGCGTATGTCCTGGGGCTTTCAAAAAGGGGCGGAGCGGGGCCTGAGCCTGCAGGCACAGCGGCCATTTGCCGCTGTGCCCGGGATTGCGGGACGGCTGTTGGCTGGCACGCGTAACTTCTTCAACAAAGGTAAGAGGGGGGGTTCTAGGTAGGGTTGGGGAGCGGGTTAGGGAGGGGAAGGTGCGGGGGGGGCGGAAGGAAAGTTCCCTCCGAGGCCACTTCGATTTCGGAGCGGCCTCGGAGGGAATGGAGGCAGGCTGCGCTGCTCGGCGTGCGCAAGTTGCACAATTGTGCACCCCCTTGCGCGCGCCGACCCTGGATTTTATAACATGCACATGGCTGCGTGCACATGTTATAAAATTGGGCGTAGATTTGTTCGCACCGGGTTGCGCGAACAAATCTGCGCCCATGTGCAGGTTTTAAAATCTGCCCCTGATTGTCTGATTTTCCAGTCTCAATATCTTTCAGATCTGTTGATTCCCTATCAGCCATCAATGGAAACTGGAACTGTTGACCATTCCCTCTCCCTCTGTTTGAGATTAGAGGTAAAACATATCTCTTTTAGTTACCAAATCCCACTGTCATGGAGCTCACTCTCATTAGACATTCACAGTGAATTAAATTACATATGAAGGCCTGGCTTTTTAGAATTCAGTTATTTTGGGGGGTTTTAGCAAAAGACGTCAAGAGCTGTTAGGTTATTTCAGACAGTAGCAGAACTACTTTGCTTTGGATTGCCCTTGATTTTTTTTTTTTTATCATTATGTCTTTTTTGTGGTTGTCATCGTTGTTGTTTTAGTTTATTATTTTAATGATGTTGTGTTTATATAAATTTATGTATGTGATTTTATCTGAAAACTGCTCGATTGTTTTTTTATTATTTGCCATATATCACATTTAATAAATAATAATAATAATAACAATTGTAAAATGCCAGGAATTCTCATAAAAGAGCTTACTTACCTTGTCTGGTGCTGAGCTGTCCATTTTACTGGTAAACTATACCATATATAAAAGTTCCCAAGAAATCTTTTGTTTTGGCTCCGGGGCTAGTGATGGACAAAGAATCACCATGGAAGCTCCGTACTTAGAAGGATGGGAGACGACCCGGAGAAAATCAGTTCCATGCCACTAAAATCAGAGCAGCATCTGCTGCATTCTCCCCTGAAGAAGGCTCATTTCTTCCTTGCCGCCCTTCAATCCGGTTGAAGCAGCAAACCCAGCATCTTTGCAACTTCTTTGCGTTTCCAGATCCTGAATAAGTTTCCTGTCCTCTCCTCTGGGAGGTGTCTCTGTGGACAAGGCTCTCTCCAGCCCGCCTTTCGCTGAATTTCCCTTCCACCCTGATGGCAGACCAATGCTGTAGTGTTTTGTTCTAAAATATTGTACAAGCTTCTAAGCAAAGCTGGAAAAAAAATGAGGTGGGGGAGCAGCCGAGTATTTTGTACTTCACATTCTCACCTAACTCAGGACAACAGAGCTTTAAACATCTATTTTCTGTAATTTTGCATTTCCTCCATTTTTTTTTTTTTTTATTAATAAGAACATTTGTACACCAATCTTCCTAAGGAGTTGATGGCTATGGACCTGATTTTAAAAAAGCATTTACACGCTTAAAAATGGGTTTAACACGTGTAAATACACTTTACCTGCGTAAGTGGCCTTTTGAAAACTGCTACCATGTATGCCATAGAATTGTCCACAGGGTTTACCTGCGTAAGTGCACTTTATGCAGGTAAATGGCTTTTGAAAATTGCTACAATAGTAGTTACATTTACACGTGTAAGTCCTTTTCAAAATTACCCCCAGAGGTAACTTTTAAACAGGTGCGGGGGTGCACATTTGCACACACTTGCTGGCTCTCACCCATGGACACAGCTATTTTATAACATATGCACGTATATGCGTGCATATGTTATAAAACAGGCTGAGCGCGCGCACACGTGTGCGAAGTTTTAAGTGGCTGTGCACCTATGCGCGCAGATTCCGCTTCTACCGCATAAGTGTGGGGATTTTAAAAAGCCATGTGTGCCCACGCAATTGGCCATTTTGCCAGTTTGTTCCCAGTTCGCCCAGATAAGGGATAGGACTTCCTAACCCCACTAGTTAAATAGCCTCCTTTCTCCCCTGTTAGCCCCGACCCTTAAAACCCCGCTGATCTTTGTAATTTTTTATGACTTACATGCCATCCAAAACAGAAGTAAAGTTACGAGGCAGGGGACCCCAGCATGCGCTTGTGCATGTAAGTATTTACCTGGTGGTTTCAATGTGAAATCCAGGAACAGCCAGCCCCGCCCACTCATGCCCATGCCCTGCCCCCTTTTTGGGAAAATATTTTTGTGCACGCAGCGGGAGATACATGCATATCCGGGAGGCTTTTTAAAATCCACTTGGTGCCCACCGACCCAACATATTCGTGCATTTCCCAGTTTTGGCGTGCACTGAGCTTTTAAAATTCACCTTTAAATGCACATTTATTGATGGTGGTTTATTCCTAGATATTTAACAGAAGTATAATGCTTGGGTAATTGCCAGGTTCTTGTGGCCTGGTTTTGGCCTCTGTTGGAAACAGGATGCTGGGCTTGATGGACCCTTGGTCTGACCCAGCATGGCAAGTTCTTATGTTCTTATGTCCAGCACTATTTTTGTCACATAGTAATATAGTAAAGACTCAAATGGTCTATCCAGTCTGCTCAGCAAGTTATTGAAGGCTGTAACTGCTGCTCCATGCAGGTTCCCCCATGAAAAAATGTTACACCTAATGTTAATGTTATGCTTGTGGACCCTTGACCCAGAGTGAGAGAACACCCACCTGAGGAAACTAGGTGCCCTTCACCTCCGGAAGGTGGAAGTCCCGGTACCACAACCCCTCAGTACCCTTCGCTGGGCCTCAGCGTGATCTGGGTACAGGCCGAAGACAACCAGACAAGCAGTCCTGGTTCCAGGCAGGGGTCAGTAACAAAGCATTGTTAATGCAGCGTGAAGTCCAGTCCGGATTCAAGGCAGGCAGCAGGCAAGGCAAGGTCAGAGTCCAATCCGAGGTCCAGGCAGGCAGCAGGCAAGGCAAAACCAGAGTCCAATCCGAGGTCCAGGCAGGCAGCAGGCGAGGCAAAACCAGAGTCCAATCCGAAGTCCAGGCAGGCAGCAGGCAAGGCAAAACCAGAGTAAAGCAGGAGTCAGAAGGAAACGCACAGCACGAACCACAGCAATCCACAGGACCTGTGGGAGTTTAAATCTCCCTCACAGATGACGTCCACTTCTGGGGCCGACCTCGTTTCCGCGGCCCGGCCCCTTTAAGGTGCAGGGCCAGCCGCGGCTCTCCGGACACTGTCTTCTGACGGCAGGCTGCCGTCATGCCGCTGCCCACGCTCCGCGGACCGCCAGTAGAGGGACCCCGTCCAGCCTGCGGGAGAGAGGTAGGGAGGCCCGATCGCATGCGATTGCGATCGGGCCTCACAACAGTTAACACGTTATCCCATTTCTTCATTTCCATCCTCTAGCCACTATGGATCCTGTGTTTATCCCTTTTGAATTCCATTACTGTTGTCTTCAGCACATCTTCTGGGAGGGCATTTCATGCATCCACACTCTTTCTGTGAAGAGATTTTTCCTAACATTCAGGCCACTACAGTAAAACCCGCGGGAGAGCCGGCGCTCTGAGGCAAGTGCCCGCTCGCCCAACGTGCGCCCAGGCCACTCTTCTGGGCGCGCAATCAAGTATTTAAATGAAGGCCCACGGTAAAAGGACGCGACGGCTATCAATGGGTTTGACAGCCAACGCTCAATTTTACCGGCATCGGTTCTCAAACCCGCTGACAGCCACGGGTTCGGAAAACGGATGCCAGCTAAATTGAGCGTCTGTCTTCCGACCTCCGGGCTGCGGGATGATTTTTTTTTTTTTTAATTTCAAATTTTTTTTTAATTTTGGGGCCTCCGACTTAATATCGCTGGGGTCCAGCATGCCAGGAGACCTGCCTTAAGGGAACAATTCCCTCCTGTAGTTATATCTGTGCCTCTCTCCTTGAGGGTTTGCCATCTCAGTATGGTCAGTTTGCTGACGTCTTCTCCAAAAAAGCCACCGATACCTTGCCTCTGCATCGAGAATTTTATTGCGCCATTAATCTGGTTCCTGGAGCTATACTACCTCGTAGTAGGGTCTACCACTTGTCCGCCTTGGAGACTCATGCCATGACTGAGTATATTCAAGACAATCTGCAGAAGGGATTCATTCGACGAGCCACATCTCCGGCTAGAGCTGGCTTCTTCTTTGTTGGAAAAAAAGATGGGCCTCTGTGTCCATGTATCGATTTCCGTGGGTTAAATGCTATCACCATCAAGAACCGATACCCGTTGCCTCTAATTTCTGAGCTCTTTGACCACTTACAGGGAGCCCGGGTATTTTCCAGATTGGATCTTCGAGGAGCATATAACCTAATCAGGATTAGGTTACTTAGGGAACTTTTTTCCGCCCTCCCCCCCCACCTTCCCCTCCCTTCCCCTACCTAACCCACCCCCCAGCCCTAACTAGATCCCCCCCTACCTTTGTTCAGGCATAACTTGCGCGCGCCAGCCAGCTGCCGGTGCGCCATTCCTCGGCCCGGGGGGCTGGTTCGGAGGCCTCGGCCACGCCCCCGGAACACCCCGGGCTGGCACCACACCCACGGCCCCGTCCCCGCATTGCCCCGGAATGCCGCGCCGCCCCTGACACGCCCCCCAAGCAAAGCCCCGGGACTTACGCGGGTCCCGGGGCTTTGTGCGAGCCAGCGGCCTATGCAACATTGGCGCGCCGGCACGCAAGTCCCCTGAGCGCGTAAATCCGGCTGGATTTAAGCGTGCAGGGCTTTTAAAATCTGCCCCTTTGTATTTTGTGATATTTGTTGGAGTGAAAGCTTTAAGTCCTGTTTGTCTTTTTCTGTGGAGCTGGTGAGGAGGAGTGGAGGAGGAGCAGAGGAGTGTGAGGAGGAGTGTAGCAGGAGCAGAGGACTGTGTGTGTGAGGAGGAGGGCCGGAGGAGGAGTATGTGTGTTTGTGTGAGTGGTGAGAAGTGTGTGTGTGTGCTGAGAGCATGAAGCATGATAGACCTGGGAAAAGAGGAGAGAAGAGGCGTGAGGATAGGAGTGGGAGGAGGAGGGCGGGAGTGCCAATGGAAGGAGGAGAAGGAATAGGGCTTGGGGGAGAAGAAGAGAGAGGCAGGAGGGAAGGGATGGGGAGGTGGAGGTGGGGAAAAGCGTTAGGCAAGAAAGAGTGGTGGGAGGAGTAAGGCAGCAGAGGGATAGAGAGAGAGAGAGCAGAGGGGAAAGGAGTTGGTAGGCCAGGGGGAGGTGGGGGAAGGAAGGGAGGGGAGAGGACGTGGCACCCCCTTCGGGTACCCAGGCAGCACCATGGCAGAAACGGCCATAAAGCTCAGTGTGGCAGAGAATGAGCTCCTCATTGCTGGTGTCCTGTAGCATTATACCGTGTTATTCGGAAGCCGCGCAGCAAAGACCTCTAAGGCAGCGAAGGACCAAATATGGCAAAACACTGCCCAGGCCATCAGCCGTCACAGTGGAGTGCAAAGAAGCAGGGAGCAGGTCACCCATTGCTACCGGGATGTAAAAGCCCAGATCATGACCAAGATTGCAGCGAGATGGAAGTATCAATGCCAATTTGGAGGAGGGGCCCCCTGTCCCATAGTACTGACGGAGATGGAGCAGCGACTGATGGAAAGGCTGGGACCGGACGTGTTTGAGGGCATGGATGAGCGGCTAGACACCACACGAGCCACCGCCGGTAAGCTCACCTCACCCATAAATGAGCAAATAGCAACGGGTGTAGACATAGGAGGTCATTTACTAGGAGTTTCTCTCTTAGACACAGAATGGGAAAAACCCTTTAGTAAATAGGCCCCATAATTTGGCATAAGATGATCACTTTGCAAAGAACCAAAGTGCACCTCTGATGCCAAAGAAAGAAACCATACTTGCTGGCTTATGTACTTATGTCTTCTTTTTTGTTTCTTCTCTGTTTCCACAGCTCTCGAGCAGGAAGCCACCGGTCCCAGCCAGAAACATGCAGGACCCAGCTGGGAAGTCCCAGGGACCAGCCGGGATGCTATACCAATGCTCCAGAGGCCCTTACAGATGGACGCTGAGACACAGTGGGAGGAGGAGCATCAGCAGCAGGAGGCAGAGCAATCACAGGCCATGTTCTTGATGCAGCCCCTAGGCTCAAGAATCCCAATTCAAGATGACCTCAATCTGGAGACATTAATGGAGGAAGGGAATCTGGACTGGCAACCTTCAGATGAGCACTTAGCAGGAACCAGCACCCCACGCTAGTCTGTGGACTCAACATCACCAGACCACATGGTGGGCATGTCTGCAGGTGAAGTCAGGCACTTGTGGGGAGAAATTACACATCCTGAGACGATCTGTAGACTGCTAAAATAGGATCCTGCAGCAAACCATGGCAGCCAACACCCAAAATGCCAACACTATTGTTGCAGCTGATAGCAACCTCATCAATGTGGTGACCCAAATACTTCAGCGCATGGTGGTGCAGCTGTCAGAGTTATCAGGTGCATCCCTCGCATCCACACCCCGCAGCTGTCCTGGAGACGGAAGACGCGGCAGGGGTAGGCCCCCCCCAAAACATATGCCCTCCCCCCAAGTGGAAAGCCATGGAGTGGCAAGGGGCCTTGAAATAATGAACAAAATGGCCACTAAGGGATGGGCTCTTCACAGAGTTGCTGTGTCGACAAGATAGAAGAAACCGGCTCAGCGTGTCTTCACTACAGAGTTGCTATGCTGTCTAGAAGGAAGAAACCGCTCAGCGTGTCCTCACTACAGAGTTACTGTGTCATCTAGATGGAAGAAACTGGCTTAGCATGTCCTCACTACAGAGTTGCTATGCTGTCTAGATGGAAGAAACCGCTCAGCTTGTCCTCACTACAGAGTTGCTGTGTCATCTAGATGGAAGAAACTGGCTTAGCATGTCCTCACTACAGAGTTGCTATGCTGTCTAGATGGAATAAACCGCTCAGCTTGTCCTCACTACAGAGTTGCTATGCTGTCTAGATGGAAGAAACCACTCAGTGTGTCCTCACTACAGAGTTGCTATGCTGTCTAGATAGAAGAAACCAGCTCAGCGTGTCCTCACTACAGAGTTGCTGTGCCGCTATGCACAATGGATGGTGTTTTCTGAAGCATTTTCAAGCAGCACACTTACTAAGAAGTCATTCTTGAGCCTCTGGGCCTATTACAGCCTACTTTAAGTAGCCCACAATCACTTTGCAGCTGCTGTCTCTTGTCAGCCTGTCCCATCTCCTGCTCCAAGCTGTGGGGTGTTGTCTCTTCTCATCTCCTACAAGTGCTGGCTCCAAGGTGCTCTGTCTCCTCCTGGGCCTCCTGCCTCCATGCTGCTGGGTCTCCTCCTGGGCCTCCTGCCTCCATACTACTGGGTCTTGTACAGCTCCTGATGTGGTGATGCAGCACTCTGCAGTCCTATTTCTGCTGCCTACATGCTGAACAGTTTGCTTGTTCTCCTGCGTCCTTCATGCTGAACTGTGACGCAGTGACCCTTAGGCTGTCCTCTTTCAGTGCACTCTTTCAACATGGACTGTCTGGGGCCTTTGTGTTTACACACATAGTAGTGCTTTATGTAGCTGTTACTTTACAGCACTACTGTACCTTTTGGGGTGCCACGTCCTCTTTCGATGTTCTTAGTTGTAATCATGATTGTGCATTGAGGATAAGATGCAATGCCTGTATATGTCATGATGCTATTTCCATCTATTAATTTACAGGTTTACACTGAATGTGCTGTTCATGAAATGTACATAGTTTTGTGCAATTTGCTATCTTGTCCTTACAGAATGTGATTACCTAAGACATTGCCTTTATTTCAAACAGTGCACTACATGTGTTTGCTAATAAAGTGCTCACTATTTGGAAATATCAATTTTCTAGGGGTGTACTTTCATTATGTGGTTTTTGTGTTAATGGTACCAAAAGTAAAAGGTTTGCTCTCCACATGACCTTGCATAATCCAAAGCCCTGCCACATTCCACTTGTCCTCTTCTGCAAAACCATATGGACTATGCCATTACAATGAAAGCTCTGTGTATGCTGGGAAACAAGACATCCAGAGGAAAGAAGAAACTCCTTACTGTGGCCCTTCACTATTGCCTCTAGTTGCCTTCTTCACATACCATACTGTCTGCTAACTCCTGTTTACATGTGACTGTAAGTGACCTGCTCTGTACCTTCATGGGCAACACATTATATAGTGTGCATGAACAGCTTGGGTGGTGTAAAGTGGGAACTTGGAGTGTCCATGACCCACAAGCTTAATTTCTGTCCCCTTACTTCTGTCAGGAGTACCAAGGGTATGTGACCACATACATTTGTAGCTTACACTGTAAACCAAATATGTTGTGTACTTACTTCGGTGGGGGGCAGGAGTCCAAGGTGACAAAAACAGCCAAATGTGCAGTATAGCATTCCAGTTCTCCAGCATGTTTGATGTGTCACCGTGCCCACCTGCACACCTCTGCCCCTCACTGAACAGTATATATAAACAGTGAGTGTGTGTGGTGAAAATGAGCAGTTAAAGGTGTAAGACCATTCCTACCCCTGTCCATATGCTGCCCTGTCAGAGGCACACCCTCTCCAGAGAGCAGCCACTCCATCCAAGCAGTGCAAAAGGTGTCTGTGATCAATTTAGGGGCACACACTGCCTGCTAAGGGGTGTTGGAACGCAGGCCCAAGGGAGCAACCTCCAAAAGCAAAACCACCCTCACGCACTCAGTGAGCAAGCCACACACAGCATATCAGTCGCCGAGTCACACACTCACTTATGTTAGCAGCGGGGACTACATGCTAACAGTTCCTGCACGTACACATGTGGAAGGCCTGTGTTCCAGCAATGTTTGCCAGTAAACGAAAAACGGGTGTGTGGCAGCTTGCTGTAATAGGTCATTAGTCGGTGTGACTCCTTCCTCCCCAAACATTATCTACAGCTGCCCACAGGTAACACTTCTGTGACAGGCAAGATTCTGACATGGGCCCCTGAAGGGTTTAGGTGGCACAAAATTCCTGCTTGTCAAGATGGCAGCACCTAAAGGACATCATCAGTCATGGCAAGCACATGACATCTGTGGGAGCAGTAGGCCTATACACTGAGCACGGAGTGGCGGTTACTATGGAGGCAGCCTGTACACTCATAACCTGTTCAGCTGACCACACTAGCAGGCCGATACAGAAAAACGCACGGGAGAGCTGGCGAGCGCACAGGCCACTCTCCTGGGTGCGTCCCTAGCGCCTCCTTTTTGACAGGAGCGGCAGCTGTCAGCGGGTTTGACAGCCGATGCTCCATTTTGCTGGCGTCGGTTCTCAAACTCGCTGACAGCCACAGGTTCGGAAAACGTACGCCGGCAAAATTGAGCATCCGTCTTCCGACCTGTGAGCCGATTTTTAATTTTTTTTTTATACTTTTTTTTTTACTATTGGGGCCTCCGACTTAATATCGCCATGATATTAAGTCGAAGGGTGTACAGAAAAGCAGTTTTTACTTCTGAAAAGTCGCTTTTGCTGTTTGGACAAGACGGGTGGAGTTTTAATGTTTGCCCCACCCAAAGTTGCTAAGATTGTGTTGCTGTGCTGCGTTTTCCATAATGTGGCTGTACACCACGGACTACCAATGGACCCACGTCCCGATCTCCAGCGGGATCCCCCATGTCTCCCTGCACGAGCCCACAAGACCACGCTGAGTGGCAGCCAGATTAGGCAAAAGCTTATACGAACACACTTTGCCTTGTAGGCCTCACGTACCAATTCCCCTTCCAGGGGAGGTCCACCTCAAGCCTCTTAGCTGCTGCTCTACTCACTATCCCCTTTCTCTCACTGCTTGGCTGTGTAGGTCACCGTGTAGCATAAAACACATTTGGCTGCTCAGGATTTGTCTTGGCAATGCTCTGTACTAGAAGTAAAGTTTTGTCCGTAAACATTACATGATACACATGTGGCTGCCACCATGTGTTCTGCCTCATAGTGAAAGTAAACGAGGCACGTGTTATTACACTCGGTGGCCTAGCTAGCATGGTGTGGCTTGCGAGCCCTCAGCAGCAGACCTCTCTCTCCCGGTCACATGTGGATGTCATAGTGGCGTAACTGTCATGGTGCCCCACACGGTCCTGGACCCTGGAGAGTAACAGCTACACAAATGCTGTAAATCTGAAATAACTGTGAAGGTGCAACTTGCAGGGTTAAGTAAGAGGGACACACTTAAATGTTGTACTGACAGATAGTAAATATTACACCCTAATTCGGAAGTGCTTAAATGTGTGCAGGTGAAGTTATACCTCTGTAGTGGGTGTGCTCACAGTTCACAAGGACATTCCCAGTCCAGCGTCACACCAGTGCCTGATCACTTAAAGAGTGAGGTCACACTAGGATTTATAACCGCATTCCACTTTGCAGCATATGTACATCGAGCCATCGTGTAATTGGCATGCCTGCAGGTATAGAGAGTGTTGGTGTTGCTTCCATGACATTTAGGGAGATGTCATGAAATGGTAGCTTGTACTGACATACCATGCAGGACAGGTGGCCACAATACTGCATGCATCACACTGCTTTGGGATCACACCTTCCATTACAGCCTGGCTGAAAGTGACTGTTACTTGGTGCAGTTTTTAATATATGCACAGCTCCTTCAAAGGTAGCATTCCTCTTTCTCAGAGCATGCACCCTAGTACAGCAAGTTGTGAAACGTATCACAATTGATGTGCAAAAGATGAGGGTCTTGGCTGTCATGATGTTAAGTAGGTGGCGTAGCCTTCTTGGGAAACCTACGGGAGGATGCACTTGCAGGTGAGTGAAGGCAGGATAGTGAATCTGCTACTGTCCAGCCTTCACTTGTAAATTCCAGTGATCTCTGATGTCACCGTGACAGTATAGTTTATAACCATTCTTACCGCAGCCACATTTATCCTCATCAAACACCCATATCATACAGGCCAAGGGTTTACATGCCTTAAACTGGCGTGTTACACATAGACTCACTGTCATCTGCAGATGGCAGGTTGCTGGAAGATTATAGTAGGTTATGCTTCACAGATAAGTTATATGTTGCAGCAGTACACACATGTGTTTGTTCCCTCAAAATATGCACAATCTTCACTGTTAACCTACACCTACTACTTGCAACAGTGCAGGTGTGATCTCAGAGGCCCTGTAAAGCACGTTGCCTCGCCACTCCTGTCCAAAACACTTTGCATATAGTACCGTAACCAACATGACGGCAGACATTTCTATGCTTTCATGGTTGCATGGCGTTGCTGATGCACATACATGTGAGCACTACTGTGTAGTGCAGAACAGCTGCTATGCTGTAGGCTCATCAGTAAGTGCTGTTACACACTTCTACTGCAATTAGTGAGGTGTCCTGCTCTGATCCTATATAGTCCATGCAGTCCTCTCTGTATTGTATTCTTTGTTGACCTGCAGGCCGATACAGTACAGTGCGCTCCACCTGTTAGCCCAGGTTTGGACGCGAGTTTTCGATGCGCTAGCTTTACCCCTTATACAGTAAGGGGTAATAGCGTGTCGAAAACGCGCATCCAAACCTCCCCCCAAAACTAATAGCGCCCGCGCGATACAGAAAGTAAAATGTGCAGCCAAGCCGCACATTTTACTTTCAGAAATTAATGCCTGCCCAAAGGCTGGCGTTAATTTCTGCCGAAGGTGCATTCTATGACGCAGCAGGTTGCACATAAGGCCTCGTTGTATCCCATCTCTGCTGGCGTGTTTGGCATGTATATGGGGGTGAGATGTCAGGGCCTGCAACCGTACCCTGAGTCTCCTGCAGCAATGACAGAAGAAAGGCGTGAATGCTACCATTCTCAGTTGCAGATGTAAGTGGCTAACCACAGCATCCAGTAAGCCTGTATAAGGAAGCCTGTACCTCTGCTGAGCCTTAAAATCCGATTAGCGTTGCTTAACAGCATTTAAGATTGTTGTTGGCCGCTTTATGTGCAGGCAAGCTGTTGCCAAAAGGAGCTCATCTGTTCATGACTACACCATTTCATGTGGGTATTGGAAGTACTGCATGACAGGCCCTCGCAACCCAGCAAAGGCTACTAGTGTGTAGCTGCCTGGCAACCTTGAATACATACGTAAGAGGTGACACACCTGTGCTACCAGCAAATGCCGTACCTCACGCTGTGCAGGCGAACGTCCGTGGCAGCTGTGCAGTCTGTCCTCGCACAGAAACCCATTAGTGAGCCCATACACAAGTGATACGGCAGGCCAGAAACATGCATTGCAGACTGTAAGAAACAGTGTGCGACTATCTTCCTGAGGCCTCAGTAACGGACCACACGTGATAGTGCTGTGCTGGCATTGTGGACAGTGCACGGTTCGGATTTACGTTGTAACAGCTCCCAAGGGAAGGATACGAATGGGACCTTTTAGCCTATAAAGACCTGCTACATATAGAGTGGCTGCTCACTCAGCACTATTTTGACAGGTGTCAGAAACATGGGCAGAAAAAGGCCAATGAGCTACATACATGACCGCACAGGGCAGCTGTCATGCCACCGATCGTGTCCTCCCCCATAGCCGCCCTCTCCCCCACCCATTTGAATGCTATTAGCCACATACCCATAGGCAGAGATGCAATTGAGAAAGAAAAGTGTCACCATACAGGCCGGCCTCAAAATTGTCAAAGAGGCCCGATTGCCTAAGTATAAAGGAATCATGCGCTGCTCCTGGGTTCCTGGCCACCACGTCCAGGATTCACATTTGAGCGTTGCAGAGCACTTGCACGTTCAGGTAGTGGAAGAGCTTTCTGCTGCGGTACGTTTACTCCCTCTGACGGGGTGGAACAATGGCCATGTGAATGCAGTCAATAACTCCGACAACCTTGGGAAAGTGTGCGAAGGCATAGAAACTTCTCTTCAAGTCCTGCCTGTCACGAGGAAATGTAATGTATCGATTAATGCAGTCAGTGACTGCTTTGATGACCTGGTCCAGACAGCGTGAGAATGTGATTTGCGAGAGGAAATTACGTCATCGGGGTGAATGGTTACTTAAGACAGCTCCGCCGTTAAGCAGCTTAATCTGTGCTTGATCTTGGGCATCCGTGAGTAATTTACAGTTGTTCTCAAAGCTCTACCCTTTTGGAAATGCGCAAGTTTTCCTACACGAAATCCTCTGAAGCCCACAAGGCTGTATTGGAAACAATGGCATCTGGGAAAGACATGGAGGAGGAAATAGGCCCCAAGGCAGTACCTGCACCTTCTGGCTCTGACTTAAACCAGTTGCGAAGAGTTTCGCGGTTGGTTTTGTGACCTACGGCAGGATATTAAAGCTTATAAGCAGGAGATAACCACGTTGATTTCTGAATTCAAAGAGGAAATTGCGGATGTGGGCTGAAGCATCGATGAATCAGATGTCCAAATAGATTCACAATCGGAGGAATTGAGGCGTATCCGTAAGGAGCAGGAGGCCGCAAAAGTGGAGAATGAGTTATTCTCTGGAAAACTGGAGGACCTCGAAAATTGCTCACGCAGGAACAATTTGCAATTTTGGGGCATCCCTGAGTCTCCAGAATATGTGAATTGTCCCGACGTGGTGCTCAAGCTTTGCCAAACTTTATTTCTTTACAAAAACAGTTCTGGAAATTCAAACTGACAGGGAATATCGCTTGCTAGGCCCCAAGAATGCCAACAAACCATGTGATATTATAGAGTGTTTTTATTCCTATGCTATTAAGGAGCAGGTCTTTAATATGGCTCAAAAACAAAGTACATGGCAGTGAGAGGGCCACGAGCTTTCTGATTTTGCGGACATTTCACTAACTACATTGCAGAAGAGGCAGAAGTTGCGGGAGATTACGAGCCTGCCAAGCAAGGAGAACGTGTGCTACAGATGGTTGCACCCATTTGGCTTGTGGTTTGCTATAAATGGGGTCTCACACCGTGTGAAAACACCAGAAGAGGCTGCAGCGATTCTGAAAGTTGTGGGCTTCTCCGCCCCCAATTTGTGAATTCCTCCGATCACGAGGCAGAATCATGAGGAACTTCCCCAGTGGCAACATGTTACGAAGGGAGGAAGACGGCTACAACGGAATTCTGAGGGCTCATCTTCGTCAAAAGATGCCACATGAACACCATGGATTCATTGTGAGACTGTTTTTTCCTCACCGGTGATTGAGCTGGCTCAAATTGAACAGTGATTTGGATAGTCAGCACAGTGAGGCTGGGGAGCTGTTTTGGTTATGAGGCTGTGAGTTTCTATAGTTCTTATAGTTTTATGGGGTGAGACTCCTGGGAGTCATCTGAACATCCTAACAGTATTTTTTTTGTGTGTGCTTTTTGCCCAAGTCCTTGTAGTTTTCATTATACTGATTGCTTGTAATGCTAATATATTGCTTAACGGGGAACCCAGTGGTCTCTTATATAAATTTAATCCTCTCAAGTCAAGTCCATTGTGTGGCGTAGTTGCCGCACTTTTTTTGCGCGGGGGGGGGGGGGGGGGGGGGGGGGGAAGGGTGCGGGGTGTTTGGGTCAATTCTCGCTTAATTTAGTTTCTTCTGGCGATTGGTTTAGTGATGTGGGATACTCATGGGAATGTTTTTCAGGTGGGCTTGTTTTTGAGGGTGATCTCTCAAGTGAAATGCTTTCTATGTCCTGTAATAGTGGGCTATGTAGCACTTGGGCTTTTGGAAGGGATGGCCAGAGATGTTTTACTCCTTTCAAAAAAATGGGTCATGTCTGGTTGCGCCGACAGGTGGGTTCCGTTCAGCTCGCCCCTGAAACAGGAGAGAGGCGCTACCTGGATTTTCAAAGAATTAAGGGCCAGCCCCTTTATTCAAGCCATCCTGTAAAAATTCCAGAACCAGTGGAATTTTGACCGTCCGAGGGGCAACATCGCATTCCTCACACCAGGCCTCAAATACTCTCCAGACCCGCACATTCGCTAAGGACATAGAGAACGTCCACACGTGGAGCAAGGTGGCAATTACTGCCGCCAAATACCCTTGCTTCATCAGGCGAGCCCTTTCAATGGCCAAACCATAAGACAGAATTGAGTAGAGTCCTCCGTGAAGGGCCGGACCTTGCTGGAGCAGATCCCTGTGCGATGGGAGGCACGGGAGGGGGGGGGGGTCTCCTCCAGAGGTCTCCGCATGTCTGCATACCACAAACAACTGGCCAATCAGGAGCTACTAGTAGATCTAATCCCCTGTGGTGCTTGATCCTGTGAATGATCCTGCCCAACAGGGGCCATGGAGGGAAGGCATATACTAAGTCCTCTTCTGGCCAGTTCTGAACTAGGGCGTCAGTCCCCAGGGACCACTGATCTCTTCTGTGACTGAAAAACCGGGGAACCTTCGCATGTGAGTTGTGGCCAGAAGGTCGATTGACGGGAGGCCCCAGCGATCTACCAACAGCTGAAAGGCTTAGGTTGACAACGCCCACTCTCCTGGATCCAGACTCTCCCTGCTTAGAAAGTCTGCTCTGACGTTGTTTTTTCCTGTGATGTGGGAAGCCAAGATCATCTGTAGATGTAATTCTGCTCATTTCATAAGGAGATCTATTTCCAGTGACACTTGCTGGCTCTTGGTTCCCCTCCCGGTGATTGATGTAGGCTACCGTTGTTGCGTTGTCCGACATCATGCAGATCGCCTGACCCTGGATGGCCATGCTAGGCTGGGTGCCCATCTGTAGGGATGCTCAAATCTCACTATCTCCTGCAGATCACCTCCCCTCGCCCTCTTGCCTGTGGTGGATGAGCCACCGGTGTGCACATGAGCTGAATGTATAAGTTCCCACCAGAAGAGGTTGGCTCATTAACACACTCAAGATTCTATATACGCACTCACTCCAACCGACACACATGCTCACTGATTCTCACACTCTGGTGCACATTCATGCTGCTGATTAGCTTACATACATTAGAAAAAAAAAAGTTTGTACTTCTGATGGTTAGGGAGAGTTCCATCAGGGTCGGGTGGAAGGCCTATTGATGTGGAGGTATACATGGCTTAGGGGAAGGTGCAGGCTGCAAAACCCCAATGCAGGTTTCAAATTATTATTGTTTGCTAAAGACGGCAAAGAAAGCATTACAGCAGCAGCAGGAGGTCCGGTGGCTGCCTCTCGCCGAGAGAAGCACAAGCGATGAATGGAGGCGGCCCCAATGTTTCCCCGTTGCTGCTGAGGCGGGTGAGAGGAACCGCTGCCACTGAAGGTGGTTGTGGTAGGATGGAGCGGTAGCAACAACAGCTGCAGCCACTGGCGCCGCGAAGGGGGGACCCCCCCAGTGGACAAGCGTGAGCGGAGAACTTCGGGAAGAGGAGCTCGCGCGGTAAAAGAACAATCGCTGCACGGCCTGACGCAGGTCGCACCGGCTCCGCAGGCATGGGGGGTGGGGACCCCCGCCTGCGGCCAACACCAGCCACGTGATTGGGCTGACCGGCCCACCGGGGCATGCCCGAAGCTCTGATAGGCCAATCCGCTCCTAGCAGACGCGAGCTGCAGCGCTGGATTGGAGGCTTAAAAACCCGGACAATTTCCGGACGCTTTAGCCTTCCGCCTGGCTTCCGGACCCTGCTGCTGTGTAATTCTGTGCCGTCTGGAGACAGTCGGCAGCCCAACCCTCCCCCTCGTCGGTTTCTTTCTGTCTCTGCGTCCGTGCTGTGTCTCGGTTCCGAAGAGCTGGAGGCTCAGGTGGCAGCGTGCGGTGGGATGGAGACACCAGAGCCCGAAAGTGTCGCCGAAGGGGAAGACCGAGCCTCGCTGCAGAGACCTCGAACCCGCTCCAACCCCGAGGGGGCTGAAGACCGAGGCGCGAGCTTGCAGGCCAGCGTGGGGAGCAGGAGCGAAGGAGAGGGAGAGGCAGCCGTGAGCGAGGACGCGCCGCCGGGTGCAGCCGCTTCCAGCAGCAAAGAGTGGCAAACGCCAGTGCAAGCTCCGGAATTTCAAGTCAGAACCCCCAGGGTGAATTGCCCAGAAAAAGTGGTGCGTGTCCTATCTAGCATCACCTCCTGCTCCAAGTCAGAAGCAACAGGTGATCTAGTCCTGGTTTTTCATCTCCCGTTTCAAAGCATTCCTATAACAGCACTTTCTGAACCCTATGAAATAGGAGTTAAAAAATCAGGACAGACTCATGTGTACCATTTGACCTGCAATCAGGTGGTCTCCCTAATCTTGCATTTTGGTTTGAGTGAGGCCTTGTGACATAATGATGGAGCAGTTATTGGCATGCATGCATACAGTGGCAGCAAGGCCAATGGCACTCGGGCCTGTTGTTTTACCCTGTAATACGGTATATGCCTGGCACCTGAACTGAAGGTGTCCCATCAGTTGCAGAGGTGCTGCACCTTGTCACCAGTGATCTCACAGGCCAGGACATTTATTATGATTTCTTCTGGCTTTAGGCTGTGATGGGACTGTCCTTTTTCTGTAGTGCTTTGTATTCATTTTTCTAACTGACCAAGACCCACTGAGTCAGTGTTTTGTTCAGACTCTCCTCTTTATTAGAATTTTTCTGTTAAAACTATTTATCTGGAATTTTTTTTTTTACCATGTTACAGCACTGTGGCTCTTTCTTTATACCTTAGGTAATCTGCCTGGATTTATGTGAAGAAATGTCTTCTCAGAAACTGGAGTCTTTTAATGGGTAACTGGTGTTATGTGTATAAATAAATATTAGAGTAAATAGTACCTCTCTTGAGAGTTGAGGTGTTTCTGTAAGGGGGGGGGGGGGAATTCCAAGAAATTGTGTACTAGATAACACCAAAGTTAGTCTAGTGCACTTTCATTTGGAACATGCCGTTGCTGGGAAATCCTAGTGTAGATTTATCCTCCCACCTGGATTGTAATCTCAGTGTAAGAGTTGAACATGAGCATACACCCACTAGTACACAAAATAGTAAAGGAGTGTTGTTGGCTGGGTGGAATGATGTCCCCTGGCCTCCCTGCATTTCCCCTTCCCCCACATAGGCCCACAGAAAAAACACTTGCCCTGTGCTTTATTTCTCACCAGGTCAAAAGTGAACACACTGAACATCTCCCAGAAGATGATTGAAATGTTTGTGCGGACAAAACACAAGATCGACAAGCAACACGAATTTGCATTGGTGGTGGTGAATGACGACGCAACCTGGGTGAGTGGCATGACTGGATGTTAGGTAGCCAGTCTCTCACGTCACAGCTCTTGTTAACCCACTTACAATTTGTCCTCATTGATTCCATCTTGGACAGGCAAAAGGCAGTTTTGACCATGCTAGGATTTGAAACTGGCTCTTGTAGATTTATAAAGATGTGAAGAACTGTGATCACCCTCTGGCTCTTGAAATCCAGACCTTTTTGCTGTGAGTCATGAGGAAAGGAGAGTATGCTGATTGGAAGAATGTTCCCATAGAAATGACTGCAGAAAAGGACCAATGGTCCATCCAGTCTGCCCAGCAAGCTTCATACGGTAGTATCTGCCACACCATCAGTCAGTTTTGTTTGATGTGCTTTGCTTATGGTCTTGGCCATTGAAGCAGTCCTGTGTTCCCAAACATTACACTGTAAACTGAGTGGTTACTGTAAGACGGGGGTGCTGAAACTGGTCCGGGGGAGTGTCCCATACCCTCCCCTCAGCCAACTGGGTTTTCAGAATATCTGTAATATGCAGAAGAAATATTTGCATGCATAGGAGGTAGTTCATGCAAAGAAATCTCATGCATGTTCATTAGAGAGATCCTGAAAATCTGACTGGCTGGAGGGGCCCCAAGGACTAGTTTGAGCACCCCTGCTATAAGATATAATTGAATTTGCTAATAAGACACTTTTCTGCTATTTCTTACAGTCATTGAATGCCAAAGAACTTGAGTTGTGATATCTTGCTGCACAGACATGGTTTTGCTGGCTTTTACCATCTGTCTTGTACTGTCTTGCAGCTATCAGGGTTCACCTCTGACCCCAGAGAAGTATGCAGTTGCTTGTATGACCTGGAGACTAACATCTGCGAGTCTTTCAGTATCCTTTCTGGGAACAGCCAATGAAATGGGGGTGGATGGCAGACATGGAATGCAAGTCAAAGTGATATGTTGCTTTCTGGAAGGATATGGGCCAATCCCAATTCTTTGTGTGGTTATCGTACTGCATACAACCCTCCCAGAGATATCCCCAGGCACATGCCAGCTTTTGCTTAGCACTGGAGAAGTCCAGAGTTGCTGAGGACTACCTCCTGAGATTCTCAGAGCTGGCGTCACTGGTGATAGAAGTAGGAGGGAGAAGTAGAGGAAGAGAAACCAGGTGCCTTCCAAGCCAGCAGCTTCAATGGCTGCTGAGGCTTTTGGCTTCTCAAGTTATAGGCTTCAAATGTTGCTGCTTACCATAGGAGCTAACTTCTTAAAATGACTGGCAGTGCTGAATTCAACACAAATGAGTTCCTTCCCACCCCAGCAAAATCTCAAATATAGATGGATATTAGAGGATGGGTGGAAGCCTAGTGATTTCACAGAAATCTACAGGAAGCACTTAGATGAACTTTGGTTTTCATCTGGTGAGACTGGGCTACTATTGGCGGCAGGCTGTTGGGCCAGATAGATCATTGGCATGGTCCAGCTTGGCTGCTGTTGTACCAAAGGAGATTCTAGTGTTTTCTGCCTGCCCTATCCCAGAGCCCAAACACAGTTCTCAGCTCCCCAACTGATAAGAATGTAGGAGATATTAAGAGGTGCTCAAGCACTCAGAGCTGGCATCTATGCTGGTTATTGCAGTCACACCAAATGGAACAGAACCTTGAGAGTGCTGCAGTCTGGTTCATGCAGCAGTATTCTATGGCATGGCAAGATTTATGAGCTGAATTTTCAGTAGCAGATAAGCAACCCTTTATAAACCAGGCCCTGCAGATTCTGTTCTTCTGCATAGCCACCAAGGTGTTAACTGATCTTAGGCTGAAGACTGCTGCAAAGCCTCAGTAAAGAGCTGCTGGCTGACCTTCCAGCGGCATCCTTGGTGGTACCTGGAAAGGCGCTGAGAATGCATTGGAAGCTGTGGCTGTCTGTGAAAAATAATCCTTAGCCCTCCTGATAACCCAGATCTGGAAGGACTCTTCAATTTAATGTAAGTGCCATCAAGATCCAGCAGCAGGGAAGAGTAGTGGTGATCAAGGGTTAACTTCTGCTTGTTTAAAGATACTGGAGCCTTTCTAGTAGACCTTGCAAGCTGCATATGTTTTTTGCAAAACTCTGTCTGAATGGAACAGGAGTTACAATACAGTTGTAAAAGAAAAGGTGGGGAATAAAGCAATAGAGTTAGCAAATTAGTCTGATATCATTTAGTCTGGAAAATAAACCTTCCATTCAGTTTAACAAGCACTCAGCAACACCAGTTATTTTAGAAAATGTCAGCAGGTATGTACTGTACTCTCTTCTGCTCACATCCAATGTGATTTTCCTCTTTCTCCCACAGACCAGTCTGAACTCCTGGAATTCCACTCTTTCACCAGCAGGTGGAGGCAGAACTTTTTTTTTGAGTCTATTTATTCTGGCAGGCTGATTCTATAAAGAGCAAGGGGGAAAGGGTGCTCAGTGTTGAGCACTTGCTCTCCCAGCCACCTCTCCTGGGCATGCAATACTGTATTTAAATGAGGGGTTGTGCTAAAAAGGAGACACTAGGGACAATAACGCAGCCCTAGCACCTCCTTAGCAGAAACCCAAGAGAAGGTGGCTGTCAGCAGGTTCGAAAAACCAGCGTTCAGTTTTACGAGTGTTGGTTTTTTGAACCCACTGACAGTTGGGGGTTAGGAAAATGAACACTGGTAAAATTGAGCGTCTGTCTTCCTGACCGGCCGGCACTTTTTAGACCTTTGTATGCTAATGCCAGAAGTCTAAGAAGTAAGATGGGAGATTTAGAATGTATAGCAGTGAATGATGACATAGACTTAATTGGCATCTCAGACATGGTGGAAGGAGGACAACCAATGGGACAGTGTTATACTGTGGTACAAATTATATCACAATGACAGAGAGGAGCACCCGGGATGGCATAGAGTCCAACAGGATAAATATCCTTCATGAGACTAAATGCACAATTGAATCTTTATGGGTAGAAATCCCTTGTGTGTTGGAAGACTATAGTGATAGGAGTATACTACCGTCCACCTGGTCAAGATGGTGAGACTGACAGTGAAATAAGAGACAGGGAAGCTAACCAAATTGGTAGTGTGGTAATAATGGGAGACTTCAATTACCACAAAACGCTGGTGCAGGATAAATGTTAAACCACCAATTCTATGGTGTATTTTAATAGCAGTTCCAAATGGCAAAGAATAATACTGTTTATAATGGCAACTCCATGAATTCAGATATGAGGGTTTAAACAGGTCCCCCGTCACGGTCCCGTGTTTCGCTAGGCTGCATCGGGAGGGACCCAGGGTACATTCAAATCTAAAGTATAAAAACAAATCTGAATCAGAATAATGGTGACAGTGGCTACATAGTGAAAACCTTTTTAACCATGTACATACCTCTGAAGTGATACCCGGAGCGCGCAGGCTCTCACAGATGTAGGCTATTTAAACATAGGAAAAGGCGCGAACACGGCAGCTCTCGCGAGAGCTGTCAAAAACACCAGGTCTCGGCAGATCCGTCCCGGCAGTGGCCACAAGCGAAACTCAATAGAAAAGATTCCACTCAATTTCTCTATTAAGACCCTCAGGGACCACCGTGTTGAGCATAAAGATCCATCTCTGCTCCCTACGACCCAGGACCGCGGGGTAGTCACCTCCCCGGAGAGGGCGGCCCACCACCTCGATGACCGTGAAGTAGAGCTCAGAGATGGCATGGCCACATTCAATCCAATGGGAGACTAGGGGCTCATCTACTCTGTGTAAGCGAATGTTAGAACAATGTTCTATCATTCGAGTTTTTAACATGCGCGTCGTTTTTCCCACATAGAGTAGAGGACAAGGACACGTCACGCTGGATGTGGTCTCTTTGTATTCGAATATACCCCAGGATGAGGCCCTTCAAGTTATTTCACGTACCTTGGATCAGCGTCCCCGACCACACTGCGTGTCAACTTCGTTTTTAACCAGGTTGTCAGAATTAGCGCTTACAAATAATTTTTTTCAATTTCAGAACTCATATTTTCAACAGATTAAAGGCACAGCCATGGGGGCTACCATGGCCCCCTAGCTTGGCTTGCCTGTTTATGGACCACTTTGAGAATCAATTCATTTACCCTTCGGAATGGTTCAGATTCATTTGTTTGGCACCGTTACATTGATGATGTGTTCTTAATTTGGACGGGGACAGATATACAATTCTACTGTTTTCTTGATTGGCTTAACTCTCTGAACTCATACATTCAATTTAATTTTTGTATTCACCCTCTGGCAATAGCTTTTTTGGACATTATGGTCACTGCGGGGGATGACAGGTTTGAAACCACGCTTTACCGTAAGGAGACTGATCGGAATACACTCTTACAGTATCAGAGCTGTCATCCCCGCGCCTTACGTGACAATATTCCCACGGGACAGTTTTTACGCTTGCGTCGCCTGTGCTCCTCTCGCTCAGAATGTTTAGCGCAAGCACATATTATGTTTAACCGTTTTTTGGAGCGCGGCTATCCCTATAGGGTGATAAAAAGAGCTTTTAAAAGGGCGTTGTACACTAACAGAGATTGGCTGTTTTCTACCAGCTTCGAACTCTGAGGATGAGACTAATAATTGTATATTACCCTTTTCGATTATGGGGAGAGCCATTGCCTCGATAAGACGACACTGGGAAGCCCTTGCACTCACGGACCTTCTACATAGCCCGCTGCGCTTTACTTTTAAGTGCGGCAAAAACTTGCGTGACCGGTTGGTCCATACATCTTCACCTGTTGACTTAGTGTACAGCCAGGGTACACATGGTCCATGTGGCCACTGCACTATGTGCGGCCACACGGAAAGAACATCATCTTTTGTACATCCCATCACCGGGCGCCTGTTTCAACTTCGGGCGGTATCAGATTGTCTCACTAAAGGCGTGGTTTATATTGTGAAGTGTCCTTGTCCTCTACTCTGTGGGAAAAACGACGCGCATGTTAAAAACTCGAATGATAGAACATTGTTCTAACATTCGCTTACACAGAGTAGATGAGCCCCTAGTCTCCCATTGGATTGAATGTGGCCATGCCATCTCTGATCTCTACTTCACGGTCATCGAGGTGGTGGGCCGCCCTCTCCGGGGCGGTGACTACCCCTCGGTCCTGGGTCGTAGGGGGCAGAGATGGATCTTTATGCTCAACACAGTGGTCCCTGAGGGTCTTAATAGAGAAATTGAGTGGAATCTTTTCTATTGAGTTTCGCTTGTGGCCACTGACGGGACAGATCTGCCGAGACCTGGTGTTTTTGACAGCTCTTGCGAGAGCTGCCGCGTTCGCGCCTTTTCCTATGTTTAAATAGCCTACATCTGTGAGAGCCTGCGCGCTCCGGGTATCACTTCAGAGGTATGTACATGGTTAAAAAGGTTTTCACTATGTAGCCACTGTCACCATTATTCTGATTCAGATTTGTTTTTATACTTTAGATTTGAATGTACCCTGGGTCCCTCCCGATGCAGCCTAGCGAAACACGGGACCGTGTCGGGGGACCTGTTTAAACCCTCATATCTGAATTCATGGAGTTGCCATTTGGAACTGCTATTAAAATACACCATAGAATTGGTGGTTTAACATTTATCCTGCACCAGCGTTTTCTGTTACTTGCTAATGTGCAAGGTTTATGCTTCTTCCTCATTTAGACTTCAATTACCCCAATATTGACTGGGTAAATGTATATCATTGGGACATGCTAGAGAGATAACATTCCTGGATGGAATAAATGATAGTTTTATGGAGCAATTGGTTCAGGAACCAACGAGGGAGCAATTTCAGATCTAATTCTCAGTGGAGCACAGGACTTGGTGAGAGGTTAACGGTGGTGGGGCCGCTTGGCAATAGTGATCATAATATGATCAAATTTGATTTAATGACTGGAAGGGGGACAATGTGTAAATTCACGGCTCTAGTGCTAAACTTTCAAAAGGGAAACTTTGATAAAATGAGAAAAATAGTTAGAAAAAAACTGAAAGGAGCAGCTACAAAGGTAATAAGTGTTAAAAAAAAAAAAAAAAAAAAAACCAAAAAAAACCAAAACCATCCTAGAAGCACAGTCTAGATGTGTTCCACACATTAAAGGTGGAAAGAAGGCAAAACGATTACCAGCATGGTTAAAAGGGGAGGTGAAAGAGGTTATTTTAGCCAAAAGATCTTCATTCAAAAACTGGAAGAAGGATCCAACAGAAGAAAATAGGATAATGCATAAGTGTTGGCAAGTTAAATATAAGACAAGCTAAGAGAGAATTTGAAAAGAAGTTTGCCGTAGAGGCAAAAACTCACAGTAAAAACTTCTAAAAATATATCCGAAGCAGAAAGCCTGTGAGGGAGTCAGTCGGACCATTAGATGATCGAGGGGTTAAAGGGGCACTTAGAGAAGATAAGGCCATCGCGGAAAGATTAAATGATTTCTTTGCTTCGGTGTTTACTGAAGAGGATGTTGGGGGAGGTACCCGTACTGGAGAAGGTTTTCATGGGTAATGATTCAGATGGACTGAACCAAATCACGGTGAATCTAGAAGATGTGGTAGGCCTGATTGACAAACTGAAGAGTAGTAGATCGCCTGGACTGGATGGTATACACCCCAGAGTTCTGAAGGAACTAAAACATGAAATTTCAGACCTATTAGTAAAAATTTGTAACCTATCATTAAAATTATCCATTGTACCTGAAGACCGGAGAATAGCAAATGTAACACCAATATTTAAAAAGGGTGCCAGGGGCAATCCGGGAAACTACAGACTGGTTAGCCTGACTTCAGTGCCAGGAAAAGTAGTGGAAAATGTTCTAAACATCAAAATCACAGAACATATAGAAAGACATGGTTTAATGGAACAAAGTCAGCATGGCTTTACCCAGGGCAAGTTTTGCCTCACAAATCTGCTTCACTTTTTTTGAAGGAGTTAATAAACAGTTAGGTGTAGTGTTCTTGGATTTTCAAAAGGCATTTGACAAAGTTCCCCATGAGAGGCTTCTAGGAAAAGTAAAAAGTCATGGGATAGGTGGCGATGTCCTTTCGTGGATTACAGACTAGCTAAAAAGATAGGAAACAGAGTAGGATTAAATGGACAATTTTCTCAGTGGAAGGAAGTGGGCAGTGGAGTACCTCAGGGATCTGTATTGGAACCCTTACTTTTCAATATATTTATAAATGATCTGGAAAGAAATATGATGAGTGAGGTAATCAGATTTGCAGATACAAAATTGTTCAGAGTAGTTAAATCATAAGCAGATTGTGATAAATTGCAGGAAGACCTTGTGAGACTGGAAAATTGGGCATCGAAATGGCAGATGAAATTTAATGTGGATAAGTGCAAGGTGATGCATATAGGGAAAAATAACCCATGCTATAATTACACAATGTTGGGTTCCATATTAAGTGCTACCACCCAAGAAAGAGATCTAGGCATCATAGTGGATAACACATTGAAATCAGTTCAGTGTGCTGTGGCAGTCAAAAAAGCAAACAGAATGTTGGGAATTATTAGAAAGGGAATGGTGAATAAAACGGAAAATGTCATAATGCCTCTATAAAATCGCTCCATGGTGAGACTGCACCTTGAATACTGTGTACAATTCTGGTCACCGCATCTCAAAGATATAAATGTGATGGAGAAGGTACAGAGAAGGGTGACAAATGATAAGGGGAATGGAACAGCTCCCCAATGAGGAAAGACTAAAGAGGTTAGGACTTTTCAGCTTGGAGAAGAGACGGCTGAGGGGGGGATATGATAGAGGTGTTTAAAATCATGAGAGGTCTAGAACAGGTAGATGTGAATCGGTTATTTACTCTTTCGGATAGTAGAAAGAATAGGGGGCACTCCATGAAGTTAGCATATGGCACATTTAAAACTAATCGGAGAAAGCTCTTTTCACTCAACGCACAATTAAACTCTGGAATTTGTTGCCAGAGGATGTGGTTAGTGCAGTTTTAATAAAAAAAAAAAAAAAAAAAGATTGGATAACTTCTTGGAGAAGTCCATTACCTGCTATTAAGTTCACTTAGAGAATAGCCACTGCCATTAGCAACGGTAACATGGAATAGACTTAGTTTTTGGGTACTTGCCAGGTTCTTATGGCCTGGATTGGCCACTGTTGGAAACAGGATGCTGGGCTTGATGGACCCTTGGTCTGACCCAGTATGGCATGTTCTTATGTTCTTATATGAGGAGATTGGGAGAGATTGGGAGCTCGTGTGTGTGTGACACAGAGCCTGTGTGAAGGGGTGCATGAGAGAGGCATAGGTAGCCTGTGTGAAGATGTTTGCATGTGTGTAGTAGAGAGGGAGCATGTGTGTGTGTGTGTGTGTGAGAGAGGGACAGAGGGAGCCTGTGTGAGGAGCAGTACTGAGAACGGGGTCAAACTCTGGGACTGGCGATAGAATGGAAGGAGTTGAGCCTAGAGGTGGAGGGGAGAGGTACTGGCAGGTGGAGGAGTTGGGGCCTGAGAGGGCAAAGAGACCAGGGGAGTAGGGAGAGCGAGTAGAAGGGACACTCTCTCTCTCTTACAACGAATTTCTAGGTAAATTCTGCTCAAAACATTTAAAATTCTGCATCTTTAACCTTTTAGGTACCAATGTTCCACAAGTGGAACATTTTTTCATAGACTTTTAATTACTTGCAAATTTTTTTATACCATATTTGGGTCTAGTTAACTAAGATATGTAAAAAGGGGCATCAGGAAATGATGCCTTCAATGAGCAGGATCTAAAAGGTTAAGTAATTTTTTTTTTCTGTATTAATTTAAAATGTAATTACTTAACACAATTTATATGATGGCCTTTGTTTTGACCAATATAAAGTTTGCAGAATTTTAAGTTTTTGTGCGCAGAATTTTGTAAATGTCTTTGCACAGAATTCCCGCAGGAGTAACATACACACATCCCAATCAGGCATGTGCAGCAGAAATTCTTAGTATTGGGCAACCATTTCCAGTGCAGAGCATTGTCCCTGTCCTAGCACAGTGCCATACACACTTACCAAAGTAATGGTGGTGATGGCACAGTTGAGGAAACGGGGAATACTGGTGCATCTGTAGGACGATTGGCTAATCGGGGCCAAGTCCTGGCAGGAAAGCAGGCTTTCCAAGGTAAAGGTCAAACAGCTGCTGGAGAAATTGGGATGGGTGGTGAACAAGACCAAGAGCCAGTTGGAACGATCCCACTCCCTGGTTTATTTGGGGGCTTGATTGGACACAAGATAGGATGGTCTTTATGACCCAAGCGAGGGTCTTTTAAGCTGCAGGTAAAGAAACTGTTAAGGGTGAGAGAGCCCAGGGTAAGGACTTATCAGCAGGTGCTGGGGTTGATAGCAGTAGCTATAGTCCTGGTCCCATGGGCAAGGGCACACGGGCACCTTGCAAGAACCCTACTAGCAAGCTGGGCCCCACCGGGGCAGAATTACAGCAGAAGGCTGATGCTGTCAGAGAAGGTCAGAGATAGGCATGCAAGGGGGGGGGGGAGAAGGCTACATCTACTGGATGTTAGGAGGGTGCTTATGAAATCTGTCACAAATGGTTTCAGAGAATCAGATTGTCTTGCTTTGGATGCCAAACACATCCATTGTAAGCTAGATTAAAGAGGCTATAGCAGCCGCCTACATTGGGCAAGCAAGTGCCAGCAGGTCTGAAAGTGCACTCTACCAGTAGAGCTCGGTCCTCGACCTCTGCGAAGCAGAAAGTGGCATCACCACAGGAGATTTGCAAAGCAGCGACCTGGACATCATGGCATTTTTTATAAAGCATTATAAACTAAATCTGCAGACAAGGGAAGACTTGGAGATTTGTCAGGAAGGTGATGGCAGCGATAGTCCGTACCCTCCCAAGCTAACACTGCGTTGGCACATCCCAGGAGTTCAGACTGGTCTGCAGATTGTAAAGGAAGGTGAAATTTAATCGTACCCATTCATTTCCTTTCCTTGATTCCTAGCAAACCAGTCTATATCCCTCCCAGAAAATAGAAACGAGAGAAGGGGGGCCCAGGGAGCTGGGAAGAGCTTAGAGGGGTGCGTGCATGCAGGCTTAGGGTAGTCTTATTTCTCACCCAATGTCTCAAAAAAAAAAGTGGGGGGCAGGGGAGCCATAATGCCCCCCCTTTTTTTTTTTTTTTTTTTTTTACATTGCCAGCCTAATTAATGTGCCTTCCTCTTTGTCTCCTAATGTTTGTAAGTAGGATAAGCTCTCTATGGCAGTAGGCTACTGGTGGTGGTTCCATCTATCCCAGAATATAAAACAAAACAGTTTTCTGCCTCCACCTGCTAGTGAAAGGGAATCACAATAGTTCAGACTGGTCTGCAAGGACTCAAGGAAAGAAAATTAATGGGTACGATTACATTGCACCATCTGTTAGAAAAACATTAGAAGGAAATGTTTCTCATTTTATAAAATGCCGAGTTCCAGAAAATCCATCAATCCTGAAAAAACTGGTTCTTTGCAGGTCATAATACCTTTGATTGGACCAGTATATGAGAAATACAAAAAAAATTATTGTTGGTCACCAGCTTTTGAGACTGCAGTGGTCCTTGTTCCTGAAAGTCTCTGATGTATGAGATCCTGTCCAGCCCAAAGATGTGCATTTCTACCCCCTGTTCTACTGCTATTGCTTCTCATTTTTAAAGTGCTACTAAATGCCCGCAGTGATTGTAAAGATACGCAGAAGAGGTCACTGCTCTAGTCATTAAATCAATAAAACAAATGAGAGGTTTCAGGAAATGTATGTATTACAGTGTAAATGGTTAAAATCTAGAGGTTAAGATCCTGGAAGAGCCATGTTTAAGATTTAAAAGCAAACTCTGAGGTAGAATTTTAGGTGGGGACTTGAATATGGCCAGAGAAGGCATAGTACGCTAGCTCAGGAAGGCTCCTCTAGGCACATGTGAGTATGAGAAGGCTGAATTATATGCAGAAGCAGATGGGTAGCTGACGTAATGCACATCTCGTACTATTGCAGACAGCAGAGAAGTGAGTTCCCGGTCACTGAGAATGTCCAGACTATCCCCCCACCGTATGTCATCCGGATGATTCTCATCTACAGCCGGCCAGCTAGCCAGCCCCAGTTCTCCATCACAGAGCCCATGAAGGTGAGTTTCCAGCTGCTTAGAGATGTCTCTGCATAGGGAGCAGAACAGTTTTGGAGGGGGTTGTCTGTGTGTTGAGTAACTCTCAGAAGTGATTGTTAGGTCCTTCTGTAATAAGTGTCAAAGTTAGTCTGGAACCCAGGACCATAGTTTGAAGATTCAATATATTACCCACAAATATTCCAAAAAGCAATACAGTAGACAGTCTATAAGAGCCAGGAAGCCAGTAAAAAGTATAGACCAGTCGTTTATTTAAAAATGTTCATATACTGCTTTTACAATTGGGAAATTAATCAAAACTGTTAAAGTAAAACATACATAATCTAGAGGTAAAAAACTTAAAACAAAAGAACAATATAAAACAGTTCAGAAACATAAAATTTACAAAAAAAACCAAAGTGCTTTCTAAAATGTAGTATGAGAGGAAAATGATTGAGAGAAAATGAGTGAAAAATTTATCAATGGTGAAAACTGAACTTATGATTGATTATTAGGGAACTAAATGCTTTCTGGAACAGATGGGTTTTTAATGCTTTCTTAAATTGTTGAGTTGAAGGTAAGAGGCATAAAGAATCAGGCAGGGAATTCCATAAGTTGGACCCAGCTACCGAAAAAGATATTTTACGAGTTATTTCTAATCACAGGCTGCATCAGGGGCTTTATATAGTTATGTATATCGCTATCTTGATCGATCAGTATGATTTCATTTATTATTAGACCTTAATAGACACAGTCAGAGAAGATGCAGCAGTGGTCTGGTGTGCTATGCATCATTCTCAACCAATCAGCATACTTATACACGTTAATAATAAGGATTTCTATTCGATAGCCTATCGTATATACATCCTTTATATATTAACTTGTATAAGTATGCTGATTGATCAAGATGGCAATTTCTAAGTTAAATAGCTATGCTGGGTCAGACCAAGGGTCCATCAAGCCCAGCATCCTGTTTCCACCAGAGGCCAAACCAGGCCACAAGAACCTGGCAAGTACCCAAACACGAAGAAGACCCCATGCTACTGATGCCAGTAATACCGTGTTTCCCCGAAAGTAAGACAGCGTCTTACTTTCTTTTTACCCCAAAAAGTCCCACTATGTCTTACTTTCAGGGTATGTCTTATATTGGAAAAAACCTGTAAGACATCCCCCGAAAGTAAGACGTAGTGTTCAAAAAAAAATAAAATTTTTTAAATACCTGTCGGAGGGCCGCGTGGGTCCAGGCGGCGGGAGCCGGGTGGTCGCGTGTTAAATCTAGGCCGCGGGCGGGTGGGCGCTTGTTCCCGGGGGGGGGGGGGGCGGGTGGACGCGCGTTAGTTCGAGGCGGGCGGCGGGTGGTCGCGTGTTACATCTAGGCCGGGTCGCACAGGCGCGCATTCATTCACTGCCGGTGGGGGCTGCCTCGGCATGCCGTGACGTCACAGCATGTGACTGCCTTGAGCGCCGAAAGCAGCCCCCACCGGCAGCCCCCAGCGCCGAATCGCAGGGGTCGCACAGGCGCTGTGGGCCTGTGCGCGCATTCATTCACTGCCGGTGGGGGCTGCCGGTGGGGGCTGCCGAGGCAGCCCCCACCGGCAGTGAATGAATGCGCGCCTGTGCGACCCGGCCTAGATGGAACAAGCGCCCACCCGCCCGCGGCCTAGATTTAACACGCGACCACCCGGCTCCCGCCGCCGGCCGCCTGGACCCACGCGGCCCTCCGACAGGTATTTAAAAATAATTTTTTTTTGAACACTAGGTCTTACTTTCGGGGGATGTCTTACATTAGCCGACCCCCCCTAAAATTCCCACTACGTCTTACTATCAGGGGTGTCTTACTATCGGGGAAACACGGTAGCAGAGGCCATTCCCTAAGTCAACTTGATTCATAGCAGTTAATAGACTTCTCCTCCAAAAACTTATCAATCTTTTTTAAACCCAGCTATACATAACTATATAAAGCCCTGATGCAGCTTATGATTAGGCAAAACTCGGCCTGAGTTGGCCACTGTGGATTATATTTTTCTTGTTTGGTCATTTTGGAATTTACACGGTTTCATCTGTGATCTCCATAATAAATATTTTCTAAGAAAACTGAGATGACTGGTCTACGCATTTTACTGGCTTCCTGCCACAATATTCCTAGACACTGGTATAAATAGTGTAAACTATAAAATCCTATTATATTATGACTAATAACATAGGGAAGGTTTTGTACTGCAGCTGGGAGCTGCGCTCACTCAAGATCCCCGGGTGAATTCTGAGTTCTTAGAACTGGTTCCTGCACTTTGCCTGTTCCTTCTCTTTTCAGAAACTGCTTCAGTGCCCCTATTTCTTTTTCGACTTGGTTTACATCCACAACGGTGCTGAGGAGAAGGAGGATGAAATGAGCTGGAAGGTAGGGACTTAGTATAGATCTCTGCACATGGGAAGAGGGGATCCTAACTAGTGTTATGTGGATAACTTATACTTGTCTAAAATGGAATATTAAAATAAGGGGTACTGTTTGGGTGGGGGAGGGGTTAGTCACATGAACTCTTGTCCTGTTCATACCCCGATCAGTCCAAACAAGTAGGTTTTGCATCCCTTCCAGCAGATGGAGGCAGAGAATAAAAACAGATTTTCATGCATTGCTACATAAACGAGAGCGCCACCTGCAGTCTTGCAGTATTTCTGTCTCCAGCAGATGGTAGAGGTGTAAAACCTGCAGTCTGGGGTTCTGGAAGAGTTTAAAAAAAAAAAAATGGAGATGAGAGGATCTGGCTCCCTAAGGTGCTAGGTTCCTTCATGGGCCATCCCTTAAGTCGAGCGGGGTGGCTGGTGATCCCTGGCTGTCTCAGCCCAAAGTAAGCAGAGGACTTGAAAGTCAGGGGTGCTGGCTCCCTCAGTCCCTTTTGGATCCCCTTCATCTGTTACTGGCTGCAAGACTCTGGGACGTATCCCCTTATTGTCATCTTAAATTTAAGACTGCTGCCTTACTTTTTTTTTTTTTTTTTTTTTAAGCAAGTAGTAAGTGAAGCAGTGATCGGCCAGTGCTTGTGACGTGTTGGTTCTGTTAGTACTGAAACAGGGTGAGGAGAGAAGCCGCAGCTGTACACCTGAGGTCCAGGAGAGCTCGGCGGACCTTTGTGCAGGCATTGCGCTGCATGTCCAGGAGAGCGCAATGGGTATTGTGTGCGATTGGTGCGGAGTGCGTTGGGAGGCTGGGTTCCTCTACCTGGGGACCGCGAGGGATCTCGGAGGTTGTGCGCTGTTGGCATGGCGCATGTGTGAGGGCAACATGGCGCCAACCGTGCAATGTGCCACATCTTACAGGCCCTGCGGAGAATGGTGTTCGCGCCTGAATGCATGCGCGCTCTGTCCCACTTGTTCCTCTAGGGGCGGAGGCAGCTCCTAAGGGGGCAGCAGGCAAGCATTTCACCCTTCGGGCGCCGGCAAGAAGGCCACCAGAAATAAGGAGGCGGCAGCCATCTTGTCTGTATGTGGTAGGAGGCAAACGAAGACCAGGGAGGACTGGGAGAGCAGGGAAGAGCCAGCTGAGGAGCTTGCTGAGGTGGCCAGTGATTCAGAGCAGTCTTTTTCCCACTGAGGTTTGTACTGCTCCTGCATAAGGCTTATTTAGGCAGGTGGGGGAAAGAGGTGATGCGCCTGTGTGGCTCACTAAGGTGGGCATGTGGGAGACTCACAGATGAGAAGTCCATCTCTGCACACTGGAGGAGCCCTCCAGGTGCTGTTAATCTGAGAGAGTGTCCTGGGGCATGAGGTTCCAGATGTGCATCTGTTCCAGTGGTGAAAGGTCTGTTCCAGGAGAGGAGTTGCTTCCCCTCAGGTTCTTGATGAGCTAGGAATCGAGATTATGCTTCAGGAGTCGGGTAGTGAAGGCCTATTTAGGCAGGTGGTCTTCGAGCAGCGATTGGCGGTAGCCTGACACAGAGCTGGTTTAGGCAGGGTACAGAAGGATCAGGAAAAAGGTTCTATGCAGGCGGCCCAGTTGGAGGTGGCCTATGAGGCGTGTTCGCTATACGTTTTGGTCTGCACATCTACCAGAAGCAAGGTCTCAGCAGTTGCAGCTTGCAGACTCCTGTGGTTGTGAAATTGATCAGTGGATTTGTGGTCTAAAACACAGCTCTATAATCTCCCTTTTTAAGGGGAAGCTGATGCCACATGGGGGAGTGAAAGGGGAATTAGTTGCTGGAGGATAAAAGGGTGGCAAGATAATGTGTCCGTCCTGTTTTTCAGGATATGAGGAGGTTTTCAGCCTTGGGACAGAAACAATCTTCTGGAAGATGGCAGGCTTTTTGGGGGTGCCTGTAGACACCCCCCCCCCCCCCCCCGGAGGTTTTTCTTTCCAGTCAGGAGACCGGAGGAGAAAAGCCTTCACAATGAAGCCAGAATGGGCCGCTCTGCTGCTGAAGCTGTATCGTTGGCATTAACCCACTTGTACGGGGAGTGGATCAAAGCCATGTTGGACCAGTGGATCTTGGAGAGACAGTTGGGCTTGGAGGAGATGACGGTCAGTTGCGCTTGAAAAGTTTCTTAGCTAATCAGAGAAGCCATCATGGAGTCTCATTGCACATCCCGAGGCGAGCGAGAGGCAGTTCAGGATACTCTGCAATGTTTGCAGAAGCTAGATGCAAATGGTTTTAGTCCCGCCAACAGAATGGAGACTGGAGACACTTGATGTATTCGTAGTTCCCAAGAAGGAGGGTACTTTTCCAGCCCTTTCTGGTTCTCCAGATGGTCTATACAGCACTGCGAGTTCCACGTTTTGTGGACGGGGATGGCGGAGGAGAGCTTTCCTGCTAGCATTGGATCTGGTGGAGCCCTATTCATATATTCCCTTAAACGTGGAGCATCAGATGTTTCTGAGGTTCATGGTATTAGGGTAGCTTTTCCAGAGTTTGGTCTTTCTCTTTTTTGGCTACCAACAACACTGCAGACTTGAATGAAGGGGGGGATGGTGGTGGTGGCGGCAGCCATGAGAAAAGAAGGGATTTTAGTTCATCCTCATCTGGTCGACTGGTTCATCAGTGTGTAGTTGGAGGAGAAATGTGGTCGGGCGATTTGGCAGGTCATGAAGAGGTGGTGATCCTTGGCTGAGGGATAAGCCTGGAAAAGTGTCATCTGGTGCCAGCCCAGTCATTGGAATACCAGGGGGTATTGTTCAATGCCTGGTTTGGGTATTTCTTTCTTCAGAGGGAGTAGCAAAGTTGCAGGCACAAGTGACTAGTCTTATTGCTCCTCTCAGTTCTCAAGGTCTGGGATTATTTGCAGGTCCTGATCTCCATGGCTCCCATGCTAGTTTGATTCCACAGGCATTTGCTCATGTGCAATCCCTCCTGAGGGTGTGTTTGGCCCGTTGGCCATTGCCAGTGCAGGTAGATTTCAGATCCAGGCTCTTGTGATGGTTTTCTTGCTACAAATTGGGGAAAAAGGGGGTAGATCTGGAGGCTTCAGACTTGGTGGTGCAGACCTCAGATGCCAGCCTCAGATTGGGAAACGGTCTGTCAGAAGCGGATAGCTCCAAGGTCTTTGGTTGCCAACAGAAGCGACCTGGTCAAACGGTTCGCAGGGCGGCATTGTTGATCCCTCCTCAGGTCCGAAGAAGGACGAGAGTCGTCTTGGACAGTGAAACAATGGTGTATATCATTCGTCCAGGAGGGACGAGGAGTCATGGGATGGCTCTAGAGACCTAGGAGGAATGGCCATGGCGTCCATGATTTGTGGATCTGGTGCATCTCGCATTAGGCGTACTGCTCAGGTTGGCTCATCGGCAGAGCTTACCTCGATAAGGACCCATCTGGATCGGACAAGTCACTTTTTTTTTTTTTTTCTTACGGCTTGGCTTTTGAGAGAAGGTGTTTATAGCCAGAAGGATGCTCGGAGCTGGTTGTTTGACACTCTGCTTCTCTGGAAGGTGTTTGAATCCAGGTGTATGGAAGAAGATCTGGAGTGTGGGGACTGTTCTTGGGTCTTGCCCTTTTTTGTTACAACAGGTTTTGTCAAACAGACTAGCCTGTATTTCACTTTAGGCGGCCTTGGCTCAAGCGCTTGTGTCCTTAGATTCATTAGTCGTGTCCGAAGTGGACCTTAACTTGGTTCTGCAGATGCTGTGTGGATCTCCATTGGCGCCTTTGCAGAGGGCGTCAAAGGATCTCTTTGAACGTAGTTCTGGTGGCCATTGGTTCAGTCAGGTGGATTTCGGAGATTCAGGCTTGGTCCTGTAGAGCTTCTTTCTAGCAGATTGCTGTGAAAGTATGACGCTGAGTACAGTTCCCTCTGTTTTACCGAAGGTTGTCTCCTCATTTCATGTTAACAAGATGGTGGAGCTTCCAAAGTTTCTAACTTTATCATTGGATGCGCCACATGCAAGGGAACTTATTTGGATGTTTGTCGGATTCTGTCGTCCTTACGATCCCTAACAGTTTTTCGTCAGGCAGATCATCTCAGGCAGACCCAAGAACAGTGGAGTGAAAAGAGAATGGAAGGCACTACAGCCATGTTCTTTTGTTAAAGGGGTATATTTTTTTTTTGGCTTATTTCTGTAAAGATCGAACAGCCTTAGAAGGGTTACGAGCGCATTTTCTAGAGTGCAAGCAGCCTCCTGGGCAATGTGTCATTTTGGTGTTGCCTCAAGGGATATGTAGAGTTGTGACTTGGCCTTCGTGTCTCACTTTCACCAGATATAACTGAGTGAATATTCGTGTGCCAGAAGACGCTATGTTTGGTGAAGGTGTTTTGCAAGCAGGTCTTTCAGGTTCCTGCCCAATGAAGGGGAGCTTGGGTACATCCCACTTGTCTTGACTGAATTGGGGTATGAACAGGAAAGGAAAATTTGGTTCTTACCTGCTAATTTTCATTCCTGGACTACCACATCAGTCCAGAGGCCCATCCCCTTGGTTCCGAAAGACAAGACAATTGAAGCTGCAGTTAGGTCTAATTCAGAGCTTTCTATCTGTTATTACATTGATCTGATGTGTTGAACCATAGAGCTAACCAGTTTTTTTTTGGTTCCTGTATTGGTTGTTGGGTTTCAGTTCAGGTGGCTCCAGCCCAGGATTCTGGATTTGCCCTTGCAAGGAAAGCTCGCATTTTTAAAGGGAAGTTTGAGTTGGAGAGTTTTCTTCCTGTAGGTGGGCATGAATACAGGTCAGTACTGAGGGATTGCTGATAGCACTCTGTTATATAGCAGTGCCTGAAAAAGTTTTTATTCTCTGCCGCCATCTGCTGGTAGGGATGCAAAACCCACTTGTTTGGACTGATCTGTGGTATTCCAGGAACAAAGATTAGCAGGTAAGAACCACTTTTCCTTTTTGGTCAGGTAAAGATCCTGATTGAGTCAATCAGAATGTACTGTTTTAATTAAGGATGTGCATTTATTTCAGAGTTATGAGGAGACTTTATAGTACATGCATTTAAAAAAAAAAAAAAAGGATAGTGTGCACATAACTCGTGCTATTAAAAGTACATGCATACTATCAGTTATGCATGTACTATAAGTCCAGGAGTTGCATGCACATCCCTAGCTTTAATATAAGGGTTCATCTGTTTAATAGCAGTATTTTTTGCCGTATGGTCAGCCCTAGGTTTTAAATGTATATCTTGTGTAGAAACAGTTTTGTCAGTTATGTAGGAATCTCATTTTTTTTCCATTACAAGGGTAAGCAACAACATTTATATCCCATATTTACAATATCTCTGTCCTCTGCCTGCAGGACATGTACAGTTTCTTTGGGAGCCTGGACACAAAGGGCACAAATTATAAATATGAAGTATCTTTAAACAACCCAGCAGTGGAGCTGCACAACTGCATGGCCAAGCTGCTGGCCCACCCCCTGCAGCGACCATTCCAGACTCATGCGGCTTACAGCCTGCTGGAGGAGGAAGAGCAGCAGCCCACGGAAAGTGAAGCCACTGTGTAACAAACGGACTCTGAAGCTACCGCTGGGGTTTCTTCCTAGAGGATCTCATCCTGGTCTATTTCAGCTTGACTTCCGCTGCAGTACACTTTATAATGGAAGTGTGGTGTTTTGACACCCAGTGCCCCTCTGCTATCCGAGAAACACAAAAACATTATAGTAAGCCATATGGTCTTATCTAGTGTGTCCATGCATATCCTGATGCTGGAACACCCCCCCCCCCCCCCCCCCCCCCCACGCAGCTCTGCCAATGCACCTCACTTCTCCACTGCAGCACCCATTGCTATCTCAGCACTAAGGCCCGCACGCAGCTCTGCCAATGCAGTTCACTTTTGCCCTGCAGCAGCCCCTGCTATTCTAGTACCAAGGTCCCCCTCTCAGCTCTGCAAGTGCATCTTCTACCTGTTCCGCCACGCACCTGATATTTCAGTACTGAGACCCACAGACAGAACACTGCCAATGCACCTCGTACCTGCTCTGGAGCACCTCCTGCTGGCTCAGTGTGGTATTTCTCTAAATTAGACGACCAGCTCTCTCAAACCAATCAACAGGGTGCAAAAGAACTTAAGAATATCAGAACAGAAGCAATGCCATGCTGAGTCGGTAGTCACCCTCTTTTTATTTACCATTATGACCGTAGGAAGAATAACTTGTTTTGTCTGCTTGTAAAATAATATTTGGTTAACTTTTTTGAAACAGAAGGCATTGGTTCTATAATTAAAAATATCATTTTTGTAAAATGACTTTTTGTTAATCACCTTCCCACATACCTTTAACAAGCAGTCTGTAACGTAGGGGGAAAACCATGTTTTTGGATATAGAGAACTGGAGTTTTTGCAGCTTCCAATACTGTTTTAAAGGACCAGCCAAAGTTCAGTGGCAGAACCTGAGCCTTTGAGATCACATAGGCCCAGTCCCATATGTGCCTGGGTTGCTAGAGGACACCTTTTTATGTATGGAGAATGTCGTGAGGGTGAGCATTCCCAAAATAGTGGTGGTTGGGCTACCCCCCCCCCCCCCCCCCCCCCCCCCCCAGGGATTGTTGGTACTCCTGAGAAAGCTGCTGGTGTGCATAACCCAGTGATTTTCAAATGGATTCATTGAGACGGGTATTTTCCCAAAGAGTTTCATGTCTAGCTGAGATGCAGAGGGAGATCTTGCTGTTAAGGTGTGTGGAATGTTTCTACAGGTCCAGCAGACTCTTTAGAATCTCTAAGGGACTGTCGAGGCAGTTTGGAGAGAGACAACTAAAATGATGCAGGGCCAGGCCCAAAAACCGTTATGAGATTAACAGACATACCAAGTCTTGTGCATTAATTTGAGGGGCTCTCTCACAATATGTTTTCTTCTTGCGCATTTGGCCACCAAGAGCAGGGTGGTAAAACTATTAGTGCAAGCCCCTGCCTGCTGGCGGCCATAAAAAAAAAAAAAAAAGAGGCCAGACAGGGTCAAGGCAAACCCCATCCTGCTATGGCCCAAAAAGGAACCAGCAGGGCCACGATGGGTCCTATCCTGCCAAGGCCCAAAGAGCGGCCCGGTGGGGCTGCAGTAGACCCAATCTCATTGCAGTCGGGAGAGACACTGAGGTGTGTTTGAGTGAGAGCTTGGGTGGGGGGGTATGAGAGCATGGGTATATATATATGTGTGTGTGTGTGTGAATGACAGAGGTGAAAGTTCTGAGCCAATTTCCCTGCCCCTCCCCTCCCCACTAATCCACAATAATCGCAGGGTGACTGAAAATCAAAAGTTCCCAGGTATGGAGAAAGGAAGATTCCTTATCAGGCCGATACAGTACAGTGTGCTCCACCGGAGCGCACTGTTAACCTGCATTTGGACGTGCGTTTTTGACACGCTAGCTTTACCCCTTATTCAGTAAGGGGTAATAGTGCGTCGAAAACGCGCGTCCAAGCCCCCCGAAACTAATAGTGCCCGCAACATGCAAATGCATGTTGATGGCCCTATTCCCACGCAATTCAGTAAGTAAAATGTGCAGCCAAGCCACACATTTTACTTTAAGAAATTAGCGCCTACCCAAAGGTAGGCGTTAATTTCTGCCAGCGCCGGGAAAGTGCACAGAAAAGCAATAAAAACTGCTTTTTACACCCTCTGATTTAATATCATGGCGATATTAAGTCGGAGGTCCTGAAAGAAAAAAAAATTGGCTCAATTTTGCCGGCGTCCATTTCCAAACCCATGGCTGTCAACAGGTTTGAGAACGAACGTCGGCTGTCAAACTCGCTGTCAGCCACCGCTCCTGTCAAAAAACCGTGGGCCTTCATTTGCATGCGGGCTGATTAATTCGCATGCACAAGAGAGTGGGCACACTCCTGCAACTTTTACCATATCGGCCCATATTTAATTATGGCCTGTTTTGTGTTTGCTAATTTGAAATATATTATTGGTGTGTTTTGTTTAATTTAAAATATTATAGTTTTTAACTTAGATATTATTCCATTCATCTGTGTTGAAATATTGATTCTCTTGATTAATATAGTTTTACTACTATGACTGTTTTTATATTTCTTGATTTTATTGCTTGATTCTTTGAGGAATGGTGCTGTTTGGGGGGGGGGGGGGGGGGGGGGGGGGGGTTTCCATTGTTGCACTGCATATAGAAGTCTGGCTTGTAGTTTCCAGTTCAGTTTTTGTGTCTAGGTTTCTGTTTATAGTTTATTGGGTGAGGGTCTGTCTGTGTTCTGTATATGTGAATGAGGTGAGCTCTTCTGCTAGTGTGTAGTTTCTGTGTGGGGATCTATAGCAGCCTGGTTTGTTCTGATTTCCTAATAGGAGGTGTATTGGTGTTTTAGGGTCTGGTATACATTTGCTTTTTTTTATAGGGTTGTTACTGTTTTGAAAGCTGGCTGTTTTGGTATGGGAGGATTATGATATTGTAATTGAAACTATTTATTCATGGCTTTCTGAGAGCCAAGCCCACATCCAACATGTTTACAATAGGCCTCATGCCAGAATGGGTTCCAAGTATTTTTTTTTTTTTTGCAGGATTTTCTGCTTAGCACCACAGCAGTACATACAATGCTTAATATGTATATTATATTTATATTTTGAATGTCCTTTTTCATGTAAATGTATAATCTTGAATTGGAGAGGACTCAAGGCTGTAAGTTTTTTGCCTAGGTTGCCTTAATGCCCTTGCACTGGCCCTGATCAACAGCCATACACACAGAGAAAGTGCACATGGACTGGGAGGAGCTCTGTGGAGACCTTTTATTATCTAATCTCAGCACACAAGCTTAATTTTAACCAGCTAATTTCAGTTTGTAGACCAATTACTGTATTTTTCGCTCCAAAAGACACACTTTTTTTTTCCCCCCCCCAAAAGTGGGGGGGAAACTTCTCTGCATCTTATGGAGCGAATGTAGCATCTCTCCCTCTGGTGCACAGTCGTCCTCCTCCTCCTCCTAGCTCAGCCCAATCAGTATGGTGGCGCAGGTCAACCATCAGCTGTTCGAACTGCGTGCGCTACGGAGGCCTCTCCAGTTCGAACAGCAGACCAGCAGGGATCTAAAGCTCTGCCGGCAGAAGACGATACATGGCATCAGAGTTAGTACAGGCCATTTCCTTCTCATTTTGTTTAGATATATTAGATGTTTCATGCATTTGACCTGCGTCACCATACTGACTGGGCTGAGTTGGGGGGGAGGAGGAGGGGGACTGCACGAGAGGGAGAGACACCACATTCACTCCAGGGGGAGCTCCATACAGAGCCCATCATGGGGATAGAATTATTTTTTTCTTTTCCGCCTCTAAATCCTAAGTGCGTCTTATGGTCAGCGGCGTCTTATGGACCGCAACATACAGTAGCTTGCCTGGAAACTGGTGCAGAAGCTATTTTTAGGACTTACAGGGGAATGCCCACCGACAGTGTCACGATATAAAATTTGACTTACCGATTTCTAAGATGAATGCTCGATTCTTGACCTAAAAAATGAGCTAGTGAAAGTACCGGTAATATCCCAACAGTATCTCAGAGGTACTGGAAGACCGTTGGGGCAAGTTGCAGTCATCTCTCAACAAAATATAGGAAGCATTCGATAAGCACGCTGCAACAATTTCCAGAGAACAGCGGCACAGAAAATGGCTTCAGATCAGTTCTCGATCCAGCTACAAGTAGTGCGACATGAAGACCACGGACATCAGAACAATATAGGGCGCATAAGACTGCCTGATAGTGAGGTACAGTTAATGCAATTTGTGAGAATATGGCTGTTGGAGACTCTGGGCTTATTGTTGGAGATAGGACACAGTGCCATTGAGCAGGTACATCATGTGCCACACCCCCCCCCCCCCCCCATGCTATGCCCAGGTCTGTAGTGGCATAAATCTTAACTATACAGATGAAGTAAAGATCGTAGTGGTGTATAGGAAATAGACACTGCTTTATAACAACCAAAGTTTTATTATTCAATGATTACTTGTCTAAGGTAATGGAGACTAGATGGTCATTGACTTGAGTAAGCTCAGAGCTGCATCAGAAGGGCATAACATTTATTCTCCAGTTTCCAGCAAAGTTAAAAACATCTCATGGCAGTAGGGAAGATGTGAATCGGAACCAGAATCGGTTCAGATTTCAGTTCCGATGATGGTGCAAGGAAGAGGGATTCAGTTTTGTTAGGAACTGGGGAACCTTTTCGGGAAGTATCCCTATCAATTAAAAAGCAGAATGAAAATACAAACAAAAAACACACTTTGAAATGTTTGTATGCTAATGCTAGAAGTCTAAGAAGTAAGATGGGAGAATTAGAATGTATAGCAGTGAATGATGACATAGACTTAATTGGCATCTCAGAGACATGGTGGAAGGAGGATAACCAATGGGATAGTGCTATACCAGGGTACAAATTATATCGCAATGACAGAGAGGAGCACCCAGGAGGTGGTGTGGTGCTTTATGTCCGGGATGGCATAGAGTCCAACAGGATAAACATCCTGCATGAGACAATGCAAAATTGAATCTTTATGGGTAGAAGTCCCTTGTGTGTCAGGGAAGACTATAGTGATAGGAGTATACTACCGTCTACCTGGTCAAGATGGTGAGACTGACACTGAAATGCTAAGAGAAATTAGGGAAGCTAACCAAAGTGATAGTGTGGTAATAATGGGAGACTTCAATTACCCCAATATTGACTGGGTAAATGTATCATTGGGACATGCTAGACAGATAACATTCCTGGATGGAATAAATGATAACTTTATGGAGCAATTGGTTCAGGAACTGACGAGAGAGGCAGCAATTTTAGATCTAATTCTCAGTGGAGCACAGGACTTGGTGGTGGGGCCGCTTGGCAATAGTGATCATAATTTGAATTAATGACTGGAAGAGGAACAGTATGCAAATCCACGGCTCTCGTGCTACACTTTCAAAAGGGAAACTTTGATAAAATGAGAAAAATTGTTAGAAAAAAACTGAAAGGAGCAGCTACAAAAGTAAAAAAAGGTGCAAGCGGTGTGGTCATTGTTAAAAAATACCATTCTAGAAGCACAGTCCAGATGTATGCCACACATTAAGAAAGGTGGAAAGAAGGCAAAACGATTACTGGCATGGTTAAAAGGGGAGGTGAAAGAAGCTATTTTAGCCAAAAGATCTTCATTCAAAAATTGGAAGAAGGATCCAACAGAAGAAAATAGGATAATGCATAAACATTGGCAAGTTAAATGTAAGACATTGATAAGACAGGCTAAGAGAGAATTTGTAAAGAAGTTGGCTGTAGAGGCAAAAACTCACAGTAAAAACTTTTTTAAATATATCCGAAGCAGAAAGCCTGTGAGGGAGTCAGTTGGACCGTTAGATGATCGAGGGGTTAAAGGGGCACTTAGTGAAGATAAGGCTATCGCGGAAAGATTAAATGATTTCTTTGCTTCAGTGTTTACTGAAGAGGATGTTGGGGAGGTACCGGTACTGGAGAAGGTTTTCATGGGCAATGATTCAGATGGACTGAATCAAATCACGGTGAACCTAGAAGATGTGGTAGACCTGATTGACAAACTGAAGAGTTTGGACTGGATGGTATACACCCCAGAGTTCTGAAGGAACTAAAAAATGAAATTTCAGACCTATTAGTAAAAATTTGTAACTTATCATTAAAATCATCCATTGTACCTGAAGACTGGAGGATAGCAAATGTAACCCAAATATTTAAAAAGGGCTCCAGGGGCGATCCGGGAAACTACAGACCCGTTAGCCTGACTTCAGTGCCAGGAAAAATAGTGGAAAGTGTTCTAAACATCAAAATCACAGAACTTATAGAAAAGACATGGTTTAATGGAACAAAGTCAGCATGGCTTCACCCAAGGCAAGTCTTGCCTCACAAATCTGCTTCACTTTTTTGAAAGAGTTAATAAACATGTGGATAAAGGTGAACCGGTAGATGTAGTATACTTGGATTTTCAGAAGGCGTTTGACAAAGTTCCTCATGAGAGGCTTCTAGGAAAAGTAAAAAGTCATGGGATAGGTGGCGATGTCCTTTCGTGGATTGCAAACTGGCTAAAAGACAGGAAACAGAGTAGGATTAAATGGACAATTTTCTCAGTGGAAGGGAGTGAGCAGTGGAGTGCCTCAGGGATCTGTATTAGGACCCTTACTTTTCAATATTTATAAATGATCTGGAAAGAAATACGACTAGTGAGAGAATCAAATTTGCAGATGATACAAAATTGTTCAGAGTAGTTTAAATCACAAGCAGATTGTGATAAATTGCAGGAAGACCTTGTGAGACCGGAAAATTGGGCATCCAAATGGCAGATGAAATTTAATGTGGATAAGTGCAAGGTGATGCATATAGGGAAAAATAACCCATGCTATAGTTACACAACGTTAGGTTCCATATTGGGTGCTACTACCCAAGAAAGAAATCTAGGCATCATAGTGGATAACACATTGAAATCGTCGGTTCAGTGTGCTGCGGCAGTCAAAAAGCAAACAATGTTGGGAATTTATTAGAAAGGGAATGGTAAATGAAACGGAAAATGTTATAATGCCTCTGTATCGCTCCAGGGCGAGACCACACCTTGAATACTGTGTACAATTCTGGTCGCCGCATCTCAAAAAGATATAATTGCGATGGAGAAGGTACAGAGAATGGCTCCCAAAATGATAAGGGGAATGGAACAGCTCCCCTATGAGGAAAGACTAAAGAGGTTAGGACTTTTCAGCTTGGAGAAGCGACGGCTGAGGGGGGATATGAGAGAGGTCTAGAACGGGTAGATGTGAATCGGTTATTTACTCTTTCGGATAATAGAAAGACTAGGGGGCACTCCATGAAGTTAGCATGTGGCACATTTAAAACTAATTGGAGAAAGTTCTTTTTCACTCAACGCACAATTAAACTCTGGAATTTGTTGCCAGAGGATGTGGTTAGTACAATTAGTATAGCTGTGTTTGAAAAAGAATTGGATAAGTTTTTGGAGGAGAAGTCCATTACCTGCTATTAATTAAGTTGACTTAGAAAATAGCCACTGCTATTACTAGCAATGGTAACATGGAATAGACTTAGTTTTTGGGTACTTGCCAGGTTCTTATGGCCTGGATTGGCCACTGTTGGAAACAGGTTGCTGGGCTTGATGGACCCTTGGTCTGACCCAGTATGGCATGTTCTTAGAGAGAACGCAGGAAGCTCCACCGACTGGTTAACATGAAAGGAAGAAACAACCTTCGGCAAGAAGGAAGGAACAGTTTTGAGAGAAACCCCCAAATCAGGGCTTTGGGCTTTCCGCCAGGACAACGCTTGGATCTCAGATACCCGTTGAGCGAAACAGATAGACACTAGAAAGACAGTCTTAAGTGTAAAATCCTTGAGAGTAGCCTGACGGAGAGGTTTGAACGGAGCCACACAGAGAGCCCGAAGGACTAAATTGAGACTCCAGGACTGACAGGTGGACAGGATGGGCGGCCTCAAATGCTTGGCGCCCTTCAGGAACCGAACAACGTTCGGGTGAGATGCCACAACGTGACCTTCCACTCGACCTAAAAGAGAGCCGAGAGCGGGCACTTGGACGCACAATGAGCTGAAGGAAAGACCCTTCTGAAGGACAGAAAGAACTACCGAGACCGGGGCTGAGCATGCCAAAACACCCGATTCATCCCATACATTCTCTAAAACTTTCCAAATGCATACATAAGGCAAAGAAGTAGATGTCTTACAAGCCCGAAGGAAGGTGGAGATAATGTCTTCCTTATATCCTTTCTGTTTCAGTCTTCTCCGTTCAAAAGCCAGGCTCCTAGACAAAAGCGATCCACCTGGTCAAAAATTTCGGTACCCTGAGGTAGCAGGTGCGGGAGATGGCCAAGACAAAGGGGCCTGTCCATCCCCAGATTTACCAGATCTGCGAACCATGGTCTGCGGGGCCATGCGGGTGCCACCAGGATGACCGGTCCCTTGTGAAGTTCTATTCTTTGGAGAACTTTGCCCATGAGAGGCCAAGGAGGAAACACGTACAGGAGGACGTTGTGGGGCCAGGGGAGAGCCAGAACATCCACTCCCGCCAAACAGTGCTTCCTCCAGCGGTTGAAGAATCTTTTGGCTTTGGCATTGCTTAAGGTTGCCATGAGGTCCAGGTGAGGGGGACCCCACCTGCTGATGATCAGAATCTTTTGGCTTTGGCATTGCTTAAGGTTGCCATGAGGTCCAGGTGAGGGGGACCCCACCTGCTGATGATCAGATCCATCGCTCCGTCCGTGAGCTCCCACTCGCCCGGATCGAGACGCTGGCGACTCAGGAAATCGGCTTGCCATGCTCCTTGTCCACTATGTGGGAGTCTGAGGCACTCCAGGTGACGCTCCGCCCAGGCAAAGAGCCGGCTGGCTTCCAGGGCCACCAGGCGACTCCGGGTGCCCCCCCTGCCGATTGAGATAAGCTACCGTGGTGGAGTTGACTGAGAGGACTCACACCGCCTTGCCGCGGAGCACAGGGAGAAAAACTTGGAGAGCCAGACCGGCCACCCAGGCCTCCAGGCGATTGATGTGCCAGCGCGATTGGACTGGAGACCAGTATCCCTGTGTGGTCTGTGACTGGCAGACTGCTCCCCAGCTGGAAAGACTGGCATCCGTAGTGACTATAAACCACAGCAGAGTCAGAAGGGGCATCCCCCTCAAGAAGGTGCGGCAGCGATAGCCACCACTGTATGTCGACGCTGGTAGAGGCCGAAAGCGGGAGTATCGTTTGAAACTGTTCTGACACCGGCTGCCAGCGGGATAGCAAAGCTTTCTGTAATGGTCGCATATGCGCAAAGGCTCAGGGAACCAGGTCGATGGTGGAAGCCATGGTCGCCAGGACCTGGAGGTAGTCCCATGCCGTAGGAAGCGGGAGCGAGAGAAGGTTGCTCACTTGATCCATAAGCTTGAGTGCCCGAGCATGTGGCAGGAACACCTTGCCGACCCGCGTATCGAAGCGTGCCCCCAGAAATTCCAACACTTGGGAAGGCTGTAGGTTGCTTTTGGGGAAATTGACTATCCACCCGAAAAAGGTAAGGAGAGCAAGAACCTGGTCGACTGCCTGCCGACAGAGAATCTCTGACTTGGCCCGCACAAGCCAGTCGTCCAGGTAAGGATGGACCAGGACTCCTCCTCGTCAGAGGGCGGCCGCCACCACCACCCTAACCTTGGTGGAAGTGCGCGGTGCAGTGGCTAGGCCAAATGGCAGCGCCCAGAACTGAAAATGCTGGTCCAGGATGTGGAAGTGAAGGTACAAATGTGATGCTCGTGACAAATTGGGATGTGTAAATAAGCCTCCCTCAAGTCGAGAGAGGCCAGATATTCGCTGGAGTGAACAGCCGCTATGACCACCTCAAGGTCTCAATCTGAAAATGTGGCACCTTGAGGGCCTGGTTGACTCTTGAGGTCCAAGATTAGACAGAAGGAACTGTCCTTTTTTGGTACTATGAAGTAGATGGAATACTGGCCGGCGCCAAGTTCTTCCGTCGGGACTGGGGCAATGGCCCCCAGCCCCTGGAGCCTAGTGAGAGTTTGACCCACGGCAGCCCACTTCAGACATCCGCAAGGAGAGACTGTGTGCAGATGCAGCAGATCTCGAGCAAATTCTAAAGCGTCACCATTTCTTATCTCGAGGACCCACTGGTCTGACATAAGGTTGGCCCATTCCTTGTAAAAGAGGGAGAGACGACAACCGTGGTTGGGAACGGAGGACTGGGCTGGCCGAATCTCATTGGGAAGCTGGCTTCGGCATGGGATGCTCAGGAGCCCCATCTCGGAAGAACCGGCGACCTCGAAAGGACTGAGACCAAGATTGTGATCTGGAGGGATAACCTCTAGAGGACACACCTCGTGCCTGAGCATTATATCTATGCTGGCTCCTGAAGTGGGAACGTGAAGGAACAAAAGCTCTTGACTGTTTCGGATGGTTCTCAGGCAGCTTATGAACCTTGTTCTCACCCAAGGAATTAATAAGCTGCTCAAGGTCCTCGCTGAAGAGCAACTTACCCTTAAAAGGCAGAGTGCCCAGTCTCAAAAAAGATATAGTTGCGATGGAGAAGGTACAGAGAAGGGCAACCAAAATGATAAAGGGGATGGAACAACTTCCCTATGAGGAAAGACTAAAGAGGTTAGGACTTTTCAGCTTGGAGAAGAGACGACTGAGGGGGGATATGATAGAGATGTTTAAAATCATGAGAGGTCTAGAACGGGTAAATGTGAATCTGTTATTTACTCTTTCGGATAGTAGAAAGACTAGGGGGCACTCCATGAAGTTAGCATGGGGCACATTTAAAACTAATCGGAGAAAGCTCTTTTTCACTCAATGCACAATTAAACTCTGGAATTTGTTGCCAGATTATGTGGTTAGTGCAGTTAGTGTAGCTGTGTTTAAAAAAGGATTGGATACGTTCTTGGAGGAGAAGTCCATGAACGGCTATTAATCAAGTTTACTTAGGGAACAGCCACTGCTATTAATTGCATCAGTAGCATGGGATCTTCTTACTGTTTGGATAATTGCCAGGTTCTTGTGGCCTGGTTTTGGCCTCTGTTGGAAATAGGATGCTGGGCTTGATGGACCCTTGGTCTGACCCAGCATGGCAATTTCTTATGTTCTTATGAGAATTGGAAGATGGATCCGCCGACCAATTGCGTAACCAGAGGAGCCGTCTGGCCCAGACTGCCGAAACCATCGCCTTTGCTTGGATGCGGAGGAGGTCGTACAGAGCATCCGCCCCATATGCTATGGCGCCTTTCAACCGTTCAGCCTGCTCCGCCTCTGCAGACGGGAGGTCCTGGGGGCCGAGCAATTGTTGGACCCACCTAAGGCTTGCCCGTTGCATGAGACTGCTGCAGATCGTCTCCCGAACTCCTCGGGCCCGAACCTCGACAATAGTTTGAGATGGAATTCGAGCTTGCGATCCTGCACATCCTTCAAGGCCTATGCTCCTACCACTCGAATAGTGGTGTGCTTGATAACAGCGGAGATTGAAGACTCCGCTGTGGGAATTTTCAGCATTTCTAGGCAGTCCTCAGGGAGAGGATAGAGCTTGTCCATGGCTCTCCCTAGGCGAAGCCCCGCCTCAGGAGCTTCCCATTCCCGGAGGAGCAGCAACTTGTGCATAGGATGGAAGGGAAAAGCACAGGTGCGAGCTCTAAGTCCCGCCAGGACCGGGTCTATATGCGCCAGCAGCGAGAGTATCCGCCGGGGCCCCTCAATCCCTAACTCCTGAAGAACAAAGGCAATGAGAGGCTCCAGTTCTTCCTTCTGAAATAAGCATAGCACCCAGGGGTCATCCCCTTCTGGGGTGGGGGTGGGGAGGGGGGGGGGCGGCATCCCTGCCAAATCCGCATCCTGGACCAGAGGAGCCAGGGGGCGCCCCCAGCACCATCTGGACCTTGACCCGCGGGAGCGAGTGGAGGATTCATCTGCGGAATCTTGGCAGGGAGAGGACCTGAGGGAGGGTCCTCCTCCTGCAAACTGGCCAACTAGGATTTGTGCATTAAGAGCACAAACTCAGGAAAACTGTGGCCTAGACTTAGGGGGGGGGGGGGGGGTCAGGGACCATGTCCTGGGGCTCAAATCGGGGAAGGGGGGGTGGAGAACCCAACAAAATCGACTCTACTCCCTCCTGCAGTCCCAAATCGGGAGCTGCTGAGACTCCCAAGATGGCCGATGTTCCTGTGGTTTGCTGACCCGGGAACGGCCTGGCCTTGCGGTGGGAGGAGCAACCCCGAGTTTGTGTTTTAGTCGCTGCCGGGGAGGGACCTTCCCCACCCGGCAGACATCCAGAACAAAGACTCACCGAGGGCTCTCCACAGCGAGGTAGCAGTGAGAACGCGGCATGCTTACTGAAGAGGAGCCGCGAGCAGGGAAGAAATCAGCTGAGCTGTGCTGCCGGGAGGAGCGGGTGCAGAGGATCCTGGGAAAGAGGTGTCCCGCAGCAAAGGCAGCCAGGTAGGGGGGGGAAGTGACTGGACCACAAGTTTCACCCTACAGGCTCACCAGGAAAAGGGCCTAGGCTGTGTAACACAAGAGGCAAGCCCCCCTAGGCCCTGCAAGAGCGAGGAGACAGTGCTGTCTCCTGACAAGAAAAAATTAGAGCCAATTCTTTTTTTTTTAAACTGAAACAACTTAAAGAGTACTTACTTGATCCTGATAGACGTGCCAATACAGTAAAAATCGCGGGCGAGTGCACAGGACACTCTCCTGTGCGGGTGATACAGTAAATTAATTTATTTAATTAGGCCGGCGGTAAAAAGAGGTGCTAGGGACACTAGCGTGTCCCTAGCGCCTCTTTTCGGACAGGAGCGGCGGCTGTCAGCGGGTTTGATAGCTGACGCTCAATTTTGCTGGCGTCTGTTCTTGAGCCCGCTGACAGCCACGTGTTCGGAAACCGGACACCGGCAAACTTGAGTGTCCAGTTTTCAACCCACGGGCCTATTTCAAACTTTTTTTTTTTTTACTTTTTTTAAACTTTTGGGACCTCCAGCTTAATATCACCATGATATTAAGTCGGAGGGTGCACAGCAAAGCAGTTTTTACTGCTTTTCTGTGCACTTTCCCGGTGCCCAGAGAAATTAGGCAGTAATTTCTGAAAGTAAAATGTGCGGCTTGGCTGCACATTTTACTTACTGAATCACGCGGAAATACCTAATAGACCCATCAGCATGCATTTGCATGTTGCGGGCGCTATTAGGTTTGGGGGGGTTGGACGCGCTATTACCCCTTACTGAATAAGGGGTAAAACTAGCGCGTCAAATGTACATCCAAATGCTGGCTAACAGTGTACTCCGTCCTGAAAGAGAGTAGAAAGGTACCCCGCAGGGAAAGGGTTAACTAGCAAAGATCAGGGATCTGCAGCGTGAGCTGTCCTAGCTGCTGGAGACAGACAAATAGTGAAGGGTTGCAGGGTAGGCTCTGTCCTGATATAGGATACCCTTTCAGTTTTGCTCTGTCTCCATCCGCTGGACAGGAGGCTTAACCCACGGTCTGGACTGATCATCGTACGTATAGGGAACCAGCTTTTGTTAAGTAATATAGATATTTCTATTTCCTCAAGGTAGTGGATTGGATCTTAACTTTGAGGACTAAATACATTATTGACAAAAAATTGTATTTCCTGATTTTTTATTTTTTTTGTATAAGTATTTTGAGAATGTCATGTTTTTCTATTAAAGTGTTAATTCTTGAAATATGTAATTGGAAATTATAAATTAAAAAAAGAAACATGGGATAACCTGCATCGTGCAGGACATCCTACTTTAACAAGGGTGCTGAGCCGAGTGGATGGACTAGTTGGTCCTTTTCTGCCGTCATTACTCTGTCTGTGTTACTATGTTAATTTCATTCATTGAAGCAGTACATTTCAGGCAGTGGGAGAGACTACGCTTGGTGTCTCTGGATTAAGAACCTAAATTGAGATGCTTTAGATCTAGAAGAGAGGTAGGATTGGATTCAGCTCATCTGAAAAGTATAAATTAAATCCAAGGTGCAAAATTGTTTTCAAAGAATGTTTAATTTAGACCAAGCGGTCATGATGTTAGATTCGAACAACAATACGCTCAGCAACATCCCACCGGGGGCAAATGGAAACAAAAACTAAAAGAATGCAAGAAAACTTTGGGTATGCCCAAAGGATCTGTATCAAATGCTACGAAAGCCAGTGGTTAAGGAGGGCTAACGCCCTGTACAAGGAATGAAAGTGGGCGGACTGGACGAGGCTTGGGCTCCTAGCTGTGTTTCCCCAGCAGCCCCCACAAGCTGTTAGAGGCTCGTTGCAGGTTATGCTAGCACCTCATGTAGAATTACACGGGCCTGAACCGTCCTCTCCCGCTCGCCTTCAGGACTGCTCCTTACCAGCTTGCAGGAACACTTATCGTTGCCCCCCATCTCTCCTGCACGTATTGTTTTGGGGCTTTTATGGATGTTATTGTTATCCGCCCAGATGTTTTGATAGGCGGGATATAAATCATTAAATAAACTGTCTTCAACAACTATGGAGTTTCGTGTCTTTTTTTTTTCTTTTTCAAATAACTATATTTACCAAATACTATTTTGATGGAGGGGGAGAGAGTATACTCAGAAAACAGAACAAGGAGCTATCCAGGGCAATCTCTTCCCGAAACAAAAATGGCGGCCGCGCTCCCCTGCGTCACTTCCGGCGGCTGTAGAGGCGGGAAGTTTGAGAGGTGGTGCTGGGCGGAGGAAGGGCCGGAATCAGTTCCCAATGCGCTCTGGCCCTGAGAAGCACCTTAGCGTAAGCTGAACTACCCGGCGAAGGGCAGAAAAGTGTCGACTACGGTGATCCTGGTTTCCCCATAGGCGGAGAGAGGAGGGGTGACCGGAATCGGATCCTGATGTGCTCTAGTCGGGAGAGGCGCCCTAACATAGGCTGAGCCTCCCGGCGACGGGCAGAAAGCTGTTCGAGTACAGGGACCCATGTTTCAGTATCACTCCCGTTTTCTTTGAGGGGGCGGGAGAGGGAGTCGGGATCTCCAACAAGCCCGGAGGGGGAGAGAGCCGAATCCCTCGGTCCTGTCAGGTGAGCTGGGGGCTGGGGAGAGAGCCGGAATTCCTGGCATTGACAGGTGAGGTGGAGAGAGAGAGAGAGCTGGGTGAACTGGGTCTCCCGGGCGCTAAGGGGAAAATGGGCGAACAAAGAGACAGGTCCCCTGGGCCCTGACAGGTGAGGTAGGGGGTGAGAAGAGAGCTCGTCCCCCAGCCTCTGAAAGGTGGGGAATACGGTGAGAGCCCGGGATGAAAGCTGGCTCCCCAGGGCCCTAAAAGGAGGAGAGGAGTGGGGTGAGAACTGGGTTCCTGGGGGAGCTAAAGCCGGGAACTACAGCCTGAGAGGTAAGGTGAAGTGGGGGTGTGGAGAGAGCCAGGTCCTCTAGTGAGGTATGGGTGGGTAGAGACAGGCTAACACCTCCCACACACCCCCCGGGCTGGAAAAGAGCAAGATCTTCAGTTCTACTGTCTTCTGGACACAATGTGTACTCAGTCGCTGGCCCAAAAGCTGTGCAAGGCACTTGAGGACGAGGATGCAGAGTAAGACCCTTTACATTGTATTAACTCTGTGCTAACCATATCTGAGTGTTTTCTTCCCTAATCCCACCCAACAAGTATCTCTTCAGGAAGTGGGTGAATTGCTGCCAAGAGGGGAGACTTGGAAACAGAGGAGAGAAATTTATAGTCATAGGTGTCGGAACGGAGGGCGTAGCGGGTATAGCAATCCCCCCACCTCAAATTTCTGAGTTCCCATTGCTACTGCTGCTCCTGCCTCTGCCTCAATCCCCTCACTCACCCTCCATGCACTGAAGAGGAGGAGGATCATGGCTTTGCAGTGCTTTGGGTTGCTTCCTCCTTCTCAGCCGCTGGTGCTTGAATGACATCATCAAGCGCCAATACCCAAGGAGGAGGAAGTGGCCTGAGGTACTGCTAAGGCCATGATCTTCCTCTCAAAAATGTGGGCAGAGATGATGATGTGCCCATGGGATTCCCACCCACTGTGGACTGAAGAAAAGTGCAGCAACACTCAGGTCATCCACACTCACAAACCCTTCCTCGTTCCCCTTATTTCCCTTCCATCCTTTTCCTGCTTATTGGGAAGGGAGTTGTGAGGAGAGGGAAGAGAAGGAAAGGGAGAGAGGAGTGGGTGAGAGGAGGAGGGAAAAAAGGCAGTGGGTGAGTGAGGAAAGGGTGAGATGAGAGGGAAGAAAAGGGATTAGGAGTGAGTGGGAGGTAATGAAAGGGGAAAGAGTGCATCAGAGGGGAGGGGGAGTGAGTTAGTGGGAAGGGTGGAAAGTAAGGGGGTGGGTGAGTGAGAGATGAGGATCAGGAGCAGCTTTGGCCCATGTGGCCAGAAGAAAGGAAAAGAAGCAGCATGGGCCTACACCTCGAGAGGAAAGAGGAGCAGCCCCATCGGCTAGCATGGGCTGAAGCTGCCTCAACTTGTGCGTGTGTTAGCTTGTATGTAGGAGAGAACGAACGTGTTAGTGTGTGTCTATGAGAGAGAGAGGGGGCAAAGTTTGTGCACCCCTCTCCTCCCCCAAATAATCCACAACAATCTCAGGGTGACTGGAAATCAAAAGTTCCCAGGTCTGGAGAGCAGCAAATTTCTTTTATCTCTATTAGTTTTAATTATTGGGTGTTATTTGATGAGTCTGTACTTTCAAACTATTTCATTGATTTTTGGGAACTTTTTAAACATTTTTTATATGAGTTTAATTACTGAATGTTCTATTTGTCAGCTGTTTTGAAATATTCTTTTTCTTAGCATATTTTTACTATTATGATTAATGTTTTATATTTCTTAATTTTATTGTTTGATGTTTTATGAGGCATGGTGATATTTCTGTTTTTCCATTGTTGCACTGCATGGTCTGGCTGGTTACGGTTTCCAGTTCAATTCGTACTATAATGTATGAGTAGAAACCTGTATTTGGTGAGGGTCTGTCTCTCTGTTTTGCATGTTTGACCGAGGTGAGGTTTTCTGCGAGCATGAACAGTAGTTTCTCTGTAGGACTCTATAGCAACTTGGCTTGTTCTGTTTTTGTCGTTTTCTCCTTTACCACTATTTCTGTTTTTCTAGCATCAAGCATTTAATTGGTCTGGGAAAGAATAATTTTACTGTCTGATTTATAAGAAAGAATGTATGTAAGATAGAATGAAATTACTTGCTAATGTAAAGTAAAAAATTGGCAGTGGGAACATGAGTGGAGTTGGAGGCGGAGCTTGATTTATCCCCCCCCCCCCCCCCCCCCAAAGGAAAAGGCAATCTGCTGCCCCTGTTATACTAATACCTGGCAACCTGCCCAGTGTGAAGCTGAGCAAATGTGCAGGAAACCACTGGCTAACAGATAAAACATGCCTAGACTTGTTTGGAAGCCCAAGCAGAAAATGATCCAATTTAAGCCTGAACATTCATGAGCAAAGCAAGTTTTGCCCTGAGTTGGGGGGGCCTGAGATTGCACAATATGTGGCTACAGATTGGCAGATGGGGTGGACCTGGTGGTGCTCCTTACCTGCCCAAATTCTCTGTGCTTCTGTAGTGTGTTAACAAGAGCGATTGCAAAGATGTTCAACGTTGTCCCAAGCCATTTGTGTTTTAATAACATTCCATTTTCTGCATAAAAGAAATGAGAAAGGAGGCCCCCAGGACATCCTAAATTTGAACTGCCGACCAAGCTAACCAGAAACATCCTTTTGCATTTAGAAAGTAAGGAATGGCATGGCTGTAAGTGTGCTGGCGTTTGGCATGTTCAGACACAGACTCGGAAGCTTGGCTCACTCTTTTCATTATCCCATGCAGCACTCACGCTGGGTGCATTCTGTATGACACCTGTGCATAGGTTTCTAAAATTCACTAGAATAAGTGACATCTTTAGCTTGGTGTCTGCCACCTCCTTCCCCCCCCCCCCCCCCCCCACCATGCATATATTTCTAATGAACCCTGGTTTGCTACATTACAGGAAGCTGTTGCAGACTTTTAGAAGACCAAATAAATGTCTTTATAGCGTGCCTTGCATGTTAAGTTGAAATGGCACCCAGTGCAGTCTGTCCTCAACACTGTACTGTGTGAAGCAACGACGATCAGATTTTACCAGCAGTATATTCTTGACCAATGCTTCTGTTCCTCTTGCCTGTTGCTGTCATTTGAAGGGACCTGGATGCATTGCTGAAACTGGGCGCAGACCCTAACCTTGTTCTGCCAGATGGGATAGCGGCTATTCACCTGGCTGCAGGGAGGGAAAGGGAGAGTGCCCTGCGCTGCCTGAATCTGATCCTGCAGCACGGCGGAAACCCCAATGCCAGGTATTCTCTTTTTATCTTCCACGTCGCCCGTGCAGCACGAGTGGAAGCTGCATCTAATGCCCGAGGACCTCTTCCAAACACCAAAGCAAGATGGGCGATGCGGCATGAAGGAAGGCATGATGTTTTGTTTGAAGGTTACGCAGATTAAATCGTTCTTCAGTGTTGCATCTGTAAAAGGGAAGTCCAGTGTGTGCCGGGGTGCCCAGGTCTTTCAGGTGAAAAGCAAACCCGCTTAGACTGACAGACACCTTGTACCTCGAATAAAGACACCTTGTATTGCTGTGTGTTCCAGGATTTTGCTCTATAAGCCGTCATGCATTGCTAGCTGATCATCTATGAATTAGCGGTGGGTTTTCCCCGTCAAGGAAGACTGATGTAACGGTCATGTGCTGCTCTATGGTTAAACACAGAATCCACTGGATTTTTATTTTCAGATCAGTTGAGGAACTGACACCTCTGCATGTTGCAGCTTCATGGGGTTGTTACAAGTGCCTAAAACTTTTACTGAGAAAAGGCGGGGATCCCAGCCTGCGAGACCAGGTTTGTACGCTGCTGAAAGGGGTTAATAATCACTTTTTTTTTTTTTTGTTCTTTTTTTTTCTGACCCAGCAGTTTCTTCCTGTAGCTTTTGGACCTCCAGTTCAATCAGATCCAGGGCTGGAATTTGGTGCCAGGAGCCTTCATCTGCAATTATCCAGGGATTCTTGCCCCCCAGCCTTTTTTTTATATTCCCCTCTCGCTTTGTTAGTCCATTCATTCCAGTGATGGCCCTGCAGAAATGGGCCCAGATTACAGCCACCAGCTGCTGTTATTGTGCAATGACTGGATCTTCCCAGGCCCCCCCCCCCCCCCCCCCCCCCCGAGGCTGGGCGTGCTACCTCTGCAGCATCTCCAGCTCTGGCCGAAGAAAGTGAATCTCGCACTTGAAACCCCTTTTCTGCTCATGTTAAGTACAGACGGACTCAGAACATGGATCAGCCCCTTGTAACTCTCTTGCCGGAGAGAACACACAAGTCTGCTAAGATGAGGACTTTCAGATGCAGTAACGCTCCTGTATTGAAAGGTGTTCTTACTTTGGATCTCTTTAAGCGTGCTCTGCAGGACATTTTCAGTGTTCCACATGAGGGTTTTTCCCCCCTCTTTTACTAAGTGTTTACTCTTCCCTGCTGACTAACTCCAAAGCTGCTTGGGCTTCTGAGATTCATTCAGAGCCTCCCTCAGCTCCCAGGCTTTAGAGAGACACGAGGACTATTATTGGCTTCCTTTTGTACTGGAACCTGTCAGAAACTGGGTCTTAAAGTTAGATTTGGAAAAAGCATGAAATTCATTTCTTAAGCCACAAAACTAGGATTTTCCCCATTGTTACAAGAGTAATCTAGAACAGCAGACACAAGTTTAAGCTTGCAGCAGGATGTATTGGGATTACATGCCATCTTTCTTTTAAAATATCCCTGCAGTGTAGTGTTAAAAGTGAGAGTATTTTATATGGGTTTTGTTTTTAAAGCAGGAGATTTTGAGTAATTTTTGTTCATCAGGAAACTGTGAAGATAGCGATCCTATCTAGTACACCGAGTAATCCTAGTTTGCTGGAAGAGTGAATTTATAATGTGAGCTTTCCTGCTAGCTCTGTTTTTTGACCATTTCGGTTTCCCCAGGTCAAATTTGATTAAAGTGATAGAAAAACGATGCAGCTTAGTTTCTCCCTTTCGTTTTGTGGGCTTAAATAAGGTGGGTGAAAGTTTTTTTTGTGTGAAATTTGTAGCTGTTTTTAGTGTTACAAGTGATTTCATCTTTCTTCTGTGAAGATGCTGATCTTCAGTGGACGATGTGAAATACAATACAGTTTTAAAAAGCCCCCCCCCCCCCCAAAAAAAAAGAAAATTGCTGACGTTAGTCCCATAAAAAGGTCTCACCTGCTTGTTGGTTGCTCTTTTATTTCTCCGTGCCTCAGGATGGAAATTCTGCAATTGATTTGGCCGCGGAGCAGGGAAACAGGAAATGTGTCATGCTTCTGCGGGATTATTCCGATTGTGTGTCGCCAGAGGAGAGGCATGAGCAAAACCCACCCAAACACAGTTGTGGTAAGGCACAAATGATTTCCATAACCCAGATTAACCGGGGAAACGTTGACATGTCTGTGCTTGACAGCATAGAGGATACCCCCACCCCACCCCACTGGAAGAAAGCCGCCATAGGGAAATCTTAGAATGAGACACTTGGAATCAGGGCAGCATCACCTGGGTTTAGCTCTAGTAATGCTGACTTAGCATCTTCATTCTAAATTAGGTAACTTTAAAGGTGCGGTGATCTATTAACCGTACAGGTCCACGAGAAATCTTTGTGGTCTGGTACGTGCTAAAGGGAAAAGTAGAATACAATCTCACACCTTTCTGTGTCTTTCAGTGTGGGATTTACTGGGTGCTTTGGGGGTCAATTTTTCGTCTGAATTCTTGAAAGCCAGTTACTCCATATGTAAACCACTTTTTTTTTCTTTGTACATAGCGGTGCCAAGTGAAGATTCAAGGGTTCACTCTTGTAGCAGGCAGACTTCACGTTACAAGTAACTTTGCACTGTTTGAAGGGGACGTGCAAAAGAACGGGCAGAAAAACAATTTCTTGTTTTAATCAGAAAGTGATGGGGCTGATATTAAAGGCTTTCTCTGCAGCTGGTGATTACATTAATTTTCCACACTGTTTTCATGCTTTTTTGTTTTTTAATGTTCCACAGCCTCTTATTCAAAAAGGAACAGATTCACTCTCTTCTCTAGTACGGTGACGGACATCAGCAGTGTCTCTGAGTCTTCTGAAAGAAGTTGTGAGGTGGGACTACCTAACGGCGCCCAGAAACCTCTGCTGTGCTCAGTCCTGGACTCCAAGTTGAGTAACACGCTTCACGACGACACTGTGATCGCTGGCATGAGCTACCAAGTGAAACAGATCCCCATGGGTATTCAGGACAACCAAAGCACCTATGGAAATGCTGCATCATTGCAAGCCTCTTCGTGGTGTTCAGGGATTGCTCGACAAGTTCACAAGTCCTCCGACTGTAGTAACTGCAGTGAATGTTCCTCGCCTCCCTCGGCAGTTCTGTCCAGTACTCGACTGTCGCCCTCCGATCGAGGCAGTGCACACACTGGAAGCCAGCATGTTAGCAAGGTCATTCCCAAGGGTGAATCCATTTTAGATACCTCAGGGACAGCTTTGTGCCAGCCAGGACTTGTATCATCTCGGAGACTTCACGGATTGTCTCATTACGACAAGGGAAGTGGTTGGGATCTTGCCCAGACAGCAGTACCGTGCAGTAATCTGATTTCGCCCAGCAAGAAGTTCACGGCAAACAGCACCAGCCGATGTGTGTCCAAAGGATTTGCCAATGGTGATCTCCCTGGGGCAGACACATTTGCCTTGCTTACTCCTCATAGTTCTGAGGAGGATAATCCATCCACAGCAAACGGATGCCCTGTAGAATTAATGTCTAGATATAAAACGCTGCCTGGTGAGTTCGAGAGTTCTTTGGCATTGCAAGATTCCAGTATGAGACCTTCCTCTGGGGGCAAGAAGAGAGTCAGCTTTTGCAAGGAGCCAAGGATTATCCTCTCTTGGGACCTTCAGAATGTGTTAAGTTGTTCTTCCAGGATCAGTAACATCCATGTGACACCTGATTCTTCAGAGAACAGAAAGCTTGTGGACTCTGAAAGCATTCTAGAAATCTTTGAAAACCAAGGGCTAGATGCCACGTCCCCCGATCACGTGTATCTCTTCTACCGTGGGTGCTCCTCTTCTGCCTGTGACTTGGACAAAACGGTGATCAATCCTGCAGCTCTGAAGAAAAGAGAGGAAAATGCGGTGGAAGAGGAGAATCCGGGTTTAGATTTCCAGATGCAGCACAGCGGCTCAGGTGGCAGTGACTATGGCAGCTGTGACAGTGAATGGTACATCAGCGTGACTGAAGCTTCTGTTCATCAAGGAAGCCTGAAAAAAGTCTCTGAAGGTAGAGAGACTGCTCCTCATTTGACTGAATTGCCACAGAAAACGTGTCCCGTTAAATACATCTGTCAGAACATCAAAGAGGCAAACCTAGAAAGCCCACAAGGAGGCAGGCAAATGCCATTAACTTGGAAACCACATTTACTATCTACAGTTAGTTCTGCTGCTCAGGATACTGTCCCTCTAAAGGACATTACTACAGAGGTTGAGCAGCAGACACAGTTGAAAGATACATTTTCTCCCAAGACATGCAGGTCCCCTGCAGCATTTTGTACCCCACCAACTGAATTTGCTTATGTAAAGCTGGTTCGGGACAAGCTGATAAGTAACCAAGCCTCTGAAAATCTCTTGGCAAACTCTGAGTCTGTACCAGCAACTGTTCTCCAGTCTCGGGAAACCTTGCCAGTGGCACTACTTCAGGATGGCGATGGCACGCAGCAGGGTGTGATTGGTGATCTGAGCGAGCAACTCAAACTCATGATGCTTGCAACCAAATGGAAGAAAGGTCCACATCTGGACAGTGAAACTCAAGAAACTGTGATGATAGACCAAGACTCTGTAACATCTTCTAGCGCTGAAAGCAACAACAGCATGAGCCTCAGTACAGAACTGAAGAAAATGATGATGTCAACAAAAGCCTGTAAGTCTCCTATACCCCAAGGCTGCGAGGAACCCTGTTACATCACTCCCCGAACGAAAAGCCGATTAACTTCCTCCACCTCCCATGGCAGCAACTTCTCGTCTCTCTTTGATGAGTCTTTTGATATGCCTAAACGGGGCAGACGACTCAGGAATCCAGAATCCCGGGGTCTGCTTGCATACGAAAGTGAGGTGAAGGACCGTGGCCTGAGGAAGACTCATGAAAATGAGGAAACCATTGTACATCACCTGCATCCACCAGTGAGGGAGCGCAGTCCAGATAATACCGACATCGTACAAAATGGGGGGCCCCCCTTGCTCTTCCCATATTAAGCACAACCTCCCAACAGCTTGCTGTTCAAATTCAGAACATATCAGTCCAACAGTGCTGCTCAAATGCAATACTGATGGTAATTTTAGTGACTTTCTCACTGATGAGAGATCTTCTTCCGGTTCAGAGGGGCTGAAATGCAGCACAGTATCCTGTGCTGAGTTCTGTGCACCTCTGCTAACTTCAAACGCAGCCAAGACTTTCTCGGATCATGTATGGCTGACAGAGGATGAGACCAGCTGTACAGACACCTGTACATGTACAGATGCTGATCTCCAGGCTTTCAGGGCTGATCCACTGCCTAGGAAAGCCTATATTGGAGCTAGTGACAGCAAACAGCTGTTCCACAGCACACAGTTAGATGATCCCATGTTGCCTGCAATGGATGGCAGAGGTTCACCCTGTGTGGCAAGATATAGCTTTAGTAGGCTGTCAATACGAAGACCACCTTCAGTGATGCCCATGATTCACGCTAACTCAGACAAATTGACTACTGTTGAGGATGCATCAAGTCACGATATCACTCTGTCTCCTGGTGGTCGTCCCATCAACATCAGCAAGAATGAACCCGTGGAATATCTCTACACAGACACAGAGGAAGGGCATGCGTTGATAGAACGACACATCCCATGCACTGATGAGACCACCACAGACACTATAAGCTCAGAAGATACCATTATTTATGACTGGAGGATGTATAAAAGCAAGCTAGAGCTACCAGCCCCCCAGGTCATTTCATCCAAGGAAACCCAGTCCCCCAGGACAAACTTATCCAAGATAAGACTGGATCTATTTCAGTTGTCAAATGAGGAGATTGAGAGGAAGCTGAGAGACTTTGGTGAGAATCCCAGGCCTATCAATAGCCTCAACAGAAGAGTCTACTTGATGCTTCTCGACAAGTTGATGAAGGATCCACAGGCCACGAACAGAAGAACTATAGGTGAGATCCAGTGCCTGTTTGATCATTTCCTCTTGAACACATGCTGGATCTGTACTGTCTGGAATAAGCTGGTTTTGCTTTCTTCTGCTTCTGTTTCTCGCACTGGTTTAGGATATAGTCCAGAGCTGACCCTCGCCCTGCAGACCTTCCAGATCCCAGAGTGCCATGATGATGAGATGGCTCTGTCCAAACAGTTCGACCAGCCTGACAAGAAGAGGAAATGGAGGGAAGGAATCCTCAAATCCAGTTTTAATTATTTACTGCTGGATCCCAGGTATAGGGCTAATTCACGATGTGCCCTGTTATTGGGGGAGCAAGGAGCAAATTTCTGGCAGTGCAACATGTTATTGTAGCAGCCCTGTCCCTTGGTGATACTTGTGTGTGTGTGTGTGTGTGTATATGTGTTACGTCCTTCTGTCATGCTATGTTGAAAGGCTTTCAGTGGGACCCTCTTCTACTTTTCCTTCTCAGAGTGACACGCAATCTTCCAGCACGCTGCTGTAGCCTGAGCCAGGTGGAATGCTTTCGCACTTTTGTCAATGCCATCTTCTATGTGGGCAAAGGGAAACGCTCCCGTCCTTACTGCCACCTTTATGAGGCCTTAACGCAGTACAAGACTGGAAAAAAACAGGTATGGAGGCGTTTAATAGCCTTGGCTGCCTCTAGATGGCAGAGCTAGCCCAGAGAAGCTGCTTAGCATCCTGGATGTTCCTGTGAACTACCTCAGCTGAGCTCTTCACTTGTAAGTATGGCACATAGTTCTGTGTTGGGGGAAGTCTTCACACCCCCCCCCCCTCCCCCAAGACAGCAGCACCTTGTAAGGTGAGATACCCTCAAGCACCGACCTTCCAAGGAGGAGGGAGGCTAGAGATGGGGTAGGCAGTGACAGATTGTTCCAAAAAATGATTGAAATACTAGAAAAAAACAAGTTTTGTTGTTCTTAAAATAATATCATGAGGAGATATGAAGATGGGTTTGAAAAGCTTGGACAAGGATACAGGGCAGATTCAGCCTGGGCAGACACAGGAAACTCTCGGACAGTGAGGAGCCAGGCATTGGAATGGGCTTGGAGGAGCCAAGTGAAAACACAGCAGGAAGGAGCTGTGGAAAGGCTGAAGAGCTTCCTCTTAGATTTATAGCAAGGGAAAGGCAGCACTTGACTCCCAGAGCTGAAACTAATTTTATGTAAAAAGTGGTGACTGCTGATTAATTATGAAACTGAGCAAGATGAAGAAGGCTGGCCTTGGGGTCTCAGCACCAGGGCTGTGCCGTGTGGTTATAGAGGATTTGGGATTTGGTCTTCTGTTCCCTGGGGCGGTTGGGGATGCTGCAGAAGCAGCACTCGCGGCCGCCGGAGTGGGGGAGGGAGTCCCAGTCCATTGCACTCAGTAGCCTTTTGGTGCACATTAGCTGGGTTTCGGAAGGAGCCATGGCTTTGTGGCCGCCTGGTCGCAGACTGCCACTTCAAAGGCTGGACAAAGCGATTTAGGAGAAGTAATAACATAGAGGGAAATCCTCCTTGCCTTGTTGCAAGTGAAGACTCAAGAGTGCCATAGTCCAGTAGCAGGTTGTTTCAAGGAGCAGGAGGAACCTGCCAGCCCCCATAAAACTAGGAGAAAAGCTGCAAACATATGACCCTCGGAGTCCCAGCGAAGGCTCTGGGTACAAATGTGCTGCTTATCAGGAAAGTACTGTGCTGCTGAGGGGGAAAAAGAGCATGAGAAACATTTTGGAGCTGTTGTAATAAGTCATGTTGACCCCAACTTGGATTTTTTCGTGCCAAAATTACCCCAGTATGTTTTATATGTATAAAATATCATCACAGACGAATGGAAAATAAACATTTTTAATTCTTTGAGTTCTGTTCCGATTTCCACCGGTTTTTCCACATTCAAACATGGCTACAACAGAGTCTCACCTAGTATGGCCACTTTTACTCCACCTCAGAACCTGGGACTCATTTTCAGCATTAAAAGAAAACTGGGCTGAACAGTTTCCCCTCTAATCCCCCCCCCCCCCCCCCCCCCATTGCCTGCTAATAAGAGTCTGTTCCATGGGATTAGGATGTTCTTGCACTAATCCTAGTGCAGTTTTTTCACAATAAAAATCCCATTCCCTGTACATACCCAGATCAATCCAGATTCCTGGGTTTTAAGTCCCTGCCAGCAGATGGAGACAGAAAAAGTTTCACTGACAATGTATTTAACCCAGTGTGCCACCTGCAGTCCCTCAGTATTTCTCTGTCTCCAGCAGATGGTAGACGGTCTAAAACCTGCATTCTGGAGGAGAAAAAAAAAGATTAAAAGACAAAATTTCTGGTTGTGAGGTTCTGGTGGGGCCATCTCTCCTAGTTTGAGGCAGACGAGCAGGGGGTTTGTTGACCCTTCTGACAGCTTGATCCGGAGGTCTGTGGAGTGGACATCTGGTTGTTCAGATGTCCACTCCATCCTCATCCCCCACAAGACATTGGTGGAACCTGCTGGCAGTTCTGCACTGTAAGCCCAGTAGAGCAGGGAAGTATCCCGTTTATACGGTTTGTCCTGGGCTGGGTCGCTAAAGTTTGGTGAAAGGAGACGGATATAACTAGTGGCCTGGCTCTCTTCTGATATTCCATGCAGCCTGTGCTCCCAGAACCGTAACGTTCACACCAAAGGAAATTATTGGTTTCTATGTATCTTTATTTTCCTAGCAAGTAGCATGTATGCTCCCCTGCCAGCAGATGCAGATGGAGTCAGGTTTCAAAGCTGATGTCACCTTAGTTACACCCCTGCAGTGACCTCAGCCCTTCAGTATTTCTCTGTCTCCAGCAGATGCTGATATGCTTTCCCTATGGGGATTGCTGTACCTTTTGAAAGAAGACTGAGGGTTAAAGGGGCTCTTAGGGAAGATAAGGCCATTGCAGAAAGACTAAATGAATTCTTTGCTTCTGTGTTTACTAATGAGGATGTTGGGGAGATACCAGTTCCAGAGATGGTTTTCAAGGATGATGAGTCAGATGAACTGAACCAAATCACTGTGAACTGGAAGATATAGTAGGCCAGATTGACAAACTAAAGAGTAGCAAATCACCTGGTCTGGATGGTATGTATCCCAGGGATCTGAAGGAACTCAAAATGACATATCAGATTACAAATTTTAACTAATAAATCTATCATTAAAAGCATCCATTGGTACTGGAGGGTGGCCAATGTAACCCCAATATTTAAAAAGGGCTCCAGGGGCGATCTGGGAAACTATAAACCAGTGAGCCTGACTTCAGTGCCGGGAAAAATAGTGGAAACTATTCTAAAGATCAAAATCCTAGAGCATATAGAACGACATGGTTTAAAGGAACACAGTCAGCATGGATTTACCCAAGGGAAGTCTTGCCTAACAAATCTGCTTCATTTTTTTGAAGGGGTTAATAAACAGGTGGATAAAGGTGAACTGGTATATGTAGTGTATTTGGATTTTCAGAAGGCGTTTGACAAAGTCCCTCATGAGAGGCTTATAAGAAAACTAAAAGGTCATGGGATAGGAGGCGATGTCCTTTCTTGGATTACAAACTAGCTAAAAGACAGGAACCAGAGAGTAGGATTAATTGGTCAATTTTCTCAGTGGAAAAGGGTAAACAGTGGAGTGCCTCAGGGATCTGTACTTGGACCGGTGCTTTTTAATATACCGTATTTTTCGCTCCATAAGACGCACTTTTTTCCCCCCAAAAGTGGGGGGAAAATGTATGTGCGTCTTATGGAGCGAATATAAAAAAAAAAACTAAAAATCTAACAAAAACCCCCACCCTCCTGACCCCCCCCAGACCTGCCAAAAGTCCCTGGTGGTCCAGCAGGGGTCCGGGAGCGATCTCCTGGGCTAGGGCCGTCGGCTGCCAGTAAACAAAATGGCGCTGCCTTTCAGTAAAGCTGAAAGGCAGCGGGTGTAGGAAGCTGAGCGCAGCGGTGACAGCCAAAACCCTCTCCCCCCTCCCCTTCCCGCAGCCGTAGACCATCTCTGTACTCGGCTGATAAGCACCGAGCCCAGTAGAGTTCTCTATGTCCCTAGCGTATGTGCGGATCTGGAGAGTATTTGAGGCCTGGTGTGAGGAACGCAGTGTTTCCCCCTCGGATGGTCAAAATCTTTTGCAGGTCGGCTTGAATAAAGGTTTCACCCTTAACTCCTTGAAGGTCCAGGTAGTGGCTCTCTCCTGTTTCACTGGCAAGGTGAATGGTCCCTGCCTATCGGCTCATCCGGACATGGCCCGTTTTCTGAAAAGGGGTGAAGCACCTCCGGGCCCCCCTACGGTGGCCGGCTCCCTTGTGGAATCTTAATCTAGTATAAGAAAATTATTATTTACCTGCTAATTTTCGTTCCTGTAGTACCATGGATCAGTCCAGAGGGGGCGTATCCATATATACTACTACCCCCTCTGCAGGAGTTCAGTATCTTCTGACTCCAGCAGATGCGAGTAGGGGAATCAGGCTTCCCCTCCTTTTCCTTCACTTTCTTGCTTGATTATGGCTTGTTGTTGTCTTTTTCTGTGGATCAAGTTTGTATCAAGTTTGTATTAAGTTTAAAAAAAAAAAAAAAAAAAGGCAGAGTTCTTTCAACTTCTGGGGAGTGGCTTATCTTCCTTGTCTCTTCTCTGCGGCCTTGCTGTTTATTTCTCGTTGCAGCCAGGGGTAAGTTTGTTTTTCCTTTGTAGTTTTTTCCTTTACAGCTCAGCCCCCGGTGCCCGCGAAAGCTGGTGGAGCCGGCCTCTTCGCTCTTTACTCCCTCACCCGCGGCCATTTTACAGCTCCTCATGGGCTGCTGAGCCATTTAGGGAAAGATGTCTGGGGCGGGTCGTGTGGCCAGGAAGGCCCCCCCGCGGCACCCTCCTCTATTTTCAGACAGCGGGCAGTGCGGGCCGACCGGGCCCCCCCCCGCAGCGGCGCCTTTGTGCACGTGGCCCCCCCCCGTGGCTTTTTCTTTTCTCCTGCAGCGATCCCGATGCCGCGGCCGTCCCGCTGTGCGGCCTGCGGAGACCCAGGGTCCCGGATTTCCCGGGAGGGCATCTGTGCACGATGCCTTCCCGGGGGGGAAGGTACCTCACAGTCCCTGACTGATTTCTCTTTTTTGCCCGGGCGGTGCGGGCCGGCCACTCCGCCATTTTTGGCGGGAACGGCGGCCATTTTACATTCTGAGCGCCCTGAGGCGCAGGCCACGAGGGGGAACGGGTCCCTGGAGGCCACGAGGGAGAACGGATCCCTGGAGGACTCTACCAGCGGGGGTGTTCCCCCGATTTTGGTGCAGGAACCAAGCACCCAGAGGCAGGGAGCAGGAACCACGCCGCCCCCGAAGCGCACCCGAGCAGGCCGGGGTTCTCTCCGGAGTTTATCCTGCTCATGCATACCGCTTATCTGCAGGGGCTGGAAGCACCTGTGGGACCCCCCCCCCTCCTAAGATCCCTCGGATGTCGCCCTCGACGCCGGCCCCCCCCCGACCCTCCGGGAGTGGGGGCCTCCCGCCTTCCTACCCGGGTCCGATCCACGCCCGCGGCAGTGGGGGCGGTGCCAGACCCAGCGGGACATGGACTTGACCTCCCGGACGGGGGACAAGGGGACGGCACACAGGAGGGGGATGATCCGCGTACCCTACGCCTCTTCCAGAGGGAAGAGCTGGACGACCTCATCCCGCAGATCATCCAAGAATTAGATTTGGATCCGCCACCAGACCCGCCTGCCCCAGTAGCTCCCGCTGTCATCACTTCTTCAAGGAAGGGAGATCCTGTCCTGGCGGCACTCCGGCCGAGGGCTCGGGCTTTTCCCATTCATGACTCGTTTTTACAACTTCTCACCAGGGAATGGGACACCCCGGAGGCCTCCCTGAAGAGCAGCCGGGCTATGGAAAAGCTGTACCCGCTCCCCGAAGATTTTCTGGACCTCATCAAGGTCCCAAAGGTGGACTCCGCAGTGTCGGCGGTCACGAAGAGGACGACTATCCCAGTGACGGGAGGTGCGGCGTTGCGGGACACACAGGATCGTAAGTTGGAAGTTTTCCTTAAGCGGGTTTTCGAGGTCTCCGCTCTGGGTATGCGGGCGGTGATGTGCAGTTCGCTTGCCCAGCGGGCTAGTCTCCTTTGGGTGCAACAACTCCTCACGTCTCAGAACCTGCCGTCCGATGAGGCTGCCAGTGGCGTATGGGGCGGACGCCTCGTACGACCTTTTTCGGGTCCTCACAAGATCCATGGTTTCGGTAGTGGCAGCACGACGACTACTGTGGCTACGCAATTGGGCGTCTGATACGTCCTCTAAGTCCAGTCTGGGCTCTCTTCCCTTCAGGGGCAAGTTCCTCTTCGGGGAGGATTTGGACCAGATCATCAAGTCCCTGGGGGAGAACGCTGTTCATCGGCTGCCGGAGGATAGGTTTCGACCATCCAGAGCGTTTTCTTCTTCTCGGACCAGAGCCAGAGCGCAACGGCGCTACAGGGGCTACAGACAGACGGGCTCCCGGCCATCCGCCCCCAGGTCTCAGCCCTGGTTGCGCGCCTTCCGCGGGCATCGGCCCGCACGCACTACTCCCGGAACCGGGAACCCCTATACCAAGTCTTCACAATGATGCCAGTCTCGCCCACTCCCCTGTCCCCAGGATTGGGGACCGACTAACGTATTTCTAAGCGGAGTGGGCACGGATCACCTCGGACCAGTGGGTCCTGGATACCATAAAACACGGCTACGCATTGGAATTTGTCCGCCCCCCGCAGGGAAGGTTCATCTTTTCCCCCTGTGGCTCGGACCTCAAGAGAGGAGCGGTGCAGCTGACTCTGGACAGACTCCGGGAGATAGGCGCTACTGCGCCCGTGCCCTTCGGAGAGGTGGGCTCGGGCCACTATTCCATCTATTTCGTCGTACCAAAGAAGGACGGTTCCTTCCGGCCTATCCTAGTCCTCAAGGAAGTCAACAAATCCCTTCGAGTCGTTCGGTTCCGCATGGAAACGCTCCGGTCAGTGATTGCGGCGGTGCATCGGGGGGAGTTCCTCGCCTCCCTGGACTTAACGGAGGCCTACCTGCACATTCCCATCCGCCCGGACCACCACAGTTTCCTTCGTTTCAAAATTCTGGACCAGCATTTTCAGTTCACGGCTCTCGCGTTTGGATTGGCGCCGGCGCTGCACACCTTCACCAAGATCATGGTAGTTGTGGCGGCAGCTCTCCGGAAGGAGGGCATCCTGGTTCATCCTTATCTGGACGATTGGCTCCTCCGGGCGAAGTCATTCGATCATGGACGCTCAGCGGTGACTCGAGTAGTACGGTTTCTACATTCCCTGGGATGGGTAGTGAACTTCTCCAAGAGCTCCCTCATGCCCTCGCAACGCTTGGGTTTTTTTTGGGGGCAACTTTCGACACCCTACTGGGCAAAGTTTTTCTGCGCCAGGACAAAGCTCAATCCTTGCGGGATCACACACGACGGTTCTCTGCGTTACCAGAGCCCACCTCCTGGGACTACCTGCAACTCCTGGGAGTGATGGGGTCCACCATCGACCTTGTACCTTGGGCTTTCGCGCACCTCAGGACCTTACAGTGGGCGCTCTTCTCCCGTTGGAAACCAGTATTGCAGGACTATCAGATGATTCTCCCGCTCCCACAGAATGCCAGGGACAGTCTGGGCTGGTGGTTGGATCCGCCGAACCTGGCCCGTGGCATGTCCCTCGATCTGCCAAATTGGGTGGTGGTGACCACCTATGCCAGTCTAGCAGGCTGGGGTGCAGTCTGCGATCGAAGCGCCACGCAGGGGACGTGGTCCACGGTGGAGGCGAAGTGGTCAATCAACCGTCTGGAAACCAGAGCGGTCTGGCTAGCTCTGCGACATTTCCTCCTGCTTCTTCGGAACCGAGAAGTCAGAATCCTATCGGACAACGCTACCACCGTGGTCTACATCAACCGACAAGGAGGCACGCGCAGCCCGCAGGTCGCGCTCGAGGCGGCGCTGCTGATGCAATGGGCGGAGCGTCATCTCGTCCGGCTAGCGGCCTCGCACGTCGCCGGTGTGGACAACGTCCAGGCGGACTTCCTCAGTCGTCAACTGCTGGACCCGGAGAGTGGTCTCTCTCCGACAAAGCAATGCAACTTCTCGTCCATCGGTGGGGGGCTCCCCACTTGGATCTGATGGCGTCCGCTCTCAACGCCAAGGCTCCACGCTTCTTCAGTCGCCGGAGAGAGCGCGGAGGGAGTGGATGCCCTGGTCCTCCCGTGGCCGCCATATCTTTCTTTTCCACCATGGCCCCTGGTGGGCAGGATGCTCCGCAGAATAGAAAGCCATCAGGGGACCGTGGTTTTCGTCACCCCAGAATGGCCCAGGCGACCCTGGTTTGCGGACCTGCTACAGCTGGTGATCGACAGGCCAATCAGGCTGGGGCACCTCCCCCAGCTCCTACATCAGGGCCCGGTATTTTTCGAGCAGGCAGAATTCTTCTGTCTTGCAGCCTGGCTTTTGAGAGGCGCCGCCTCCGGCGTCGGGGCTACCTGGAGGCGGTAGTATCCACGCTATTGCGGGCACGAAAGACATCGGCCTATGTTCGAGTCTGGAAGGTGTTCGAGCTGTGGTGTACCACCCAGGCCACGAGACCCGCTAAGGCTTCTGTACCTCAGATCCTTCAGTTTCTACAGGCGGGGGTGGAAAAAGGGCTCACCTATAATTCACTACGGGTTCAGGTGGCCGCCCTTGGTTCGCTGTTGAGCGATGGGGGCTCTCTTCTACAGCATCCTGACATTGCTCGTTTTCTCAAGGGTGTCAAGCATATGCGTCCTCCGTTACGGGACCCTTGTCCCTCCTGGAGTCTTAACCTTGTGCTTTGCTCCCTGTCGGGACCACCGTTCAAGCCGCTGTGCAGCGCAACGATAAAGGATCTCACTCTCAAGACTGTATTTCTTGTGACCATCTGTTCCGCTCGACGCATCTCGGAGATGCAGGCTCTGTTGTGTAGAGAGCCCTATCTCCGTTTCTCCGACTCTGGAGTTTCGCTTCGCACCGTTCCCTCCTTCCTTCCGAAGGTGGTTTCTGCATTCCATGTGAACCAGACGGTGGAGTTGCTGTTCTTCTCTTCCTCAGAGCCGAAGTCTCTCCGTCTCTTGAATGTCAAGCGCACTCTGCGCCTCTATCTGGAGGCTACAAATGAGTTCCGAACCTCTGACCATCTCTTTGTACTCTGGGCCGGTCCTAAGAAGGGGTCTCAGGCCTCGAAGACTACCATTGCCAGATGGCTGAAGGCCGGCATTGCTGCTTCTTACATTGGGGCGGGTCGGACTCCCCTACCCGGAATCGTAGCGCATTCTACACGTTCTCAGGCGGCTTCCTGGGCGGAGGTTCGCTCGGTATCCTCGCAGGAAATTTGTAGGGCAGCCACCTGGAAATCGTTACACACGTTCTCGAGGCACTATCGTCTGCACCTCGCCTCTTCGGTCTCTGGACACTTTGGCGAGCAGGTTCTCCGAGCAGGCCTCGCAGGACCCCACCCGATTTAGGGAAGCTTGGGTACATCCCACTGTCTGGACTGATCCAGGTACGTACAGGGAAAAGAAAATTATTATTTACCTGCTAATTTTCGTTCCTGTAGTACCATGGATCAGTCCAGACGCCCACCGCGTTTGGGTTCTTGATCCTGCTCAGCTCTGCGCTGCTTCTTGCTCGCAGTGTTCTGTGTCTTCACAGTTGTTTCTTTTCGCTGTTTTTCACAGCTCCCTACAAGTTGGTAGGATGTTTGCAGTTACTTGTTGCGGTTACAATTGTTTTCATTATCTGTTTCCACAAACTTGATCCTTCGGGGGTTTCTACTCGGGCTTTGATATACTCGATACTGAACTCCTGCAGAGGGGGTAGTAGTATATATGGATACGCCCCCTCAAAGCTTGTGCTGACTCCATCTGCTGGATTGGGGACATAACCCACTGTCTGGACTGATCCAGGTACGTACAGGGAATGGAGTTTTTGGCAGGGCCCTCTTTTCGGCTGCTGTGCAGTCTTTCCTTGCATTTAGTAACCCTGACAACGGTGTTCCTGTTGGCGTATGCTCGGCACCTCGCACCTCTGAACTACAGGTATTGTCTCAGGAACCGTTCCTCTGGATGATTCCAGGAGCATTACAACTTTGTACCGTTCCATCCTTCTTGTCCAAGGTAGTCTCTGAGTTTCATTTGAATCAGTCCATTTCATTGCTATCCCTAGATAAGTACAAGAACGCAGAAGAATACCACCTCCTCCATCATTTGAATGTCAGTAGACTTTTGGTGCAATATCTGGAAGTTTCAGAACTGGTCTGAAAGATGGACCGCCTGTTTGTCCTTCACAGTGGAAGGAAGCAGGGCGCACCAGCTTCACGAGCTACCATAGCTCGCTGGATTAAGGAGGTGGTCACAGGAGCCTGTGTGGAGGCAAGCAAGCCAAAGCCTTCTCAGGTTAAAGCTCATTCCACTAGGGCTCAGGAGGTCTCATGGGCAGAAGTTAGACTGCTGTGCCCCATTGATATCTGCCAAGCAGCGACGTGGTCCTCCTTGCGCACCTTCTCCAGGTTCTATCGCCTGGATGTACAGGGAGGATGCAGCCTTTGCAAGGGCGGTGTTAACCAGACTGCAGGCAGCTTCCCGCCCCGATCAGGAGTAGCTTTTGTACGTACCATTGGTCCTGGGTCCATCTGCTACACGCTAGGAAATGGAGAAATTACTTACCTGATAATTTTGTTTTCCTTAGTGTAGACAGATGGACTCAGCATCCCACCCCACGGCTACCCAAGAACAGTGCCAAGGATTCGCCGATGGAGTGGGTATTGATTCCAAGAGATTATGGATAAGCTGTCATCCAGTCCCTAGATCAGGGCATCTCTATTCTTACTGGAGTTTAGTGTTTATGGTTGGTTGAGTACAGTTACGGTTTATCCGTTTTTTAATCAAGTTTTTCAATAGTATGTCCACAGTGGCTTTTGAAGAGAATATTGGAGGGCTGAGGTCACTGCAGGGATGTATGTAAGGTGACGGCAGCTTTGAAACCTGAATTCATCTCCATCTGCTGGCAGGGGAGCATAAACCCATTATTCCTGAGTTCATCTGTCTACACTAAAGAAAACGAAATTATCAGGTAAGTAATTTTTCCATTGTTCTCAAAGAGTTAAAAAAAAAAACAAACAAAAAAACCCCCCAAGGAACTAGTTGGAGGAATCTTTGCAGCATTGAGGTTCCAGAGGGAAAGCTCCCTTAGCAGTTTGGGAGCTCAGCAATGGGATTTTTCAGCAGCTTCTCTGCCTGCGGAGGAGACCAGGTGTTGACTCAGTGGCGCTGAGGAACGGTTCCCCTGTTTGCCATTGAGGTACTGGTGATTCTGCACAGCGTCTGCATGCGGCAAATGCGACATGGTATTCGAGGATCTGCGTCAAGCATGGCTGCACTGATAGAACAAGCCTCGCAGGTGATGTGGTCTAGTGCTGAGGTTTTCCCCGTCAGCGTGGAAGTGGCAGCCATTTTTTATTCCCTAGCAGCATCGGTGGGAAGGCAGGTGAATCCCCTTCTCAACTATCGCCAGCGGTTCCCCGCCCCCATAGGTGCAGAGAGACACTTGCACCGAGGGGGGAGTCTCAGGGTCTCGTACAGGTGGTCTTCCAGTTTATTTGCTTATGTGCAAAGCTTGTTTAGCGGAACAGGCAGAAGGGGATGCTGGCTCTTGGCTCCAGTCTCCATCTATGCTCAACCAGTCAAGAGGCCTGAGCTGTTGAGAAGCTTTTCAGGTCTTTGATGATTGTCGGTGCCGGATATTGAATGGATCTGGTCCTAAACCCGCTGAAGGTGCAGGTAGGCTTTGCTTAGCCATGGTAGACTGCAGCAGCGGTTATTTTCCCGCGAGCGTAGGCGTGTGCATGCATGGTGACCTGTGCACGTAAGGCCGCAGCCTAGATTTGAGTGCATATGTCTGCGTCCTAGACTTGAATGTGTATTTGCGCAGGTCCTTGAGCCCGTATTTGCGTGGATACTTGTGTGCATAAGACTGCAACCTAAACTTGAGCATGTACTTGCGCACATCCTGGAAGAGTGTGCGGGTACGCCCAGGTGGCATTGGTGTACGCACAGGAGGCTGCCTAGAGCCGCAGTTCAGGAGAGCTAGGTGCTGGAGATGAACAGATCCAAGCACCTTGCTTTCTGTGAGACTTGCTTTCTGAAATCAATTCGGTCCTCACTTTATCTCCGTTTGTGTCAGCGTTGTTTAGATGCTCAAAGCAATTTGACTACTCCAGCTTTTGCCCATTTTGAAACATCCCCCTCGGCTTTTGGTGTCTCTGGAGGGGAGTAGAGTGGGAGGCGAGGCAATGATCAGTTCTTCTCCTCCCTTGTTCCTGAAGGCAGAAGCTTCCCCTAGAGAAGAGAGGTTGGAGAGAGCAAGGTTGGGCCTATGGACTCTGGTATAAATCCATTCTCCTTCTCGTAGGTAGAATGTTTCCAGGGCCTGCAGACCTTTCTGCAGGGCTGCCCAGCAAAAGTGATGCAATCTACTATATAGGGATCGTGTGCTCAGGCCTCCCATTTGTCAGTCATGGCGGTCAGATGCCACAGGGAAGCTGTCCCTGGTAATCTTCAAGGGGATGTGGATCTTGCGACATCGGAGGATTCTGATGGAGATTTGGCTTTCTCACCTCTAGAAGAGGGAGAAATTGCATCTGATTGAGAACCGCTTCGGACTCTACTCAGACTTTTTTTCACAGAGATATCTTGCTGAGTTTGTTGGCTCAGACCCTGAACACAGTTAGAACTTGATTTTATTATTTTTAGTTCTTTATTTAGTGTTTTTTTACATTTACAAATTGGAAATTTGCATTCTTTCCAAACTAGATAAATCCAATAATCAATACAATATTTCCTTATAAAGAAATAATAATTATACTTTTAACACTTTATCCAATTTGCATTTCAAAATATAATATTAAAGAACAATAACCCCTGGAAGGACAAGGAAATATCAAAAGGAGAAATTTTAGGAAACATACATCAAATAAAAAGCTTTAGCATAGATATAACCAGGGCTTTATATAATACTAGGACCTCTCTCCATTTTGAGGTATTGGAGATGAGGTGGTCGGCTTATGAGCTTCGACAAACTGGCAAAGTTGTTCAAATTGAAAAAATATAAAGGACTCTTCCCCCCCTTTTTAAGACACATTTACAAGGGTAACTTAAAATGAAAGAAAAACCTAATGAAACTACAGTTTGTCTTAAAGATAGAAATTCTTTCCTCCTGATCTGGGTCACTTGGGGCCAGATCAGGATATATTCTGTTTGCCCATAGAATTGTACAGGACATTTCCTAAAAAAAAGATTTCATAACAGCTATAAAAGATACCATTAACGTTTTTCTATCTAATACATCGACATTTGAGTTTTCCAAGAAACTTGTCAAATTGGCAGGTATTGAAATATCAGCAACGTTCAGGCAGATTTTCTCAGTCAGAGAAAGTTAGACCCCAGGGAATGGGAGGTGTCAAAGGCAGCGATGTCTCAGTGGAGACAGTCCCATACAGGCACTCTCCACACCCCATCCCTCAAATCTGCGCATTTATCCCTTACCAGAGAAAGGGCCTTCTCTATCGCTGGACCCACCCTCTGGAACTCCCTCCCCACCTTCCTCATTCTAGAGCCATCCCTACACAAATTCAAGAAAGGAGTCAAGACATGGCTCTTCAGGCAGGCCTACCCTGATGTGAACCAAACATAAACTGTCTCCCTTATTCAGTTTCACCTTTTACTCGGCTTCCAATCCCCCCCTGTATGCCCCTCCCTGCCTTTCCAACTCCTCCACTGCCCTTCTACACCCCTTCCTGCCACCCCCTAAATACTTTATACCGAAGAGAACAACCTTTGAATGATAAGATATTTCCAGTCATTTATAGTACTAATATAGTACTACATAAGGTGTATGTAGCTGTACATATGTTCAACTGTATATAGTTACTCTTGTTTCGCAGTTCCTACGTTTCTCAATCTTTACTGCCTTTTCCATCTCCTCTGTCTCCACCCTCTCCCCATCCCTCTTCCACTTCTCGCCTTTCCCCCTCTCCCCCTCCCTTGTTTATTGTAATTTTCCTCCTTTCTGTTCATTGTAAACCAGCATGATGTGCTTCACGAATGTCGGTAAATAAAAGTTCATAAATAAATAAATAAATTCATGAAAGATGGAGGTTTCTCAACTAAAGAGAACACCAAGGTATCATGGTTTTACAGCTGCTGAACAGAACACTGTACGGAAGGAATTGGACCTCTGGTGCTGCCGTGGACTCAAGGGATTCTTCTTTGTCTTCCCTCCGTGGCCTCTGGTGGACAAGGAATTACAGCAGATAGAGAAACATCCAGGCAATGTGATCCTGGTAGCTCCAAAGTGGTCATATCAACATGGCCATAGACAAGCCCCTGAGGTTCAGACATCAGTCGACTCTTTTCTACCAGGGCCCAATATTTTCAGGTAAGGTGGCTCACTTCTGATCGTAGCTTTGCTTCTGAGAGGAGATGGAAGGGATATTCCAAAGCAGTTATTTCCATCTTATTGCAGGCTAGTCAAGCTTCTACATCTTTGACATATATGCAAATTTGGAGGATTTTCGAGTCCTGGTCTGCTGTTGACAGAGTGAAGCCTTAACCTGTACAGGCTATGGTGTTGGATATTTTGGCTTTTCTACAGAAAGTTTCTGGACAAGGGACTAGCCTTTAACTCTCTCCAGGGTACAGTGCAAGGGTATCCTCTGTCTGCACATCCGGATGTTCTACGGTTCCTTAGGGGAGCTAAGAACTTGAGTCTTCAGGTACAGAACATTTGTCCATCTTGTCCTTAGAGGATTGCGTGAGGCTCTGTTTGAACAACTAAAAAGAGTTATAGTTAAGGACTTGACTCTTAAAAAGTTTTTTTTGGTGGTTATTTGTTCAGACAGGAGAATTTTGGAGCTCTAGGTGCTGTCGTGTTGAGATCCCTTCCTACAGATGTTTGATTCAGGGTTATCTTTATGCTTGGTGCCTTCTTTTCCGTCTGAGGTAGTCTCAGCGTTCCATCTTAATTAGACAGTGGAGCTTCCAGCTTTTCTGGATTTGGATTCCTCTATGCCTCATGCGCGGGAGCTTAGGCTCTTAGATGGGAGGCATGCATTATTGAGGTATATAAAGGTCACTTATGATTTCCATAGATCGGATCACCTCTTTGTACTGTGGAGTGGTCCAAAGAAGGGAATTAAGGTGTCTAAGGCTACAATTGTGTGGTGGCTGAAGGAAGCGATCGAGTCGACTTACATTTCTAAAGGGCACCCGCTGCCGGGAGGTTTAGGGGCGAACTTGACGCATTTTCAGATGACTTCCTGGGCTGAGTCACAACAGATGTCTCCATATGAAATTTGTTGGGCAAGTCAAGTGTGCAACTGGGATGTCATTGCACCCTTTTGCTAGGCATTATTGCTTGGATGTCAGGGCTCCGGCTTCCATGTGCTTTGGTGAGCACGTTCTACGCCTGGAACTCTCCAGGTCCCATTTGAGTTAAGGGGAGCTTAGGTACATTCCAGGAGTTTGGACTGATCTGGGTACATGGAGGGAAAGGAAAATTGGTTCTTACCTGCTAATTTTTGTTCCTGTAGTACCACAGATCAGTCCATAGCTACGCCCATTTACTGGGAGGGAGAGCCTACCACTCGTACTGCTGCTTTATATGTAGTGTGGCGTTGTTGGAGGTTTTCACTGCTAATCGTTTGTTAAATTTGGGAAATGAGTTTTCCATTGTCTTTTTTGGCCAACTCCACCACCTTCTGGCTCATTGGAGGGGAGGGAATTTGCTTAAATGTTTGCTTGTAAATTTATGGTTGTTGCTGTCATTTTGGCTTGGCTGCAGGTGACACACTGGGTTATGTACAGTGTCACTGAAACTTTCTCTGTCTCCATCTGCTGGCAGGGAGGTAAAACCCAGGCATCTGAACTGATCTGTGGTACGGATGAACAAAGAAGATAGATGCCTGATGTCTATGAATTCCTTTATTGGGCAAAATTTGGGCAAATTTTGTGTCTCCGCTTCAATAAAGGAATTCATGGACATCAGGCATCTATCTTCTTTGTTCATCCTGACGGCTTTCATAGATCGCCTTCCTTCGTGCTTTTTGGGTCCTGATCTGTGGTACTACAGGAACAAAAATTAGCAGGTAAGAACCAATTTTCCTTTATATACCGGTTTGGATTTTTTAGTGCAGGAACATACCAATCTCATGTAAATTAGCAATCACCAGACAATACAGGGAGGTGCGTTAGAGGGGAAACTATTTAGCAAAGCTTTATTTAATGCAGAAAATGGGTGCCCGGGTCTGAGGTGGAGTAAAAGTAGCCTGAGTTTGAATGTGGAGAAACTGGTGGACATCAGAACCAGGACCAAAGAATTAAAAATGCTTAATTTCCTTTCATCTGTGGTGATCTTTATTTCTTTATAAATATATGAAATGTGTGCGTGTACTTGTATCACTTTGCAAACAGTTGGGGAAAGTCTGCTAAGAGCAAGATCTTTAAAGTTCTTTTTGGGTGCAATGAAATAATAGATCTTTTATTTTCTAAAGTAAAGATTTGTTTGGTTTGGAGTTTGAATCCCTTCTCTGATCTCCTGGATTAGGGAAATTGGAATGGATCGGAGAAGGCAACCTGCAGGCAGGAGATGCAGCACACCTTTTTGGTTTATTTTATTTATTTAAAAGATTTTATAGACCGTCATTCGTAATTAACATCATAACGGTGTACAATAACCTTAACTTAAAATGCATCAACAGAAAACAATCATCTAAATACAATGATAAAGGCACACACAACACAATTAAATCTCAGTAAGAAACTAAGCTTGAATCCTGTCTATGAAGGCTTGCTCAAAGAGCCAAGTTTTCAACTCTTTCTTGAATTTTTTTTTTGACTCTGTTTCGAGTCGTAACTCAGCTGGCAAGGTGTTCCAGATGCTTGGGAAGGGCCAGACTTAGTAACCTCTTCCCCTTCTCTCCAAGTTCCTTAAGTTGCAGATACTGTGTGGGGCCAAACGGTGGGTTTGGCCATGGCTCCGGTGGCCTAGCCCATTCCGCTGCCTATGCCTGTAGGTATGGTAGTTTAAGAAGAAACAGAGAGAGATTCAAACACTACTCGAAAGCTGAAGTGGTATTGCTACCAGACACTTCAGCACAATGTTGGGTTAAATAAATCTGAGGCAGGGCTGAGAATTGGTTACAAAAAGTGTGTTCAATTCATTCGGGCTCTCCACGAAATGACCTACAACACCTGTTTCTACTCCATGTGTTTAGTGCAGATTTGCAATTCAGGGGTATGCAAATGGCCTGTGAGTTAAAAAAAATAAAATAAAAATAAAAGACTGCTTTTTACTCTTGGTGCATTTGCATTAGCTTACTGCATCCCATGGTACTGCCGGTTTGTACCGCATGAGTAAACCTAAACCCGTGTTAAAATGTAACTCAGATTTTAGCACAGGTTTTATTACATCAGCCCCTTAATGAAATAATACTAGCAAGAGTATTTTTATTGATCTGTTACTGTACCCAGCACTGAACATGTGCATTTGTGGTGAGGGGACCAATAGAAGCATTACACTACTTGAGCAGCAGATATTAAGACATGGGAGGGTTGAGAGCCAGAGACAATGAGAATCCGTCCCTGGAAGAAACTTGCGCTGTCATCTAAGGGGTGGGGCAGGGGAGAGAGACAAGGGGTAATTTTACAGGTTTCTAATGAAGCAGTTGTGCTGACTGCTAATGTAATGTCCTCTGCAGACATGCCCGAAGGTGCAGCAGATCCTGGATGTTTGGCAGGGCGGCCTGGGCGTAATCTCTCTGCACTGTTTCCAGAATGTCATTCCTGTGGAAGCGTACACGCGGGAAGCCTGCATGGTTGACGCCATTGGTAAGAACATGTTAAAAGTAAACAAAAATGAATTCCCTGTACGTACTCGGATCAGTCCAGACACCTGGGTTTTGCCTCCCCTGCAGCAGATGGAGACAGAGAAGTTTTTTAAAACAACCCTGCCATGTATACTAAGGTGCCACCCACAGTCCCTCAGTCTTACTCTGTCTCCAGCAGATGGCGGAGGTGCAAAACCCACAGTCTCTTCTGATGCCCTGATTGAAACAAGTTGGTAGTGTAGGATTGTAGTCAGGGTTTAGATTGGCAATTTGATGAACTATCTCTTTAAGTTTAAAAAAAAAAAAAGGACAGAGAGCAAGTTCCTTCCTCGTCAGTGGTTCTGTGAGCCTCCCAGGGGGTTGCTAGGTCCTGAGGGGACCATCCCTCCTGGTCGAGGCCGCTGCTAAGGGTCGAGGACCCTGCACTTACTTGTCAGCAGCGTCGGGGTGATACCAGGGAGCCCGGCTCACTCACCCCCACAGGAGCAGGACCTGCATCCAGAACCAGGGACAGCGAACGGCAAGTTTGCAATTTGTTTTATAAAAAAAAAATATATATATATGCGTTGGTTTTTGTGTTGTGTGCGCCGGCTCTCCGAGACTTTGGCTGGGTTCACCGGGGGTTTACACGGCAGACCTTTCACTTTATTCTTTATCTTTTTCGCCGTTTTCAATTGTTTCGCGGGCCTCCGATGCCTCGGGGCTCCTCTTGCCACGCGCGCGTCTCTAGCGGGAAGGCCTGTGCTCGATTTGTGTGCAGGGAGGCGAGGGACCCTCCGTTTCGGTTTGGGGGGGGTCGGAGTCGGGCTCTGCGTTCGCCGGCGCGTGTAGGGGCGAGTGCAGAGTTGGCAGAGGACCCGTTCCCACTGAGCGCAGGAACGGAGGCCATTTTTGGCACCTTTAGAACAGCCACGCAGGTAGCGATGGAGGAGGGGACTTTACCTCCCTCGCTCTCCCCGCAGCAAATACCTGCCGGGGGAGGCTTTCCTGCGGGGGCAGCCTCTCCTTTGCATGAGGATAGCCCTGCAGGGGCTGCTGATTCCTCTTCAGAGTCTTTGCTCTCATCAGAGTTTGTTTTGCTCATGCACAAAGATTTTAAAGCAAAAAAGGCAGGGAGAAAGCTGGCAGCTGGGAGGCTTGTACTGCAGCCGCAGACCCGGAGGACACAAAAAAGAGAGAGGTCCCAGGGGGGGCTCTGACCCACCTAAGGGTAAGAGGCCCATAAGGTCCGTGCCAGCGGGGACGGACACAGACTCTGTCTCAGGACGAGCCAGATCCACAGGTGAGGCCCCTGGGAGGGGGTTGATGCGGACGCAGATCCGCAGCTAGGTACCAGCAAAGGATCTCAGGCGATGGGGACGATCCAAAGGTGGTTCGTATATTTAAGAAAGAGGAGCTGTCTCCACTTATTTAGGCCATCCTGCAGGAGCTAGGAATAGAGGCTCCGGCGGAGTCCCGGCTGGGAGCTATGGATCCAGTCTTGCTAGGCCTTAGGGAGCCTACGGTTTCCTTCCCTTTCCATTTCTTGGCGACGGATCTCCTATATAGAGAGTGGGACACCCCGGATTTAGGTCTGAAGGTAAGCAAAGCCCATGGACAAGCTATATCCTCTCTCAGAGGATGCATTGGAGCTCCTCAGAGTCCCTAAGGTGGATCCAACTGTGTCGGCTGTTACTAAGAAGTCCACTATCCCAGTTACAGGAGCGATGGCCCTCAAGGACTTGCAGGACAGAAAGTTGGAGCTACAGCTCAAAAAAAGTGTTTGAAGTGTCCGCACTGGGGGTCCGTGCAGCGATGTGTAGTAATTTTGCACTGCGTGCGGCTCTTCGCTGGGCCCAGCAGCTCCAAGCCAATGCCGATCTCTCTGAGGGGGAGGCTATCCAGGCGAACCGGCTGGAGGCGGTAATCACGTACAGCGCAGATGCTCTCTACGACCTGCTGCGCATGTCGGCCAGATCCATGGTTTCCCCGCCCAGGCTCCTCTGGCTCTGGAATTGGGCTGTGGATGTTTCTTCCAAGGCCCACCTCTGGTCACTTCCTTTTAAAGGAAAGTTGTTGTTTGGCAAGGAATTGGAGGACAAGGTCCATAAGCTACCGGAGGACAGGCCTAGGTCATGAGGATAGTTTGCAGCTTGGGCTCAGTTCCGTGGTAGCAAGAGACCCCAGCCGGCACGGTCGTCCTTTTGCCCAGGCTCAAGCAGGCAACAGTCATGGTCTGTCTTTTCGTGGCAGACGATTCGGCAAACCAGGTAACCCTCAGTCGGGGGCAGGGGCTAAGGGCTCACAATGAGATAAGGCCGGCCAATTCCTCCATACAAGTCGTCCATCAAGTACCAATCGTGGGAGCCAGACTATTGCTCTTCTTCGAGGAATGGACCAAAATAACGTCAGACCAGTGGGTCCTCACCGTGATAAGTCAAGGTTACGCTTTAGATTTTGTACAGAGTCCTCTGGACAAGTTTCTGATCTCTCCATGCGTGTATCGAGAAAAGCGAGAGGCTCCAGCGCCTACTGGACTTGGGGGCTATAACACCGGCTCCATCCGTGGAACAACGCAAAGGCCGCTATTCCATTTACTTCATAGTCCCCAAAAAGGAAGGTACTTTCAGACCAATTCTAGATCTAAAAAGAGTCAACAGGTGTCTTTGGGTACCATGTTTCAGAATGGAGACTCTTCAGTCGGTTATCGCCTCCGTCTGACAAGGAGAGTTCCTGGCTTCTCTGGATCTCACGGAAGCATATCGGCATCCAGTCATCCCACCAGATGTTCCTCTGGTTCTGCATTCTGGGAAATCACTATCAGTTCCGGGCTCTGCCTTTCGGACTCACTACAGCTCCCAGAGCATTCACCAAGGTGATGGTGGTGGTTGCAGCGCAACTCCGGAGTGAAGGCTTGCTAGTGCATCCCTACTTGGACGATTGGCTGATTCGGGCGAAGTCCGAGCCTCTGTGTCAGACAGCTATCTGCCGGGTACTACGGCTCTTGTGATCGCTCGGCTGGGTGGTCAACCTTGCCAAGCGTCGTTTGACCCCTTTGCAGTCTCTGGAGTTCCTGGGAGCCCTGTTCGACACTGAACAGGGCAGAGTATTCCTCACCACAGAACATGTAATCTAGCTTCAGGGACAGGTGAGGGACCTGTTGTCTATGTGGATACCCCGGGTGAGAGATTATTTGAAGGTCTTGGTCTCCATGACGTCCACTCTGGAGTTGGTTCCCTGGGCCTTCGCTCATATGCATCCCTTACAATCCGCACTGCTGTCCCGCTGGAATCCGGTGTCTGAACAGTTTCACCTACCGCTTCCGCTTACAGAATCCGCGAGAGCCAGTCTCGACTGGTGGCTTGTCTCGGATCATCTGATGTGTGGAGTTCCCCTGGTAATGCCCGACTGGACAGTCGTTACCACGGATGCCAGTCTCTCCAGCTGGGGAGCGGTTTGTCTGGGAAAGTCGGTGCAGGGGCAGTGGTCCAGAGAACAATCTCAACTACTTGGAGACCAGAGCAGTGGCTCTGGCATTGCACGTGTTCCTCCTGCTCCTTCGGAGGAAGTCGGTCAGAGTCTTGTCAGACAATGCAACCACGGTAGCCTATATCAATCGCCAAGGAGGAACCAAGAGTCGCCCTGTGGTGACAGAGGCGCAACAGTTGATGACCTGGGCGGAACAGCATCTCGTCTGCATTGCGGCATCTCATATTGCTGGCATGGACAACACTTCCTCAGTCGTCACCATCTCAATACCGGAGAGAGGGAGTTGGCTGATGAGGCTTTTCAGCTCATCTGCGATCGGTGAGGCAAGCCATGCACGGATCTGATGGCCACATTCAAGAATGCCAAGGCTCCATGATTCTACAGTCTGCACAGAGATACAGGAGCTGAGGGGCTCGACGCCCTGGTCCTTCCCTGACCGATGAACATCTTACTGAACGTGTTTCCTCCCTGGCCGCTGATAGACAAAGTGATCCGGCAAATAGAGCCCCATCCGGCAGAGGTGATTCTAGTGGCTCCGGAGTGGTTGAGGCGTCCCTGGTTTGCGGATCTGCTCAATCTGCTGCGGAATCCCTACGGTTTCGGGAATCCACTGCTCTTCTTCATCAAGGCCCCATCTGTTTGGAAGAGGTGGATCGCTTCTGTCTAGCAGCATGGCTTTTGAGAGGCAGCGGCTGAAGAATAAAGGTTATTCTAATGCGGTGGTGGCCACGTTGTTGAGGTCGCGAAAACAGTCTACTTTCCTAGCTTATGCCAGAGTCTGGAAAGTTTTTGAAGCCTGGTGTGCGGATCGCACGATGGATCCTACGTGGGCATCGTTCTCGGACATTTTTGGTTTTCTTCAAGCCAGGCTTTCTAAGGGTCTCTCTTGTAGTTCCCTCCGAGTACAGGTTGCGGCACTCTGTTGTCTCAGAGGTAAGGTCCAGGGAGTAGCGTTGGCGTTGCACCCAGATGTGGCGTGTTTTCTTCAGGGGGCGAAGCACTTGTGTCCTCCACTTCGCCATCCGTGTCTTTCCTGGAACCTCAACTTGGTACTTTTGTACTTGTGTGCTCTGCCTTTTGAGCCTATAAAGCAGGCGACGCTGAAGGATCTCATGCCGAAAGTGGTATTTTTGGTTGCGATTTCTTCAGCACGTTGGGTGTCCGAACTGCAGGCGTTGTCGTGTAGAGAACCTTTCATACGGATTTCCGATTCAGGTGTGTCCTTGCGAATGGTTCCTTCTTTTCTCCCAAAGGTGTTGCCTTCTTTCCATTTGAATCAGTCGATTGAGCTCCCCTCATTCTCAGATGTGGATCGCTCGGATCCTGTGGCGTAGGATTTACGGAAACTAGATGTCCGCAGGGCTCTGCTATGATATCTAGAGGTTACGAATCCTTTCCGTGTTTCAGACTTTGTGTTGTGGAGTGATTCAAAAAGAGGTAGTATGGCCTCAAAGGCTACGATAGCTCGTTGGCTGAAGGAAGCTATCGGTTCAGCGTATTTACTGCATGGTAAGACTGTACCGGTGGGACTTCGCGCCCATTCTACGTGGTCACAAGCCACTTCGTGGGCGGAATGTCATCAAGTCTCACCACAAGACATTTGCAGGGTGGCTAGTTGGAAATCGTTGCATACTTTTGCAGGGCATTACAGATTAGATGTGCACGCTTCGGGTTCCGGGGGATTTGGGGCAGGAGTGCTCAGAGTGGGCATCTCTGGCTCCCACCCTAGATAAGTTAGCTCTGGTACATCCCAGGTGTCTGGACTGATCCGGGTACGTACAGGGAAAGGAATTTAGTTTCTTACCTGATAATTTTAATTCCTGTAGTACCACGGATCAGTCCAGAGCCTCGCCCTCGTCTGTGTTCACTTAAGTAACGGAGAGTCCGCTTGTATTCTGGTTTGGTTTTTTTTCGGAATATTTGTACTATATTGTCGCTGGTTCTATTGGTTCTGCGAGTTCTGTTCCCAGTTCGGAGTTTGACTGAGCCTTATTATAGATGGGAAAATAGTTGTACAGTTTGGTTTTGTTCCATTTTTATTTGACATTACGTAAGACTGAGGGACTGTGGGTGGCACCTTGGAATATATGGCAGGGTTGTTTTAAAAAACTTCTGTCTCCATCTGCTGGAGGGGAGGCAAAACCCAGGTGTCTGGACTGATCCATGGTACTACAGGAATGAAAATTATCAGGTAAGAAACTAATTTTCCTTTACTGCAAACCTGTGAGGAACTCTCATTCAGAGCTGGTAGTGGGCAGAGACTAATGGAGAAATTATTTACCTGGTTATTTCATTTTCCTTAGTGTAGACAGATGGACTCAGGACCAATGGGTTGTGCTCCCCTGCCAGCAGATGGAGACAGTCAGGTTTCAAAGCTCATGTCATCCTAGATACACCTCTGCAGGGACCTCAGTATTCTCTTCAAAAGCCACTGTGGACATATTATTGAAAAAGCTCGATTAAAAATGGATAACTGTACTCAACCAAACATAAACACTGAACCCCAGTAAGATTATAGATGCCCTGATCTAGGTTCTGGATGACGGATTACCCAAAATATCTTGGAATCGATATCCACTCCACAGGCAAATACTTGGCACTGTTCTTGGGCAGCCGGGGGTGGGTCTGTCTACATTAAGGAAAACAAAATTATCAGGTAAGTAATTTCTTCATTTCCTAGCATGTAGCCAGATGGACTCAGGACCAATGGGATGTATAAAAGCTACTCCCAATCGAGGTGGGAAGCTCTCCGCGTTCCGGTTAATACCGCCCTTGCAAAGGATGTGTCTTCTCAGGCCTGAACATCCAGGCGATAGAGCCTGGAGAAGGTGTGGGACCATAACTCTGCTTGGCAGATATCAACGGGAGTCAGCAGTCTAGCTTCCGCACATGAGACTGCCTGAGCCCTGGTGGAATGAGCTTTAACCTGAGAAGGTAATGGCTTTCCTGCCTTCACATAGGTTCCCGTGACCACCTCCTTAATCCAGCGAGCTAGGGTAGCCCGCAAAGTTGGTTCACCCTGCTTCCTTCCACCGTGAAGGACAAACAGGTGGTCCATCTTTCGTACCGGTTCTGAAACTTCCAGATACCGCACCAAAAGTCTACTGACATTCAAATGATGGGGGAGACTGTATTCCTCCCTGTCCCTGTACTTATCTAGGGAAGGCAACAAAATGGACTGATTCAAATGAAACTTCGAGACTACCTTGGGCAAGAAGGATGGAACAGTATGAAGCTGTAATGCTCCTGGAGTCATCTGGAGGAGCAGTTCCTGACACGACAATGCTTGCAGTTCAGAGATGTGACGCGCTGAGCGAATAACCACCAGGAACACTGTTTTCAAGGTTAATAAATGCAAGGAAAGAATGTGCAGCGGCCAAAAGGAGGGCCCTGCCAAAAATTCCAATACTAGATTTAAGATTCCACAAGGGAAATGGCCACCGTAGGGGTGGCTAAAGATGCTTCACCCCTGCTATACCTGTACTTCAAGGAGTTAAGAGCCAAACCTTTATTCAAGCCATCCTGCAAAAATTCCAGAATAAGTGGGATTTTGACCGCCCGAGGGGGGACACCGCATTCCTCGCATCAGGCCTCAAATACTGTTCAGATCCACACATACACTAGGGACGTAGAGAACTTCCGAGCGCAGAGCAAGGTGGCATTTACTGCCGCATAATATCTGCGCTTCATCAGGCGAGCCCTCTCAAGGGCCAGACCATAAGACAGAATCTAGTTGGATCCTCGTGGAAGGACCAATCCCTGCTGTAGTAGGTCCCTGTGCGGTGGCAGGCACAGGGAAGTCTCCGCCAGGAGTGTCCGTATACCACAGATGCCTGGGCCAATCTGGAGCTACTAGTAGGACTAATCCCCTGTGGTGCTCAATTCTGCGAATGATCCTGCCCAGGAGAGGCCACGGAGAGAAGGTGATTAGCAACTCTTCTTCTGGACAGGTCTGAACAAGAGCATCGATCCCCCAGGGACCACGGATCTCTTCTGTGACTGAAGAATAGGGGAACCTTTGCATTGTGAGATGCGGTCAGCAGGTTGATGGGACAGGAGGCCCCAGTGATTTATTACCAGTTGAAAGGCTTCAGCCGACAAGACTCACTTTCCTGGATCCACACTCTTGCTGTGTAGAAAGTCTGTTCTGACGTCTTTTCCTGCAATACGTGAGGCTGAGATCTTCTGTAGATGTATTTCCGCCCATTCTATAAGGAGATCTTGGTTCCTCCCTGGCGGTTGATGTAGGCTACTGTTGTTGCGTTGTCCGACATTAGGTGGACTGCTTGACCCTGGAGTCTGTGACTGAATTGCAAGCACACCAGCCTCACTGCCTGGGCTTCCAGGCGATTGATGTTTCAGAGGACTTCTTCCTCTGTCCAATGTCCCTGGGCCATGAGCTCCTGACAGTGAGCTCTCCAGCCCCGGAGACCTCGCGTCCGTTGTAAGAACCAGCCAGTTAGGGAAGGACAGGGACATCCCCCTGCTCAGGTAAGCCTCCTGCAACCACCACTTGAGGTGAGAACAGACTCCCATCAGTAAGTGGAGCCTAATCAAATAGTCTTGAGACTGCGGGTTCCAAAGTGACAGCAGCGAGCGTTGAAGTAGGCCCATGCGTGCTCTTGCTCACGGCACTACTACTAAGTTTGCTGCCATCAAATTGAGAACTTGGAGATAGCTCCTCACCATCAGGGGTATTGTGTTCATCAACTGATGCACCTGGGACATGAGCTTCAGTATCCATGTGGTCGGGAGGAAGACTTTGCCCTGCCTGGTGTCGAACCGGACTCCCAGATACTCCAACAACTGGGAAGGCTTGAGAGTGCTCTTGTCCAGGTTTACTACCCAACCAAGTTCCTGAAGCAACGAGGTCACTCTGTTGGTCACCCGGAGCCTTTAATATTTATTTATTTATTTTGATTTATATTCCACTTTTCACACTTTTTTCAGCACTTCAAAGTGGATTACATTCAGGTACTGTAGGTATTTCCCTATCCCTTAACCACTGACTTGGCCCGGATCAACCAGTTGTCCAAGTATGGGTGTACCAGGATTCCTTCTCTTCTCAATGGTGCTGCCATGACCACCATAATCTTGGAAAATATTCTTGGGGCGGTGGCTAGGCCAAAGGGCAGTGCCCGGAACTGATAATGGGACTCAGTATGACAAAGTGTAGGAAGCGTTGGTGTTCTTGAATGAATGGAATATGCAGGTAGGCCTCAGATAGGTCCAGGAAGATTAGGAACTTTCCCGAATGTACGGCCATTATCACAGAGCGTAAAGTTTCCATGTGGAAATGATTTGTAGGTGACGGTTGACACTCTTGAGGTCCAGGATGGGGCGAAAGGAACCTTCCTTCTTGGGTACAATGAAATAGATGGAATGATGCCCCGTATTTTCCTGGGCATAGGTACTGGGATTACAACCCTCATCCTGAGGAGCCTTAAAAGAGTAATCTCCACTGCCTGCTTTTTATGCTGGGAGTGGCAAGGAGACATCATGAATATGTCCTGGGGAGTTCTGCGAAATTACAGCGCTTATCCTTCTCATATGACTTCCAGTACCCACTTGTCTGAAGTGATCTTGACCCACCTTTGGTAAACGAGAGACAGTCGACCCCCCCCCTTTCTCCTCATTCCGAAGATGGGTCGGTAAAATTTCATTAGGTTTGGGATAATCAGGAACCCGAACCTGCCTCTCTTGTGCTGTCGACTATGAAAGGACTGAGTTCATCCAAAGGGCCGAGATCTCTGAAATGTCGATTTTCTGTAGAGGTTGAAATGTTGAGAGCCCCTAGACTGGCCCCTCATAGGTGAGGGGTGCTGTAACTGCTTCTTCTTACCTTTCGGTAGCCGGGGGACTGGAGATTCGCCCCATTTACTGGCCAGTTTTTCCAATTTGTTTCCAAGTAATCCTTTAAAGGGCATCTTTCTAAGGTTGGCCTTGGAGGTTGCATTGGCTGACCAATTCTGTAGCCATAGCTGTCTTCTAGCCACTACCACTGAGGCCATTTTTCTGGCCGAAGTGCGGATTAAATCTGAGCCCGTGTCTGCTAAAAAGGCAGCGGCAGGTTCCATAGCTGCTCTGGGGTTCACCCCTGAGCCAGCCACCTCCTGAGAGAGAAGTAGGCTCGAGCACGCTACCAGAGCACAACAAGAAGCAAACTGTAAGGTCATTGCTACTGCATCAAAGGCTTCTCCCTCTACTGGGATAGTTGTTCACTTAGAGACAGTGCAGGCCAGTGCATCCACATTAGAGAAATTCAAACGTTCTCTCACTGCTGGATCCAGCAGGTATAGAGCTTCTAACGCCTGGCCCCCTTTAAAACTTGCTTCTGGAGCATCCCATTCCCGGTCAGTCAACACCTGGATGGCTTCCATTACTGGGAAGTAGCAAGATGCTTTGTGGAAGGAAATCAGACTGGGATTCTTCTTTTGTTCCATCATAGATTCCGCTCCAGGAACTCCAAGCATTTTCAGGGTCTGGGAAACCAAGGCCAGCAATTCATCTGTATGAAAGAATCGTAACATGGTTTGTTACGGATCTAATCCTGGGGGAATTTCCCCTTGTTCCGAGGGATCTTGCTCTTCGTTTGTGCCATCAGGATCTGCCAATAGGAATGAGAGAGGGAGAGGGGGCCAGCTGGGGTTCTGTCCGGGCAGCGACAAGCAAGGAAGTAGACTGCGCCTGTACAAAGACCTGTATTCCCTGGAAAACATCCACCCAAGAAAAAGCTGCTGGGTCCATGCCTAACCCAGGGGGAACTGGGGGGTGGGGGGGTCCAGCCGAGTTTCCCTCTCCCATGGAAGACCCAGCCAATGGGTTTCTCAGATCCGGGGTACTTCTAGTTAAGGCTGCCAATCCATCATCTGAATGGGAGGAGCCGGGCTCAGCAAACTCCGGGGAGGCCAAATCTCCTTGGGCTTCCTCACAATGCTTGATACAAATTGAAATCCAGGTCAGGATGGAAGCCCTAATATGACAAGCAGCGCAGAGAGCCAAAGCGCTTATGTTTCTTGGCTGCCGGCGCCATTTGCGGCGATAACTGTGCATTCGATCAGCTTGTGCTTAAAAATTAATGCGCACAAATTTTGAGCCCTAGGCAGGGTGCGGCGAGAGAGCCTGTGCACCTGGCTTTTCCTGTATCCTGTGCTTACTTTATTATGCGCGTAAGCATGCATACAATGTTATGTGCATTGGAGGTCTATCTTAAGAGGGTCTTTGAGGTTTCGGCGCTTGGGATGAGGGCGGCCATCTGTAGTTCTTTAGCACAGCGAGTGGGCCTGCATTGGGTGCAACAACTTCTCACCTCACAGGACTTACCGGCTGCCGAGGCGCAGCAGGCGGACAGATTGGAGGCCGTGGTGAGCTATGGGGCGGACGCCCTATATGACCTCCTCCGTGTCCTGGTTCGGTCAATGATGGCGGCGGTCTCGGCCCGTTGTCTTCTGTGGCTCCGCAACTGGTCAGCGGATGCCTAGTCTAAGACCCGGCTGAGGTCGCTTCCATTCAAGGGCAAGTTCCTATTTGGAGAAGACCTGGACCAAATCATCAAGTCCCTCAATGAGAATGCGGTGCACAAACTCCCGGAGGATAGGCCTCGCTCCACAAGATCATTCAGTTCCTCCAGGAACCGGTCCCGGAACCAGCACCGGTCTTGGCCTACAAGGCAGCAGCAGCCACCCCGGGCTCCATCGTCTCACTCTCATACTTGGAACCGGTCCTTTCGAGGGTACAGGCCCGGCAAGGAGGGCCAAGGTTCGGGCACTGCCTCGAAATCAGCACAATGATGCCAGGCCGACCCACGAGCTGACCCCTTGAGTAGGGGGCCGGCTTGCTCTCTTCTACGAAGAGTGGGTCCGGATCATGTCTGATCAATGGGTCCTGGATATCCTAAAACACGACTACGTATTGGATTTTGTTCGCGCGCCCAGGGACAGGTTTCTCTTCTCTCCATGCGGGTCCCTCCACAAGCAAAGGGCCGTTCGACAGACCCTCGATCGCCTACTCTCCCTGTGGGCGATAGTGCTGGTATCCGCCTCCGAACTGAGTCGAGGTCATTATTCCATCTATTTTGTGGTACCCAAGAAGGAAGGCACCTTCCGACCCATCCTGGATCTCAAGACCGTCAACCGGTCTCTCCGGGTACCTCATTTTCGCAGGGAAACTCTCCGCTCGGTACTGGCTGCGGTTCATCAAGGGGAGTTCCTCGCTTCTCTGGATCTCACGGAGAGGCGTACCTTCACATCCCGATCCACCGGGATTATCAACGCTTTCTGCGCTTCAAGGTTCTGGGACAACATTTTCAATTTTGAGCTCTGCCCTTCGGATTGGCAACGGCTCCACGCATCTTTACGAAGATCATGGTTGTAGTAGCAGCAGCACTGCATCGGAAAGGGATTCTGGTACACCCTTACCTGGACGACTGGCTCATTTGGGCGAAGTCTCGGATCCAGGGCCTGCAAGCGGTGGACCGGGTGGTTCAACTGCTTCGGTCCCTGGGCTGGATCATCAACTACGGCAAGAGCAACCTGGCCCCATCTCAGTCGTTGAACTTTCTGGGCGCACGCTTCGACACGAAGGAGGGCAAGGTGTTCTTGCGGCCGGAGAGGGCGCAAGCTCTGCGCGCACAGATTCTTCGTTTCACAACACTCCCGACCCCAACGGCGTGGGATTATCTACAGGTTCTGGGGACCATGGCTTCCACTATCGACCTGGTGCCGTGGGCCTTTGCGCACCTGCGTCCTCTCCAGAAGGCATTGCTGTCCCAGTGGAAGCCGGTGTCACGGGACTTCCAGGCGGTCCTCCCGGTCCCGGCACCCGCTCGTCTCAGCCTCTGTTGGTGGCTGGATCCTCAACACTTGGCCCAGGGAGTGTCCCTGGAGGTTCCGGACTGGGTGGTGGTAACCACGGACGCCACTCTCACCAGCTGCGGAGCGGTCTGTCGGGTGAGTTCCATCCAGGGCTGGTGGACGATGGAACAGACACAGTGGCCCATCAACCGCTTGGAGACCAGAGCGGTTCGCTTGGCATTGAGGGCCTTCCTGCCGCTGGTTTATCATCAGGCTGTCAGGATCCTCTCGGACAACGTGACCACTGTGACATACATTCAAGACTCTTTTCTGGTAGTGATCAGTTCGGCGCGTCGCATTTCCGAACTCTAAGCGTTGTCCTGTCGAGAGCCATACCTCCGTTTCACTGAGGAAGGGGTTTCCTTGCGCACAGTACCCTCATTTCTTCCTAAGGTAGTTTCCGCTTTTCATCTCAATCAGTTGGTGGAATTGCCTTCCTTTTCCTCGGCGGACTCCAGAGAGCTTCGTAGTTTGGATGTCAAGCGATGATGCACTATTTGGCATCCACTAATGATTTCCGGCTTTCAGATCATCTGTTTGTGCTCTGGTCAGGACCTAAGAAGGGTCATATGGCATCCAAGGCCACCATTGCCAGATGGCTGAAGGGAGTGATTTCCTCCGCTTATCTCGGTGCTGGCCAGCACCCACCACTGGGGCTTAAGGCACACTCCCTTCGGTCTCAGGCTACATCTTGGGCGGAAAGCACGTCAATGTCCTCGCAGGAAATCTGCAGAGCGGCCACTTGGAAGTCACTCCATACTTTTTCAAGACACTATCGTTTGGACGTGCGGGCTCCAGTTTTTGGATCCTTCGGGGATAGAGTCATTCGAGCAGGGCTGTCTTCAGCCCACCCGGAGTAGGGAAGCTTTGGAACATCCCACCGTCTGGACTGATCCTGGTAAGTACAGGGAAAAGAAAATTATTCCTTACCTGCTAACTTTGGTCCTGTAATACCATGGATCAGTCCAGACACCCTCCCTGTTTGTCTGTTGGGGGTTGTTGGGGTAGGCCTCTGCTCAGCTGTCTTTCCGATGCTCCCTGGGGCTCCAGGGTCTGTCTCTTGTCTCATAGTTCTGTTTGTGCAAGTTCCCTCTGGGGTTAGTTGTTCTGCAGTTATAAATTTTGTTAAAATTGCCTCGAGGGCGTTCATTTTACTTGATCCCTCCACCTCTTTCGTTTTGGCTTTGTTAGTCTAGTTACTGAAGATTGAGGCAAGGGAGGTGAGGTTATATAGGACCTCCCCCCGAGCTTTTTGTTCTGACTCCATCTGCTGGACGGGGGACATAACCCACCATCTGGACTGATCCATGGTACTACAGGAACGAAAATTAGCAGGTAAGGAATAATTTTCTTTTTGTACTTAAATAGGCCTTTGAGGCTATGAGCATCACACTTCAGATCTCCGCATGCTGTTGGCTTGTGGCAAGATCTGGATTGCAATTTGTGCAGAATGTGCAGGTAGAGTCTGGAGGACTCCTCACATTTGGAACCAGGAGTGGCATATTTGGCATATGCCTGCCTTGAGTTGGTACATTCCTCTGCCAGAGGAGTAGCTGGCACACACATTAGCTTTCCAGCAGCTGGGAGTTCTCCAGGATTGTATCTTGCTATCAGAGAGCAAATACCCATCTCCAAGGGAGTAGTAGCAGCTCAGAAGCTCCTCTGGATGCGAAACTGGTCAGCAGATTCCTTCTCTAAAACTAACTTAACAAAGCTTCTTTTTAAAGGCGACTTTTTTATTTGGAGAGGAGCTGGAAAAGATGGCAAAGGCCTGGGGAGACTCCAAAGTACCAAGAAAGAGCAAAGTTGTAGGTTATAGGAAAATTGGTTCTTACCTGCTAATTTTCGTTCCTGTAATACCAGACAAGTGAGTTTTGCATCCCTACCAGCAGATGGAGGCAGAAAACAAAACCTTTGAGGCACTGCTACATAGCTGAGTGTGCCACCTGCAGTCCCTCAGTATTGACCTGTACCCAAGCCACAGAGTAGACAGAATTCCCCTTTCTCAAGGCGAGCCAGAAAACCCAGGGTTGGAACCCCCTGAACTGAAGATCAACATACCTCCAGCCAAAAAACAGTTTGAAAACTGCTTCACTCAAAAAAACACAACTTATGAACAGTGTGAAAAAAATCTCTGATATACAGTGAAATAATTCACCAAGAAAATTCAGTCTTCTAAATACACCAGGAAATTCAGTCTTTCGGCAGCAACGGGGCAGGTCTCTGGACTGATCTGTGGTATTACAGGAACGAAAAGTAGCAGGTAAGAACCAGTTTTCCTTTCTTGTTCATACCCAGATCAGTCCAGACCAGTGGGATGTACCCAAGCTCCCCTACACCAGGTAGGAATCTGAAAGACCTGCTCTCAACACAATTTCACCAAAAGTCGCATCCTCTTGCGCTCTAACATCCAAATGGTAATGTTTGGTGAAAGTATGCAGCAAGGACCGCACCACAGCCCTGGATATCTCTTGGGGAGACACTGACACTCTGCCCAAGAGGTCTGTGCTTTAGTCGAATGTGCCTTGAGACCCGTCAGAACTGCGTGACCCTTACAAATATAGGCCGAGCAAATAGCCTCTTTCAGCCAAATGGACAATGTAGCCTTTGAAGCTTTCTTCCCTTTCTATGCCCCACCAAACACAAAGAGATGGTCCGATTGCTGAAAGCTATTAGTGACCTCCAAATATCGCAACAGAGTGCGATGCACATCCAGAAAATGAAGGTCCCTATCCTGTGCAGAAGCCCTAGACCACTCCGGAAACGCAGGCAATTCAACTGTCCGATTCACATAGAAAGCAGAAACAACTTTCAGCAAAAAGGATGGAACAGTACCCAAAGTCACCCTGTTATCAGCAATCCTCAAAAAGGGATCTCAACAAGACAGAGGCTGAAGCTCCGTAATCCTCCTGGCTGAACAAATAGCAATCAGAAATATCGACTTCAGCATAAGATTCTTCAAAGAAACTCATCTTAAAGGCTCAAAAGGCACTCCACAGAATACACGCAAAACTAAGTTGAGGTTCCAATCTGGACACCTTCCGAATCGGAGGTACAGATCAATACTGAGGAACTGCAGGTGGCACCAGGGATTATGAAGCAGTGTCAGTGAATCTTTCTCTGTCGCCATCTGCTGGCAGGGATGAATAAATCCAGGAGTCTGGACTTATCCATGGTACTACAGGAAAGAAAATTAGCAGGTAAGAACCAATTTTCCTTTGCATTGATTACCTTTCATATAAGAAGTGACATCAGCGAGCCCGTTGATTTCTGTCTCCATCTGCTGGTTGGTGAGTATAACCCACTTGTCTGGACTGGTCTGACTGGATTCAAGGAAAGGAAGTAAATAGGTAAGACGTAATTTCTCCATCCATAAAATACAACCTAGTTCTCCACAAAAGTGTGTCTCTATAAAGAATGCATGTCCCTTTATCAAGGTGGTATCAGAGATGGTGGGAAGATTATTGTGATGAGCTGTTTGTTTGGTTTTTTTTTTCTCTCATGCACTTTCCCTTTCCCATCGTTCCCAGGATTGAAGATGCTGACCAATCGGAAGAGGGGGGATTACTATGGCTGCGCCTTGAGTTGGTCCATGAAACGCCGTCGGTGCCTCGGGGTTCATATGCTGCACAGGGCCATGCAAATCTTCCTCGCAGAGGGAGAGCGGCAGCTGCGCCCAGCAGATATCCGGATCGGGCAATAAAGAGGCACTTGGGCTTCTAGGTGGAAACCCGTTTTCTGAGAAGAAGAGCAAAGGTTGACTTCTTTACTCATCATTTGTGGAGTGTGAAATACCTCCTGCTCCAATTTTTCCTATATAGCTCTTAGCTATTGGAGAAGAACGGGAATTGTTTCTGCTGTAGCAATGATGGATTGGCAGATCTGTGGTAGATCTGGATTCGTGTAGCTGAGAGCCATTCCCTTGAAGGGTGGGCATTTGCTCTCTGATGGCGACTGTGAAAGAAGATGCACTACTGGAGAACTCCCAGCTGCTGGAATGCTAACGTGGGTGCCTGGAGACCAGGAAGTGAGCCCAACTTGTGTCCTGGTTATCCAGAGCCTGGGAAAGACCTCTTCTCACTTTCTCCTGCCAAGCTTGTGTCAATTCTGTGGCCAAAGGCAACAAAGCATTGTACTTTTAAAGGTCAGTTTTGCATAAGGTTTAAGAGCCTAACTTTGGCACCCAATTCGGTCATTTTTTAGATGTGACTAGGGCTGAGAGGCTACGTTTAGCAGCCTCATTTCACTAAGTACCTAAAAAGTGGGTGGCCACGAGGTAGAGTTAGGCCGAGGATAAACATTAGGAACTTAGCATTGGTTTTCAGCATTAGGCACTTAACTTGAGAGCCTAAATTTAATTGTCTAAAATTTATGATTGAGCATTTTTTGGAAGCTGACAGTCCTGAGCTCTAATCTTGTAATAGCCCACATAAGTTACGCCAGCTCTCAAAGCAAGCTTTGAAAATGACCCCATCAAGACTACCTGCACCCAATTGCATCTCCTGTTTGGTGCAGTTAGGGTACTTTCAGCTGTGAAAGTGTGTACGAATGCTTTTGAAAGTCAAAATGTATGCAGGTAAGTGCAAACCCCACCCCAGAACCTCTCTGCTGAATACGGGGGGGCTTTACCTGTACAAATATCTTTTTAGAATCACTCCCTTAACGCCCAAGCCCCGAAGTGTTGCTGGGCATCCATCCTTGCACTTCCCAGCCAGGACGCAGGAGTCCTTGAAACCTTTTGTAAATCAGTGTTCTTGCATTTTGAAGCAAAAGACTGAAATTTAGGGAAACACAAGCCTGGCTCTCACTTCTGCTTATTCCTGAAGGAAAACCTCCCCGAATGTCTTTTCATCAGGATTGGGAAGAAGGCTTTGCTCGTGCCTAGGGAGGCAGGTTCCATCCTCTGCATGCACCAGAACCCACTGCATATCCACACTTAGGTTGTGCCGCCAGCCTAATTCCATGCATGTTGAGATATCAGCCTAGGTGGGAGTTGGACTGGATTGAGATCTACTGATGACTGACTGATGGGGGTTGGCAGCTCTGTTACTAGGAGAGTTTTTACATTTCCGAGTTCTTTACGTGAGCCATAGCTAATTGTTGTCCACACGCAGCCCCAAAGGGTGTCAGAAATCCACGCAAAGCTTGACAGCCACTTTTGATTTAAAAAGGGGAAAAGACAACTCCGGTTTTTATAGCTGCTGTTTTCTGTCTGATCAGAATTTGGAATTTTTATGAAGCCAGATGGCCACTTGGCCACCTGCTAATGAAAGCAGCTAGCCAAACACTTTTCTTAATAACCAAGGATTTTGCTCCCTTGCGTTCTCTTAAGCACAGGTCCTTCTTACTGCAGTAATGCCTGTGCAGCCGGTTTGGCAGTGTTTCCTGGCTTAAAAGTGAGAGTGGACCTTGATGGAGAGCTAGAACTGTTTCTTTGCTAAACAGATGCTCATTTCATGCTGCAGTTTTTTATTTACAGGATTGTGTTCAGAGGTTTTCAAAAAGAAAAAAAAGCAATCACTGTAGTAGATCAGAGACGGGTGCTGTGCTTACAGAAAGTCCAACCTCTAAATATGAACCTTAACTCCATCCTCCTCCTCTGTATTTTAGCATTAATTTTACCAAGTACTTCGTGAAGTATTTCATACATCGGGGGACTTTTACCAGACAAGTGTCCTCTTATGCATATCTGTTGGAGAGGGCTTTATTGAGAAAAACAGCTCTGCTCAACTCATGTGCAAGTGAGAAATATTTGTCCATTTAGTTTCACCTTTGCTATTGATCCCTTTTTATTGGGTTTTTTTTATTTGAAGGGGGAGGGGAAGGTAGGCAGCAGTTTCCACCTGCTCCTCTGGCTTTCTAGCTCAGCCAGAACTGTGGGGGGGGGGGCTGGAATCTGGCACCAGAAACCTTCATTCACAGCTCCCCAGGGCCTTTTTTCTCCTTTTATATCACCCTCCCACTTCAATTGAGTCCCCTGCAATCGTGGGCTTCAATCCAGTCCAGAGGGGGCATGAATGCTGCATTTGTGGCATCCCAGGCTTGGCTGGCCCTAGGAGCAGAAGACCCTATGGCAGTACTCTGCACAGCCATGGGGCTGGCCTGCTCATTTCTTAATGGGAAATGAAAGAGGGCCTTGAAGGCAGAGACAAACTGAAAAAAAACATTTGCTCCAGCTTTATGGAGCAGGTGGGAATGTGGTTGAACAGAATGACTGATGTAAAAATGACCACTCATGTTGGAATTAACTTGATCCGCTGGTTCCACCTCCCACCCCCAACATATTGAAAACCTGCTGCTGTGGGGAGGTACCATGCAAAGTTTGTGAATAAAAGGGCATGGATCCCATACATTGTGATTGCCAGGAATGTAAAATTGCAATTCTTTTAGGTTCATTAAATGAATGTTTTTACTATGATAGTTGTATACGAGTGATCTGTGTTGTGGCCACGTTGTGTTCTCGGTTTCTGTATTCTGTTCTGTACACTCTGGGTGCTTGAGTTGCTTTGCAATGGGGCCAGCACATTCTAAAAGGGCAGTAGAGTATTCCTTGGGTACATTTTATGCTATAGTAACACAGCCAGAGCACAGTTCTGTGCTTTAGGTATCTAAGGCAAATTCTCCAGTTATTCATAAGAGATTTTTGTGTACCAGTGGGAGGTTCATAATATTGATTCTCAGTAAACAGTGTTGGCAGTGAGTCAGATCTCAAAAATCCATGTTTTTGTTATCTTTTTAAAAATTTGACATGCAAATACATGCATTTTATTCTGTAGTGTTTCGTTTTAATTCAGGTATATGAAGGCACACTTAGGGCTCCGCATTTTGATCCTGGGGCCTCAGGTTATCACTACTTTCTGTTACATTTTCTGGGAATTAACATAAGAGGTTTTCTTTTTCTTAATATTTATAATAAATGAGGAAAAGAATAAGATTGTACTTTGTTGAAAGTAAGGCCCAATTTGATGAGCATTTTTCCTGGGTTTCTCCAGACCTTGTAGGTGCTGGTTGCCTGCAATGGTTTCCAGAGGCCACCCATCATGAACTGGTGCCCAGGACATCAGCCAGTGCCTGCAAACTCAGCGTCAGAATGCCACAAAGGGTAATACTAGGCCATTGTTTGTTTTTGTTTTTTTTTTCTTTTGGAGGGTAAATTAGATTATCCCAGGACAAGCAGGATGATAGTCCTCACATATGGGTGATGCCACTGGACGGAGCCCTATCACAGGAAAACTTTGTCAAAGTTTCTAGAACTTTTGACTGGCCCACTGAGCATGCCCAGCATGCCATGATCCCTCGAGCCACAGGAGTCTCTCTTCAGTCTTCGTTTTTCCGCGCTGCAGTTAGCATCGCGGTGAAGGAGCCCTGTGTGACTTCCTCACACATCAAATTTGAGAGAGAGATTTTAAAAAAGCTCTCTTTTCATCCTCTACATAGGGGTCTCCCTGTCGGCAACGGCCGGTGAGTACAGTTTTTTTCCCGTTTCGATCGGGTTAGAAGAATTTTTCTGTCAGAAGGCCGTCGACGGCTGTCCGGCCTTCATTATGACAATGGACTTCGAAAAAATGCCCGAAGTGCCCTCGCACAATGTCTATCACCGACCCGCATGTCGACTGTGTCCTGTGCTTGGGTGAGTCTCACGATGTTTCTTCCTGCCCTCAATATGCTGAGATGACGGCCAAGGGCAGGAGAGCCCGACAAGAGAAGATAGAACATCTCTTCCATATTCAGCTTATCCCGTTGACGTCGACTCAATCGTCTCCGGCTGGAGCGTCTAAAAGGTTAGTCGTTCGAAAGCATCGCACTGACGGCTCCGGAGACCGGCTATCACTGACTCCATCCCGGGCATCAGTAAAATCAACATCCGTGCTTGAAAAGAAAAGCACAGAACATAAAGAAAATCATCGGCATCGACAGACGTCTATGCCGGAGGCCTTATTGTTGCCGAGAGAGCCATCACCGAAGAGGTCTTGTCTACAAGAACCATCGCTACCATCGAGGCCTAGTACTCCAAGGCGATCCCCACCAGTAGAGGTGCCAGGTATCAAGCCACCACAGGGACCTATGGAAGTGCCGATTACGCCTTCTCTGTCACCACCTATAGCTGCTCTGACCTCACCAGCTATAAGGAAGGAACTGGACTGTTTTATCCGCCAGGCAGTGAAAGAAGCTCTCCGGGATCTTCGGCCATCGACACCACTGGAACCAATGCCGTTACAGATGCCGATGCCAGCTCCGATACCATTACCGGACCTCTGTTTTTCAGCCAATTCTGTCGAAGCTCCATGCCCTCATCGGAGCTCTTCCGGTGCAACCATCGGCACCTAAAACTCCGATTCCCGTCTGTGTCGACGATGCCTCGGGGGATTCTCCACCATCTGAACCCATACCAGGGCCCTCCGGACTTTCTCGGCTGAGAATCCTGATATCTCCATCGATGCCTTTATTTCCTCCATCGATGCCTCCACAAAAACCACCAATGCCATCAATGCTTCTTTTTATACCTCATGTTTCTCCTCCACGGCGCCCTGCATCGGACACTTGGGATGACAGAGACACCGATACTACTTCAGAGGACATCTTGTCTGAGCTGTCCCCACCTGAAGACAGGAAAAAGTCACCCCCAGAGGACTTATCTTTTACCAACTTTATAAAGGAGATGGCTGATACTAATCCTTTTCAACTAGTATCAGAAGAAGATACCAGGCAGAAGACCTTAGAGGTTCTGCAGTTTGTGGACCCTCCTAAGGAGGTATTAGCAATCCCAGTGCATGAAGTCCTGGTGGGAACACCCATGTTCAGTACCACTGGTGAACAAAAGAATGGATACCACCTATCTGGTGCAGCACATCCCTGGTTATCAGAGGGCCCAACTCCCACACTAATCTGTGGTGGTAGAATCCATCCAGAAAAAGTCAAAGCAGATACGCTCCCACTCATCAACTCCTCCTGGCAAAAAACAAAAGTTCTTAGACTCTCTAGGAAGAAAAGTTTTCCAAGGTTCAATGCTGGTCTCCAGGATAGCATCATATCAATTGTATATGACTCAGTATCAACGTAACCTCTGGAAACAAATGCAACAGCTTGCAGAGTCTTTACTTCAACAACACCAAGACTCAGTAAATGAGATCATACACAAGGGGCTGGAGGCAGGGAAGCATGAAATACGTGCTGCCTATGACAGTTTTGAGACCTCTTCAAGAGTAGCTGCAACTGGAATCAGTGCACTTCGCTGGGCCTGGCTCAAAGCTTCTGACCTCAGGTCTGAAGTTCAAGAGAAGCTAGCAGATCTGCCTTGTGATGGTGATAACTTTTTTGGAACAAGGGTTCAAGACGCAGTAGCACAGTTAAAAGAACACTCTGAAACTCTGCTTCAACTGTCTGCTATCCCACAAGATACCTCATCTGCCACACGTTGGACAGTGAGAAAAGACATCAGGAAGCCCTACTATAGACCACGTAGGTACTATCCACCGGCACCCCGTGGTAGAGCATCCAGACCAGTGCAGAGAACCCAGCCTAGACAACCGAGAGCTTCTAGGCCTCAGCTTCCTCCTCAGACAGGCCCAGCATCAGGGTTTTGAAACCTGCCAGAGGACAGCAGCCACTCCACCAACCCGAGCCCAGAGTTACCAGTGGGAGGTCGGGTCGCTCTCTTTCAGCCCCATTGGTCAAACATCACAACAGATCAATGGGTGCTATCAATTATAACACAAGGTTACCATCTGGATTTTCTCACACTACCAAAAGACTCTCCACCAAAGTCTCTTTGGATACACAAAGATCATATCACTCTTCTGCAAGCAGAATTATCCATTCTTCTGAGAGCCAGGGCCGTGGAACCAGTTCCCCGACATCAGCAGGGCAGAGGATTCTACTCCCGCTATTACCTCATTCCAAAGAAAACAGGAGGCCTGTGTCCCATCCTAGTCCTCCGAAATCTCAACAAATTTCTACAGAAAGAGAAGTTCAGAATGGTCTCCTTAGGCACCATGCTTCCCCTTCTTCAAGCAGGAGACTGGCTCTGTTCTCTGGATCTGCAAGACGCTTATGCTCACATTCCAATATTCCCTCCTCATCACAAGTTTCTGCGTTTCCTGGTGGGTCATCAGCATTTCCAATACTGGGTTCTGCCATTCGGACTTGCCTCAGCACCCCGAGTATTCACAAAGTGCTTAGCAGTAGCAGTGGCTCATTTGCACAAATAAAGTGTACATGTTTTTCCTTACCTTGACGACTGGCTCATCAGAAGTCAGTCAAAGCAAGGAGCTCTCACCTCTCTCAGACTCACAATCAATCTGCTCCACTCAGGATTCCTAATCAACTACAGGAAATCCCACCTCATACCATCTCGCCTACTGCAATTCATCGGAGCAGACTTGAACACTGTAATATCAAGAGCATTCCTCCCAGAGGACCGTGCAGAGACACTCTCCTCATTAGCGAAATCTCTGTGCATAAAGAAACAGGCGACAGCACATCAGTTTCTAACTCTGCTCGGCCACATGGCCTCCACAGTTCATGTCACTCCTATGGCCAGATTAGCCATGAGAATAACCCAATGAACATTAAGATCACAGTGGATACAAGCCATTCAACCAGTGTCTTCTCCAGTTCAAATAACCCACCAACTACGTTCATCTCTCCTCTGGTGGACAAACAAGAACAACTTGCGCACAGGCCTACCCTTCTAACAACCAGTTCCGCAAGTAACTTTAACTACAGATGCATCCACCTGAGGTTGGGGAGCACACATGGACAATCTCCAAACTCAGGGTACTTGGACAAAACTCGAAGCAACATTTCAAATCAATTTCCTGGAGCTTCAAGCTATACGTTATGCTCTACATGCTTTCAAGGACTGCCTTTCACACAAGACTGTTCTTATACAAACAGACAACATGGTAGCCATGTGGTACCTGAACAAACAGGGAGGTACGGGCTCGTATCTCCTTTGTCAAGAAGCCACACAGATTTGGGACTGGGCCCTGACATATTCCATGTTTCTTCGGGCCACTTATCTGGCAGGCACTCACAACGTAGTTGCAGACCGCCTCAGTCGTCAGTTCCAACCTCACGAGTGGTCCCTGGATCCTTTAGTAGCGACCAGGATTTTTCTACGTTGGGGTCAACCAACAGTGGACCTCTTTGCATCCGAGCTGAATCACAAAGTGGACAGATTCTGCTCCCTGCACAAACAGAGAAACCAGTTAGCCATGGACGCCTTTGCTTGCCCCTGGAATTCAGGTCACTATATGTGTATCCCCCGATACAGCTAATAACCAAAACTCTAGTGAAGCTACAACAGGACAAGGGGTCGATGATACTCAAAGCCCGTATTGGCCTCGACAAATGTGGTTCCCCATACTTTTCGACCTCTCGATCAGGGAACCGATTCGCCTGCGTACAGCTCCCACTCTCATAACTCAGGATCAGGGCAGGTTGCGCCACCCCAACCTTCAATCCCTATCTCTAATAGCCTGGATGTTGAAAGCTCGATCCTGCAACCACTCAGTCTTTCAGCTAATGTCTCTCAAGTGCTTGTAGCTTCACGTAAACCTTCCACACGAAAAACCTATCATTCTAAGTGGAAAAGATTCACCACGTGGTGTGCACAGAAAAGTATTGACCCTTTTCCTGCCCCATGGCATCTTTATTAGACTATCTCTGGCACCTTTCAGATTCTGGTCTCCAGACCTCATCAGTAAGGGTACATCTAAGTACTATCTCAGCTTACCATCATACAGTAGGGGATGCACCGATATCGGCGCAACCCTTTGTCAGTAGGTTTAATTCACCTTAAACCCCCGTTACGGCCACCAGTCACAGAATGGGACCTTAATGTTGTACTAACAAGACTCATGCGTTCTCCTTTTGAACCCATGGATGCCTGCGATGTCAAATTTCTTACATGGAAGGTTCTTTTCCTAGTCGCTATTACATCTGCTAGAAGTTAGTGAGTTACAAGCACTTGTCACATACTCACCCTATACAAGGTTCTTACATGACCGAGTGATCCTCCGTGCACACCCGAAATTCCTTCCCAAGGTAGTTACGGAATTCCACTTGAATCAGTCCATAGTCTTGCCCACATTCTTCCCAAGACCCTCACTCTCACCAGGGTGAGAGGGTTTTGCACACTTTGGACTGTAAACGTGCACTTGCATATTACCTAGACCGCACTGCAGTCCATAGGAAATCCACTCAACTCTTTTTGTTTCTTTTGATAAAAACAAACCTGGGAAAGCTGTGGGCAAACAAACTCTCTCCAACTGGCTTGTAGATTGTATAGAATTCTGTTATGAAAAAGCAGGCCTTCCCCTCCAAGGGGGAGTAAAGGTGCACTCAGTAAGAGTAATGTCAACCTTAGTAGCACACTATCATTCAGTGCCAATAGCTGACATATGTAAAGCTGCAACATGGAGTTCTCCTCACACCTTTGCAGCTCATTACTGTTTGGACAAAGAAGGAAGACAAGATTCAGCCTATGGACAATCTGTCTTAAAGAACTTGTTTCCAGCAAAATCCCAACTCCTTCAGCATCCAACCTGCTGTGATTTCAGGCTGCCTCATTTTTTCCAACAATACAGCAGTTGTGCCCGTTGCACAAGTTGTTTGCTGTTGGTCCAATGCAAGAATGACTCGGCCTGTAGCTTGCTAATCACCCATATGTGAGGACTATCATCCTGCTTGTCCTGGGATAAAGCAAAATTGCTTACCTGTAATAGGTGTTATCCAGGGACAGCAGGATGTAGTCCTCACGAAACCCACCTGCCACCCCGCGGAGTTGGGTCCGATACGTTTTATTATTTTATTTTTGCTAACGCTTATTGCTACACATGAGACTGAAGGGAGACCCCTGTGGCTCGAGGGATCATGGCATGCTGGGCATGCTCAGTGTGCCAGTCAAAAGTTTCTAGAAACTTTGACAGAACGTTTTCCGTGATAGGGCTGCGTCCAGTGACATCACCCATTTGTGAGGACTACATCCTGCTGACCTGGGATAACACCTATTACAAGGTAAGCAATTTTGCTTTTTCCTGGGCATTCACGATGGAAGGTGGTAAAAGTAGGTTCTGTTTGTTCCCCTTCATATTAAATGCACCACCGGGAGCATGCCGCACTCGTGACCCTCCCTCCGAAAATGAAAGCAAACTTCAGAACAGCCCAATCCTGCCCCTAACAATGACCCTAGTTGCAATGCCCATTAGCCAAAGCGATTGTTCTTTAGCGAAACCAAGTCCCGGTTAACAGTGAGTGGGATTTCTGTAGAGTGGGACACAGGCTGGTAAATAGTTTGATTAGCAGCCCCCATCCAGGGTGGGGGCTGCTTCTCTGCAAGAGGTAACAGCAGACCCCAAGGCTCCCGCCGCCTTCTCAAGACTCTTTCTAGCAGGGTAGGCACTTCGGTAACCAGCAGTGCCAGGTGCTGGGGTGGGATGGGGGGAGCTATTGATTTAGGGACTGTGTGCTTTTCCTAATAGAGAGCTAAAAGCAGTGGTGTTACAGTCTGCTTGGGATCCCTCTTTTAACAGTATGGTGCTCCAAGTCAAGCTCAGCTTTACCTGGGTTTAGTAAAGCTTCCTGGACATTCAGTCAGACTTTGTCTTCCACCCAAAGCCTGTTACAAGAATAGGTACAGAACTGCTGTCGCGTACTAATGCTTTCATATGTAAAAGAAATCAACATTATAAAGTTAACTAATTGTAGAGGGGGAAGTATAAACCACTGCCATTAATTCTAAAGTGTGTTCAGCCGCTGGCAGCATTTTCCTACACTTGGAGGCAGATGCAAAACAGTGCGCTCAGCTGAATACACCATTTAACCCATGGTTGGACGCGCATCCGCACCCCCCCCACCACCACCTCCAGGGTTTCACCCGGGAGGAGGGTCTTAGACAGACCGCACCCTTTTTCCTCCCAATTTCTGCTTTTTGTTGCACAAAGCCTATATGGAGGCAGAGGCTGGTTTAGATTTACAGGAGCCTCCTCCAGCAAAGGTCCCTAGGCCTGTTGAGGGTCAGGACGCTCCTAGAGTCCGAGTGGGTCGGGTGATTCCGGACGTGGCGGTAACTCCTTTCGTTGACCCTCCAGATCTCACGTCCCAGGATCCTCTTAACGCGGACACAACTGATGATGTGGACAAATCCGCTCCGGTGGAAGGGGATGATCCGCGGGTGCTCCGATTGTTTTGCAGGGATCCCTCATGTGCTGACGGAACTGGATATTCAAGCTCCCTAGCCAGTGGCTGAGCCTTCCTCGGACATCCTGTTGTGTCGGGTCTTCGGGCTCCCCTCTAGAACTTTTCCTTTTCACCCGATGCTCTTACAGCTCATGACCCGGGAGAGGGACACGCCGGAGGCTAGTCTGCAGGTCAGTAGGGCTATGGAAAAGCTTTACCCGCTCCCGGAGGAGTCGTTAGAGCTGCTTAAGATTCCAAAGGTGGATGCGGTCATCTCAGCCATCGCCAAGCGCACCACGATCCCAGTGACAGGAGCGGCTGCGCTTAAAGATCTCCAGGACAGAAAGCTGGAGGTTCTTCTCAAGATGATTTTTGAGGTTTCAGCGCTCGGCGTCAGAGCGGCTGTTTCTAGTAGTCTCATGCATAGGGCAATCCTTAGATGGGTGCCTCAATTGCTCATGACTCAGGAACTGACGCCGATGGAGGCGGAGCATCATGGACCATAAGGAGGTGGCAGTGGCTTATACTGCAGATGATCTCATCCGTACCTCATCGCACACGATGGCCTCGACAGTGTCGCCCAGGAGACTTCTTTGGCTCCGTAATTGGTCCACTGATGTCTCCTCCAAGTTTTAGTTGGGTTCTTTCCCATTCAAAGGAAAGCTTATATTTGACGATGAGCTGGAACATCTGATTAAGTCCCTTGGGGGACTTAAGGGTCCTCCGGCAACAAGTCTTCCCAATGAAGGTGTGCCGACCCACTCCTCCGTTCCAGAGATAGGTCATCCGTCTTTGTTTTTTTGAGGAATGGGTCAGGATCACTTTGGATCAGTGGGTTCTAAACATCATAGAACACGGCTATGCTTTAGATTTTGCTCGCCCGCTAGATCTTTTTTTAGTATCCCCTTGTGGATCTCAAGCAAAGCAGCTGGTGGTGGACCAAACCCTGTCTCAGTTGAAAGCCCTGGGTGTCATTGTTCAGTTCCGCCGGCTGAACACCAGACCGGCAGATACTCCATATATTTCATGGTTCCAAGAAGGATGGCTCCTTTCGCCCCATGTTAAACCTGAAGAGAGTGAACAAGGCGCTTCAGGTATCTCGTTTTCGCATGGAGACTTTGAGGTCAGTCATTGCGGCTCTCCACAAAGGAGAATTTTTGGCCTCGTTGGATCTGACGGAGGCTTACCTTCACAGAGGGATCCAGGTGCATCATCAGAGGTTTCTGCGGTTCATGATTTAAGGGAGAGCACTACCAGTTCCAAGCGCTTCCATTTGGGTTAGTGACGGCTCCCCGCATCTTCACCAAGGTGATGGTAGTCATGGCAGCGGTTCTCAGGAGAGAAGGGATCTTGGTTCATCCCTATTTGGACGACTGGCTGATTCGAGTGAAGACTGAGGAGCTTTGCAAGTTAGCGGTTCGTTCGGTCTTGCAGCGTCTTCACTCACTCTGATGGGTCGTCAGTTTCTCCAAGAGCTAGTTGATCCCAACCCAAGTGTTTGACTTCTTAGGAGCCCAGTTTGACACAGCTATCGGCAAAGTTTTTCTCCGGCAGGAGTGGATAGACAAGCTGACGGCTCATATCCAGCGGCTGTTGGACCTATCAATGCCCAAAGTATGGGACTATTTGCAAGTTCTTGGCTCTATGGCATCTACTCTGGAATTGGTCCCATGGGCCTTTGCTCATATGAGACCTTTGCAAAGGGTGTTGCTTTCCCGCTGGGATCCCTTGCCACTCATGGACCCTGCCAGAACCAGCGTAGATTGGTGGTTAGTTCCCGAACATTTACAATGCGGGGTGGACCTGGAGAACCCCCAGTGGGTAATTGTGACGACGGATGCCAGCCTCTCTGGTTGGGGAGCAGTTTGTCAATCGCGGTCGGCACAAGGTTGGTGGACACGTCAGGAGGCAAAGTTGTCCACAAATCATTTGGAAACAAGACCAGTCTGCCTCGCACTGCACACCTTTCTCCTGCTCGTCCGGCATCAGTCGGTAGGAATTCTGTCCGACAATGTGACGACTGTGGCGTACATCAATCATCAAGGTGGCACAAGAAGTCGGCTGGTGGCCGGGGAAGCAGATGAGCTGATGGTCTGAGCAGAACGCAATCTGACTCGATTGGCAGCATCACACATAGCGTGAACAACGTGCAGGCGGATTTTCTCAGTCGCCAACAATTAGACCCCGGAGAATGGGAGCTGTCCGAGGAAGCAATGCAGCTTCTGACTCGTTGGTGGGGAGTGCCCCCATCTGGACTTGATGACAACTCTGCGGAACGCAAAGGCGGCTCGTTTCTTCAGTCGCAGAAGGGAGCACGGGGCAGAAGGAGTAGATGCCCTGGTCCTTCCGTGGCCCCGTGACGTTCTGCTCTACGTTTTTCCCCCTTGGCCGTTACTGGGCAAAGTCTTAAGAAGAATAGAGACTCACCCAGGGTCGGTCATCCTCGTGGCCCTGGTTCGCAGACCTGATCAACTTGGTGGTGGACGGCCCTTTTGCGTCTGTCATCTTTCTCCTTTCTCTCCCCTTCTCTTCCCCCCCAAGCAAAGTCTCCAAAATACAGTGTTTCTTCCCCCTAGCAAAGACTACTTAATACTGTGTTATTAGCTCCCCTTCTATCCCTTTCACTGACATCAATGGTCTGGTACCTACCAGCCCACCTGTACATATATTGTCTATTGTTAATTTATATTTTTCAAATATCCACCTGTACAGATATTGTTTATTGTTAATTTATATTTCGAATGTTCCTATAAAATCTCTCTTCGCTATCTCTCCTCCTTCATTGCTGCTCCCCCTTTCCCCTTCCCTGTTTATTGTATTTCACTCTCTTGTTAATTTGCTACAATGTAAACCGGCATGATGTTCCGACGAATGTCGGTATATAAAAATCAACAAATAAAATAAATAAATCTTCCGAATCTACTTCGTCAGGGTCCAGTATTTTTCGATCAGGCAGCTCGCTTCTGTCTAGCGGCTTGGCTTATGAAAGGAGACAGTTGAGGAAGAAAGGTTACCCGGATTTGGTTATTTCCACCCTCCTACGGGCATGCAAAACTTCCACTTCGCTCACATATGTTCAGGTCTGGAAGGTTTTCGATTCATGGTGTAGTGGGCTGAAAGTTTTGTCGTGGCGAGCCACTATTGTGCAAATTCTAGCCTTCTTACAAGAGGGGTTGAGGAAAGGTTTGGCGTACAATTCTCTTCGGGTGCACATAGCGGTTCTGGGTTCTTTAAGGGGGAAGGTTGATGGTACATCCCTTGCGACCCATCCGGATGTGACACATTTTTTGAGGGGTGCCAAGCATCTGAATCCTCCGGTTCATCCAGTCTATTCTTCTTGGAGTCTGAATCTGGTTCTCCGTGATTTTTGCGGTCCTCCTTTTGAACCCCTCAAGCGGGCCACATTAAAGGACTTAACGCTCAAGGCTGTTTTCCTTGTGGCTATTTGTTCGGCCAGGCGGATATCTGAGATTCAAGCGTTATCATGCAGAGAACCGTTCTTGCGGATTTCGGAGTCTGGGGTATCGCTTAGAACAGTACCCTCCTTTTTGCCAAAGGTCGTGTCTGTGTTTCATTTGAACCAGTCAGTGGAGTTGCCGGCCTTTTCAGATTTAGATCGGGACTCCCCTAAGGCTCACGATTTGAGGAAATTGGATGTCTGGCGGGTCCTCCTTCGGTATTTGGAGGTGACTAATGATTTTCGATTGTCGGACCATCTTTTTGTCTTATGGAGCGATCCTAAGAAAGGACGTCAGACATCCAAGGCTACTATTGCCCGATGGTTGAAGGAAGCTATAGCTCCGGCATACATATGTCACGGGCGGCTGGTGCCGGATGGTCTAAAAGCTAATTCGATCAGATCTCAAGCGGCATCTTGGGCAGAAAGGCAGTGTGTTTTGCCGCAGGAGATTTGCCGAGCAGCTACTTGGAAATCTTTGCACACGTTTGCTAAGCATTACCGTTTGGACGTCTGAGCCCCGGATGTCGATTGTTTTGGCAGCAGTGTGCTTCGACCGGGACTCTCCGGGTCCCATCCCATTTAGGGCAGCTTGGGTACATCCCAGTGGTCTGGACTGATCTGGGTACGTACAGGGAAAGGAAAATTGGTTCTTACCTGCTAAGTCTCGTTCCTGTAGTACGAGTGTCCACTTTCCTAACGTGTCCAGACGTCCGCTCGGGGTATTCTGTTCTGGAGAGTCCGCTCGGTTGTTTTTTGATTATGTTCTGCAGGATGTATCGAAGAATACGAAGATATCGAAAAATTGCAATGCGAAATGTTCAAGTCTGCACTCCATAGTTTTCAGAGTTTATTGTTCAAATAAGTTTTTGGTCTAGCCATTGGTTGTTAAATTTTCTTCATTCTGCTTTGATACTGATTATACTGAAGGATCGCAGGTGGCACACCAGCGTAAGAGGGGGTGCCTTTTCAGCTTTTTCTCTGACTCCATCTGCTGGAAGGGAGGCACAACCCAGCGGTCTGGACTGATCCGTGGTACTACAGGAACGAAAATTAGCAGGTAAGAACCAATTTTCCTATATTAAGTCAGAGAAACTTAAAGGTTTAAAAAAAAAAAAAAAGTGTGCCTGCGGTCAGGTTACAGAAAATTAATGAGCGTTCATTTTCTTAACCCTTCGCTCTGCACAGGTTAGGAAAACGGATGCTTGTAAAACTAAGTGTCATTATCCCAACCCACTGGCAGCCACCGCTCCTGGGCGCCCACTGCCGAGGAGGCGCTAGCACCTCCTTTTTAGTGCGACTCCTTCATTTAAATATTCGATTGCGCACCCAGGAGAGGTGGCAGGGCGCACGTTAGGAAAGTGGACACTCAACACTGAGCACCCATTTTCTGCAGTGATTAACTGTATCGGCTCCTTTATTGGTGTGTATTGGTATATTCAGTAAACGGGTGAGCAGACAAGTTAGCTGGATAAATGTCCTGAAAATACTTACCCACAGTTATTTGGCTATATGTAACCAGGTTAGCTTTTAAAATTTATTTAAAGAATCTTCTATACCAATATTAGTGGAGACATCATATCGGTTTACAGCGAACTTATAGAATGGAAATTACAATGAAAGGGGAGGGGATACATAGAACCAGAGAAAAGCAAAGAAAGGAGAAATAACAATCACAGCGGGCAACTTGAGGACAGAAAAAAAACAAGTGAAGGAGCAATTATAATATAACTATGTACATTATAGAATAGTATCAGGTGTAAGGGTAGGGAGCGAGTAGACAGGGGGGCTGTTAAGGGTTTTGAGGGAAGACTTGTTTGAAAAGCCAAGTCTTTAATAGGGATGTAAACTTCGCAGTGCAGGACTCCAGCCTAAGGTTGGTCGGTAGTGAGTGCCAATGTGTGGGGCCAGCAATGGAGAGGGCCCAGTCTCTCGTGGATGTGAGGTGTGCCTTCTTTAGGGAAGGCATTTGGAGGGTCGCTTTGTTGGAGGTGTGGCCAGATAATGTTCCACTTAACCGGATCTCTTCGAAGAGATCCGGTTAAGTGCCAGGCTGCCCTAATCCTGATTCCTACCCCCTCTCTTCTAAAATGACATCAATGGCCCTGCCAGGCCATGTACACCCCCTAAACCCCTCAGGTCCCCCCCACATACACCCCCTCTTGATATTTATCATATTCGGGCTATCCTGCCCTGCCCCGATCCAAAAAAAACCTCCCCTGTCAGGAGCAAGTGACAGAAGCAGTGCAGAAGGCGAAGGCCTCCCACAGTTTGCGCTGCTGGTGCTGCTCTGACTGAACAGTAAACTGCGGGCATCTTACGCTTTCAGTGTTGCTTTTAACAGCAGCGCTTGAAGCATCTGGAGTGGGTAAGCAAACACCTCGCTCCTGGCTGGGGTTTTTAGGAGCCGGGGGTGGATCCAATTCATATTTTGCACACCTGAGGAGGTGCGGGGCCTGGCAGTACCATTTATGTCACGGGGGGACAGGCTGCAGGCCCGCACAGCACATTTTGTTTTCTTTATAGTGTCATTTAGCTGAATAGCTTTGAAGATATCCGGTTCAATGTACCATGATCTGCCCTACAAGGCTGGATAACTTTAGACCCCAACTAGCATGCGACCAAGCTATGCAGATAACGTAGGTGTGCCTCCAAAATGCCTCTTTCCTATCTGGTTAGATTTTAGCAGGAGAAGGACTATCCTGCTAAAATCTAACCACATAAGTGACCCGGTATTCAAAAACTTGCTATTTAACCGCCTAACTTGCTTGTTATGCGGCTAAATGACTTTGATTCCAGTCCAACACACAGAGGACAATATTCAAACATGTAGGACAGTTGCACACACTGCTTCCAGTGCCGCTCACTCCCGCCCTGCAGCACCCCCTGCTATTCCAGTACTGTGAACCTCACACACACACAGTTCTGCCTGTGCACCTCACGCTTGCCCTGCAACACCCTGCTGCTAGTCCATCACTGACACCCACCAAGGTCCCAGGTTTCTGTGAGCCAGCAAAAGAGGGTGCTGGGTGCAAGCATGCATAGAGTGCACAGCACCGGCCTAGGACACATACACTTGTAGACAGAATTTGTAAGATGGCCTTAAGGTATTTATGAAAGGAAACCAGGAAAGATTTCATAAAATATTTAATTGAAAACAGGTTGACAGAATACATGAAACACTTTATAATTTAGCCTTGCCTTAAATAGTTAAAATTCTCATTATGAGACAAAATGTGTCCTGTTGGCAGTAGGTATCACTGGCCATCATGGGTAATTGGCAAAAAGACCTTATCTGCCTGAAGATGCCATCACAAATCAAATGCAATTTTTTTTTTTTAAATTACAACAGTCAGTTTTAAAAAAAACAAAAAAAAAAGCAAACCCTTTCACAAGGATTGTTTAACCCAGACAGAAAACCACCTTCACGCATGCATGCAGATCAGACAGCCGCTCCCAGACCCCTTACTCGGATGCACCCCTCCCCAGAGAGAAAACTGGTGAGCTAGCTCCTTGGCCCAGCAAATGAACGTGGACTGGGTGCTCTTCCAAGCATGCTCCAGCCTCAGTTTAGGCATCAGTGGGGGTCAAAAGGGTCACGGTCAGAGGTAACACACTCTCCAGGTTCCAGTCTGTGGGCATAAGCTGGGTCTGGCTCCCAGCTCCGAAGCAAGGTTCTCCTTTCTTTACAGAACTTTGCTTCTTTATGGTTGCAATAAAGTTCTAGTGCTCTGGTGCTGGCCTAGCTCTTTCTGTCCTTTTGCTTTTTGTTCTAGGGCTAGGACATGTGAATGTGGGACTGAAAACATTAATGTTTAATCTTAACTTTGAGCACACCCTTACAGCAGGAGCACAAAACTGGGGAAGCGGGAGATCCAGGTTCCGATTCTACATCGGCTTCCACCGCACCACCATCCCCCCATAGCAGAATTTGGTGACTGAAGTCATCTTGTTGCCTGACCTTCTCTCTCAATACACCAGCTTTGTAAGAGCCACTCCTAAATTGTAGAACAATACTTCTGTGGTTTTTTTTCCAAGTAGTCTTTAGTCATGTTTTTTTGGGGGACAGAGGAAACTTGGTTTGCAATTAGAATCATAGAAACTAAACTATAGCAGTAATCTTGAGGGAGCATCCTAAGCTCTGAGTGCCTATAGTTTAGGGTGAAAAGGACATTCCTTCCTTCCACTACAAAAGAAGTAGGACTTATTTTATTAATTAGAGTAGGACTGGAAATGCTGCTCCTTAAATGAAAAAGCTTGCATCTAAAGCAGCAATTTTGTTTGTAAAGGCTTGAGTGGAAAGCTGTCCTGCCAGGGCTTGTAGCTGGTGCTTTCGATCTCCCTATGAAAATGGTTTCCCCTTCAAATGAAAGTTGGGTAGATATATCTGCCCCTATATCACTCCATGGTGAGACCGCACCTTGAATACTGTGTACAATGCTGGTCGCCGCATCTCAAAAATGAAATAGTTGCGATGGAGAAGGTCCAGAGAAGGGCAACCAAAATGATAAGGGGAATGGAACAGCTCCCCTATGAGGAAAGGCTGAAGAGGTTAGGACTTTTCAGCTTGGAGAAGGGACGGCTGAGGGACAATATGATGTGTTTAAAATCATGAGAGGTCGAGAATGGGTTAATGTGAATCAGTTATTTACTCTTTCGGATAATAGAAAGACTAGGGGGCACTCCATGAAGTTAGCATGGGGCACATTTAAAACTAATCAGAGAAAGTTCTTTTTTACTCAACGCACAATTAAACTCTGGAATTTGTTGCCAGGGGATGTGGTTAGTGTAGTTGGGTTTAATAAAGGATGGGATTAAGTTCTTGGAGGAGAAGTCCATTACCTGCTATTAATTAAGTTGACTTAGATAATAACCACTGCTATTACTAGCAATGGTTACATGGAATAGACTTAGTTTTTGGGTACTTGCCAGATTCTCATGGCCTGGATTGGCCACTGTTGGAAACAGGATGCTGGGCTTGATGGACCCTTGGTCTGTCCCAGTATGGCATGTTCTTATATCCCTTTCATGTGCAGGCCAGGAGCTAGCCATGTCTGTGTGAAAGATAAAGCAGATGGGGAGAGTGGAGGACTGAAGTCTGGCAGATGGGGGCCTGAGCAAACCCTAGGTAGGACAGGTACAGTTTGGATGCCTAAAGGAGTCTGTGCACGGGAGGCTGCCCTCTAAAACAGGGTCTCGCTCTGATCCCTGCAGCTTGCTGGGGGAGGTGTTGAGATAGTCTTTGACACTGCTGCTAATGAAACTTAATTGTTAGATGTATGTGTGTTTCCTTTCAAGCGCCTAGGCTGTATCTATGAGAGGAATCTGTAGTGTTGGGTCCAGTCCAGATGCCATCCAGCTAAAGTCTCTTTGGCAGCTTAGTAGTGACTAAGAGCGATTTGATGCAACCATTAAAATACTCCCCCCTCAGCCCATGCGCGCACACACATTAACCACACACAGTGTCAGTCACCCTGAAAAAAATAAACCCCATAAAACAGCACAAGGGCCAGAGCAAGAAGAGTGGTCAGCATGTACAATTGATAGGTGGGGTGTTACAGCCACGTGAGCGCCCTGTGTTTGGCACATGGGACTGTGCACCTATGAAAGAACAACATGGAGTGGTCTACGCTCTACAATCCTCCACCTCGCGGGTGCTTCACCCCCACTTATATTTGGTATCGATGCACAGTACACATGAAAACTACATTATATACAATCAGTCTTTGTACAGCACTCACAGCAGGTAGTTAGAATTGATTGTCATTTTTTATTTTTTTTTTTATTTTCATCTCCCTTCTCTAACTGTGCCCACCCCGCCCTTGTATGCAAATGAAATGGTCTGACGCAGTCACCTCTGTGGGTGCCCCATTAATGTATGCAGAGGCCGAGATTATAGAATTTAGGTGTAGGTGCCATTGCTGAGGCTTCTACCACAGTAACAGGGAGACAAATCTTAACAGCTGCATAGAATGGAACAAGTAAGGTTCAGGGACCTTTGTTAAAAAAACAAACAAATAATCCTAAGAAGTGGTGGTATTTTACACCCAGCTTTCAAGGAAATGGAGCATGACTGATGTAGTATGTGCATGTTCAATTTTAAAACTGATGAAAGCATGTTTGGGTTTCCTAGGTTTTTGCTTTTTCAGTTCCTTGACTATCTTGGAGCATCTCAGCCCCACCTAAGAACTGATGTTCCTACTCTCTTGTGCATGGACATTGGTTAGGCATGCACTGAAAGGTGTGGGGTAGGATGATGCTCAGCTCTGGCTTAAAGACTTCTGCAAGCAGAAGTGTGGTTTACTTATTTTTCAAACAAAACATCAATTTTTAAAGATACCACTCGTGCTTTCTCCCCAACACCGGGCTTTCCTTCTCTCAGACTCTCTCGCAGGTACCAGCCACTTTCTGTGCAAGGGTTTCACGTCTCGCACCGACAGGCAGGAGCCCCTGCTTCAGCTTTTTGGACGCTTATAGAATTGCCTTTTTGGTGGGGGAAATTTGAATGTACAGTGGTACATAAAGCACTGGCACCTGTGCGTCAAGCCAAAAAGGTCTCTCTGTGCCAAGCTTCCCTGTGAGGAACTGCTTTGCATTCTTCTGTGAACCAGTGCAGCTTTTTTTTGTTTTGTAACTTTTAAATTAAAAAGAAGTTTCAGCAGCTGCTTCTGCTTGCTTAACATTACATTTAAAGGGTTTATAAATGTTCTTTATCCAAGCTCTACTTCTACTAAAGCTTGAGCTTCTCCTCATTGTCTTTCACTCTTCCAGAACTGCTTCTCTATGAAAAGCTTGCAAAAATACTTGTGGCGGGGAGAGAGGATCTTCTCCGGCTGGAGCCCTCTCCCTCGTCGCTTCCTTCTTCCTCATTTTCCGGAAAGGTTCTTCAATGGATGCAGCAGCAGCACTAGCCCTCTGGGCACCTTCTCATTTGTCTTCCACCTCGTTGGCCGCTATCACATCTGGCTCCCACAGCAGGAACTCATGCAGCAGGGTGTTGATAGTCTCCGGGCACTCCATCATCACCATGTGACTCCCCTCCTCAATCACCTTCAAAAAGGCGATCAGCAAGATCTGGTTTCAGAAAGAGAATAGCACAGTAAGAGCTCTTAGACATGCACAGGCAGTTACTTCTAGTGGGGGAGGGTAGAACTGGTAACGCACAGTGGCAACCCAAAGTGCCAAGAAAGATTGCATTGAGTATTATCCGATTGCACCGAGAGGTAGAATAATGGCTCAGAGGTCATGCTGGTGGTACAAGGCACTATGAACCTGCAGCCAGGCTCCTGCTTTAATGCTCTGAGCTCATCTTCAGACTGAAAGAGTTAAACGAGCGTTTCACAGTCCCTGTGGTGTGCTTCATCACCGGGTGAAAAAGCACATTTGGGTTCTAGTTCTCGCTGGTCATGAACACCACATACCCACTAATTGCTGAGCGGGCCCCTCAGAGTCCACCTTTAAAATGAGCAGTGGAAGCTTTGGGGAAAACTTGCTCGAGACCCAACAGAATAATGGGAATGGCCTTGCCCCAGCCGGCATCCAAGCAAAGTCTGTTCAAGACTAATCATAGTGGCTTACTTTTAATAATTTGTTTTGTACACTAATGTTAAGAGCTACATAATATTAAACAATATAAAACAAATTAGAATTCCTATTTTGTCCCCTGAAAAGCTTTTATAATGTCAAGGAGAGATTAGTTTCTGCATCGGAAACTGGAAGAGTTGGCAGTGGTCTTTAATGGGACTATCCGTTCATGCGATACAGGAGACCCAGGAAAAGCTGCACTTGTTGATAAGGGAAGCCCTAGAAAGCACCACAAAAGCACAGGGTGGATCCGGCCAGCAACCTACCTCTGCCATTCTCTGGTCCTCCTCCAGGGGCACAAACTTGTCGTGCATGCCATGGACCAGCAGCACCGGGACGGTCAGCTCCGCGTGATAGACCTCATCTCCCTCTGGCCAGTACTGCCCGCTCATCATTGCTCGCAGGACAAATGGAGACACATTAAAGGCGTTCCCTTCCTTCAGGAGCTGCTTCTCTTTAGCACCTTGGCGAGCAAATCCAGCCCTTTCAAGGAGAGGCAGAGGGACAAGGCACCAGTTAGTTACAGTGGGAAAGCCTCCTCTGGCACAGCATCATAGGAAGGAGATCTGGGTTACAAAGCAAAAAGCCCTCCCCGCTAGAGAGCTGCAGGAACAACAAGGCAAAAATGCTATCTAATAAAACCTGTTTCTAGCTGAAGATTTGCAGAAGGGATCCAGCTGGTGTCAAGTAATGTAAATGTTCCCTATCAATCCCCATCACCAGTAAGCCACTAACCACTGGTTTTGGCATCTGTGTGGTACCCGATGAATGAGGCCCTCATTCTTACAAAAGCATAATGCTCAGATAGTGTAGTTTTCCTTTGCTGTCGCACACACACACACACACCTACTAAAATGCAAACTGTTAAATTGGTATACCAGAGAAAACGGATGGTTTTCTGATGTTGCTCCCTGCTATCAGTTACACTGGAGCTGTTTTATAACAGTGCAACACATAGGAGTGTCAGCCACACAAGTAAGCTCTAAAAAGGACCAGGTCTCATTCTGTCACCTGATAAACAGTTCGTTAGGTGGGTATTGCAGATAAGGCTGAGTATCTGGTGAGAACTGCAGTCTATGACAGACCTGCCTGCATAATCATTATGCCAGAGGGATAGGATAGCGTTATTCAAAATACAGAGAAGGTGATGGTAATACAAAAAAAAACAAACAAATGTCAAAGGCAAGAAAATTCAGGAAAAAGGGATCAGGATATGCAGCTCAGGGAAAGAGCCAGGAGTAACGGGAGATATTCCTGGTGGTGGATACATAGGATAGCCTCCCAGTGGAAGTGGTAGAGGCCAAAATAGTAACAGAATGCAAGAGTCTGGGATAAACGGAGGATCCTTGGATGTGAGGGTAAAGTCTGAGATTGGGTGGACTAAGAAGCTTTGTGGGTCCTTACCTGTTCTCATTTTCTGGGGGGGGGTTTTTGCATCTCAGCCTTGCCCTGCAGCCCTCTGCTATCCCAGTACCCAGCCCCACATCCCCCCCCCCCCCCCCCGACAATGTTCCTCGCTCCTGCTCTGTCGCACTTCCTAGGTAGCGGTGATCCAGTCACACAGACAGCACTGCCAGTGCATTCAGCCCATGGAGGTTTAACGTAAAGGCCCTTTACATTCACCAGCCTCTTACTTACTTCAGGAAGCTCCATGCCAGGCAAGGAGACAAGCAATGCAGCACACAGGCTGGCATGTTGAAGATGGAGCAGAGGCTCGGCTCTAGAGCTGTTGGACCCCCTCCGTTGACCATGACCACCTTGTGCACCAGGTCTGGGTACTCATGGGCCAGAAAAGTGCAAAATGAAACCCTGTGGGGAAAAAAGCAAGGCAGAGAATTAGACCCACGTGCAGCCAAGAAAATGAAATACTTTCAGGTATTAATGCACAAGAAATATTCCTTTTACAATGGAAAGGAAGCTGTAGTACATAGGGTCATGGTATGAAGCTCAAGGGGGAGACTTGGGAAAAAAGGTCAAGAAATATTTTTTTTTTTTTTCACAGATGTTGCCTTCAATGCCCTCCCTTGTTGGGTGTTGGAAGCTAAGACAGTAATGGCCTTCAAAAGGTTATAAGATAAATAGAGGACTCTTCCTTGCAAAAAGTGAAGGGATAGTTAGTGGAAGCAGGACCTGGTGGTATCCCAGGCTATGGGGGGTAGCCAAGGTGTAAACTGCATGGGAGCATCAGGGTCATCTGCATGGAGTGACCACGGTTAAAACCCCAACGTCAAGGAGCATGGGGAGGCCAGATGTTTTGCGCAATGACTTTGCTAGTTTTGGTGGCTGAATGAATTATTTAAAAAAAAAAAAAAAAAAAAAAGCAGCTTGATAAGAAAACATGGAAGGGGACCTGTGTGCTGGCTTTAGGTTGGTCTTGTGAGAAGCGGAGAGGAAGACGGCAGAGCTGAAATGCCCTACCGTAGAGGTGGTGGAGGCCACAACAGGGCAGTGTCCGAAGGCCCACCGCACTTTCTCCTAGCCTCGGACGGGTGGTTAGGGGACAATGACTCAGCTCACTGTCAGCATGAGTGGGAGTGATGGGGGGGGGGGGGGACAGGAGTTGGGAGCTGCAATGCTCATCTACCTAGAGTGGGGACCTTGGATCTGGTCTTTTCCTCCTGTTACTGTGAGGATAAGCATGAGCCAGCCACCGCAGGCAAGCAGACAGCATGGCTGCTTTCTGATTGATTCGTTTGTATTTCAGACTATCTGGAAGCAAGAAGGGCAGTTTTATGATAGAAATTCTAATGTATTTTTTTGTAACTGCAGTGCACAGGGCTGAGGCACACAGCTTCCCTAATGCACTGGGACATGGCTGCATGAGAATCTTGAGAGGAGAACCATAAAAAGGTGAAGGGGAGTTTTCTTTTTACCAAATGAACTGTATCTTATGCAGATATCCACAGTAACTACATTGGCTTCCGGGGCTGCCTGATGGTTTCTCTGCTTACCACCTAATTGACTTTCTTGTGCTTCTGGCTATTTATAGGACACTGCCACCACCCTGGCTGGTTAATCTCCCCCCCATGTCTCTGCGGGGTGGTGGAGATCCAGGGCATCACCAGTGACTTGTCTGCTAATTAAAGAGCAGCAGTGGGAGGAGGGAAGAGAGCCTGGGACCCTCCTCTACTGCAGAACAGGCGGCTACCTGAGAAATCAGGTGTCTGGCTCCTATTAATGCCGACAGCCTCTCCTCAGAATTAACGAAAAAAGTCATAGGGTGTGAGCAATCCCCTTTAACCAAGTGTAAAGCTGCCCCACCCCCATCCCTTTTGTTACCAAGCAATGAGCACTGCCTTACTAAGTCCTTACTGCCCTCACAGCCACGCAAATCAGGACACCCTGATGTCTGTAACCAGCCACAGAAATGGACATCTTAAAATGATTATTTATTTATTTATTTTTAATGTTTTTCAAACCCCCTTAGGAAACCGCTTTTCAGCTTCATTAGGGCGTGAGCTGTTAATGCAGTCTGCCTGCATTTCAAAAGCCTCTGCAGTTTGCTGCTGCTGCATTGCTAATGGTAATATGATAATATTTGTTTTGATTAACCGATACTCAGAAAACCTTCAAAAATGGTGCATTGCACTGCAAATTACTCTGTGCTCATTAAGTGAGCGAGCTGGCAATCCGTTTCCAAATAAATGTATTGTTTGAGAAGGAGTTTGGCCAGTGCATCAGCGTGATATATTATTTAATTCGCATGCCTTATTGAAGAGGTTGTAAATAATTGATTCCAATACATTTTAGGAGAAATCTTAAGGTAGGTTGGGCTGCAGAATTCTTGCATGCAATGTGAGCAGTTGTTTATTGAAGGCAAGCCTAAAACTGTCCCTAATACATCATGGATTATCACTCCCAGGAGTTTCCCTTGGAGTACCCATACATGCAAGGAAGCTAACCAGGAGGAAGCTTTTGACTCCTTGGGGGTTGGGGCCAGTGCAAGAGTATTTGGCGTCCTAGGTAAACCCTCGGTCTTGCATCTGCCCCCCCCACACTCTCAGCCTACCTATTGGCAGCAGCTCCAGCACAGCTCTCCATTCTTTAGCAGTATTGGCTCTTTTGTTCCTGGTCTCATGCTGGTGGGAGTTTGCCACCCCTAAACTGTTAGCGCTCCAGGCAACCACCTAGTTTGCCTAATGGAAGCACCAGCCCTGCTTGGGACTTACCTAGGATCACTGCCCATATTTTTTTGCTATGGGGTTAATGTCTTCAGATGGGTTCGTTTTTGTACATTCCATGACAGGGTATGATCTCAGTTTCGCAGATTTACCGCTAATGCCTTTCTTAATACTTGCATTGTACTAAGGACAGCCTCCATCTGGAGTTCATAAAATGTAATATAGCATCCAAGTCCCTCCCCAGCTCATTCAGGTCCATCATTTTCCTGGGGTCTCCACCAGGCCCAGCATCTCAGAATCCATGTCACACAGAGAAGCTTCCAGACTGTTAAGGGACCAGTTACTCACCCGTATGAATGTCCCACTAAAATATTCCTCTTCTTGGCGTATCTTTTGAAGATGGATCTCATATCTTCTGCCAAAGCATAGAAGGTGTAGGCCGCTGCAATCTGTGGGGCAGTGCTGGAACCATGCCCAGCCAAGTCAGGAGCCACTACCTCGTAGCCCAGCTTGGAGAAGAAGTCCAGCTGCTCCTTCCAAATATCCAGCGAGCCACCCACCCCGTGAATGAAGAATAAAACCACATCGCTGTGTGAGCCCTTGCAGCTGCTTATCTTTCGCCTGCAGTCAATGCTGATGGTCTTTTTGGGCTTCCGCCTGCGGCGTTTGGTGCCCACGGCTTCCTTGGGATTGGTCGGCGTGTGGCCTTGAGTGGCAGTGCTGGTGAAGTCTGACAGCTCCACCTCCAGCATGCTGTTGGGCTCCACGTTGCCGTTGTGGCAGTGGAGGATTTCTGAACGGATGACATCTCCCAGGTTCTCGATCACCAGCTGCCCGTTCCGGTAGACTGTGATCTTGCGCTTGCAGTGCACCGCTCCCTTCTCCTCTTCCTCTGGCGGTACTTCATGGGTATCGCGGACAGGCAAGGTGTGCTTCACTCTGAGGACTCTTCCCGGCTTCACCTCCACAAAATCAAAGCCATCGCTGGACTCCACACTGTCCACAGGGCCCACAGAATTGGTGGCCTTGCCTGTAAGGCAACACATGATTCCGTCTGTGATGCTGGTCAGCATTGTGTGTCCTGCAGGGGGAGGCGGGAAGAGAAAAAAAAAAAGCAACATGTGATTAATCTGTTTTCTCCTAGCTTCCTGTCACTCACCTCCTCTAGTTTCAAACATATATCAATTATGGAGATATATATATATATATATATATATATATATATATACACACACACACACACACAAACAAGAAATGCAGAAACTTTTAGGGAATGCTGTCAAAAGATATTACAGCAGAAACTTGAAAATTGCCAGCATTTCCTTGTAACCAGTTTGCAGCAACTGCAAACTGAAATGACTCTGGAGTGGGGAGCTACTACTACCTTTGTTCTCTGGTGCTACTAGATGTACACAGCACTGTACAAATCTACATAAAAAAAGAGAGAGAAAGTCCCTGCTACATAGAGCTTACAATATAGTCAAGACATACCACCAGACAAGAGAGACTTTGGCAAATTCATTAAAGAAAATGCATACATCATTTATCTTTTAACCAGACAACATAATATTATTGGTGACCTAGGAACTAATCAGGAAAAAGTGAAAAGGCTTAAAAAAATGTTTACAGGAGATTGCGGCCTGGCTGACCAACCACAAACTAAGCTTAAAACACTCAAAAACAGAAATGCTGTGAAGACTATCAATAAGAGCACCTTGTTTGCACACATTTTTTTGCATGATAAAGTGATAATACTGAATCAGAAGACTTAAGATCCCAAGAGTTGTTCTGGACTGGCACCCAAGCGTGCAGATGCACCCGAGTGAGGCAGTGAAGGCCTGGGGGTTTTTTCCCCCCCATCTGTGGAGCATTCATATCCTATATCCATTCTCGAGAGAGGTGGGGGGTGGGAATGAGCTAAATTACAGTGCTCCCTACACATCTGGACTACTGTAATTCCCTTTAAACAAGGATTCCCCAAGACCCAGTTAAGACAACTCCAATGCAAAACTGCGGTTTGGTTCAGGAGCCAAGCATTAAGATCATATCCTGCCCATTCATAAGGCCTTGCACTGGCTTTCAGCTGCTCAGAAAGTGGAGTGCAAGATCATCTTTTTGGTCTGCAAAATGTCTTAAATAATTCAGCGCCACAATCTCTTGGCTGCCGTACGCAGCAATGTGTGCCAGGACAAACTCTGCCTGCCTCTCAATCAATGCTTAAGTTCTAGATAGAATCAAACTCGTGCAAACTAACAGGAGGTCATGTTCCTGACTGAGGAATTGTTGGAATTCTATCCCTCGGGGGATGGCCACTTTTAGGAAGCTTTGTAAGGTGCCTTGCTATGAAAATTGGTATTCTCGAGGTTTGTCCTGGTTTTAAAATTTCCAGTTTAAACTAGCCAAGAGCTTATTTGTATTTGCTCCTCTACTCTGTTACTATATGGAGATCTGCCACCCAAGTTAAAATGTCATTATATTGAAGTTTGTCATATCCTTTTAAAATTACGCTTTTTTCCTGGATCAGTGCTTGGACTTGTTTGGGTCATAATCTAATCCAATAAATGATTGGACTTGTTTATGTCTATTTTAATAATAATATGGTTTAAATTGATTTTTTTTTTCAGTGCTTATGTATGTAGCCCTCTGGGGAGAGACTGTCTACAAACACAGAAAATAAATACTGGTTGCAATCCTCAAAACATCTGCAGGGAAATGAGACGTATCCCTCTGCCTGCCCTCTCCTCCCATCCCCGACCCATCCCCCCCATTACACCCTCCCCTCCCCCAACTCTGCTGACTCCAGGAAGTTGCCGGTAGGACACGGTGGAGCAACTCTTCGTCCTTCTGGGCCACAGGTTCCCTTCCATCCCCATCCAGCAGTGTTGGGTTTAAAGCCTCTGTATGCGCACTGTGTGGCCGAGGGAGGCACCCCCCCCCCCCCCCCCCCGACAGCCCCAGGGAAACAGCCTGGAGTCAGGGGCAGACCAAGAGCCAGCGGCCAAGGCAAACATGCAGCTGGACACCTGGAAAAGGGAACGACCACACCGAGCACTGAAGGACTCCAGAGGCCACGTGGAGCGACTCTGGCCCTGCTCACCCACCATATCATTCCTCGTCACCTTGCGATAATAGAACAATCAATGAAGCCAAAAAGCAGTGTGATGGGGGGGGGGGGGGGGGGAGAGCAGCGAGGTGGCTGAGAGATAGGAGAGCTTTAAACCCCGCTCCCGAGAAGCGAGTCCTCCACATAAGATAACACCCTGAAGGGTGACAGGGCCCTTAGTGAGGCACGGAAAGATTTCTCTCCTGCCCCCAAAGCACCAGGGCTGGGCGGCACTGCTTCCTTTACAGATTTCACTCCTTGCAGAGAAGGCCAGAGGTCCCCACCACCCCAACAGGAGCTCCACATTATAAACGCCCGCTGAGGAACGCATGATCTTTTTGTGCAGTAAATCTGTTAAACATGAAAAAAACACAACTCTTACTGGTGTTACCAAATGACCCAAACTCATTGTCTTAAAAAGGTCAATAAGGCACCAGACTAGTAAGTCAACATAGGGCTGCCTATGCTGTTTGGAGAAAGTCTGCAGTGGATCAAGCCGCACTCTTTCTCCAGTCTCTGCGGATCCCATCCTCTCACTGGCTGCTGCTGGGTTGGGGGTTTTTTTTGGTTTTTTTTTTAATTGTGCCATGAATTTCCTTAGCAACAGCAACTGTTTGATGCTCCAGGAATATGTCAGAATCGCTGCCTAGAGCCAAGTGAGAACTGAGAAGCATAACATTTTTTTTTTTTTTAAACCCACAACTGGCAGTGCCTCTCAGCTTCTTCCATGTTAAATCCAGTGGGAAGATGCAAGAAGTGCCGGGATCAAGATAAAGCTTTTAAAAGATTCACACCCTAGGCTAATCCATGCTTTCCAACCAAAGCATTAGGCACAGAAGCCTGTTCCCTGACACTGAGAGAGAGAAGGCTCTGTAGTAATGCAGAGTGGCACAGAAGCACAAATCTTTCATCCCACCTGCAGGTCAAAACCATTTTACAGCTTCTTCACCTTTTAATCAAATCTCTTCCCACCTCTTCCAGGAGAGGAAAAGATCCAGCATCAGAAAAGCACCTGCTTTAGCTCTCAGATAGGAGTCTCTGGCCCATCGTTGCAGGGTTGAGGTGTGGCCGATACAATAAATTCACGGAGAAAGCGGGCACGGAACACAGTCAGCGCCCGCTCTCTCAACGCCATGCAATATTAAAATTAGTGGGGGTCGCGTTAGCAAGGAGGCCGTACGGCAGTAAGGAAAACCGATGCAGAGTTTATCGGCGTTGGTTTTTGGCGAACGATAGTCACAAAAAAACAAACGCCGGGTTTAGCGGCATGAGTTTTTGTGATGGGTCAGACTGTCAATTTGTTTTCTTTTATTTTTCATCTTTTTTTTTTGAAGCGCACAGCTATTAACGCCTGCTCGTTTTGCATCGGGAGTGAATGCCTAATAGCCTCATTCACGTGCATTTGCATGTAATGAGTGCTATAAGATTCACTCCGCGTTGGACGCGCGTTGAATAAGTGCTAATCCCCTTATTGCATTAGGGGGATTGATTAGCGCCTATTCTACCCGCGTCCGGCTGCAGGTTAAGAGTGTGCTCGGCTCCGCATCGTATTGCGTCTGCCCCAGTGGTAGCGGGAATGTTACACGTCCTCCCTTCTGGAACTCAGAGTCCTTTTTTTTCTCATAGATTGTTTGACTTGAATGGTTTAGCTTGTCTATTCTTCAGTGCCACATCAAGTTAAATTATTCCTCACAGTTTGCAAAGGGGGACGGTTTCAAGCACTAGCCTCCATCAGCAGCTGCCAACAGGCTCCTGCACTGTTTTCCTTAAACGTTACCCAGTGTTGTTACTTCAGCAGTCTGGGGTTTGTTTTGAGGGATTTTAATTCTCTCACTTAAGAAGTCAAACTTTCAATGAAGAAAAACACTCCCTTATATTATAATAATAATAATAAGTATTAATCGTAAACTGCAGAAATAAAAAAAAAGGAAAATCAATAAATGCCTACTTTTTGTGATCAGCAACTAACAGGCTGATTCAATAAAGTCCGCGGGAGATCGGGCAAACGCCCGCTCTCCTGTGCGCGCGATTCTGTATTTAAATGAGGCCTGGCAGTAAAAACAGGCAAAAGGAGGTGCTAGGGACACTAGCACGTCCCTAGCACCTCCTTTTGGACCGGAGCGGCGGTTGTCAGAGGGTTTGACAGCCGACGCTCAATTTTGCCGGCGTCGGTTCTCGAGCCCGCTGACAGCCACGGGCTCGGAAACCGGATGCTGGCAAAATTGAGCTTCCGGTTTTCGACCCGACAGCCGCTGGCCGACTTCAAATTTTTTTTTTTTTACTTTTGAAAAGTTTCAGGACTTCCGACTTAATATCGTCATGATATTAAGTCAGAGGGTGCACAGAAAAGCAGTTTTTACTGCTTTTCTGTGCACTTTCCCAGTGCCTGGAGAAATTTAACGCCTACCTTTGGGTAGGCGCTAATTTCTGAAAAGTAAAATGTGCGGCTTGGCTGCACATTTTACTTTCTGTTACGCGCGGGAATACCTAATAGGGCTATCAACATGCATTTGCATGTTGCGAGCGCTATTAGGTTCGGCGGATTGGACGCGCGTTTTCGGCCCCTTACTGAATAAGGGGTAAGGGAAAATGCGCGTCCAATCGCAGGTTAACAGTGCACTCCGGAGCGCACTGTACTGTATCGGCCTCTAAGTGATTAAGGAAGGCTGCTGTAGGTGAAATTCTAGGACTGGCATTACAGAATTGCAGGCATGCATAACTCTACAAGGGAATCCCATTATAAGAATTTCCTTTTAGAACAATATCTCCTGGAGTCCCATTTTCTTCCAGGATATTGCTGTGATGCACAAACCTTGCTCCAGTTAAGAACATAAGAACCTGCCATGCTGGGTCAGACCAAGGGTCCATCAAGCCCAGCATCCTGTTTCCAACAGTGGCCAATCCAGGCTATAAGAACCTGGCAAGTACCCAAACACAAAGAAGACCTCATGCTACTGATGCCAGCAATAGCAGACTGTGGTTCCATCCCTGTGATGGAGGCACATGTCTGATTGTCAGGATATCCTTAATGAATTTTGCAAAAGTTAGATTTGCATTCACTGAGACCCAGTAGATAGATGCAGCTCTCTCATGCATATTAATTGTGAAACAGACTGGGATAGGTGTGCATCCAAGACAGGGTTGGGAAGCATACAGGTAAGACATCTACTGTTAAAAGGGTAAGTCTCCAGCTTTAAGCTAAGGGACGACTCTTTAAAGTGGCAAAATTCCCAGTTATAATGAGGGAGGCTCTAATTGCATTGAAAGTTTCCTTATGATAGTAGTAGAGTCTCCTAGTTGGAACCAGGAAGTCGGCTTATTTTTCAGGACAGAAGGAGGGCAATTTTCAAAGGCATTTCTGTGGGTAAAACTGCACACATCTGGCTTGTATGCCCACAAGCTTACCTGCAGTGCACAGAGCCTGGGAAAGGGGTTTACACTTACGGGTGGTATAAGGAAGACAAAGGGGAGCCCTGCTGCTAGGAGGAAGTAAGCAGCAGCTAGGATGACATCTCTGGTACTGAGCCAGAGGAAGAGGTAATGGAGGGGAGTCTACAGCCTGAGTGGGGCTTAAAGCAGGAGCCAGCCTTCGTCAGCCCATGGGGAGGGAGGCAGGACAAGAAACTGAAAGTATGGGGAGATGTGGTGGTGGGGTGAGAAAGTAAGGCGGCGAGACAAAAAAAAAAAAAAAAAAGGTAAAAAGAATAACATGGAAAGGAGTTGGGAGGAGGCAAACACGATGAGCGCAGGGGAGTGCGGGAACATTATAATGATGGAAAACCATAACAATAGCAGAAAAAGCATTCTATTTCCATTTCATTTACTGGAATGTGTGGCTTGTTGAGTGTTGCATTTGTATACAGGACGTGTACTACTTATCCGCCAGCATTTGCTTTGAGGATGGATAGTCTGAGTCTCTGTTTTTCATATAAACAAACTGAAACACTCACATTTCCAGGGAGATATGAACCCTCCTCCCCTTCAAACACACACATATAAAATCTTAAATCTGCTCACCCACCACCCCCTGGCCTGAATGCTATCTTCGTGTAAATGTTACAGAAGGTATTATCCTTTATTTCATTGATCTGGATAAGTATGTGTGTTGGGGGGGGGGGGGGGGGGTGGAGAGAGAGCGAGAGAGAGAGAGAAAGGATGGCAATCACTGAAGACCTTAAAAAAAAAAAAGTCTTGCCACCCAATTCAAGGTTACATCATTACTTCCTTTGACAGAAATGCAGGCCTTACTATTCCTGCTTTGGTGAACATTTGACTTTGTATGTTGAAGGCTGTCACAGTGAATTATAAAAACGCAGACTGGAAATTGCAGCAGTGCCAAGTGCTAAAGACAGAGGGAAGGCCTGCTGGAAGCTTAACACACGGCACAGTGATTTCACACAAACGGAAAGACTTTTCTAATCTACGTCATGGGTGTGCCTCCAGCACATTTCGTCCTTGTTCTGCAAAGTTCTTATGAAAAATACACCTGTAAGAGGTCTCTCTCAGCATGGTGAAGAGGCAGAGATGCAAAGCAAAGGCAAGCTACAGTATAAGTCATTACCTTTATGTATATATCATATCATATTTTTTGCAAATAAATGTTCTAGAGAAGACTAGTGCTACAAGTTCACTGTAGAAAGAGAGTACTTGAAAATGCTGAAATGTACCAAAGGTTAGTGCTTGCATCCCATCTTAGCTCTATGTTCACATTTCACGCTGACAGTGCATATTATACTGATTAGACTTGTAGGAATAGCAAAAGCTGCTGAAAATATTAAAAAGTATGTAAAAGATCAAAAAAGTATGCTAAGGGTCAGCAATGAGTTTCATGTTTCCCTTCTGGACTTAATTTTCAAGAAATCACATGAATTGCCAAAAATTCAATCTTATTAGCTTATATGAGATAAAATTATAATGCTAACAAAATTAGGAAAATGTTTGCAGACCAGTGAGTTTGCTAATTAGAGGTGGTGACCTATTTAATCACTAAAGTTCTCTACAACTGTTCCAAAATTGCCCTTGCTGGTAATTGCACTCTCCTGGGATATCTCAATAAATGACTTTTCTCTTTGAGCTGCCGGTGATAAGTGTTTCTTTGCAGCCCACAACAGTGGGACATTTAAGAATCAAGAGAGACAAAAGCAGAAGCCACCTCTGGGGTAGAATGTGTCTGCAGTATTTAACACCTAACACATGACCAACAGTGGCACTGAAACCATGAAACCAGGCCTGGTGCTACTGACCTGATCACTTTTGCAGTGGTGCAACCAAATAGCCTTGGAAACAGGCCTGAAAACCTCTGCATACAGAACTAGTTCATCTGCCCTGGATGATACACAGACCTTAAAGATACCTGTGGCCTGAACAGCAACAATCTCCACCAAAAAGCAGAGTTTAATCCAGAGCCATCATTGTATGATGAAGGATCTTTGTCTTTCTTCATTAAATTTAAAAAATAAATAAATAAATAGAGAAACCAGCCCCTTCTCTCTTGTACAGTCCCTGTACAAGAAAGGAAAAAAAGCATGAGTCGAAGAGACTGTAGCTGAACGAATAATAAAACTAGTACTAGAATTCATGAACTTACTTTGCTTCCTTCTGGAAGATCTGACTTCAAATGACAGACACAAGCAAAACAGTAGGAAAAAATATGTAATCTTCAAAGCCAATGAAATAGCTTTCTTCCTTATTTCATTCCATCTGCGGCACTCAGGGAGTACTGCCGAAGAGAGCTGCTTGCAAGCCTCAAAATCAACTTGTCTTCTTGCCCAAACCTCTCTAATCTTCCAGCAGTGCAAGAGATGACGCACTGGAAGCTGCCGTCCAAGGAGTGCAGCCTAAGCAACAACTCAACACTCACTTGAAACACCCATCATACAACAGTTACCAGGCCTGGCAGCTTATCTGTCAAAGTTACTGTTATTCAACCTCAAGTTGAGTAAACTGAGTCCCAGGAAGATCAAGTGACTTGGCCAAAAAGTTTATGGTCTGGCCAAAGCTAGGATCAGAGCCCATGAGATTCATTGTGTAATGCAGCCTCTGAGTCGTACTATCCTCCTGAAACTTTCTACTCCCCAAACCTGAGAATTCTGAATGCCAAAAGTCCTGCTCCCGCATCAAAGTGAGCTGAACTTCTGCCTGCGTTGCATCTCCCCCCACCTCCCGATTTAGGTTTTGCCTAGTGGTTAGAGCAGTGGGCTACGAATGAGGGAAGGCAGGATTCACATCACACCACCACTCCCTGTGACCTTGGGCAATTCACCATCACACACACACACCCCCCACACACCCCCCATTGCCTTGGATAAAAACCCTAGATAGATAGCGAGCCCTCTGGGGACAGGGAAATACCAACAGTACCTGAATGCAATCCGCTTTAAAGCGGCTGAAAGGCTGAATATAAATCTAAAATGAGCTAATAAACAGATGTTAGTATTACTGCCCCTTTTCCTTTCTAGGAAGGGCAGATATGGCTTGGGATGGGGGCGCATGGTAGTTTCCCTGGGGTTCACAGCCTCCATATCTTGCAGTGAAAGCCGCAGACCGATACCACAACAACCCCCCCCCCTCCCCTCCCCCCCAACTCTGTGCGCACTACCAGGGCTACAAACTTCTGCTTCTTGCAATGAGATGTGCAACTGCAGTATCTAAACGAGGTAGGTGACACGGTGATGTGGCTGGGTTTACCACAACATGTTGGGATCCTAGGCGCTTTGTGTCGCCCCAGACAATGTCTAGTAGACCTATATAGCAATCCAGGCTTGCCCCCGCCTCATGGCACACACAATGCTTGATCCTCACTCCCCTCAAGGCCAGGTGCACATTCTTCTGGTTAAATGGGGAATACAATAAGAATAATTCTTTTTTACATGAATAAGCTGTCCTCCTATGAAATAGCCTCACTCTCCCATGCATGGACAAAAGTCACTTATGTTCCTGAAGTGCAGCTAGGTCCAATGAGCTGTTCTTAGCCCAATCCAATCAGAGATAAGTAACTTGCTAAAAAGCTAAAGCATAAACGTCCTTTCTATTTACAATTTAGAAGTCGGAAGGCGGCACACTGCACCCATGACATTATAGGTCAGCCATGCTGTCGGACAGTATTGTGTGTGTACAGGCTATCGGGGTTTACAAGGATTATCTTCTCTTCAGAAAGGGGGACCAGAGGCTATAATGCCAGGACAGATGCAAGGTTATTGGGAGCCCTAGGCAAACCTTCTGCTTTGCGCCCATGCACCCCTCCACCCCCAGTCCAGGCCCCAGCTCCGACCTCATTCACTCAGACAGACCCCCCCTCTCACACACACACACACACACACACACACACACACACTTAGGTTTCTTGTCTCATTCACACACATGCACCCTTACACAGGCTCCCTCCCTCTCACACCATTGCTCTCTCATACACACACAATCCCCTCTCACTCTCACACACAAAAAATAATAAAAAAGAAAAAAAAAAGTAGAGGCGTTGCTCATGCCCCACCAAGATTCTGCTTCTCTTGTCTGTGACCAGGATGGGCGTTGCTCGTGGCTCGCCGACGGCATTCCTCGGCCTTGAGTAGGATGGGTGCTGCTTGCGGCCTGCCGAGTTGCTGCTCCTCTTGACCGCGAGCAGGATAAGCTCTGCTCGTGGCCAGAGTCTCTACTAACTCTCAGCCGTGAGATGGGCTCCGCTCGCGGCCCCACGTGGCTGCTCTTTGGCGTTCCCCAATGGCTGGCGCCCTAGGCGACCACCTAATTTTCTATTGGGACGCGCCATCCCTGTATATTGCTCAACGTATTGGTACAGTTTTTAAATAAATGCCTATGTCCACACCAGTTGAATTGTTTCCAACTTACTGAATTTCTGTAGCAATATGACAAGATGTTGTTATGTTGCCCAACATAATTATTGACATTCCTCGATATTCAAAAAACAGTTGCTTAAGATCTGAACTGGGACAGTGATTCACAATCAGTTTTCACAGCATTCCAGGTTTAACAAAAAACTGACCAAGTGTCAGTTCACAGCCTCTCTTATTAGTACTGGCATAAAATGATCCACCACCACCACCTCAGCAGAGTCCGTTCACCTAAAGCTGTGCACGATGCTCTCTGAGAGCAGTTAACAGCTGGTAAAACACAGCAGCCATTTCACCAGTAGCAGCACCTGCAGCTTCCTTCCTCTCCAGCACAGTCTGCCTCACCTTCTCTGCAGGAGCACTGCCTCCTTCCCTCAGACTGGATCAAATCATGTGGGGGGGGGGGGGGGGGAAATCACTGGATTGTACCAAAATGGTTTCGTAATACGGGTTGCACGTGCATAGCCCATGGACGTCTTCGTGAGTGTGTGCATGGATGTGTCCCTATCCCGGAGGGGTTGCAATTCAAGCTGCCCGCCGATGGCTCCCTGTCAGTGGTTACAGCACCATGGAGAGAGCTCACAAACAGCCCCGCAGCGAGTTAAAAAAAAAAAAAAAAAAAAAGCCTTCAGAAGACGTTAGGTAACGTGAAAGTCAGCCTTCACGATTGTGCGCTGTTTCCGAGCTGCAGCACTGGGTTAAGGGCCTAATATTTTGTTTAGAGGATCTACGATTATCTATTGCAGCGATCCGATCGGTACAGAATCGGCCCTCCCTTGCCTCTCATTCTGTGTCTTTTGGCAAACACCCATAAGCCTCATCAGTAAGCTGAAGGCCAGGCAGGAGCCCAGCTGCAGGATAGTGGTTGAATGTGGCTCAAACAATGCAGCTTTACACCGATAACTCAATGCCAACTTCATCCTGTTTTAAAAGGCTTCAAGCTCCGCTTTGCGGAGGGGCCTGCAGGAGCCGTCCAGAATGAGCTGGGGGAGGGGGGGCTCCTTTCAGCTGTGCCCAATACATCCAGGCTGAGTAAGGACGTGGGACTTTTTTTTTCCCTTTGCTTGAATTCTTCATGTCACAGCTTTCCAAGGGCTGTATTTGAATCACAAAGACGCTGTCAAGCGCCCGGAATCTTTTGCACCTGAAACGCTCTCTGCTCCCTGACTCACCAGCAGAATAAATCCTGCCAGCCAGAGAAATCACTGACCTACTTCTGCGGAGAACTGGCATTTGATAGACATTGCTGCTGTTAAAAGAGAGTGTCACGGGAACGGGCTCCAAAGCAAGAGGACTCAGAAACAGAAAAGCAAGCAAAGAAACTCAATTTCTTCATCGGACTACAGTGGCAAGGTTTCCACTGCACGTTAACCCCATTATAGTCCAATACCCTGTGTTTAATCGAGGATGAAAGTAAGAGATGTTGACAGTGAATAGGACCAGTTATTTTGGACTAGCATTTTATCCTACTGGAAAAATCCCCCCCCCCCCAACCCAAATTACCGATCTACGAAATCTGGAGACCCAAGTTCCAATCCCACTCCCTCCAATAACATCGGTCACGAGTTACTTAATTTCGAATTGGGCTCGGATTTGGGGCGGGGTGTACCAAAGGCTCTCTTCCCTGCCTCCCATTTTGTGACTATGAATAAATCAAGGCCAGTGTTATTTATTTATTTATTTTTAATTTTTATATACGGAAGTTCTTGTAGGGACTACAAATCACTCCGGTTTACATAAAACGAAGAACTGCTCAACAGAGAGCGGAGCTTTACATGGAACCGAACATATTTAATAGTATATCATCTGCCTTCACTTTCGCAATAACCTGATAACTCCCGAGGGGAGAAACCACTTCACAGTTGTTAATTTCAGTTTAAAAAAAAAATGCATGGAAGTCTATCACACATTTTGCTTATTCCAATGACGCTGGAATTATTTCTTACGGTATAGCTTTTTTTTTTTTTGTTAAATCGAATACAAATAGCCATAGGGACGTGAGCATCTTCTGTTATACAGATGCGTTTTCGATGCAAGCACATACTGATGTTTTTGCTAGTGATAACTGCTGATTAAATATTAAGAGAGGAACTGATGATATTGCTGCATCCACTCATAATATCATCATCATTAGACCCATCTCTAATCAGGAAAATGCAAATAGCCTTTTTATGCACACTCTTATTCTTATAAGAAATATAGACGTCCACAATCTCTTTACTTTCTATGAATCTGTATTTTATGATGCGTTGGAATAACGTTTTACTTTTGTTTTGCAATCTCTACTGGAAAAGGCAGAATTAGAGAGAAACTGGGATTCATAAGCAATAATATGCCAGCTGAAAATAAACTGGGCCGTTTTCTTCTTTAAAGATGCTGATGATTTTGTTACTTGGATGCTAATGCACAGAATATAAATCTACCTTCAACATTCCATAATAATTATGTTGATGCTAGACAGCACTCATCAGCAAATGGGCAGGGGTTTGCAAATAACGAAATCAAATAAATTGGATGACATGTCATAAAAATTGGTGCCTGGATATCATTAAACCAAAATAGTCCTTTTGGCTTTTTCTCTTATTTCTAATTATTTTTTTTAAGCAAACTAAATAGTTTGCAGTTTTCCTGTGTTCCTTCTGCTTTGCCGCCTGCACCCTGATGAAACTACAGAAGTGAGGGTGCAGCTGTGCTGTTCGCTGCCTGAAAGCTTACTTAGCTCATGCAGAACATGCATAAAACATGAGCAGATCTATGTGGGAAGTGATTTTTTTAAAATTATCAGGGAATGGTTATTACAAAAAGGATGCATAGATTTTGAGGAACAAAAAGTAACTATTAAAACTAAAAGTGTCTTGGGGGGAGAGAAATATTAGAAGGGGCGTGTAGAACCAAGAATGAAATTTTGAGGAGACAGAAAAATAATCCAGTCAACAGGACTAGGGCAGGCAGTGGCCTAAAACGACTGTTACCTTGTCATATCCCAGCTAATTAAATGAATACAGGTAAACATTTCACTGCTTATTTCTGAAAATAAAATAAAAAAAAAAACAAGTTCTAAGTTGGAAGCATACTTAAGTCTATGCCTTGCTACATGCCAGTCTCAGAAAAGATCATGCTACTGATCGAAGACTGAACAAATGTGATTTCCTTTCAGGCTTGAGCAAAGCTTGCAATAAAACATTCGCTAGGGCTCGCGAGCCTTTACTGCAAAGCCCCTAACCCTGGCAGCACTTTCTCCAGCTCCAGAGAAGGGAAATTTCCAGTGAAAATCGGGACCTGCAGTTCCAGATTTTACCATGTCTCCACTAACTCTCAAAGGGTTAAACACAGAAGCCATTCAAACTGATAAAATACAGGAGATGCAATTAGCCTCCGCAGTCTGTTTGCCAGAAAAAAAGGAAGGGGGGAGGGGAGCACGGAACCAGGCACCTCTGCCAAAAACAACAAAATATTTCATCTGTTCTGACTCCAGGCTCCATGATAATGAAATACCGCCATCTAAGAGATAAGACGGTCTCTCGCTCCGCCACCCCCGCATCCGAAGCTTTGCATGGGGTGAGGAGGTGTCCTGTTATTCTCTGCAGAACACAAATACCGAAGTGTCAGGTTTGGGGATTAAAAAAAAAAAAAAAAGCAGCTTTTTCTAACCTGGCCCTGGCTCTCTGATCTCTTCTCCCAGGAAAGTGAGATTTCCAGTCTATCCATTTTACAGGTGCACAGAGAACTGCAGGATCATCCCCCCCGCCCTCTCATCCCGAAAACAAAAATGCAGAAAGAATGGCCCAGGCTCCATGACCCGTCCAGCCCCTGAGCAAGTCACCAAAATCTGCAGCCTGTCAGAGAACGAAGGTTTCCTGCAGGGGTCTGTATATAGTCATTTAAACGAGAGAGGAAGAAAAAAAAACGCCTCCGTTTTCTAAAATGCAATTACATTTTTTTTCCCCAAAACATCAACGAATCCATAATTGCGAGACCTACATTTAAAAGCAGCAGCACGACCCTTATCTACAAAGACAAGCAACGTTGTGCTTAGATAAAAAGCCAGGATTCTGTTTCTCCTTACCTTCTGCTGCCTCCCCCGCCAAAAAAAAATAAAAAAAAATCAAATTCCATACCATACATAAACCACTTGAAAGGGGAAATACTAAACTTACCTCATTTATTGACAAAAAGCGTCAGCTGTCGTTATTACAAGCAAGAGATTCAAATGCAGACCTTTTGCAAAATAAGGGGATAATAAATAAATAAATAAATGTTAAAAGCCCCCCCTGCAGCAGCCAATCCAGAGAGCCTGGAATCTGCTGCTGAAGGTTTGGGTTTGTATTTGGTTTTTTTTACTTTGCCCTGCTTACATTTTTTTTCTTCTCTCCCTATTCTAGCACTGCTGGTGCCCCTCAGCCCAGGAAGGAAAACCCACCGGGCTCTCGGTTCCGATGCTCTTGTGCACTAACCAGGGGAAAACCCTCTAAACCCCTCCCTCAAAGGAGGGCTCTCACGGTGACCGACAGCAGTTGCAGCCAATCAGAAGCAGCAGCATACAGCCGCTGAGGAGCTGGGACAAGAAAGAGGGAGGGGGGTGGGCGCTTGTGCAGGGATATTAGGGCCTAAGGAGAACCTTGCGCCCCTCCTCCCACAAACACAATAAAAGAGAGTATTTATATAAAAAAAACAGGTTCTGCAATAAAAAAAAGGGACTGTCTTCTGAGGTGCATGTAAGTTATATTTAGACACTGCTCTAGTGCAAATCAGAAAACCCTGCAGAACACACTTGGAGCCATACAGGCAGGCGCATGCCCACAAGATCCCCCCCCCCCCCTTCAAACGTTCACCCCCACACGCAGGCAGTTACAGAGCAGACTATCCAAGCAACTCTGAGCACTTTTTGCTACAACAGAATAGAGAGACCATAAATAGTAATGATGGCAGAGAAAGCCCAATGGGCCAGCCAGTCTGCCCAGCACACTTCCCTAGGTGGCAAATCAAGCTGTGCAGCCAAAAACTGAACTGGTGCAGGGCAACAACGAAAAAACAGAAATAGTACCATTCCTCATAAAAAAAACTTCACATACAATAAAAAATATCTATATAAATATAATTGATTTATATTTCTAAACACCTGGCAAATAGAAAAATATCCAATAATTAAAATCTCATATAAAAATTTGCCAAACACCAATGAAATATTTCAAGACAGCAGACGCATCAAATAACTCCCAATTAAAACTAATAAGGATTAAAAATTCCCCCCCATTCTCCATACCTGGATTGGCCACCATTAGAAACAGGATGCTGGGCTTGATGGAAGCTCAGACTAACCCAGTAAGGCAACTTCTTATGTTCTTACTATCAAGCTGTGGAATCTGTTGCCAGAAGATGTGATCAAGGAGACTGTGCATAGTGGAGTTCAAGAATGGTTTGGACAAGATTCTGGAGCCTGCAACACATTATTAGCCAGGTATTTTAAAGAAAACTATTGCTATTCCTGGGATCCTTCAGGTACTTGCAACCTAGATTAGTCACTGTCGGAGACAGGATGCTGGGCTTGATGGACTTTGGTCTGACCCAGTATGTTCCTTTTTAGGTCCTATTTCTATGCTGCCTTATTATGTATGTGAATATATATAAGGCTTGTGTGATGTTTGTCAGTCACATTATCATGTCTATGTTTGGACATCAGGAAGTGTTCGGAACAGTGGAAGGAGCACTGTGCAAGGACAATCTGTTCTGTATCTGCCAGGATTTCCCCACACATACACACACGAGCACATGCATAGGCAGCCACACACACAAAGGCACGGGCACACGCAGACACACACACATGGGCACAGGCAGACACACACACACGGGCACATGCACAGCCAGCCACAAACCGGCAGAGGCTCAGGCCCCCCCAAACCCAGAGGTACAGGCCCACACACCCCCCAGCTGTGATAGACGATACTACCCAAGCAATGCTTAGCACTTTTCACTAGTATTTCTTATATTTGCATTTTTATTATGGCCACAAAGCTTATGTTAAGCATCTTTTCCCCTAAATCCACTCTTCAGCTGTCCATGATGTATTCATGCTGACACCTGCATGGGACCCCCGATGAAGATCAGCTTTCCATCTGTCTGTGCTGTATTCTGATGAAGAACAGGACAGCAGCACCTTTATTTACTTAGTTACATAAAGGAGTGAGTAGGTAAGTAGGAGGGCTTCCAAAAACTGCATCTGCCCTACGGAATATCATCCCAAAAGAAATATTTGTCTTCCCGCTATGCTCAGTAGTTGAGATGCCAGCTTAAGTCATGGCTCTTTACCCAGGCCTTTTTCTGCTAATTTTAGTTTGCTATTTGTGCTAGATGTAATTAAAGAGCTTAGCCTGGACTACTGTAATGCGCTGTATATTGGTTTTCCATTTTATGCATTATATGCTCTCCAGCTTCTTCAAAATTCCACTTCCCGCTTATTAACCGGCACGAACAAGAGAGCCCATCTATCACCAGCACTGCAAGGATTGCATTAGCTCCTAGTCAATGCTAGGAGCTCAATACAAGGTTGCTTGATTAGTCCATACAATGATCAGCACGGATGCTCTATCATGGATGAAATCCATGCTGCACATCCACAATCAAGGTCCTCACAAAGAGGACTTTTGGAGGTACTTTCTATACAGTGTGTGAGACTCTCAGAGACCTGCAAGCAGTCCTTTTTGGTGGCTGCCCTCAAGCTTTGGAAATCTTTTAAGAAAATGTGGAAGACTTCTTGTTTCGGCTTGCATTGCCAGACAGTCTTGAGCAGCAGACTATTCATGGATGCCACGTGTCAAGCCTTGTTTAAGCAGTACTGTATTCATTTGCTGTGTTCTGTGTGTTTTGATTTTATTGTGGATGTCTTATTGTGTAAACTAAGCAGAGAAGGGCTACCAAAATGATAAAGGGAATGGAACAGCTCCCCTATGAGGAAAGACTAAAGAGGTTAGGGCTGTTCAGCTTGGAAAAGAGACGGCTGAGGGGGGATATGATAGAGGTGTTTAAAATCATGAGAGGTCTAGAACGGGTAGATGTGAATTGTTTTTTTACTCTTTCGGATAATAGAAAAACTAGGGGGCACTCCATGAAGTTAGCATGGGGCACATTTAAAATTCATCGGAGAAAGTTCTTTTTCACTCAACGCACAATTAAACTCTGGAATTTGTTGCCAGAGGATGTGGTTAGTGCAGTAGTATAGCTGTGTTTAAAAAAGGATTGGATAAGTTCTTGGAGGAGAAGTCCATTACCTGCTATTAAGTTCACTTAGGGGCGGATTTTAAGAGCCCTGCTCGCCTAAATCCGCCCAAAACCGGGCGGATTTAGGCAAGCAGGGCCCTGCGCGCCGGGAAGCTTATTTTACATAGGCCTACCGGCGCGCGCAGAGCCCCGGGACTCGCGTAAGTCCCGGGGTTCTCAGAGGGGGGCGTGTCGGGGGCGGTCCCGGTCGTCGCGGCGTTTTCAGGGCGTGTCGGCAGCGTTTTGGGGGCGGGTACGGGGGCATGGCTATGGACCGGGGCGGTCCGGGGGCATGGCTACGGCCCGGGGCGGTCCGGGGGCGTGGCCGCGCCCTCCGTACCCGCCCCCAGGTCACGGCCCGGCGCGCAGGAGGCCCGCTGGCGCGCGGGGATTTACGCCTCCCTCCGGGAGGCGTAAATCCCCCAACAAAGGTAAGGGGGGGTGGAGACAGGGCCGGGCGGGTGGGTTAGGTAGAGGAAGGGAGGGGAAGGTGAGGGGAGGGCGTTAGAGGATTCCCTCCGAGGCCGCTCCGATTTCGGAGCAAAACAAACAAAAGTAGGCTATTCGCGCTCCTTTTAAAATCCGCCCCTTAGAGAATAGCCACTGCCATTAGCAATGGTTACATGGAATAGACTTAGTTTTTGGGTACTTGCCAGGTTCTTATGGCCTGGATTGGCCACTGTTGGAAACAGGATGCTGGGCTTGATGGACCCTTGGTCTGACCCAGTATGGCATGTTCTTATGTTTCAATATTGGGCAGCATAAAAATATTGTAAATAAAGATGGTTCTTAGATTATCCTATATATTTTATGCCAGTCTTTGGTGTTTTATTTATTTGTGGCTGGTATATATTTATGCTGTAAATATTTGGTCACAGATGGCTGCGACCCGTGTCTGCTCACGTCTTGTGTTGCTCTGCTCACCTCTCCGGGCCTGCTCGAGGCGGGGGCTAGCCTCTACTGCCGCGTATCTCAAGGTTCCTCGTGGTAGCCGGGACGCTGCCGCCAGCCACGCCAACTCTGGGCCTTCCTAGGCACACACACACCACCAGGCCCTCTTTTGAAGATGCTACGGCAGGAACCTCAGGGGCGTCCCTGACTGACGACATCACTTGGTCAGGGTTCTTAAGCACCACCTTTGTCCCTTGCTAGCCGACCTGGCAACAAGTTCCATCGCTTCTCTACTAGCTCCTGCCTCCTCAGACCTGTGGTGACTGTCTCGGACCCTCCTTGGACTCTGGACCCTGGCTCGGGGGCCTGAGTGCACCATCTCCGGAGACTTGGTCTCTTGGCTTCCCCTGCTCCTTCCAGGAGTCCTACCCGCCGGCTTCCCCGCTCCTCGGAGCTGTGCCTTCATTTACTTCAGTGACTGTACCCCACACCTTCCCCGCTTCTCGGGGTTGCTTACGTCATTAACTGGAGACTCGACTCGGGCTTCCCCACTCCACGGGTTAGCCTATGCCATTGCATCAGTACCTTCCTTGCTATGCAGCTCTGCCCCTCGGGGTTGCCTCAGCAGTAAACCTCCTGCCCTTCCTGCCTCGCATTCCCACTCCTCGGGACTGCCTAGCGCCACCCTCTCGGAGGTCTCTGCCCAGGTACTGCTCTCCAGCCCAACTTGTATACTGTGGGGTTCCTCAGTGCTGTGTCTCTCACCCCGCTCTTCGGGACCTCCCCACAGACTCTCTCCCAGAGCTCCTGCTGCACCTGACCTCGTCCCCCCGACGGTGTGGGCCTGTGGGGCTCCTCCCCACAGGTGGTAACAACTCTCACCTCGGGCCAAGGGTCCATGAAACCCACAAACCATAACATTTGGGTCATATGTCTGTGTGTGCGTTGTGTATTGGATTTTGTAGTACATTTATTTGTATTGCGAGTTGATGCATTATGTGGTTTAATATCTATTCTGCTTTTCATGGATGAACAGTCAATTGAATGTGGTTGTGTGCATTTGTGTTTTTGGGGGGCATTTCATTTGGAAGGAGGCAATTTATACTTGTGTATATTTTATGCATTTCCTGCCTGGACGGTATTTTTGTGTGTATATTTTGTGTTTGATTATTTTACTATTTGCTTGTGTTTTTTTGCTCTGTAATTCACAGTGGGAATTCTCTTGAATAGTGAACAAATTAAAATAATTCTCATGTATTAATATATCCCGAGGAGTGAAAAATAGATTGATCAATTGGACATTTTCAGAACATTAGCAATTTAATTTTCTTTATTTAAATTTCCATCTGAGTTACCTAAATACATTCTCAGTGCACTCCTCTGAGGTAGAGTGACATGAGGCTTCTGTAGGAAGCTCTTTCAGGTTAACTCTTCCAGGTTAAAGCACCATTAAGCTTTTAACCGTACGCTCTATGGTATCACTGTTTATTTATTTCCTGCCTTATCTTCTTTCCAGCTTGTTGCAAGCTTCCAAGTTCTCTTTCCCTGTTGATTGTAACTTTGACTTATTCCTACCTATTGTTTATCTTTCGTTCACTTGAATTGTTACTCCAGTTATACCATTGTTAAATGTAAACCGATCCGATATGGTTATTTACTATGAAGGTCGGTATAAAAAACTGTTAAATAAATAAATAATTTCTTAAACTCATTTTCCTTTTCTATATGTATGAAAGTAATGTGTGAGAAGAGAGGACTTTGACACTGCAGTATCATGATTAATGAGAATGAAGGCTGTCACTAACACCGAGCAGGGAGGGGAGTCTGGGGAGGAAGAGAAGGGCTAGCTCTAGGGCAAAAGCGTATGAAAATTGTCTAAGGCGTCCTCCTTAGGGTTGCCAACTGTCCTGATATTTTCTGGAGTATAAAGATTTTTGGGATACTGTATGGGGAAAAAAAAAAGAAAGCTAAACTGTTCAGAAGAGTCCTTATTTTAGCCCTCGGCTGCAGATTAGCATCCAGGCCTCCTCTGCAATTATACAATACAGTGCGTCTGTATCCAACACCCACTGAATACCTTTATTCTCTGTCACTTACAGAGATTTCAGGTCACAGTTTAATCAGAGGCCTATCAAATTTACAAAACAGCAGTTTGGCCCCTGGGCTGGTAAAAGCGAACCTTTCTTGGAGTATAAAAGTTGAGAACTAGTGGTCTTGATAGGAGGCTCCAAAGAGATAAGTAACATGAGAAGTTATTTCTTCATTGAAAGGGTGGTGGGTGCATGCAATGGTCTCCCAGGGGATGGGAAAGGTGCACACACAGCAACAGTTCAGGACGCAGAGGACAAGTACAGATGATCAATGATTGCAAAGAAGTGAAAGGAACAGTAGAGATCGGCTGGGGTTTATGGCACTGTAGCAGGAAGTCAACTGGGCAGAGCAGATGGCTCCTTATCTGCTATTATATTCAATGTTTCCGTGTTTTTCTAATAGTGAGGAATGGCAATAAAAGTTGCATATATGTAAATCCCAGCAAAGAACATAGTAAACAGCATCTCCAAGTGTTCAGAAATGCGACGGCTGAAAGCTCTCCTCTCCTCCCTACTTCCAGATTTTATCTCCTTCTCCTCCTTTCCTCCTCCCTACATCTGTTCTTCCCTCTCTCCAGCCCTCTCCTCCAGACATTCTCTCTCCACTCTCCCTTTCCTCTAGGCATTCTCTGAATGTACAGAGAACACACCTTCTGGAGTCACTTTACTAAAAGCAACACCAACTCCCCGCCAGAAATGGACACAAAAGCCTTTTTAAAGACACATTCCAAACTCCTTCGACTTAAACAGCAAAAATCCTCCCTAATGAAAGGCAGCACTACAAATATTACACTGGGCCATAGAACACTATTACACTTCCTACTGGCACAACAGAAGACTGCTACAGATAACCTACAAAGAAACTGAATGCTAGGAAAATACCTCACCTCTGTAGAACACAGACAAAGCCTCACCTAATGCCGAATAAAACACTGCAAATAAGAAGCAGAAAAATGAAGGCGACATCTGAACTGAAAATATCAAGAAGCCGGGCTCTATATGCAGTGCAACACTGGAGAAAATGAAACAGAAATGCACTTCCACCTGTATTGTGCAAAACAGAAAAACAAAAAACTAACACACATTTTCTGCTTGCTTCATGTCCTCTCCTACATCTCTCCATTGATCTTTTCCTTTCATCTCATTTCTCTGCCTATTCACTCAGCCACATTGCACCTCTTCTTCTCTCCTTTCAGTTTTCACTGCTCCAGATTGTCACCTCCCTAATCTTTTTTGATTCTTTTATCCCCCACCATCACCAAGTTGATTCTCTCTCCAGTCATTCCCCTTCAGGCTCTTCTACACCAACCTCTTTTCCTCTCTCCTTGCCATTTCTCCATTCCTTTAAATTTTCACCCTTCCTCACCTCTCCTTATCCCAGCTCTCTTACCCCATTTTCTTTCCCAGTTCTCAAGATCTCTCTATTCTCATCTCCTGCCTACTTACCAGCTACTTTCCCAGTCTCACCCACCTTTCTAGCCCTTCTTCCTCTCTTACCATCTCCCCACTTCTCAATCCTTCCCTACTTACCCGTTTCCCCCTCTGACTTTCACCCACTTTAGTCCTCCATACTCACCCCAACCCTCAGATTTTTTTCTGCCTCTCGTCCCATCACCAGCTCAAGCAACTTTCATGTCGCTCACCATCTCCCCTAGCTCCAGTCCCTTTCTTCTGCTTTCATGGGTCCTTCCTCATCATCTCATCCCAAATATACTCTCCAGCTCCCTCCATCCCCATGTCCTCTCCATCTCTTTGCCCCCAACCTTCCTTCCCTCCCAGATTTGGCCTGCTCCATCCCTGATCCCCTGTACCCTCCATCTTCCCTTCATCCAAATGTAGTCCTTGCTCTCTTTCTGTTCCACCAGTCCCAGTCCTCAAGCCTCTCCACTCCCCAGTCCTTTCTCTTCTTTCACCTCTTTCTCCATCCTAGGTCATATCCCACTGTAATTGAATTACTTAGCCAGAGTTGTCAGACTCAGGCTAAGGATGTAATTAGAAGTTAGGCCTTAATGGATTCAGAGTTCTCACACAGATAACGGTTACTTTTGGCTGGCCCCAGGGTAGGCTGCGACCAGCCGCTCTCTCCAACTCACCACAGCGCCTCCTGCACCCTCCCAATATGGAAAGAACGCTGCCATGATCCAGCAGGCCCCAGTGTCTAACACAGCTCTGATGCCACCTGCACGCCACCATCATCCTGCTCCTCCCCGGGTTCTCCATAGGCATGCATGCGCTCCACACATCTGACTTAAAGGGCCAGTGGTAGGAATAGCCTGCGGCATCTAGTGATGACATCAACAGGCCCTCACTAATAATGCGCAGCCCCAGACTTCCTAACGCCACCTTAGCAATGGGTCTCCTGCCTTGTGCACAACATGCTGCTCTTGCATTCCTGTCATCCAGCCTTGCCTTGCCCAGCATGTCTTGTCCAGCCTCTGTTGGTCCTTGTCTTCCCTTATCCTTTTATGCTGGTACTGACCTTAGCCTTGGACCTGACCATGTTTGCCTGCCACCTGGACCCGACTCTTGCCCTGTACCTGACTACACTTGCTCACCACCCGCCTCAACTCCTGGTTTGCTCCCAGTATCTCCAGTCTGCTGCTTGTCCTGACCCCAACAAGTCCATGGACCCTTGTTCTCTCTCCATTGCCCGTCACGAGAACCCAAAGGCTCAACCTGCACGGGAGGCAGTTGGTATAGGTAAAGCTCCAGTCTGTCCCGCTTCAGGGTGCTTTCGCCCGCTGTCGGTGTAGCGCTCATAGGTTCGCCTACGAAGCAGCATTAAGGGCTCACTTCCACACCATTCATCACAGGACTGTAACTACTATGAGAATACCAGAAGTAAACACCAGGTGTGCAGGATCTGTGGTGAGGGCGTCAGAACTGAATGAGAGAGCCTGAATTGTGTTTTGAAACACCACTTGCATTTCTCACCTCAGTTTCTGATATGCAAATGGAAAGAGTATAACTGGCAGAGGGAGAGACAGCCTGGAGGATACAGCTTTTGAGTCTTGAAGCAGTGGATTTTGTCAGAAGGGGGAAGAGCCCAGGGGACTCCATCCCTTGTGTCTTTGTTGTTCTTTATCTTTTCTACACTCACCCAGAGTGAACCTGTAACACCCTCAACCCTGGTGCCCCCCCCTCCTGAGTCCTCCTACCACTACTCCATGTTGGTCTCCCTGTCACCCCCACCACCCCAGGCATAGTCTCTCTCCCTGCCACCCTTTCAGGTACAGTAATCCCCCATATGATGCTGCTCTCCTGCTCTACGCCTCTGATTTCTGATACTTTCAATCTCACATCTCCAGCCCCTGTGGTTATATTCCCAGATCTTCTTTGAGAGTTTCCCTGTGGGGGAGCATCAATTCCTTGCTTCCGAAAATCATCACCTGCTTCTGAACTTCCTGACCTCGCCAAACACCACTTCACCCAACCACGACTGTCAAGTCCTTGCTGATCTTGTTTTTGAACCTGCTTCATCTTGACTTAGTCATATGATTTGCATGGATGGCTCAAAAATCACAGAAATCCCCTTCAGGAGAGACAGAGCAAGTATACTCCTCCCATTTGTGCGGCTGGATCTTCTGACCCTTCCTGAATGACTCCTGGGTACCCCATTCCTAGATTCTCCATCCATTGTTGTGTCAGTGCTTCCCTGGTTACTCCCGCTTCCACTTATTGTCCAGATATCCATCCCCATCACTGAGTGAAAAGACGATGACTAACCCCATTAAATCCATCCAGCTGGCACAAATATATGCGTCCCAGGAAACACAACGGAAGCCGATCCAATATGGCGATGTAGCAACCAGAAGGAAAGCGATCGGTAAAAGGAAAATTCTTTATTATCACAGTATGTAGGCCCGAATCTGGCCGAGTTTCACTCTATACACCGAGCTGCCTCAGGGGCTACTACAATAATAAAACATATATATTGATAAGCATATAAGACATTCAAATGTGTACTGACCTCATAAAAATGCAAACAACAACAATTGACAAACATTTTAAAAAGTTAGAACTCAATAATACATTAAAAATGAGAACTCAAATCAAATACACGCATTGCAAACGTAAGGCTTTTCTGTGCACCCTCCGACTTAATATCATGGCGATATTAAGTCGGAGGTCCCGAAGGGTAAAAAAAAAAGAAAAAAAAAAATTCAAAGTAGGCCTGCGGGTTGAAAACCAGACGCTCAATTTTGCCGGCGTCCGGTTTCCGAACCCATGGCTGTCGGCGGGCTCGAGAACAGACGCCGGCAAAATTGAGGAGAGTGTCCTGTGCACGCGTTCGCCCGCTCTCCCCGCAGACTTTACTGTATCGGCCCGTAAGTAAACTTGAATAGCAGCAGGTAATGGATTTCTCCTCCAAGAACTTATCCAGTCTTTTTAAACCCAGCTACACTAACTACACTAACCACATCCCCTAGCAACAAATTCCAGAGTTTCTAAACAAGCTTCCAGAACTCTTATCCACTCTCATCACCTCCTGCTTAGACTACTGCAATCTGCGCCTCACAAGACTCCCAGTAAACCGGTAAACTCCCAGTAAACCGGTGCGATATGTATTCTTTACAGGAACATCGGTATATAAAAATTAAAAATAAATAAATAAATAAATAAATATACCATCTCTCTCCACTTCAATCTATCCAAAATTCAGCTGCTCAACTTATCTTTTGTCAAAGTCAGTACATAAGCTTCTTCTCAAGTCACTGATTTGGCTCCCTATCCATTTCTCATACAGTTCACGTGCAAGAGAGCATTCATTCTGCAACTCCTCACTACATCCATCTTTGTGAACTCTGCCCATCAAGGAACTCTGCCCTTTTCCTCTACTACAACTCCTGACTCTGCTTTCCACTTTGCTGTACTGTATGCTTTGCTTAGAATAGATTTCCAGAATTGGTACATCGTGCTCCCTGTCCAGCCTTATTCAAATCCAATCTAAAAACCCAGGTTTTTTGGGGCTGCTTTTAAATCTTAACCCCCGATTATCCTACTCACAGCCTAATGGATTTTAATCATTTTCTGAATATATGAATTTCTCAGTTTTGCCCTGTATGGATGTCTTCATTCATTTGTAAATTCTATAGAGCCGATATCTTCTCTTATACGTTTTTGTACAGCACTACATAAACACTTCTATATGCTACTCAGTGTATTAGCTGTAGCAATCATAGTGGGGCCACACTGTGGCAGATTCATTCCAGGCTCTGCACCCCTTAAGGTCAGCCCTGAGTAGGGGCAGACTCAGGCCATGGCATCCCCAGTTCCTGCTGCCTGTGCGTGTGTCTGTCTGTGGTGGTCAGGGGAATAGTGCCAGTTCATTAGGCCCCGAATCAGTGTGATCCAGAATTTTAAACTAGAGAGGCCTTGCAAACCCCATTTGTCCCGGAACAAAGCGGAAGGCTGACCCCTACTGGACAGCTCCTTCTTCATTGGAAACAAGCCATCTACTGATTGCTCTGCTGCCATGCTTTGCACCACATTTAAAATTTACTTTACCACTCATCGTCAAATTAAATTGCATCGGTTCAGCAAGCTAAAACTGCAGACTAAATATCAAGGTTATGTTTGCATAAACAAATTAAAGCTCTGAAAGAATTACAGCTACCCAAACAAACACTCAATGTCTCAAGTCCAGCACAGAAAGTTCATTCAGCAGAAGTACAGAGAGGCAACTGCTCCTTGGGTAAAACATGGCCTGTCCCTCCCCCTCCAATCTGATCTAGCGCATGAACGCTGTCTAACGTGTTCTTTCATTGCCCCACCAATTCCCAACCTATCTCGCAAAGGAGCCTGGAGGAGAAGTGTTTTCCTTTCACCGCCACGTTTTTCTTCCCGACACTGTGCAGAGCTTCTGTATCAAAGGGCAAAACACACCAAGAAGCGCTCGGTCCCCCACGAAGGAAAGCATGCACTTCCGATAAACGGATCACAAGTACTCACTGAGCAGCAGCAGCGGCGGCGGCGGGATCCTTTCTGGCACTTGTCTGAAGCTTCCCCTCCCGGCATGAAGAGCCTTCTTTTTATTCCTTCGCCCAGGTGAGTAAGGCAAGAGCAGTCTGTAGCCCGGCTCCAGGAACTGCCGCCCTCTCATTGGTCGTCCTGCAGTGACGTCAGGCGGGAGCTGTCACCCACGGGCCAGAATCACGTGCGCGCTGCCATAAGCTTCGCCGATGAATTTGTTTTTAATTGTTCAAAAAATGTTTTGCTTGTTCTATAATTAGATGATAATTATCGTGTTAAAACACCAGGGGCGTGGTGTATTATGATGAGGCGCAGATCCAGATCTTGATCTCATGCCCGAGAACAGGTCCCGGGAACAGATAGGTGAAGTAAGACTATGCAGTGGGTCCTGCATTAAACCCACAGTCCCCAGCTGCCTGTCAGGCCGATACAGTACAGTGCGGAGCGCACTGTTAACCCGCGTTTGGATGCGCGTTTTCGACACGCTAGCTTTACCCCTTATTCAGTAAGGGGTTGAAAACGCGCGTCCAATCCCCCCCCTCCCCCCGAAACTAATAGCGCCAGCAACATGCAAATGCATGTTGATGGCCCTATTAGTTATTCCCGCGTGATTCACTAAGTAAAATGTGCAGCCAAGCCACACATTTTACTTTCAGAAATTAGGCGTTAATTTCTGCCGGCACCAGGAAAGTACACCCTCTGACTTAATATCATAGCGATATTAAGTCAGAGGACCCAAAGTAAAAAATAATTTTAAAAAAAAACCAAATTTTAATCGGCCCACAGCTCGCGGGTTGAAAACCGGCGCTCAATTTTGCCTGCGAGGGTTTGAGAACCGACGCCGGCAAAATTGAGCGTCGGCTGTCAAACTCGCTGACAGCCGCCGCTCCTATCAAAAAAGAAGCGCTAGGGATGCGCTAGTGTCCCTAGCACCTCTTTTTACCGCGGGCCCTCATTTAAATACTGAATCGCGCGCACGGGAGAGTGGCCTGTGTGGAAGCTCAGGGCTAGTTCTGCCGCAAGAGTTAGAAAATTCTACTGCAAGGTTTCTGAAACTTCGCGGCCATTGTATGGCATATATTTGCATATTAATATGTTTGCATTTTACTTTATATAAATAAAGTAATGTCGTGCGTTTGGATAATTTGTTCATTTTTGAGGGGAAATGGATCATAGTGATTAGTGATGCAAAAGGAGAAAAGAGCTAGAGAATACGAGAAGGGAAGGGGATCTGAGCAATAGGAATGTGAAAATCTTGGAAAAGGGATCCCAAAGGGGAGGGGTAGAGACTAAAAGACTGCAAGGGATCTTGGGGATAAGTGATGGAGAGAGTAGAAGAGGGTGTTACGTGTGCCGCCCGCAGCTGCCCCGCAGCGCGGCCCTCTTACCTTTCGAGATGGACTCCAGCTCCTGGCTCCTCTTCACTGGCGGTGGTGGTGGGCCGCCAGCTCCAACCTTGGGTTCCCTCCAGGGCCTCTGGCCTTGCCATGCTACCCAGTGTTGCCAGCCTAGATGTCCCTGTTCATCAGGCCTCTCCGTGTGGCCTGTAGAGAGATGCCGCTACCAGCGCCGCGCTTCTTCCTAGGCGCCCGCACATCATTAGTTCTTTTAAAGGGCCCGCGACAGGAATCTGGCCACGGACCCGGATGCTGACATCAGACTCTTCAGCGTATAAAAGTACTCGGAGTACTCGTTGCTGATCCAAGAATCGTTCCTTCGTGTGTTCCTGTTTCCCTGTGGTTCCCGGTTCCTGTTCTCCTTGTTCCTGCTTTGTCTAATTGTTAGACTAACGCTTTGGATTTGACCACCATTACACCCGACTACTCTTCAGCTTCTCTCCAGCCCCGGACCTCCGCCGCACCCGACTACTCTTCAGCTTCTCACCAGGCCCGGACCTCCGCCGCACCCGACTACTCTTCAGCTTCTCACCAGCCCCGGACCTCCGCCGCGCCCGACTACTCTTCAGCTTCTCACCAGGCCCGGACCTCCGCCGCACCCGACTACTCTTCAGCTTCTCACCAGGCCCGGACCTCCGCCGCACCCGACTACTCTTCAGCTTCTCACCAGGCCCGGACCTCCGCCGCACCCGACTACTCTTCAGCTTCTCTCCAGCCCCGGACCTTCGCTGACGCCTGCCTTCTCCGTGCCCTGACCATTGCCTTGTTGACTATGCCTGCCTTCTCCGAGTCCTGACCCTTGCTTTGAACGACTACGCTACAGACTTTCCTGTGTCCAGAGTTCTACGTTGCTTGTCACAACTTCCACTTGCCGCCGGCTGTGATCCTAGCCTGTCAGTGATGCCTCCTCTCGCCTAACCTCTGGACATGAACTTACAAGGCTTAGGCCTTCCTTTGTTTGGGCGCCTCCAGTTATTCCTTGTTCCTTTGGTGCCTCAGTTCCAGTACCAAACCCAGTCCAGGATAGGACTACGCCATCTACTGGCTGCTGTCTCTGGGCTGAATCTCATTCCATCTCTAGCTAACCTCAAGGCCCACCTAAGTCCTGCCGGCCCCGGCACCCAAAGGCTCAACCCGAGGGGAACAAGGCCTGGTATAGGTGAAGCTCCAGCGGCCTCTGTCCTCCAGCCCACTCCGCCTGCCGACGGTGGGGACCCGTAGGTCCTTGCCTACGGGTTGCGTCACTCCCACCTCACCCCAAGGGTCTACCTCCGACGCAACAAAGGGATCAGGGATGTGGAGAAGTGAGTGAGGGAATCAGGAACTAGAGAGGAATAGAGCAAAGGCAGATGAGGGGAGGAAAGAGAAGGAGGGGTCTTGGATCAGGAAGGATGAGACCCAGGATTAGAAGGATCCACTCTTGCATCCCTCCTCCCAATATGGATCCCTTCACTCACTCACTTGTACCCCATATCTTCTCCAGCCCCTTCTCTTGCATCCCACAGTCCCTTCAATTCCATCACTCACTCACACCTACACACACAAACCTTAAATCTCTCCCCCGAGCCCCGAGCCCCGCAGCTATCCCTTTCCTCCTCTCCACTCTGCACCAATTCAGTCTTAATGTTAGGAGGACAGTCACGGCACTTTAGGCCATTGCTTTCTCCTCTGCAACCTAGAGCCAGAATATCACAGTTTGAATGCACAGGACACTGAAGGGCAGTTCAAAGTGTGATTGGCTTCAGGCAGCAGAAGAGAAGGGTACGGATTAATGCAGTGCAGAGGTTTACTGCGGAGAAGGACCCCCAAGGCCCCCCTGGACTAAGTAGCTTTATTGATCCTGGACAGCACTGGAGTAATTGTGGGCTGTGAAAGTTTTGAAAAGATCAACAGAAAGTGATGTAATTCAAGAGCTTTCATGGCCACACGGGTCTCTTCACACGGGCAACAATTATAATGCAGCAGTGTATGCTGTACCGTGCTAGGTGGGAACATCTTTTATTGGATCAATCAAAGTAAATTGTATTTCAGTGGTATTGTACAGTAGCTTTCATAGGCTCCTCTTTAACCTCTTTCTTTTCCCCTCGCTGCTGTTTTCATGCTTCCCGTACCCTGCACCTGATGCTGATTGCGGCCACGTTTTCTTCAGGCTATAACCCCAGCCCGGGTGTTCTGTCGCTAAGCTGAAAACCTGAAGTTAGCATTGGCGAAAGTGATTGTACAGCATGTAGGAGGCAACTGGAAAGACAAGGGTCATGATACGAGGCTGGAAGGGAAGAGCCTGAGGGGAGGCATAAGGAAATATGTTTTCATCGCCTTTCCAGATTAAGACAAAAGATAGCGTATCCAGTACTATCCAAGAAATCAAAACAAAAATTGTGATAGAAAACGGACCTCAAAATAGTGCCTCAAAGACAATGGCTAGAAGGAAAAGGAGCAATTTGCATGTATAATCACATAATCACTGGTCCCACAAAAGATTTGATTTAATGGCAAATATATTTTTGTGTGAGAATCAATGCTATAGTCCCTGATAGACAATGTTATCAAACATGGTTCATGTCAAAATTTCTCATGTCCACCAAGTCCTGCATCTTTTTGCAGTCTGAGGTTTGGATATCAAGGAGCCTTCACCACCCGGGTCTCTTTGAGGATTATTTTTCACTTTTCATTTGTAAAGTTTTGGCACATGAGTGGCATGTGACAGCATTAATAAAAATTATATACAAATTAGGGTTCCTTGTGGGACCAATGATTATATTCTTTGGTATGTGATATATATATATATATATATATATATATATGCAGGGACCTTCATTTTTCAAGTTTTATTTTATTTTTCCTGGGAATTGCAATGTAACAACCACAAACAGTAGAAAAAAATTACTTTTCCATTGATTTTTCTCCTGTATGTTATAACAAAGTAATTTTTCCACTGATTTCTTTTTGTTAAAACATTGAAATTCCCAGGAAAAAATAAAAGCCCCTATGCATAGGGAACTTTAACTTCCATCTCAGATTGCAAGCTTCCATACTGCTTAGGAACACTCTTTTTGAGACAGTAGTTTGAGATTACCATTTTCTCTTTTAAAATGTCTTGAATACTCCTGGTTTATACATTTGTTTATTGTGGGATTTGTTTCGCACCTTTTTTATTGGTGAAGACAAAACCAATAACAGAATTAAATCCTGAGATAAGCATGGAGGGTCCTTCATTACAAGGAAGTGAAGGAAAAAAAAACCAAAAAAGTAGATGTGCTCTGTGGGATTTCAGCTAAAAGGAAAAATGGGCAGGTCAGATGGTTCTTACAGTCTTTATCTACCATTACAAATCTGTTTCTTCCACTGTAGTGCACTGTAACTTTATGCAGTGATTCAGTGCAGTGGCATTGGTCTCACTGTTCTGCTCTTGCCTGTCTGAATCATATTTCACAGAGGACAATGGGTACCTCACAGTTACCTAACCTTACAGCTACTAATTTCTCTCTGGAACAGTTGACTCTGGATGTACACCCAGTACAGAGTGTTCATTCCTGGGGAAACACTAGTCAGTGGCACTGCACATGAATTTATTGTAAGTACAGTAGCTTGCAGCTCGTGGCATCATTTAAGGGTGCAGTTTGAACAGTTTGAGCTTTTGATGGATTAAAACAAGAATGACATCACCAGTAAGTGGGTATTGGCAACCCTATCTCCCAGAGCAGAAGGTAGCATTCCTGTCTGAAGGGAAAATAACCTGAAAGGGTTCCCTGGTAGATAAAACACACTATCTATAAATTATAAATGACTAGATTGTGTGTGTGCATGTACATATATTGATTGATGGTGTCTCCTAGTCATAAGGATGTATGAGTTTTCAGCAACTCCCTTTGACCACGTTTATGTGTTCATGATGCAATGGAAGACCAGTCCTTGAACTGCAAGTGATGCAGATGAAACAGAGAGTTGCAGAGTTGGCCTTTCTTTTTCTCATTCTTTTCCTTTTGTGATGATGCTGGCTTGGTTTCCAAGCTTTGGACAGCCGAGTCACAGAGCTGCCTCCATCGTACTCGGTCCAAGGCCATGTCCTCCCAGCTGTTGAGTTTTGCCTTGCAGATGTTAAGATTGTGCTTATTTTATCAGGCTACTAAAGCAAAGGATGCTATCAATAGGTGGGGACCCCCCGGTCTCCTAGATTCCTACCCTTGTACACGACAACTAAAGGGACAGACCATTGCTTGCAGCACCTCCTTCTGAGGCCGTCTGTGATGGTCTGATCCTTGTCCAGAAGGGGGGTTCAGGCCCTTAGTGTGTGGTCTTTTGGTTTGGATGAGGGAGGAGCTATTTTTCTTTTATCCTGTCTGAGTGAGGCCAATTCACTTCATTTGGCCTTTTCCTTAGAGGAGATTCTTGATAAGGCACTGTTCCTACCTGTCAGAACCTGCCTCCCAATTTTGAAAGAGAGATTTGATTAAGAGTTTCACTGTTTTGAGGATTTTGGACTGGAAGTGAAGCCTGATTCTCTCTTGGTGATGGCCATTGCCCAGGTCCAGACATCTGGGAACCGAAGACCTGCTAGCCCCTTTCCAAGAAAAAGAAAGAGCTGCAGTGAAAAGTATCACTCCAGTTTGAGTTTTGGACTTTTCAGTGTTTTTTCTCTGTTTTGATTGTGAGGGGTTTTTTGATCTCCCCCTCTTCACAGGGAAATTGGGCTGGAATAGCCAGCTCTCACCAGACCTTCCCTTCAGAAGCACAGCATCACAGAAGGATAAAGAGAGTGATAGTAATGCATACACTGAAAGGGAATTCACATCAACTCCTGGGCCAAGGAGTTCTGCCTTCCTCCCCACAGAAAAGAACTCACACCTTGGGGACAAGCAAGTGTTAGTGAAGACATCCACATTAAGAAATTATTTTCTGTGCCCATTGGAAGCTACTAAATCCATAAAAAAGGGTTACAAATATATTTTGTATTATTAATATTTATAAAAATTAATAACGAGGCAAATAATAATTACCTCTTATTGGCAATATAAAGTTTTACAGGATTAAACTAAAGAGCTATAGAGAAAGGTAAACTCCAGTTTATCCTGAGGAGGATTCTATTGGAGACTAAAAAATGCTTTTTTATATAAATTAAAATAAATATAAAATTCTGGAGGAGTGGGGAGAATACCTGCTGTCCCTGCTGAAAGCACTCCCTGAGGCTCTCCCTGAGGCACTCCCTACTGAAAGCACTCCCTGAGGCTCCCCCAGCTACCATGAGGAGGAGGGGCAAATTGCCAGTATCTGTGGCGTGTTGCACGGTTTTCTCACTCTGCAGGACATCACTGTATATACATTTGTTTGACGTTCCTGGCCTTTTGCCTGTTGTTTTTTTATATTGTGATGGTGAAGAGGAAGGGCTGTTTGCTCTCTGCACTGGCCTCTTCATCCTCCCAACAAACTGATTCCTGGCCTGTTTGGTGCTAAGGAGCAGTCAGTCTCAGGAGCCACACTCATTGTAGATACTGCTAAGGAGACCACAGCTGGTCTACCAGAGCTAGAGACATCATTGAGCCCTGAGTTTCACATTCCACCCTCTCAGGGATCCAGAGTTGGTCCTACTGGGCATCTTAGTTTTGTTATTGCTGAAGACAGTGTTAGATTACCATTAGTTTTGGCTTCAGGGGATTCTTGGAAGTTGAGCTTGATTAAACCTGATTCTATAACTTTGAAAGATGTTTGGAAAGCCACTGTGGGCCTTGAAAAGGCTGTGAGTAAACAACTTTCTGATTTCTCTTCTTCCCTGGAAGTTGTGAAAGGACTATTAACTGTTGTGCAGTCTACTTCTATTGACCATCATCAAAGAACTGAAACTTTGGAAACTCAAAATAATTATTTTCAAGAATTGAAGGTTGCATCTATTAAAGATAATTTGCTATTCATAGAAGGTTAGAGATGTTTGAAAATAGATTTAGAATGTTACATTTATGTTTTCTCAATTTTCCCAGATCCTCACTCTTATCTCCTTTGAAATTACTTAAAAAAATACATGAACGATGGTTTAGGAATTGATAATGATTCCTTTCCTTCTATAAATAAAATGTATTACCTACCTTATAGGAAAGGGGTCTGAGTGGGGAGTCTGAAAAAATAGAAATATTTGAAGATTTAAATTTGAAACATTTTCTGGAACAGACTACTGAAAAAGAAAAAAATATGATATTGTGGTTTTTCTTTTCATATAGGCAGGTCTTATGTATGGGCAACATGGTTTGTAAGCAAACTCAGGTGTGGAGAAAGGCTTTTCTTCAGCTCGGAGATGATGTGATTGGGCTTGGAGGTACCTTCTCTTTATGGTACCCTGCCAAATGTATAATTAAGTATTCCAGCAATAAGTATATTTATTTTGAGCCAGAGCAGTTGAAAATTTTTGTAGAGAACAGGTTTTCTCATGATGTTATTTATTTATTTATTTAACAGTTTTTTATACCGACCTTCATAGTAAATTACCATATCGGATCGGTTTACAGATTAACAAAAGGGAAAAACAACAAGAGTAACAAATCCACGTAAACGAAAGATAACAATAAGTAGGAATAAGTCAAAAATTACAATCAACAAGGGGAGAGAACTTGGAAGCTTGCAACAAACTGGAAGGAAGATAGGCCGGTAAAAGAAATTTTACCATAGAAAGTACAAGTTAAAAACTTAGACGGTGTTTTAACCTTAATGACTCAGAGTCCATTTATTCCTTCATTGAAAAATGGAGTGCCAGACCGAGTAACAATGAAGGCCAACTATTGATTGTCTGGTTCAGGGAAGGCTTGTTGAAAGAGCCAGGTCTTAAGTCCTTTTCTGAAAGTTAAAAGGCATGGCTCCAGTCTGAGGTTTGATGGGATACTGTTCCAGATCGATGGGCCTGCTATTGAAAAGGCTCTGTCTTTGGTCATAGCGAGGCGTGAGGCTTTAGTGGGGGGAACATTCAGAGTGCCTTTGTACATGTCTCTAGTTGGTCTAATAGAAGAATAGAGTTTAAGAGGTATTTCCAGGTCAAGTTGAAGTTGATGATGGATAGTTTTATGGATTAAGGTGATTGATTTGTAAAGAATTCTGTAATTTACTGGTAACCAATGTAGATTCCTGAGAATGGGTGATATGTGATCGTGGCGGCTGGTACTGGTTAACAATCTTGCTGCCGCATTTTGAATCATCTGCAGCGGTTTAGTAGAGGATTTGGGAAGTCCTAGTAGCAGGGCGCTGCAGTAGTCTATTTTGGAGGACAGTAACGCTTGGAGGACTGTCCTGAAATCGTGGAAGAATAAGAGAGGTTTAAGTCGTTTTAGGACCTGTAATCTGTAAAAGCAATCTTTCGTTGTTGTGTTGACCATTTTCCTGAGGTTTAGTCGGTTGTCTAGAATCACCCCAAGATCTCTCACCTGTTTACATGTGATGTGAGCGTTGAATGATGTTGGTTGATGGATATTATCATTTGAGGAGATGAGGAGAAGCTCTGTCTTAGAAGCGTTAAGGACCAAGTTTAAGCTATTGAGTAGATTGGTGATGGAAAGTAGGCAGTTATTCCAATGGGTGAGCGCTTTTGCTATTGAATCTGTTATGGGGATTAGAATCTGTACGTCGTCTGCGTACAGATAATGAATTAGATTGAGATCTGTTAACATTTGGCAGAGGGGGAGGAGGTATATGTTGAAGAGGGTTGGGGATAAAGAAGATCCTTGTGGTACGCCAAGATTGATTTTGTTAGGGGAGACTCTTTATTATTGATTTTGACTTTGTAAGTCCTATTACTGAGGAAGGACTTGAACCAGTTGTACGCAGATCCCGAGATGCCGATATCTGCTAGACGATCCAACAGGATGGTGTGATTGACGGTGTCGAAAGCCGCCGAAATGTCTAACAAGACTAGTAAAAAGGAATGTCCTTTATCTAACCCCATAATAATATGGTCTGTTAGTGAGATGAGGAGGGTTTCCGTATTGCGTGATTTCCGGAAACCATATTGCGAAGGGTGTAGGATCTTGTGGTCTTCCAGGTAGTCAGAAAGCTGTGTGTTTACCAATTTCTCCGTTAATTTAGCGACGAAAGGGAGGTTAGAGATGGGTCTGAAATTTGCTGGAACATTTGGGTCTAAATTGTGTTTCTTGAGGAGGGGCTTGAGTGAAGCGGTTTTTAGGATGTCTGGGTAGCTTCCTTGAGATAGGAGGCTATTTATTATACTGGTCAGAGGTCCTGAGATCAAGTTAGGGATTAGAAGCAGGAGTCTCGATGGGATGTTGTCAGCTGGATGGCTAGCAGGTTTCAGTTTATTTAGAAGGGATTCAATCTCTTTGGTGGAGATTGATTCGAAACAGTCAAATTTGGGTCTATTTAGAGAATTGGAATTCTCACCTGACTTTAGGGGGGTTGTATTTGTAGGAAGGAGGGCGAGGGTATTTAAGATCTTCTGTTGGAAGTAAGAAGCGAGTTCTATAGCTTTTGAGAGAGCTTGTTCATCTGGAATAGGTGGTGAGGTTGATTTAGTGATTTGTGATACGTAGGCGAATAAGGCCTGGGCATCGTATTGAAAATGGTGAATTTTGTTTGCGTAGTATTCCTTCTTTTTCTGTAGAATGGCGATCCTGTATTGATTTAAGAGTCCCTTGTATGATGAGAGGGTTGTTTTATTTGGGGTTTTGCGCCATCTATTTTCTTTCTGGCGTAAATCCTGTTTCATTCGTTTCAGTTCCGAGCAGAACCAAGGTTGGTTTCCCTTTTTTATTGGGTTGAGTGATTTGGAGATTATTGGACACCATTTATTTGCGACTATTTCCGTAATCTTTTGCCAAGAAGATAGTGCTGAGTCCGGATTAGCTAGGTCTAGGTTGGAGAGTTCTTTGGATAGCTGATCGCCGAGTATGTCAGAAGGACATGTTTTCCTGAATTGAATGGTAGAAGTGTATGGAGAAGTGTGTGTCTGTTTGTGTGTGGAAAAGGAAGATTCTATTAGGAAATGATCTGACCAAGGGATTGGTGTACAGGACGGTTCTATTGTGCAAGTGAAATTAGAATTGATGAATATTTGATCCAGGGTGTGACCAGCTTTATGTGTGGGGCTGTTGATGGTCTGAGTGAATCCCATCACGCCGAGGGTGGTGAGGAGAGCTTCACAATTGGTAGAGCGAGGTATTGCATTTGTATGAAGGTTGAAGTCCCCCATAATTATTGTTGGGATGTCTGCATTAATATATTTCACGATGGATTCTACGAGGGGTGATGGGTCCGTTTCTAGAACTCCCGGGGGAGCGTAGACTAACAGAATTTGTAGTTGTTTAGATTTGACTAGACCCAATTCTAATTTGGATTCTGTCTTGATAGTATGCGCAGTCAATCTGAGTTCTTTCTTCGTGGCTAGAAGAAGTCCGCCTCCTCTTTTTTTGAGTCTATGGAAGGTGAAGATGTCGTATGTCTGAATTGGTAGTTGATTGGTTAAGGCAATGTCCGAGTTTTTTAACCAGGTTTCTGTGATGGCACAGATGTCTGGGTTGCTATCCAAGAGGTAATCATTGAGGATATGTGTCTTCTTCGTTAAAGATTGCGCATTGATGAGAGTTACTGAGAGTAGCGTGAGGCCTAATAGTTGGTTCAATGGTGATGTCGTAATAGGGATGATTCTTTTTTGTAAGCTGTTGGTGATGTTAGTTAAGGGGGTTCGCCTTTTGTTGTGGATGATAGGGATATTAAAAGTGAGCATGGTGAGAGTGGTTCTGGTAGGTTTGTTTTGAGATACGGATTAATTGGGTCCGGGTTTGGAGGCCCAAAGGAGTGAGTCTGTAGAAATTCAAGAGGTGTCTGAGGGTGGGTGAGAGAGAGGTGTCTGTCTGTAAGGGTAGATGTTTGGATGAAAATGCTGAAGGTATTTGTAAGTTAGTGGGTTTGGCTGGTAGAGTGCTCTGTCCTCTGTAAGCTTGAGTGGTTGCCTGACTGGTTGCTGGGATGATTCTGGTCACAAGCAGTTACATCGAAGACTATTATATTCCGGCCTCCGATGATTAGGTTGATAGATAACATGCTAGAATGGTAGTTGGGTAGCTTCGGTTCCTTTGCTCTATTAAAAGGCCTCCTATTGGGAGGGATGGGTCTCGGGCTGGTCCCACTAATAGGGAGTGCACAAAGGGAGTGCACTAAGGAGCGCACAAAGGAGCAGGGCGCGCGACGCTAGGCGCGCGACGCCTGGGTGTCTCTCAATTTAAATTAGGAGGCCAAATCAGGGCTGTCCCCTGATTGGCTGAAGGTGGTCGGCGTGCCCCTCGGAGGCGGAGGGAGGTGAGACGGATGTCGTCAGCGTCTCGGATTCGACGGAGGCCGGCGGGGGCTGCCTCGTGGTCGGGGTCGGAGGCAGCCGTGGGTAAGTGAAAAATCAGGCCTTACCCCGGCGGGTCTCCGGCGCCGATCGCGCAGGCCCTGCTTGTTACTTCAACCCTGGTTATCTTTTTATTTTGTCTCATTCTCCTCTCCTCCCATTGATGTCTGTATATTCTGGGGCTATTTGAAAGTTTTTTTTTCTTTTCGAATTCCATATTAATCTCTTATTTGTTTATGTTACCTGATAATGGCCCTACAATTGTGTAAAGCATTTTTGTGCTTGTTTTAAGTTTGTTGAACTATATAAATAAAGTAATAAATACATAAATATGAAATTCTTTTTTTCTGAAGCACTTAGGGCCTTATTTTCCAATATCGCATTGGTAACGCATTAGGGGGCGTTACCAATGCAAATGAGGCTTCTTTCGTGCAGTGGGGAAACATCGTGTGCGGCGATGTTTTCGCCATTCGCGAAAACATTAGCACCGCACGCGATGTTTTCCCACTGCACGATGATTCTTTCAGGGTTTTATCGCGGTGCACGATATTTGCCATCGCAGTGCACGATATTTGGCACTTTTAGAGAGAGAGAGAGAGAGAGAGAGAGAGAGAGAGAGAGAGAGAGAGAGAGAGAGAGAGAGAGAGCCTTACTATAGTGCCTATGCCCTACATAATCCTTTTCTGGCCCGTAGCGCAGTCCATAACGCGAGGTTGGAGTTGTAGTTAAAATCCGCGATAGCAGCCGTGCTACCACTGCGGTTGTTTCGCCGCACACGATACACAGGTTCCTGCTTTACATATGCTCCGCCCCAACTCCGCCCCCTGAATACCAAATGACTAATTTGCATTCGCGAATCGCGTTAACAGCTGTTAACGCGATTCGCGAATTTATCGCACGCGGTAAAGTGCTTTGAAAATGAGGCCCTTAGTTGGTAATATTTTACTATAGTTAGATTTATCAATATTTGGAGTAATACCATGTGCACCAATTGTTTTCAATATGTGTTTTCTTTAAACTGATTATCACAAATAGCTAAATGACTGCATTAAAACCAAGGCGACGCCATCGAAATCTGTCTGCACATTAGTTTTGGAATAATTAAATATAACAATAATCATCATCGTGATGATTTAATTACAAATGATGAAGCTGTCACTTTTAATTTGAAAAATTAGAAATAAATCTAAAAGGAAGAAAACTGCTTATAATCGGTTACAAACTGTGTGAATGAATTTACATTTGATTTTAATAATAAAAACAGGCAACGTAGGGCCAGCCCACGCAAGCAAGACAAACACACCTTTGGAAACTAGAACTCCCATGAATGATAGCGGCAGCCTTGGGAAACGCGCGGTGATTGGCGGTGGCGTAGGCAGCCAATGGGAGGGTAGTTTATTCGTGTGTGCAGCCGGTGGGTATGGCGCTGACGGGCAGTGTGAGGCGTCTGTGTGGAGTCGGCAGGTAAGAGGGTCCCAGTCTCCCGGGTGGAAGTGGCTGGCAAGGCCTAATTTGTTTCTTGAGATTATTTTGCCATTGTACCGCCGTACGGTCTTCACACCGAAAGCAATGGAAATCCCCGCAAAAACGGGAAAGTATGAGGCGCTGCTCAAATATGCAATCCGCCCAGGCATGAAGCGGAATTAAAAAAAAAATTTGTTTTGGTACTACAAAAATCGGATAAATATTGACATAGTGTTTTGTTTAATTTCCATTATTCAGTTCTCATCGTTTGCATTTGGCAACCACTACAAATACTTATCGTTTCTGGAGCGCTACTCGACGTACGCAGCACTGTACAACTATGCAATTGAAAAAAAAAAAAGAGGCTTTGTGAATTTAATTTATTTTTCAAAATGGTTGAAACCAATAAGGTTATGAACAAAGATCCAGGGGTTAAGATGCTCACTTTCAACATTACTAATGCTATAAGTGAGTGCTGTATGTTAATACCTCTACTAACCTCTTTAACATTTTATCCTTTGAAACTTGTAAAGCGTTGTGATGGCGAAACCGGATGACGGTATATAAAACTTGATAGATAAATTTAAAACAATTTTGATGTTTACATTAGGTAGTGGCCAACTTGCTTTCAACTAATTAGCTGTTATGTTGATTTTTTTTTTATTTCTTCACTCCCACAAGGTTTCTCCAGATGCAGCAGTTGACAGCTGTATCTCCTTTTCAGCACAGGCTGATTTCCAGCTTCTTCCATACTACAGACCAGTTGCTATCTTCTTGTTGGGGATTGGGAGAAAAGGGCAAACTTCTCCAAGCTTCCCCTCCGCTGTTTCTGCCTTGGAGACAGCAGCAAATCCGGACCAAGAAGCGTGGAATGGAGTACCAGCCAAAGGCCCTGAAGCGCATCCGGACTCATGGTTGGCTGAAGCGCATCAGCTCACGAGGTGGCATTGAAGTGATCCTCAGACGAATGCTGAAAGGCAGGAAATCACTGACGCACTGAATCTCCACCCAAACAGCCTCTTCTGAACACCTGCAGGGGAAACCCTGCTGTAGCGAATGCCCTGATACAGTGAACATTTCCCCCACCACAAGAATTGTCCTGTGCTGAAGGGGAAATTTTAAGTCCTTTTGTTATGAGCATTCTCAATGTACTGATGTAAAAAAATGTGCTGTTTAATAAATACAAGTATCCTCTCTAATGCACAGAAATTCATGTTTCTGCATGAGATAAAAGAACTTGTTTTGGAGGGCCTCTCTGGTATGGTGCATCTGGTCAGAAGACCTCTCCTACCCTGCCAAATTCTTTCTTTCAAAAAAAAAAATCAGAGCCACAGAGCTACCTGTTATTTTGTTAGAAACTTTGCTTTAAAAGAAATAATCTGTTCTGCATCCAGATGCAGAAAGAATACCTTTCACTGTTATATCAGAAGAAGGTAGAAATATTACAAATACCTGCATTAGCTATTTATCCTGGTCTGCCTGTATATGATGTGTTTACAGCTTTGCTGTCATAAGAGAAACATGAAGATATTTGTGATCAAAAGTCATTCTTTATAAAACAATATCACTGTATTTGTCCATGCACCAGTGGAGAGTGACTCAATTGTTCAGTCACAGAGAGAAGAGCATTTTCCTTTAGTGAAATTTCTTATACATACACACTTATACATTCACATATTTTAAGTTAAGAACTCTTGAAACCAGATAATATAGCTTTAAAAGGAAATTTCCTTATTTTTCTAGACAAGTGGGGACACCTTTTTCTCGTGACATCAGTGGCTATAAAGAGTCTGTCTGAAACAAAAAAGCCAGTGTATGCATCTGCTACTCTAGTGAGCCATGCAGAATTTGCTCTGCCTCTGCAACTCACATTGCAGGAGCTGAGAACATTCAGGCCAACTTTCTCAACAGGAACAGGTTGGAGCGTGGTGAGTGGGAGCTCAGCCCAGAAAGTTTCCAGTTAATAGTAAATGAATGGGGCATTCCATTCATGGATCTGATGGCGACCTGCAGGAAATCCAAAATCAACAAGTTCTTCCGTAGTCAGAAGCTCCTGTATGTCTTACCACCCTGGCTTCTCATAGGCAGGACTTTGATAGAGGACCATTTTTCCATGGTAATTCTGGTGGCTTCAGACTGGCCAAGAAGACCTTGGTGGCCAGATTCGGTAAGATTGCTAGCTGGGGGCCCTCTTTGTCTTCCCCCGACAGTCAAAGGTTGTTGTTGCAGGGCCCAGTTAGAGTGGAGGATCAGACTCCATATTTTCTTCTGGCCTGGCCCTTGAAAGGGCTCACCTGTTCAAGAAGGGAATGTTTCCCCACCTAGTTATTGTAACCATGCTAAACGCTTGTAAGAATTCCACCTCCTTGGCATATGCTTGGGTATGGCACCTCAAGCGCTTTTGTTGAATAGCTGACCATTTCATCCTGGAGGGACAAGGAAATAACAAAGTGGTGGATGCCACAAGAAGTCTTTTTCAATTATTTATTGATGGAGACGTTAAAATCATATGCAAGTGCACTTGCATATGATTTTAACGTCTCCATCAATAAATAATTGAAAAAGACTTCTTGTGGCATCCACCACTTTATTTCCTTACGGCTCTACTGGATCGCCTACCCTGTTGTTTTTTGGGTCCATCCTGGAGGGACAGACATTGTGTCTATTTTGGCTTTCCTTTGGCGTAGCTTAGATAAAGGGATGGTGTGTAATTCTCTGAAAGTTTAGCTTGTTACATCCATCTCTTGCTGCAGAGGTCAGGTCAAAGGGGTTTTTAGCTGCATATTTGGATGCAGCTTGCATCCTTCAAAGCATTAAGCATATGTGACCTTTTAATCAAAGGTGATGTTGCCTTTTCATTTGAATTGATCTGTCTTGCTTCCAGCTTTTTGGGGGAAGAGGATGTCGCGGTAAGGATTACAGTCTCGGTAAGGATTACAGTCTCCCTCTGCGTGCTTCTCAGATATCTGAAATTCCCTGTACGTACCAGGATCAGTCCAGACCGCTGGGTTGTCTCTCCCTTCCAGCAGATGGAGTCAGAGAACAAACTGAAAGACACCCCCCCTCTTATACTGGTGTGCCACCTGCGATCCTTCAGTATTTCTCTGACTCCAGCAGATGAGAGACAGAACCTGCGGTCCTGGCCCTTTGCCAAAAAAAAAAAAAGTTTCAGTTTTCATTGCAATTAAGGCAAAGTGTCTCTTTAAGAGATTCAGTGCCTGTGGCTAAATCAAGCTTGTTTTGGGAAAAAAAAACAAAACTATTTTTCGGAGGTGAGCATCTTTAGTCCTCATGGGGCTTCTGCCTTGGTAGAGCCACGGCTGGGGTGGGATTCCCCGACAGCCGAGTGCCCAGAGCTCTACTGATCCCAGTGAGTAGGAGGATTAACCGGTGGGCCGGTCCCTCCCCCTCGCACCCTGACAAGAGGAAATTCCTCCGGTGCCTCTAGCTGTGCCGTGACTGTTGGTGGTTAGGGAACAGTTCCTACCGTGCACTGCTATCCCGGGGCTCTGGAGGGGCATTTTTTTTTTTGCCGAATTTGGGCCCGGGCTGACTATTCAGCACGTCAGGATGCCGTGGGGCTCAGTCTGTTCAGCTTGCAGGGAGCCGGCGTTCCGGCTCTCCCGCGACAGTCTCTGCACTAGGTGCCTCCCCGGCGGTGAAGGACCGTCAGGGAGGCTCTGGAGTGTTTCCAGAGAGGGGATCAGGCTGCGAGGAAAAGACTGCACTCCCGCTGACCTCGGGCAGCCGTGTCCAGCGCAGGAACGGTGGCCATTTTGCCTGCACCACGCTGCTCTACAGGACTGAATGTGGGGGGAGGGGGCATTCCTTCTCCGCTTTCCCTTCCGACTTTGAGCCCTGTCAGTCCTGGGATTCCCTTGCCAGCTTCCCCTCCAGATTCGGCCCCCCCTCCCCCCGGGAGGACCCTTAAAGGGCCAGCCTTCATTTTCTTCAAAATTTGTACTTTTAATGCACAAAGCTTTTTTGGAGGCTGAAGCAAAGTTACAGGCTACGGAGTCTCCGCAGGCTAAGGTTGCTCGGTTATTGGAGGGGTCGGATGCTTCCAGAGGGAGAGCGGACTAGGGCAATCCTGCCGGTTTTGGAGTTCCAGCTTCCAATCCTTCTGATCCTCCTGCACAGGGACCTCGGCCGGGGATGTTGATGAGTCCACCCCAGTTGAGGGGGATGATCTGAGGGTACTCAGATTATTTCGGAAGGATGAACTGGATCATCTTATTCCCTGTGTTCGGGAGGAGCTCGATTTCAAGGCGCCGCAGCCAAGCCCCAAGGCTACCAGAGGGGACCCGGTTATCTCTGGGCTTAAGGCTCCTCCTACTGTGTTTCCTTTTCACCCAATGCTTCTACAACTTGTGACCCGAGAATGGGAAGCTCCCGAGGCTAGTCTTCGGGAAGGGCGAGCTATGGAAAAGCTCTGCCCGTTGCCAGACGAGTCCTTGGCTGTCCTTAGGGTTCCAAAGGTGGACGTGGCCGTCTCGGCTATCACAAAGCGGATGACCATCCCGGTCGCAAGAGCTGCCACTCTTAAGGATCTTCAGGTTCGGAGGCTGGAAGTTCTTCTCAAACAGATGTTTGAGGTCTCGGCGCTTTGCGTTCAGCAGCGATCTGCAATATCCTCATGCAAAGGACGACCCTTAGATGGGTGCAACAGTTACTCACTTCGCAGGAGCTGCCTTTGGTGGAGCAAGCAGATCGCTTGGAATCGGCTGTGGCTTACACCGCGGATGCCTTGTATGATCGTCTTCGGGCATCTTCACATAATATGGCGTTGGCAGTCTCGGCTAGGAGGCTCCTATGGCTCCGCAACTGGTCGGCAGATGTTTCCTCCAAGGCTCAGCTGGGCAATCTTCCTTTTAAAGACAAATTTTTGTTCGTGGATGATCTGGAAGCTCTTATCAAATCCCTTGGGGACAATAAGATGTACAAGTTGCCGGAAGATAAGCCTAGGACCTCCAGGTCTTTTGGCTCTGCGTGACCGCGCTTTCGGAGACAGCGCAAGTTTCGGCAGGCCAGAGCCCCGGCTTTTACTTGGCATCAGCCATTGATGAGGTCGCAGTCTTGGTCTCATTCCTTTCGCGGCCACAGGCCTCTCCGCAACGGGGGTCCTCAGGGATCTTCTGGGAGCAAATCCTCCCAATGAAAGTGTCCTGGCCCACTCTTCTGTTCTGGTGATAGGCAGATGCCTGTCTCTCTTCTTCGAGGAGTGGGTCAAGATTACATCAGACCAGTGGGTGCTAAATATTATCGAACACAGCTATGCTTTGGATTTTGCTCGCCTGTTGCGAGAGCTGTTGTCATGTTACCCTGCAGGGCCCACACAAAACGGACGGTGGTACTTCAAACCCTGGGTTGGTTGAAAGAGCTAGGGGCCATTGTCCCGATCCTGCCGGAGGAATGCAGGACTGGCAGATATTCCATTTATTTCGTGCTTCCCAAGAAGGAGGGCTCTTTCCGTCCGATCTTGGATCTGAAAAAGGTGAACAAGGCGCTCTGGGTCCCTCGTTTTCGCATGGAAACTCTCCACTCAGTCATTGCGGCTGTCGACTCCAAATATTTGGCTTCTTTAGACCTGACTGAGGCGCATCTTCACATAGGGATCCATGAACAGTATCAGCAGTTTCTCCGGTTCATGATTCTGGGCAAGCACTATCAATTTCAGGCGCTCCCGTTCGAGTTGGCGACAGCTCCTCGTGTCTTCACCAAAGTCATGGTGGTGGTAGCTGCGGCCCTCAGGAGCCTATCTAGATAATTGGCTCATCTGCGCGAAGTCGGAGGAGCTTTGCCAGATAGTGGTTCACTCAGTAGTGACCCGGCTCCAGTCCCTTGGTTGGGTTGTCAATTTTGCCAAGAGCCAATTAGTTCCGTCTCAGGTGCTGAACTTCTTGGGGGCTCAGTTCAACACATCGGTCGGCAAAGTTTTTTCTCATGCAGGAGCGTTTCGACAAGTTAATGGCTCAGATTTGGTGATTGTTGTCTCTGCGACTACCACGAGTTTGGGATTACTTGCAGGTGCTTGGTTCTATGGTGTCTATTCTGGAATTAGTCTCTTGGGCCTTTGCTCATATGAGACCCTTGCAGAGGGGGTTACTGTCTCGTTGGGACCCGAAATCATAGAAACATAGAAACATAGACATGACGGCAGAAGAAGACCAAACGGCCCATCCAGTCTGCCCAGCAAGCTACGCACTTTATCCATTTTTTTATTTCCCTTTTTCTCTCTCCCACCTGTTACTATTGGCTTCCAGTACCCTCCAGCCCTAATTCCCCTCCACCCCACCACAATTCCCCTCCACCCCACCACCAATGTAGAGAGCAGCGCCGTATCTGCATCCAAGTGAACATCCAGCTCAATTAGGGGTAGCAACCGCTGTAACAAGTAGGCCACACCCCTGCCCCATACTCTTACGCACCTCTGTTTTTTTTGTTTTGTTGTTTTTGGTTTTTTTTTGGAGATGGCAGCCCTCCATCCTTCCGCTCCGTGAAGGTGGAACTCCAACCACTGGCATTCACGGAGCGGGAGGAGTTCCAAGTCCGATTGATTCTTGTGGATCCGGCCAGGTCCAATCTCCAGTGGTGGTTGATTCTGGCTCATGTGCAGTGCGGGATGGACCTGGAGGAGCCCCAGTGGGTGGTTGTGACAATGGACGCCAGCCTCTCCGGATGGGGGGGGTGGTTTTCCAATCGAAAGCAGCGCAGGGTCGTTGGACAGGTCATCTGGCACAGTGGTCCATAAATCGCTTGGAGACAGGGCAGTTCGACTGGCGTTGCGAAGTTTCCTTCCCCTGGTGAGCCGTTGTTCGGTGCATGTGTTGTCAGACAATGCGACAATGGTGGCTTACATCAGTTGTCAAGGCGGAACAAGAAGTCGTCCGGTGGCTTTGGAAGCCGGTCGCTTAATGCGCTGGACAGAACGTCATCTGGTGCGGCTGGCAGTCTCCCACATAGTTGGCGTCAACAACATTCAGGCAGATTTTCTCAGCCACCAGCAGCTAGATCCCAGGGGGGGTGGGAACTCTCCGAGGAGGCAATGCGTCTTGTGACTTGTCGGTGGGGGGGAGGTACCTCGCCTAGACATGATGGCCACTCGGAGAAATGCCAAGGCAGCTTGGTTCTTCAGCCGCAGAAGGGAACAGGGGAAGAAGATGTCGACGCCTCTGGTCCTGCCGTGGCCTCATGACATTCTGCTGTACGTCTTTCTTCCATGGTCATTGGTGGGCAAGGTTTTGCGAAAGATTCATGCCGGCTCAGTCGTTCTCGTGGCTCCGGAGTGGCCCCAGCGGCTGTGGTTCGCGGACCTGATCAATCTAGTGGTGGATGGTCCTCTTCGGCTCAGTCATCTACCGAATCTTCTGCGGCAGGGTTACGTATTTTTCGATCAGGCGGATCGCTTTTGTCTAGCAGTTTGGCTTATGCGAGGCGGCAGTTGAGGAAGAAGGGTTATACGGATTCTGTTATTTCCACCCTGCTGAGGGCGCGTAAGATGTCTACCTCGCTCACCTATGTTTGAGTCTTGAAAGTTTTCGATTCTTGGTGTGGCGGGTTGAATGTGTCCCCACGTTGTGCCTCGATTGTCCATATTCTGGCATTCTTACAGGAGGGCCTGAAGAAAGGTTTGGCGTGCAGTTCTCTCAGGGTTCAAATAGTGGCCCTAGGATGTTTGCAGGGCAAAATTGACGTAGCATCCCTGGTGACACATCCAGATGTGGCGTGTTTCTTGAGAGGGGCAAACAGCAGAATCCGGTTCGTCCAGTGTGTCCTTTTTGGAGTTTGAATCTGGTTCTCCGGGGCTTATGTGGTCCTCCGTTTGAGCCTGTGAAGCAGGCCACCTTGAAGGATTTGACATTAAAGTCTATCTTCCTGGAGAAAGAGCTCCGTGTAGGGAGCTCTTTCTCTGGATATCGGATTCTGGGGTATCTCTTCAGACCGTTCCCTCCTTTCTGCCGAAGGTCGTGTCCGAGTTTCATTTGAATCAAACCGTGGAGTTGCCTGCCTTCACGGATTTGGATAAGACTTCGCCTCAGGCTCGCGACCTATGATGGTTAGATGTGCGGCAGATTCTTCTGCGCTATCTGGAGGTGATGACTGCTTTTCGTTTGTCTGATCATCTGTTCATCTTATGGAGTGGTCCTAGGAAAGGACATAAGACCTCTAAAGCCACTATTGCCCGATGGTTGAAGGAAGCAATAGCTTCGACGTATATATGCCTTGGGCGTGAAGTGCCAGGAGGTTTAAAAGCACATTCCATTTGTTCTCAGTCTGAAAGTCACTTTGTTTCGCAGTAGGAGATTTGTAGAGCAGCTGCTTGGAAATCACTGCACACTTTTGCTAAGCATTACCGTTTTGGACGTCCGTGTTCCAGATGGCGAGTGTTTTGGCAGTAGTGTTCTTCGAGCGAGACTCTCCAGGTCCCACCCCATTTAGGGCAGCTTGGGTCCATCCCAGCGGTCTGGACTGATCCGGGTACTCACCTGCTAATTTTTGTTCCTGTAGTACCATGGATCAATCCATTCGCTTTCATTTCTCTCTTTTTATTCTGCAGAATATTCTCAGTGAACGGTCTTTGTTACTTACGGAAGAACTCCCTCCATGTGCATAAGTTCCGGAAGTTAAACAGTTTCTTTCATTACGTGGTTTGATATAGCCATTGATGTTGAGGTTATGATCTATTGAGGTTATGATCTGTTTTCATTCTGCTATAGTATGGATTATACTGAAGGATCGCAGGTGCCACACCAGTATAAGAGGGGGTGTCTTTCAATTTGTTCTCTGACTCCATCTGCTGGAAGGGAGACACAACCCAGCGGTCTGGACTGATCCATGGTACTACAGGAATGAAAATTAGCAGGTGAGAACCCAATTTTCCTATAACAATCCCCTTTTGGAAAATCGACAAGTTTGTGCTGTATAGTGGCCCTCAAAAGGGTGAAGCAGCTTCTAAGGCTACCCTGGCTAATGACAGGATTTTAAATCAGCCATGCGCGTAGAAATCGCCACTTATGTGCATGGCTGGGTTCTGTGCACGCTGCAAGGATTTTAAAAAAGGCCCAGTCATGCACGTAAGTGGCGATACACGCATAAGTCCTGGGCCCTGACAAATGGGCAGGTGGGGCGGGCCGGGACAGCACAATTCCTCTCTGTCCTGGAGCCTCGCTTGCCAGCTGGCTGCTGGCACAAGTTTCTTCAAGGCCCGATCTGAAGTAACAAAAAAAGGATTTAGAGGGGGGGGGGGAGGGGAAGGGAGGTTGGGGTAGTAAAGTTCCCTCCAGTCCGCTCCTAAATTGGATTGGAGTGGGAGGGAACTGGGGGAGCCCTGATCTTGTCGCCGTGCAAATTTGCAAAATTTTACACACACCCCCTTGCGTGTGCCACTCACATTTTATAACATGCGTGCGTCCATGTACGCGTGCACCTTTTAAAATCTACCCTTAAATGATTAAGGAGGCGATCGCATTAGCATGCTTGCTGAAGAGCTGAAAACACGAGAAGCTCTGCTCATTCCATGAGGGCCCAGCAATATGGGCAGAGTTGTTTTACAATAGCCCCAGAGAATATCTGTAAGGTGGTTGGAAGTGCAAGCTGAGGCAGATGCATTCGGAACAGGCATTCTCAGAGCAGCCCTGTGTAACTCCTGCCTAGGCTGGTTTTAACAGGATGATAAGGAAGGAGACATTTAGTCTTCCCTGTTAATTTCCTTTCCATGAATCCTGCTAGACCAGTCCAGAGGCTGCTTATGGTAATTATATTTTTTCTCTTCCTCCCTGGCTAAGCCTCCTCAGTTGCACATAAAGATTATACTCTCTCCCTCAAAGAGGGGAACTGAATTGCTGTGATTGATCTGTTCTCTTGCCTCCCCCATACTTCTCTGCTCCCATGTAGGGGTTATAAGAGTTCACTCTCCTATTTTTAATTAAAGCTTTTTTTTTGGAGTAAGGATTTTTTGGCTTCATTTCTTGATAGGTTACTGGCAAGAGCCTGATCTGCACCTCTCTTATAGACATGGATTATGTCATGGGAAAAAATTGTGTCCTCGCCATCAGTTGGTAGGCAGAGTAAACCTACTTGTCTGGACTGGTCTAGCAGTACTAAAAGAAACAAAATTAACAAGTAAGATTAAATGTCTCCATTTGCTGCATATGTTTATAATGAAATGTCCTTGAAAAAACTTCAGCAGCTCCCTCTCGGGCCGATACAATAAAAATCGCAGGAGAGCGGGCGAGCACCCGCTCTCCCGGCGTGCGCACAGGACACTCTCCTGTGCGTGCGATACAGTAAATTAATTTATTTAAATTAGGGTCTGTGGCAAAAAGAGGCGCTAGGGACACTAGCGTGACCGTAGCGCCTCTTTTTGGACAGGAGCGGCGGCTGTCAGCGGGTTTGACAGCCGACACTCAATTTTGTTGGCGTCGGTTCTCGAGCCCACTGACAGCCACGGGTTCGGAAACCGGACGCCAGCAAAATTGAGCATCCGGTTTTCAAGCCACGGGCCCATTTACCTTTTTTTTTTTTTTTTACCTTTTTACTTTTTTTTAACTTTTGGGGCCTCCGACTTAATATCGCCATGATATTAAGTCGGAGGGTGCACAGAAAAGCAGTTTTTACTGCTTTTGTGTCACTTCCCCGGCGCTGGCAGAAATTAAAGCCTGTCTTTGGGTAGGCGCTAATTTCTTAAAGTAAAATGTGTGGCTTGGCTGCACGTTTTACTTACTGAATCGCGCGGGAATAACTAATAGGGCCATCAACATGCATTTGCATGTTGTGGGCGCTATTAGGTTTGGGGTGTTGGACGCACGTTTTCAACGCGCTATTACCCCTTACTGAATAAGGGTTAAAGCTAGCGCATCGAAAACACGCGTCCAATCGCGGGTTAACAGTGCGCTCCACGATTGGACGCGTGTTTTTGACGCGCACTGTACTGTATCGGCCTGTCTGTACTTTACTAATGTCTCTCTTCATGTTTGTGGCTGGATTCTAAGGATTACTTGTCCTACCCAGTTGCCCCATGTTCTGTGTCACTCCAGATTCTATTTCATTTCTACTCCGCTTTCTCTCTCTTGACCTTATCCATATCTTTTTCTACTTGTCCCAAGCATGTATGGATTCCATCCCTATTTTAATGGCTGCCTCTACTGGTAGGTGATTCAACCACTGTCTACCCAGTAACATACTTTTTCTGTCCAACTTCATATCATGTCCCCTTCTCTGAGGTTTTTGTAACTTTAATTTTTATTAGATTTTGCAAATTGGAATATCAAGTTACAACAATCCATGTCGCTTCTGACTTTCCACCTCTTGAATACTAAAAACATTTTAACACATTTTTAAATTCAAAGATGATATGGGGCAAAAAGAAAACAAGCAGACTGTTCAGTAGAGGAGGATGAATAAATTGATAATTAATATATATTATTAAGGTTAGCTTCACTCATTCAATGTATTCTCTCTATGTGATAGGCTTAGATTCCCTCAAATTAAGGGAAAAAAATGATAAAGGGATGGAAAAGCTTCCCTTATGGAGAAAGGCTAAACAGATGCGATTTGTTATTAAATAATGAATGGTGTGGAACTGATAAATATGAAGTGATTTACTCTCTTACACAACACTGGGATTAGAGGGCACTCCATGAAAATAGCAACCAGCAGATTTAAAACAAATCATTGGCAGTATTTCACTCCGTGCACACTCGAGCTATGCAATCTCGTTGCCAGAAGATGTGGTCAAGCAACCAACAGTGGGGCTCAAAAGGGTTGGACAGATCCCTGAAGGAAAAGCCCATAAACATTTATGAGCTCGGTAGCTTATCCCGGCGAGTGAGATACAAGAAATAGATCAACTATTGGGGGATCTGACAGGAACTTGTCACCTGGAATGGCCACTGTTGGGAGTCTGGATGCTGGGCTCAATGGACCTTGGTTTGACCCAGCATGGAAAGTTTTATGTTCCTAATTGATGAAGGAAACTACTCCAATTATCTTCCATTTAACATATAATATTAAATAGCTGCAATGATGGATGTATTTTAAAGGAGCTCAGAAAGAGATGTTTTTGTTTTGGTTTTTTTTAATGGAAAATGCTATCTGTTTGTATCATATGGAAGTCTGCCAGATAGTTTGTTTCTGTCATAGTCTCTCTTGCTCATCTTTCAGCCTTCAAGATGAGTCTTTTGTGCTCTGGCTAGGGTTTACTTCTCATGATCAAGGCTTGTTAGATTTATTTATTTATTTATTTATTTTGCTGGGGCAATAGGAATCCTTAAATGTTTGCATGGTCTATTTACTGGTTCTGGAGGAAACTTGTTTGTTCTTTGTCTCAGGGCTACGGTAGCCGGGTGATTTGTTAGCCAGGAGCTGTGACACGATAGGCTGATGCTGATCACTTCAGAACTGTTCTTTGAAGTGATTGTGCCCAGAGAGATGGACTTGAATTCTAATATCACCAGCAAGTGACACATCTGGATCCTGCAGAATCCTTAGCTAGCTAACGAGAGTGTATATGAGAGTGACTGAAGCCCTAAGAGAAATCTTCTGTTTCAAGCTTACCGCAAAACTACAATGGTTTATCCTCTTCAAGAAACAATAGGGGAGAAGGAGGTCTGTGTGGGTCAGGAGAAAGGAGGTCTGTGGGGGTCAGGAGAAGGAGGCCTGTGGGGGTCAGGAGAAGGAGGCCTGTGTGGGTCAGGAGAAGGAGGTCTGTGGGGGTCAGGAGAAGGAGGTCTGTGTGGGTCAGGAGAAGGAGGCCTGTGGGGGTCAGGAGAAGGAGGCCTGTGGGGGTCAGGAGAAGGAGGTCTGTGGGGGTCAGGAGAAGGAGGTCTGTGTGGGTCAGGAGAAGGAGGTCTGTGGGGGTCAGGAGAAGGAGGTCTGTGTGGGTCAGGAGAAGGGAGCTGCTGACAGGTGCAGCATGCACACTCTTTGCTGGTTTGAAGGTTCCTCTTCCATCTGTCTCTGGGAAAGCTTTTTGTGAGAGTATTGTAAACACGGGGAGGGAGCTGACAGTATATATCTTTGTTCTGGGCTGTTTGTTTTTCTTTTTGTTGCGTTTCCACCACAGAAAATCTCAGCAGAAGGCTTTCTGGTTATCGCTTTCAGAGAGGGGAGAAAAGATCATTCTGCTTCCCTCCTTTCCCCCTTAAGAGACCTGCTTCGCCAGTGCTATTTGACAGCAGAGTGTTATTCCGGGGACTGAAGGGGAGCTAAGGCTCTCCTGGTATGGCTTTAACCTTTTCTGCCCCCTCCTTCAGATGGAAGTAGTAATTCAATTGCGGAAGGCATTGGGTGAGTGTAAAGTGGCCTGCTCCCTGGTGAGGCAGGAGAGGGTGCAGGCATGAGTCCAATTACTTTTGGCTTGGGTGAACTATAGGCTGACAGTACAGGGCCTAGAGTATGTTATTAGTAAAGAGATCTGCTCAGGCTTCTTTTAAAGTTATATATATATATTTTTTTTAATCAGTTTGTAGTGGAAGCAAAGTCCTTAAGATCCCTCCCCCTATCTTCCATCTGATTTTTATTTCATCCCCGAGGGAGACATTAGCATTTTAAGTCTCTGGAAGAGCTGCTCCTGCTGTTAGGAGTATACATTAAGCTGAGTCTTTGCTGCAAGAAGACGTTTTGCATTAATACATGTGAAGCTTGAATGCAGGCGAAGAAAGAACTTGGCAAAAGGAGAATTCGGAACGGGTGTGGTCGTACCAAAAGGCGCCCGCTTTATTCCTTCCAAAAGGCAAAACATTTTGCACGATTTGCTTGAAGCTTCAAACCCTCTCTACAGGACGGGTCAGGACTATTGTTTTGTTCTGTCCTTGGAGTTAAGTTCTGCTGTTAGGTCAGCGTCTGTACGTATCTGCTACGTTCCTTGAAAATATGTTAAACTCTATCCTCTTGTTGTTAAGGAAGAGTCCTGGAAAGGGGGGGGGGGGGGGGATTGATAGGTGGGGTGCAAGCTTCAGAGCGTGTCAGAAAAGGTCCAGTTGCCTGATCAGGTGAAGCACGGGGGCCTTTTCTGGCATTTTAAAGTGGCCTCTGTGCGTGTGGAGAGGGAATTGTAGGCAGAATCCTGAGGATTATCTCAGCTATGAGTTTTGCAGGCTGCTAGCTCTTCCGGCAAAACCATTCCTGTTTTGCAGAACGAGCAGAGGAAAAATATCTCGAGTAATGCTTGCACGGCGGTGGGCGGGCGCTTGGACAAAAGTTGGAACACCAAGGCTGGCTTGGAATCTAACGCTCAGCTGGTGGTAAAGTGACACCGTTGTGGTGGGTTAGTGCTTTGCAGCATGGATATCACTATCTATGGGCGAGTGGCATCATTTTTTGCTTCTTGCCAGGCTGCTTCGGAGCTTGCCAAATATCCATCTTTCAGGGGGCTGACAAATAAAACTGCAGGGCTCTTGGGAGGAGGAACTTTAAATCCCAGGATGGCTGGAGTACCAGCTGTGACATGGAGGAAGACAGGCAGCCCTTTCACGTCTCTTGGGCAAAGCTGTCAAATTTGTCACAGCTTTGGATAAACGGGGAGGGGGGCTACCGAGCATCAGCAGTGGCTTCCGCCCACTTCTCTTTCAACAGCTGATGGTGTGTGGGCAACCCAAGGAAAAAAAGTAGACAAACGTAGGCGAGCTTGGCATTGCTTCTATCTGAGCCCACTATTTCAGGGCCCAAACACTTTTATCCTAGTTTGTTTCTCAGCGGTGCCAGTGCTCTGTCCACAATCCTGCCGAGTGCTCAGATTACCATAACAACAAAATTGCCAAAATGTGAGTAAACTCAACAACTTGCACCAAATGAACTCACAGAGATGTTTAACTTGAAAAAAATAATTATACTATGTATCTTTTTATATATTTCCAGACAGACAAAACGTCTCAACAGAAATATTTTTGTAGAGGAAGTGGTAGTTTCATTTCATATTATTCAGGTACCATCCCTTGATGACCATTTTGTGAACCCTGGTACACGGAACATCATGTCAATAGCAGGATAATTTCCTATTATTTGGTGAGCTCGGACCCCTGATGAAGGATTTAATCCGAAACCTGGCCATGTTGGGGTAAAGGAATCACTACCAAATCATCTTTTAAGTGTTGTATGAAACTTCCAGACACATTTTTTTTTATGTGCAGTTAAGCGGGATAAAGGAATCGCTACCGGCATCACCTTATAAGCGTTTCACGAATCTTCAGGATGCATCCTGCGATGTGCAGCTAAGTACAAAAAGGTTTCTACTCCTGTGCAATTTAAGTATTTATTTGGAATTGAGTTTTCACGGTTTCAATCTGCAGTTTACACAATTTTTTGAGTTCTACTCATATATATACATAAAAAAAACGGGGGATGGTGGTTAGTTAATGATTATAACATTGGTAGGTAATCGGGATGGTACCTGAATAATATGATATGAAACTACCACTTCCTCTACAAAAATATTTTTGTTGAGACGTTTTGTCTGTCTGGAAATATATAAAAAGATACATAGTATAATTATTTTTTTCAAGTTAAACATCTATGTGAGTTCATTTGGTGCAAAGAGTGCTCATATTAAGCAGTGAAACCTTAACCCATTTTATGACAATTACAAATATTGGGGATATAATATATTAGAACATAAGAAATTACCATGCTGGGTCAGACCAAGGGTCCATCAAGCCCAGCATCCTGTTTCCAACAGAGGCCAAACCAGGCCACAAGAACCTGGCAATTATCCAAACACTAAGAAGATCCCATGCTACTGATTCAATTAATAGCAGTGGCTATTCCCTAAGGGGTAGATTTTCAAAAAACGCGAATAGGCGTACTTTTGCTGGCGCATCAGACGCAAGCAAAAGTACGCTGGATTTTAGTGGATACGCGCGGAGCCGCGCGTATCCACTAAAATCCTGGATCGGCGTGCGCAAGGCTATGAATTCTGTATAGCCGGCGCGCGCCGAGCCGCGCAGCCTACCCCCGTTCCCTTGGAGGGAATCCTCTAACGCCCTCCCCTCACCTTCCCCTCCCTTCCTCTACCTAACCCACCCGCCCGGCCCTGTCTACACCCCCCCCCTTACCTTTCTCTGGGGATTTACGCCTCCCGGAGGGAGAAGTAAATCCCCGCGTGCCAGCGGGCCTGTTGCGCGCCGGGATGCGACCTGGGGGCGGGTACGGAGGACGCGGCCACGCCCCCGGACCGCCCCGGGCCGTAGCCACGCCCCTGTACCCACCCCCAAAACGCTGCCGACACGCCCCCTAAACGCCGCGACGACCGGGCCCGCCCCCGACACGCCCCCCTCGGAGAACCCTGGGACTTACGCACAGGGCCCTGCTCACCTAAATCCGCCCGGTTTTGGGCGGATTTAGGCGAGCAGGGCTCTGAAAATCCGCCCCTAAGTAAACTTGATTAATAGCCGTTAATGGACTTCTCCTCCAAGAACCTATCCAAATCTTTTTTGAACCCAGCTACACTAACTGCACTAACCACATCCTCTGGCAACAAATTCCAGAGCTTTATTGTGCGTTGAGTGAAAAAGAATTTTCTCCGATTAGTCCTAAATGTGCTACTTGCTAACTTCATGGAATGCCCCCTAGTCCTTCTATTATTCGAAAGTGTAAATAACCGAGTCACATCTACTCATTCAAGACCTCTCATGATCTTAAAGACCTCTATCATATCCCCCCTCAGCCGTCTCTTCTCCAAGCTGAACAGCCCTAACCTCTTTAGCCTTTCCTCTTAGGGGAGCTGTTCCATTCCCTTTATCATTTTGGTTACCCTTCTCTGTACCTTCTCCATCGCAACTATATCTTTTTTGAGATGCGGCGACCAGAATTGTACACAGTATTCAAGGTGTGGTCTCACCATGGAGCAATATAAAGGCATTATGACATTTTCCGTTTTATTAACCATTCCTTTCCTAATAATTCATAACATTCTGTTTGCTTTTTTGACTGCCGCAGCACACTGAGCAGACGATTTTAAAGTATTATCCACTATGATGCCTAGATCTTTTTCCTGGGTGGTAGCTCCTAATATGGAACCTAACATCGTGTAACTACAGCAAGGGTTATTTTTCTCTATATGCAACACCTTGCACTTGTCCACATTAAATTTCATCTGCCATTTGGATGCCCAATCTTCCAGTCTTGCAAGGTCCTCCTGTAATGTATCACAGTCTGCTTGTGATTTAACTACTCTGAATGATTTTGTATCATCCGCAAATCATCATCATCCGTCGCATTCCTTTCCAAATCATTTATATATATATTGAAAAGCACCGGTCCAAGTACAGATCCCTGAGGCACTCCACTGTTTACCCTTTTCCACTGAGAAAATTGACCATTTAATCCTACTCTCTGTTTCCTGCCTTTTAACCAGTTTGTAATCCACGAAAGGACATCGCCTCCTATCCCATGACTTTTTAGTTTTCGTAGAAGCCTCTCATGAGGGACTTTGTCAAATGCCTTCTGAAAATCCAAATACACTACATCTACCGGTTCACCTTTATCCACATGTTTATTAACCCCTTCAAAAAAATGAAGCAGATTTGTTGAGCAAGACTTCCCCTGGGTAAATCCATGTTGACTGTGTTCCATTAAATCATATCTTTCTATATTCTCTACGATTTTGATCTTGAGAATAGTTTCCACTATTTTTCCCGGCACTGAAGTTAGGCTCACTGGTCTATAGTTACCCGGATCGCCCCTGGAGCCTTTTTTAAATATTGGGGTTACATTGGCCACCCTCCAGTCTTCAGGTACAATGGATGATTTTAATGATAGGTTACAAATTTTAACTAATAGATCAGAAATTTCATTTTTTAGTTCCTTCAGTACCCTAGGATGCATACTATCTGGTCCAGGTGATTTGCTACTCTTTAGTTTGTCAATCTGGCCTACTACAGCTTCCAGGTTCACAGTGATTTCGTTCAGTTCATCTGACTCATCACCCCTGAAAACCATCTCCCCAACATCCTCATTAGTAAACACGGAAGCAAATAATTCATTTAGTCTTTCTGCAATGGCCTTATTTTCCCTAAGAGCCGCTTTAACCCGTCGGTCATCTAATGGTCCAACCGACTCCCTCAGGTTTCTTGCTTTGGATATATTTAAAAACGTTTTTATGAGTTTTTGCCTCTATGGCCAACTTCTTTTCAAATTCTCTCTTCGCCTGTCTTATCAATGTTTTACACTTAACTTGACAATGCTTATGCTTTATCCTATTTTCTTCAGATGGATCCTTCTTCCAATTTTTGATGGATGTTTTTTTGGCTAAAATAGCCTCTTTCACCTTTTAACTATGACGGTAATCGTTTTGCCTTCCTTCCACCTTTCTTAATGCGTGGAATAAATATGGACTGTGCCTCTAGGATTGTATTTTTAAACAATGTCCAAGCCTGTTGAACACTTTTAACCTTTGCAGCTTCACCTTTCAGTTTTTTCTATTTTCCTCATTTTATCAAAGTTTCCCTTTTGAAAGTTTAGTGTTAGAGCTGCAGATTTACTCATTGTCCCCCTTCCACTTATTAGTTTAAATTTGATCATATTATGATCCCTGTTGCCAAGTGGCCCCACCACCGTTACCTCTCTCACCATATCCTGCGTTCCACTAAGAATTAAATCTAAAATAGCTTCCTCTCTTGTTGGTTCCTGAACCAATTGCTCCATGAAGCAATCATTTATTACATCCAGGAACTTTATGTTTCTAGCAAGTCCTGATGTTACATTTACCCAGTCAATATTGGGGTAATTGAAATCTTGCATTATTATTGCACTGCCAAATTGGTTAGCTTCCCTGATTTCTCTTAGCATTTCATCATCTGTCTGACCATTTTGTCCAGGTGGACGGTAGTATACTCCTATCACTATACTCCTACCCAACACACATGGGATTTCTACCCATATAGATTCTACTGAGCATTTAGTCTCTTGCTAAACAAACTCTGGTGTCCGGTATCCCTAAAGGGAGTAACAACCATTCATTGATTAAAACTCCAACAGGGACAGATACCGTTTTTGCTCTAAACTTATAAATTTGTGCCCATGCCTTTTTGCTCAATTTTTACTCATTCAAAAAAGGTTTTTTTTTACACTGTAAAAACAACTTTTTTTTGTTAATGTGGTAAGAATGAAATGGACAATAGTCACTGCCCCAAAACTCTCCTTAATAAAGCTCAACTCGTATGATCAACAACTGCTGTTCAGCTTATCTTGTCGTTGGTAATAAACGGTCTCCAAGGGTCTGAATCACAGCAATCCTTTTAAAGAGTGGAGCTGTATACCTGCCCAACACTGCCAGTGTTTCGACGTGCTGCATCTGCTTCAGGGGCCAGAGAGCTGGTTCGTAATATAAATGCATAAGAGTTTAAGAATTAAATGCTTTTCTCACCAGGGTTATACAGAAATAAACAAAAAAACTTACTTGTATAACGTAACTGGTTTCTGAACGCTGCCATGCTTGGTCGGACGTCATCCATATTACCCTCCAATAGTTTTAAAAGGCCAGGGACCTATCAGCTCCTTTCTGAGAAGTGGCACCACCCCCTAACTTCCATTAACAAACCAAGCTGTGAGTCTTCGAATTGATGTACTCTACTGTAATCTAATTATATAATTATGTGAAAACAGGGGCACGCTCACTAACCCATCATTCTTTCATTAATGTTAGTGACTGCTTGCCTATCCGAACAGAAAACATGCATCTTAAGTCTTCTAATAGGTTCAAATTTCCTTTATCTGATGTTACCACTAGTCTTTTGTTCGTCCGAAAATTCCTCATTGTCTATAGATGCAGCTCACGTTCTCTTTCATGTCCCTGTTGCCAGTAAAAGACCCTTATCGGTACGTTAAAATATTGACATCTGACGCAATGAAATGCAATCATGAAAGACAGCAGACTTATGAAAATGCAATGTTGATCCAAAATGTATAAAAAATATTATGTACAACTATTGAAGCCATTGCTGAAGTACTCTATAGTCACTGTAAAACAAATGTTTCTGTGTGATTAATTAGTTATGCCATGCTGGTGGCAATTCCTGTCAGACGATTACTAACATGCCTTATGTTCATCAAGCTAGCGTGTCTCATGCTGATGTTCGTATGCTTGAATCCACATATCTAATGAACAGTCCTGAGAAAATCCTTTATGACTGCCATTATGGTCTAGGTTTGAATTTGGACAGCAAACTCAATGAGATTAGTAAAATGCTGACCACTCAATCTCATTCAATCCTGTAGGGAACACAGTGTCCCAATTAAAAATAATATAATAATATATTTATTTATTTGTCCTTAGAATTCCGAGGTGTTTTGGGCTAATTGTTTGATTTTGGACCAATTAAAAATAAAACATTGTTCCATTTGAATAAGTCTGAAGTTATGATCTCTCCCTCTGATGGAGCGGGGGATCTGTAAAAGACCTGCTGCTCTAATGTCTTGTATCCGATGTGATGCCACTAGCCAATGATCCATTAGAGGTGCTCCTTCTATCTGTGTTCTAATACAACTAAGATGCTCTTGTAGACATGTCTTAAGCATGCGCATAGTCTTACCAATATACACCAGATTTCATGGACACCAAATGGCATAGATGATCTCTGAAGTGCATGATAAATTTTGATGGAAATAAAAGGGGCAACATCCTGCTAACTGAAGAGATTGACTTTGAAACGTGCATACGCTGCATTGGCCACATCTAAAGTGGCCATGTGATGAGGTGTAGCTTTCAACTGTGCTCAGGGATCCAAGTGTTTGACCCTACAGAGGAGTGACCTTTTAGAGGTCTCAGTCCTTTCATCCCAGACAGCCCAGACGGGGCGCAGGCTTAGGTAGCGGAACCTCCTGAGCCTCCCAATGAAGGTGAGTCGACCCATCCCCGGGAACAAGAGATAGGGGGTTGCCTCTCTCTTTATCAGAGGTAGGTAAAAAATCACATCATATCAGATCAGTGGGTCCTAGAGAAGTAGGCAGTGGAGTGTACATAGTCAAGGCTTCTCAGTCTGAGGGCGGTGGTTCCAGCGCCTATGTCTCTGGATTCATCTGACTGTCCCATCCTGGACCTCAAAGAGGCCAATCTTCATTTGTGCAGACTATTTCGCATGGAAACCTTGTACTCAGCGATATTGGCCATGCAGTCCAGGGAATTTCTGACCTCCTTGGATCTGTCCGAGGTGTACCTGCATATTCCCATTCAACTAGAGCTCCAGCGTTTTCTACGATTCACAATTTTGGGACATCATTATCAATTTCAAGCACTGCATTTTGGTCTGGCCACACCGCAGCCAGAAGTTTTTCCAAGGTTATGGTGGTGGTAGTGGCGGCAGTGTTGAGAGAGGATGGGATCCCAGCACACCCATACTTGGACCCCTGTTGATTTATGCCAAGTCTCTGGAAGAGAGCTTCCTCATGCCACACAAGGTGATCTCCTTGTTGCAGGAGCTCGGTTGGGTGGTGAAACTGGCCAAGAGCAGCCTTCAGCCATCTCATTAGCTAGAGTTTCTTGGTGTTCAGTTCGACATGAAGCAGGGCAGGGTTTTCCCGCTGGAGGGTCGAATTCAGAAGTTGTTGGCACAGGTGCATCTGTTGATGAACACAATATGCCCGACTGTGTGGCCCTATCTTCAGGTGCTTGGTCTGATGGCGGCAACCCTGGAAATGGTGCCAAGGGCGGGGGCACATGTGTCCTCGTCAGCGCTCCCTGCTGTCTTGGAGCCCACAGTCTCAGGACTATTCAATTTGGCTCCACCTGCTGATGGAGGTCTGCTCTCAACTACAGTGGTGGTTACAAGCAGATCATCTAAGGGAGTTTCCCTAAAATCACCGGACTGGCTAGAACTCATGACAGATGCAAGCCTCCAGGGTTGAGAGACTCACTGTCAGGAACTGACAGTGCAAAGGCGCTGGAGTACAGAAGAGTCTCGCTGGAACATCAATCGGCTGGAAGCCCAGGTGGTCCGTTTGGCATGCTTACAGTTCGGCGACAGGTTGCAGGGTCAAGTGGTCCATATAATGTCTGGCAATGCAACGACAGTGGCTTACATCAATCGGCAGGGAGGATCCAAGAGCCAGCAAGTGTTGCAGGAGAGAAACCAACTTATGGAATGGGCGGAAGTGTATCTTCAGGAAAAGACAATGTAAGAGCAGACTTTTTCAGCAGGCAGAGTCTGGACCTAGAAGAATGGGTATTTTCAGATGAGGCATTTCAGCTGATAGTGGATGACTGGGGCCTTCCATTTCTGGACCTGCTGGCAATTTCTCGCAATGCGAAGGTTCCTCGATTCTTCAATCACAGGAGAGATCCAAAGTCATTGGGCATCGATGCTTTCATGCAGGAATGGCCAGAGGACAAGTTTCTGTATGCCTTTACCCCATTGCCCATGTTGGTCAAAATGGTTCGAAGGGTTGAGAATCACAGAGGATTGGTGCTTTGGTGGCACCAGATTGTCCCTGAAGACCATGGTATGCAGATTTGCGAAGGCTCTTGGTAGACTCTCCCTTCCAGTTTCTGGCGCACAGGATCTGTTGCGGCAGGGGCCTGTTCTTCACGAAGATCCGACTCGATTTTGTCTTACGGTATGGCCCTTGAGAGAGCTTACTTGCTGAAGTGTGGATATTCTGCTGCGGTGATTGCCACAGTCCTACGAGCAAGAAAGTTCTCCACGTCCTTAGCCTATATGTGGGTTTGGCAAATGTTTGAGGCTTGGTGTTAAGTTTGAGGGATGCTTCCTTGTTCAGGTAAGTATTAGCGCTCACCCAGCCAGGAGGGCGGAGTTAGCGATCTGTTATCGATCAGCTCCTCCCAAGGGGAGGAGTTAGCAATCTGATAGGCTTGGCTCCTGTAGGAGGAGGAATTAGCAGTCTTGTTCGTGCTCTGCTCCCCTAGACGGGAGAAGTTGTTATGCTTCGTTCCTGTAACGGGAGGAGCCAGCAACCTGTATGATACTCACGGGGAGTTAGCTATCTGATATGGATCAGCTTCCGCAGAGAGAGGAGTAATGGTCTAATGTGGGTTGACTCCCACAGAGTGGCAGATGATGATACTGCTCTATTAGTGTAAGGAGTACACTTAGTAGAAATAGTGAATCCCTGGGCCGATGGAAGATGACAGCGCCCTCAAGTGGAGATCCTGAGAGGGACCACCAGCTACCTGGAGTATTGAGACAAACACAGATAGTTCTTTATTAGACTGGAAGTAGAACCACCAGAGGTAGCAGTAGTGAGCTGATGTGCCCGGCAGGGCTGAAGTCCTTCAGATACTAGAATGACCATGTCTGAGTTGCTGAGCTGTAAGGAGAGACTATAGGTAGTGAGAAGACAGGGTATGCTTTTTTTTTTTTTGAAAACTTTACCTTCTACAGGTTTATACACCATGTTAAAGTTACTATCTTTTCTTCTTCTTACTCCCAGTTGCATGTTTCCTTGTTTATTGTAACTGCATTTATAATAATATGTATATTACATATTTGTTCTTGGTTCCGGTTATTACCCCATTGTTTATTGTAAACCGGCTTGATGTGATGTTATCACGATTGCCGGTATAGAAAAAATTAAAATAAATAAAATAAATGCTGGATATAACCATGTAATGTCTTCCTATGCAACAGAGAGTCTTCAGTATTCAGGAACAGGAGCCGCAGGCGAATACTGATTCTTATAGGCAGTCTGAAATAGAACTCACAATAACTGTGTATGGGATGGCTTCTGGAATAGAAGAGAGGTTAGGAGAGATTTAGGAACATAGGTCCTCGTGGAGTGAGTACCGGTTCCTATCTGTTAATCTGTAATAGTAATCCATAAGATATAGGTATGCGATATCTTCTGAGGAAGAAGAGAGTCCGAGAAAGGTATTAGGAACATAGGCCCTCGTGGAGCGAGTACCAGTTCCTATTCTGCAATCTGCGATCTTCGTACCTGCGATAACGTCTTAGACTGAAGGGAGTCTTAGAGAGTAGGAACATGGGCTCTCGTGGAGCGAGTACCGGTTCCTGACTCATTGTGTTCATGTCTGCAATCACCTCCAGGCAATAGGAGTCTTCTGAGTCTTCGGGAACGTAGGCCCTCAAGGAGCGAGTACCGGATCCCGTCCAACAATCTGAAATCAAGAAGAGAGACAGCGGGGCCCTCGAGGAGCAGGTACCCCTGGGTGAGTTTGTAGAGGCAGAGCAGCAGAGAAAGCTTTCTCTTGCTAACTCGATTCGTAGTAGCAATCAAAGATCTTTTTTGTTGGAAGCGGATGATGTCACTATGGGGGGGATGCCCCCAAGGTTCGCGCCCTTGCTGGTACAAAGTCTGAAGCACGCGCGCCCTTATGTCATCAGAAACATGGCGGATCCGCAGCAGCAGGCCAGCCCAGGGATTCCAGGAAGAAAATGGCAAGAAGAAGCCGCGGCAGCATCTATCCGTCAGACCTGAAGGGAGTCGCCATAAGGTAGAGAGGGTGGAGCGAGGGCGAGAATAGGCACGAATGCAACAGTAAGATCCTGCTTATTTTGGAATTTTTGCAGGATAGACTGAATAAAAGCTTGATCCTTAATTCCTTAAAGGTACAGGTAGCAGCTCTGACTAGATGCTAAGAAATGAGAAATTACTACTTACCTGATAATTTACATTTCTTTAGATCAGACAGATGAATTCAGCTTCCAGCCCTTAACTGCCAAATGATTGTGCTATGGTCCTTCTGCATGGCTGTGTTTTTTCAGGGGTTACTGGTAAGTGTTAATCCAGTCCCTAGACTAATGTTAATGCATTCTTGTCTGAGCTCAGTGTTTCCTGTTGGCTGAGTACCCAAATGGTTATCTCTTTATTAATCAAGTTTTTGCTAGTCTGTTCACAGTTGCTTTTAAAGAGAATACTGATGTCACTAGAGGGGGGTTATATACTGTGATGTCAGGTTTGCTCTGTCTCCATCTGCTGGTAGGAATGCATAATCCACTGATTCTGGATTCATCTGACTGTCTTATAGAAAAGGAAATATCAGGTAAGTAATAACTTCTCATTCTCCTTATAACAAAGCCTGCATCAGCATTTGAGGAATCACAGCAATAAACGTAGAAAACAGAGAACATTATGGCAGATAATGTTCTCTGGCCCATCCTCATCTCTCGCTCAGCTCTTCTCCCTCAGAAATCCTCTGTGACTGACCCATGTCTTTTGCATTCTGAAACTGTCTTTTTTTCTACCAGCTCCACCGGGATGCTGTTCCATGCCTCTACCACCCTATCTGTAAAGAAATGCTTTCTTCCTTAGATTACTCATCAGTCTGCCCACTTGCACCCTCATCCCATGACCCCTTGTTCCAAAGCATCTCTGTATTTATTCCTTTGAGGTATTTAAATCTCTATCATATCGCCTTTCCTCCAAGGTGTACATGTTAAGATAATCTGTCTCCATATGCTTTATGATGATTTTTTGACTATTTTGGTAGCTAACAGCTGAACTGACTTGATTTATATCTTTTGAAGATGTGATCTCCAGAATTGTGCACACAATGCTCCAAAATGAGATCTTGCCAAAGATTTATACAGAGGCAATATCACTCCCCCTTTCCTGCTGGTTATTGTTCTCCCTGTGTACCCAAGCATCCTTTGGCTTTTGCTAGCACTTTATCTACCTTAAAATCATCACATATGATCTCTCCCAAATCCCATTCCTATTTTGTGCAGAGAAGAATTTCACCCCCTATACTGAGGTGCTCCCTTGGGTTTTTGTATCCCAAGTCCACGACCCTACATTGTTTAACATTAAAACTTAGCTTGAGGAATGGTCTAGAAAATGGCAGCTTCGCTAGAGCTCATGTTTTCCACACCTAAGGTGTTGCAGATTTTGGTATCGTCAACAAAAAGGCAAATATTTCCTAAGAACATGTCATACTGGGTCAGACCAAGGGTCCATCAAGCCCAGCATCCTGTTTCCAACAGAGGCCAATCCAGGCCATAAGAACCTGGCAAGTACCCAAAAACTAAGTCTAATCCATGTTCCCGTTGCTAGTAATAGCAGTGGTTATTATCTAAGTCAACTTAATTAATAGCAGGTAATGGACTTGGCCTCCAAGAACTTATCCAAACCTTTTTTAAACCCAGCTACACTAACTGCACTAATCACATCCTCTGGCAACAAATTCCAGAGTTTAATTGTGCGTTGAGTAAAAAAGAACTTTCTCCGATTAGTTTTAAATGTGCCACGTGCTAACTTCATGGAGTGCCCCCTAGTCCTTCTATTATCTGAAAGAGTAAATAACCGATTCACATCTACCTGTTCTAGACCTCTCATGATCTTAAAGACCCCTATCATATCCACCCTCAGCCGTCTCTTCTCCAAGCTGAACAGCCCTGACCTCTTCAGCCTTTCCTCATAGGGGAGCTGTTCCATTCCCCTTATCATTTTGGTCGCCTTTCTCTGTACCTTCTCCGGCCTTTCACAATTTTGCTTACAAAAATGTTAAAACAAGTGGACCAAGGATCAATCCCAGTGGCATGCCCCTGGTAACCACCATTTCCTTGGAGTGAATCCCATTTACCACTCCTCTTTGTCACCTCCCACTGAACCAGTTTCTTATCCAGTCGGTCACTTTACTGCCCATACGTAGGGTGCTTAGCTTTTTTTTTTTTATAAGTTGCCTGAACAGAGCCATGTCAAATGTCTTACGGAAATCCAAGTACATTGCATCTAGCACTCTTCCCTGATCTAATTCTCTGGTCACCCAGTCAAAAAAAAAATGGATTAGATTTGTGGGATGAGATCTACCTCTAGTGAAATTAAGGTGCCTCAGATCCTGTAAATAATCCTTTGAACTTCCAGAACTGCACTCGCCTCTGTTTTAGCAGCAATTCCATTAATTTACTAACTAGGTCAGATTAATTGGTCTTTAGTTTTCAGACTCCTTCTTACTTCCACTTTTGTGAAGAGGAATCACAGCTGCCTGTTTCCATTCCTTTGGAACCACTCCTTACTTCAAGGAACTGTTTAAAAGATCAAACAGCAGAGCTGCCAGAACGTCCCGTAATACTCTTGGATGAACATAATAACCTGCCATACTGGTCAGATCAAGGGTCCATCAAGCCCAGCATCCTGTTTACAACAGTGGCCAATCCAGGCTATTAGTACCTGGCAAGTGTTGCGACCAAGCTGCCCGACGTCTTCACTCCACCCTCTTTACCTCTGTGGCGACTCCCTCCAGGTCTGAAGGATGGCTGGCTGCTGCGGCGTCTCCCTGCCGTCTCTCTTCGACGTCCCCGGGTTGGCTCGACGCTGCAGATCCGCCATGTTGCCTGAAGCCTAGGGCGCACGCACGCTCCGAGTGAAGTACCAGCTAGGCCGTGAACCTCAGGGGCGTCCCCCTGAGATGACGTCATCTGCTTCCAATATTTAAAGGTCTCTGATATCGCTACTAGTTGAGTTAGCAAGGGCTAAGGTTCAGATTGGGTTCCCTGCCTAAGCTACTCTGTCTCCTCTGACTTACCAGAGGTACCTGCTCCTCGGGGGCCTCGCTCTTTCTCTTTGCCTTTCAGGTTACAGACAGGAACCAGTACTCGCTCCTCAAGGGCCTATGTTCCTGACTATCTGCGGATTCTCTTCTGCCTGGAAGTCATCATTATCTACTTCATTGTGAGTTACCATCTCTCTCTCAGAGCTTTCCCTGGAACCAGGTACTCGCTCCTCGAGGGCCTATCCTTTTCAGCTCCTGAGCTCCATGAGACCAATTTGTGAGTGTTGTCATCTAGTTCTGTTCATGAACTCTGCATACCCGGCTTACTCACTGTCTACAGTTTCTCAACAGCTCAGCCATCCTGGGATCGCTGTTCCAGTAACTGAGGGACTTCAGCCCTGCCGGGCACTTCAGCTCACTACTGCCACCTCTGGTGGTTTCAAGACCTGTTTAATAAAAGAACTAATGTGTGTCTGTCTCCATACTATAAACCTAGCCGGTAGTCCCTCTCGGGATCTTCCCCAGAGGCATGGTCATCTGCCACCAGCCCAAGGATCCACTTACTACTATCTCCGGCAGTCTATAACAACAGATTGCTAAGTCCGTCTACGGAATACATCAGATTGACGCCCCTTTCTGATTGCTCCTCCCACCAGCATAGCGGATCATGACAGCAAGTACCCAAAAACTAAGTATATCCCATGCTACTGTTGCTGGTAATAGCAGTGGCTACTCCCTAAGTCAACTTAATTAATAGCAGGTAATGGACTTCTCCTCCAAGACCTTATCCAATCCTTTTTTAAACCCAGCTACACTAACTGCACTAACCACATCCTCTGGCAATAAATGCCAGAGCTTAATTGTGCATTGAGTGAAAAAGAACTTCTCCGATTAGTTTTAAATGTGCCTCATGCTAACTTCATGGAGTGCCCCCTAGTCCTTCTATTATCCGAAAGAGTAAATAACCGATTCACATTACAATAATGTAGTCTGTCTGACCCAATGAGTTTATCTACTTTTAATTTTGCTAGCTCCTTGCTTTTGAAAATTATTTGAGGTCTATCTCGCTTCCATTCCTATTTGTGGCAGTTGTGTGGTCCTATTCCAAACCCTTCTTCAGTGAACCGAATAATTTGTTAAGCAGTTCTGCTTTCTCCTTGTATTCCCCCACTTCACCTTTTGAGTCTTTCAATCACATTTTTGCTCTTCCTTCTGACACTAACATAACTAAAAAAAAAATAAGTCTTTTGCCCCCCAGTATTTTTTCTTACATTTAGGTCTTTATTCTCCTAACTTTCCCAGATCTTGTCTCCTGTATTCCTCTTTCTGCAATCTCTTGTAGTTTATGAACGCTAAGCTTTTTTTTCCTTACCTTCTCAACTACTTTAGAAAACCATAGTGCTTTCATTTTCCTCTTACCTTTTATTTATTTGCTTTCCTAACAACAACAAGGTTTGTTGCCCTTAACAATATCTTTTAGTTGTGCCCACTGCTTTTTGACTTCCCTTAGCTTTCCCCACTCAGTTAACAACTCCTTGATCTTGAGGTATGCCCCATCTTGACAAAGTTAGTTTCCCTGAAATCTAGGACCCTTGCAATGATTGAACCACCATTGCCTGTGCTCTAATACTGAACCACACCATGCAGTGATCACTGGATCTCAAATAACCTCCCACTATGACATCCAGGGGCGGATTGGCCTAGCGGGAGATTGGGCATCCCCCAGTGGGCCGATCGCTCCAGTCACGTGGTCTGCTGTGCGCGGCCGTGACGGAGCCGCGCATGGCAGACCACCTGATGTGTCCTGGGCGGCGAATCCCCGGGCCGGTCTTCCTCGGGAATCCGCCGCTGATGACGTCGGCAACGCTCCTAATTTGTAAGCACCAAATCCAATATCACCTCCTCATATGTGGGGTTTGTTACCAGTTGCTGAAATGGTTCTTCCTGGAGACAACCAGGAGCTCTCTGCTCCTAGTTGACACCAAAGCCAGGATGTCCTAATCAAACCCCAGCAGACTGAAATCACCTAGCAATAGCAACTCCCTTTTCATAGCAATTTTGTGAATATCCTCCATTAAATCTGTCTGTTTCTTCTGCCTGTGGCGGTCTTTATAATCACATTAAAATCGATGTATGTTCCACCCCCCTCTTTCCAGATAAACTCACAGAGGTTTCTCCTTACCTTGCAAGCCCTGCAGTTCTGTTGCTTTAATATTTTGTATATATATATATATAAAACACCCTTCCTCTCTTTCTTTTTAATTTTCTATCCTTCCTGCACAGATTATAGCCTGGTATAACTAGGGCTTAATTTGTAGACAAAAATGAGGTGGAACTATGGGTGTGTGTGCCCTGTGGCCTCTGCGAAGGGGTGGAACCAGGGTCCGGTGTGAACTCTCTCGGGGGTACATGAGCCTGCCCTCGTCTTAGGGTAAGCAGATCCAACACTCTTCTGTGCTTTCTCCAAGGGCGCTCAGGGGCATAAATAATCCATGCAACTACTGGCTGTTCTGTTTCCTCAGAAGTGATATACTAGTGGCTCTGCTTTATTGGATCTCAGAAAAAAAAAGGTAGCAGAATGCTGTTCCGGGTTGTTCTGCTAGAAATGAAGGCCTCAGTAATGGACACAAAAAAAGGGGGTTGAATTAGCACAAGCTTGAACGTTGTGAGCAGTAGAGCCTTTCCTTAAGGCCAGGGTTGAAGCCCTGATAGTTGGCATTACTGCTCACACGTTTCAAACTTGTTCTATCTCAAACCCTTGTATGAGTCTGTCCTTTGTGCTGCATTACCCTTTCCCCAGCTGTTCCCTGCAACGCAGAGGTGGACAGAGGGGGAACAAGAGAGGTGCTCCAGCCTCGCCATCTCTGCCCTGCAGGCTGCCTGGAAGAGAGGGGCTGAAGCAGAACACCCCCTGCTGCTCTGCCTCTTAAGCCTGAAAAGAACGGCTGGAGCTCTGTTCCAGGCCGTTCCCCACAAATTAAGCCCTGGGTATAAGTATATCGCAGTAGTACAGTATACAATATCCCTGGGACAACCCCTACATCGATGTCGGCCTCTTCCATAACTGCGTGGGACTTTATTTCCCATCCTATGAACATTAGTGTAGATAGCTTTCCAGATGTTGTCCTTTTTCCTCATTTCTCTATACATGTGTAGATTTATTTTCCTGAGAGCTTTGTCCACCTGTCCCTGACAATCCTAATTTAAAGCTCTAGTAGTAGATTTGGCAGTCTGTCCTTTGTAAGACAGTGCCTGCTGTTGGCTCTCTTCCTGCTTATTAATGCGGGTGCTGAGCAATGTATTATAGAACGGCACAATGGGACCCCCCTGAGCAGGCTTATTTTACAGTCTTAGAAATCGCGAGAGAGCAAGGACACTGCAGCATCGTTCTCTATTCTATTACAACAGAATGTGATGCTTTGTTGTACAGTAGTTACAGCTGACGTTTTTATCACAGGCCCTGAGTGTTTTTCCTCTGCAACTTAGCTTATTCATACATTATCGCAATATTGAGATACGGAAGGCCTGATTGTGGAAACAGTGGTGATAGTTTAAGGGCGATCCTGACACGCGGCCAGATACGGACTTCACATTTCCTTCTATTGCTATAGAATTCCTGAGGAGCTGCGACGGATACTAAACGGTGAGGTGTTAAATAAAATAAGAAGAATAAAGCATGAACAGGAAGAATAAATCGATCCCCAGTTCCCTCTTGATTTGCAATGGCTTCATCACGCTGGGGAAGCCGCCTAATCTACTGAGAACTACACTTCCCAGCACGCAGCAGGAGATGGTGGAAGCAAACATCCGTCTGCCCTGTCAAGAACTACAAAGCCCGGTGGCCTTCACGGCAAAAATCAACCAAACCCAACTACCCCCGCGAGAGGAATTGACTGGTGGTTGCCGTGCCAGCCATTGAGAGTGGGGGATAGCTGGATGGGCCTCCGCTGTAGCCAATGAGCATGGAGGAAAGGGCGGGGCTGCTGGGACGTGTAAGGTGAATGGGTTAGGGTGCACTGGTTGGGTCGGCAGCGGCTCTGACGGGCGGAAGATGGTGGGTGACGCTCCTGGCCTGTTTAGTGCTTATGGGCGGCCGGTACTGGTACCGTGCCTGGCATGGGGAGGTTCCCTATCAGCGGCGAAAAGCTCCTCGCTAGCGCAGGGCCTGCAAGTCAGCTGGGCGGCCGGGGCGGCAGGCGCCTCGGGGAGGGGTCTTCTCATTCCCGGCCTCTCTGCAGCTCCCTGGGCGATAACGACAGGATTCACCGGTGCCTGTTTCGATGTTTCCGTCCTTAGTCTTATTCCTGGTTCTCCTTCCTCCTTTGGCTTTTTCGATGCTGTTTCTGGCTTTGTTACATTAGTGTTTGCAATGTATGCAACTTAATTTGGCTATACCTGTATTGTTTTAACAGTGCCTTCCCCTAAAACTGTCTGTGCTGTGTTCATGCTTTACATGTATCATTGGGATACCCGTATGGGTCTCTGACCAATACAGAGGTCTATGTGTTAGGTGTGACATCTGCAGGGGTTTATGAGGATATCTGTTTTTTCAGCCATCTGCTGAAGTCATGCTTTAGGTAAACCCGCACGAGTCTGTTCTTCAGCTGTCTGTGCTGTATTCATGATGTAGGTGTATTAGTGAGACACCCACATGGGTTTCAGATGAATATCTGGTTTTTAGCTGTCTATTTTCTATTTATGCTGTGTGGATTCATGCTGGACTCTGGTAGAAATCTTGCATAAACATCTTTATTAATGACAAGAAACAAACAAAAGCAGCTCTGCTGTTCTTTATAGTTCAACAACACAAATGTAATATCACAATTTACAGTTCAACAGTGCTCTCTTTCTCTAACTTCCATCTCTCCCCTGGGGCCTCCTGTTGTTTCCTCTTCCCAGACCAGGATTCCCTGCTATCTTAAGCTTAAGTGGACTGGGCCAGATCTCTGGATCTGGTCCTTTAAGGCAGTGGTTCTCAACAGGTGTATCGGGCCAGCAGATGGCTGCCTCCTTATCACTCTGGGTGGGAGTTGGTTAACTTCTCTTACATTGGGCCTGATGGGCGGCTACTCTCCCTTCTCTTCTTTCTGGCCCAATGGGAGGCTATTTCCTCCTTCACCCAGATCAGAGGGAGACGTTGCCAGCTCCTGCTGTTCTGGGCCCCATAGGGATGCAAACTTTATCTTCCCCTACTGAGTCTGAGAGTGATGCTGCTGATCTCTTCACCTTGTGGAGGGTGGGGGAAAGGAGGTTAGGGATGCTGGGAAGATGAAGGAGGAAAGGAGAGGGAGTGTGGGGGCTACTGAGTAGGAAGGGGTGGGAAATGGTCAGGATAGCTGGGCAGGCAGGGAGATGGGATGAAGGGGGGAGAGAGGGAGCACAGGGAACAGGATGTGAGGGTCAGGAATGCTGAGCAGGGATTTGAGTGTGAGCAGATGATTGAAAGGGAGTAATTGGGAGAACGTGAAGGATGATGGAGGCATGGAAGGGGAGTGACGGGGTGCAGGAGCCATAATATGTCAGTTTGGGAATGTGCATTTCTTCTGTTTGTACTTTGTATAGTGTAGAGGATATGTCTTTCTGTTTCTAGCTCTCCGGTTTTGCACTGCATGCAAAGTGGCTTTTTGAGGTTTCTATTCCAGTTTTTATCTCCACATATGTAACTTGTGGTCTTTTATTCTGTATTTGGTGAAGGTCTGATCTGTATGTGTGACTGAGGTGAGGTATTTTACTAGTAGGTAGGAATTTGTGTCAAATTTTGTTGCGTTTTTTTCTCATTCTCAATAGGTCGTGCATTGGTGCTGCACTGCTGCCTTTTCATAGGAAGGGCTATTGCTGTTTGAGTTCTTGGAATTAGTGTTGTAATGGTATGGAAGGTTTGCTGAGTGTGGGGTTTTTTTTTCAGGTTTTGTATTTTACAATGCGCCTGGTAGTAAGGGAGTTTGTGTTTCTGTTACTGAGATAGCATCAGAATATCTTTTTTATATAACGAGTTGTATTTGAAATAACCTAGTTCTTGGGATGCATGTTTACATTTAACCCCTTGATGGTTAATTGTTCAGTGTGTCGCGCCTGTAAGCATTATCTGCCAAGTGTGTCCCAACAGAAAAAAAGGTCGAGAAGCACTGCTTTAAGGTGTTTTGGGGTTTTCTCCTGTATAATCCTTCAATGCTGTAGGTGTATCAGTGGCATTCCCACATTGGTCTCTGATAAATATGTTGTTCAGTTGTCTGTGCTGTATTCATGCTTTAGGTGTATAAATGGGATACCCACATTGGGCTCTTACAATCCGCACAGCTGCCCTGCTTTGTTATGGTTTGAAAATGGCAGGACTGGTTAAAGAAGAAGAGGTTTCATAAATGAACCCATTATATCTTCTAATGAATCGGCCTACATCCAAACAAAAAAGGATTTCTTAATGGTTGGTTTAACCACAGGTTCAGTTATTGAAAATAATGTTGTTGGTACTGCTGCTTTAGTGATGTGACTTTTCCAGGCTGGGCAACTTCTGGACAGGATGGAGCTGGGGAACCTTTATTTTTTGGACTTCGAAACCTTTCGTAGTGGAAAACATCTTGTTTTATGTGACTGACCGTTTGGGTGTGAACAGATCTTTGTGTTGAACCGGTGATAGTCTTTGCTTTGGGGTACTTGGTTCAACTGTTGCCTGACTTGCAGGGCTCATTTGTTGTGTTTTTTTTGGTGTTTGCTTAAATTATGTTGCTCCTTGTTTTGTTTTTTTTATAAAATCGGTGCCTGGTGGACAAATTTGTAGGAGCTGAATGCTGAATCATTCAGTAATTCCCGGAGGGTGGTGGTCAGTGCTAGCGAATAATGCATTGATCCTTGTCACATGTTTACTTCAAAAACCATCCTCTAGGAAACATCTAATTAGTTTTGTGGCATAATCAAGAGTATAAAAGAGCTGCAGCTTCTGCTTATGATAGACTAAGTCTCTGGAGCTGGACTACCTTTAAGATAAAAGGAGATGTCACCATCCCTGCTGTGAAGGGGTGATGTTTTAGTAATGCGCTCCTCTGGTTGTAAATATTTCCATGCTTTGCTGTTAAGCACCCGATTATCAGGCCGATAGAGTAAAAGTCGCGGGAGAGGGGACGAGCACACAGGCCACTCTCCTGTGCGCGCGATTCAGTAAAAGAAAAAATATTCAGATTAGGGCCCGTGGTAAAAAGAGGCGCTAGGGACACTAGCGCGTCCCTAGCACATCTTTTTCGACAGGAGCGGTGGCTGTCAGCGAGTTTGACAGCCGACGCTCAATTTTGCCAGCTTCTGTTCTCAAACCCGCTGACAGCCACAGGTTCGGAAACCAGACGCCAGGAAAATTGAGCGTCCGGTTTTCAATCCGTGGACTGATTTTAAATTTATTTATTTATTTATTTTTTATTATTTTTAACTTTTGGGACCTCCGACTTAATATCGCCATGATATTAAGTTGGAGGGTGTAAGAAAAGCAGTTTTTACTGCTTTTCTGTGGACTTTCCCGGTGCCGGCAGAAATTAACACCTACCTTTGGGTAGGTGCTAATTTCTGAAAGTAAAATGTGCGGCTTGGCTGCACATTTTAGTTACTGAATCGCGCGGAAATAACTAATAGGGCCCTCAACATGCATTTGCATGTTGCGGGCCCTATTAGTTTGGACGCGCGTTTTGACACGCTATTACCCCTTACTGAATAAGGGTAAAAATAGCGCGTCAAAAGCGCATCCAAACATGGGTTAACAGAGCATTCTGCCGGAGCGCACTGTACTGTATCGGCTTATATATTAGGAGTTGCCACCCAGGAAAAGGACCTGGTGTCATAGTGGACAATATTTTGAAATCTTCGGTTCAGTGTGTGGCAGTGGTCAAAAAACAAACAATGTTAGGAATTATTAGGAAAGGAATGGAGAATACAATGGCGAATGTCATAATGCCTCTGTATTGCTCCATGGTGAGGCTGTATTTAAAGTTGCCACATCTAAAAAAAGAAAAAAAAAGTTGCAGTGGAAAAGGTTTAGAGAATTGCGACCAAAATGATAAAGGGGATGGAACAGCTCCCCTATGAGGAAAGGCTGAAGAGGTTAGGGCTGTTCAGCTTGGAGAAGAGATGGCTGAGGGGGGATATGATAGAGGTCTCTAAAATCATGAGTGGAATAGAATTGGTAAATGTAAATTGGTTATTTACTCTTTCAAAAAATTAAGACGACTAGGGGAGACACTTCTTGAAGTTAATAAGTAGCACATTCAAAACAAATCAGAGAGGGTTCTTTTTTACTCAATATACAATTAAGCTGTGTTTAAAAAAGATGTGGAGGAGAAGTCAATAAACTGTTATTAACCAAGTAGACTTAAGAAATAGCCACTACTTATCACTGTGCGTTAGATCTGTTTACTGTTTGGGATCTTGCCAGGTATTTGTGACCTGAATTGGCCACTGTTGGAAACTGGATCCCCAGTCTGAACCAATATGGCAAGTTCTTATGTTCCTAATCCAATCTGCTGTTAAAGTGATTTTGTCTTTGCATTATAGGCTGATTTTTTGAAAGGATTGCCAGTGTACAACAAGAGCAATTTCAGCCGATTCCATGCAGACTCTGTATGCAAAGCCTCGGTGAGTACTCTGCTGAAATTGTTGATTCTTTATACTGTAAGTCCAGGCTATATGTCCTATTCAAGAAGGGTCTCCACATACATGAAAGGACCAACTGGCAGGCTGGTCTTGAAGGCAAACATGCGAGCAGGAACCCTTTTATATAGTAAGTCTTGTTTGCAGCAGCACATCTTATGTTATTGTAAAGCACCTACAACATTTGTATTGGTGTTTTTATTACACAGTTTATTTTAAATTAAAAAGAAATACTGCAAAGATGTCATACCCCCCCCCCTGCCTGTAGTAGATTACTGTAGCTGCTATTCTCTGCTCACAAGGGCATGGGGGAGGGGGGGGGGAAGGATTTTGATTTTCCAGCCCCTTGCTAAAGGACCTGGGGCTGGAAAGTCAGAGGGAGGTGAGGTGACTTACCAAACGTCAGACAGAGTGGTGATTAGTTCTCCTCTTGTATTGCCCTGAAGGAGCTGCTGGGTTGATCGGTGAGATGTCATGGCAGTAGATGTGCCACTGAGTCAGTAAAGTAATGTGCTTAGGTGTTCCTTACCAGTACTTATCTAAAAAAAAGAGATTACTGGTAGTTAATTTTTGAATTTTTTAGCCCATCTATACAAATAATGCTTGAGGTGGCTTACAGCCCCAGAATTCGGGTACAGTAAATCCTTGCTCCAAAGAGGTTACCACTGAAGTGAGTATCTTAAGGCAACAGAAGATTTGCCCAAGGTCAGGAGTGTCACTGGGGGACGTGAGATTTGGACCTTGGTCCACCAGACTGGATTTCATGAACCTATAGAGAACCTGCTGTTTCTCAGCAGACCTGTTTCAGGGGCACTGATCCCTTCTCTGGCCTATTTCCCTGGGAACAGGTTTGTTTATAGGGAATTCTTAATATGGGGAGATATTGGGGAAACTCCTTGCCATTGCTTCCCAGAGCAGCCATCCGTATGGTCCGGGAAGTTTCATGCTTAGTGAGTGATGCTGAGAGGCTGACAGGAGACCCAGCTGGTGATGCCTTTCACCAGGCAGTCCTGCATCTGTGGAATTTTTATTTCATCCCAGAGTTAATTCTGCTTGTTCTACAGAACAGAAGACCATCGGTGTATCTGCCCACAAGAGAATACCCATCGGAACAAAGTGAGTCTCTTCAAGGCAGCTTCTGAGTGCCGGCATTACAAGCTGCTATTTGATTTTGCTTTAAGAAGAAATACTGGGTGTGATGCTAAATCTATTTCTGACTTCTCACATCCTCATAGGGCTGTCAAGTCTTTTAAATATTGAGATTAGTAATGAAGCTTCCCAGAGTTAGTGACGGTATTGGTTTGAACCCGTGAAGACGGATGGCAGAAATGTGAACTGGGATGTCATCAGCTCGAGGGGGGGGGGGGGCAACATGTGCTAGGGTAGTCGATACGGGAGAGCTGAGCTCTGAGGTGTGCCTGTCCCCATTTTAGTAACCATGATTGGGGGTGGGAAGAGTCAGCGCTTCTGAAAAGAGCAGGGATTCCTGCAAGCAGAGAGAGGGGAAAGGAAGGGGCACATGGAAGCTTCTAGGGGGGTGAGGCCTCATTTCAGAGCCTCTAAATGCACTTTCTTTTCTCTTTTCTTTAACAGTCATAGTAACAGAGAAGACAAACATACTTCTGCGCTACCTGCATCAGCAGTGGGACAAGAAGGTAAGAAGTGGGATGATTTGTCTTGCACACAGGAGGGCAGCAGCTGTTTGAAGGGCTTGCAGTGCTGCTTTACTCCTGTGAGAGGCATTACATCTTTGCAGCTCATCTGGTGCCCACTCCTTGGCTTTGCTTGAGATAACAGTAAAAGCCAGGTGAACTCTCGGTGAGCCCTTTTCTCCTCTGCTGTGTAAGTTGTTGTCACAGTCACATGTACCTGTACGTGAGCTGCCTGTATTGTGTGCATTACTTAATTGGTATCATGCTAGTAGGATGCGTGGCCTGGCATTAGTGGTACCTGTATTCTGGTAAAGGACATTTTGTCTTGGCAGATGAAAGAAGGCTTCTTGCCTGGAGAGGTGGAAAGCCCCCCTTCCTGACTGGGCAGTGGGTTTCCATCAGTCACACATTCAATGTGGCCTTGCCCTCTGGCCCACTTTAGGAGGCAGGCCCTACTGATATCCCTACATAGGAAGGAAGGTGTCCGTCAGCAGGTCTGAGCCTTCACAGTGCTGTCCTGCTGCTTTTACTCCGCCCTAATAGTTGCACTTTCAAAGCTGCCTCTCACTGGGAAGTCTTTATGCCCTTGCATGTTGCAATCTACCCAGTTGAACCTCTGATTGGGTTTCTTTCGCTACCAACAGAATGCAGCGAAGAAGAGAGATCAGGAACAGGTGGAGACTACAGGTGAAGGATCAGCACCGCCTCGGAAAATTGCCCGGACAGACAGCCAGGAAATGAACGAAGATACTTAAGCACCCCCCATCGCTGGAGCTTCCTGTCTCGTGTCATTCAAATGTACGACTTCCCCCCTGCAGCCCTCCCCACTATACAGTCCACACCACTTCCATGTCATGGAAGCCAATTGTATTTATTTCCTGACGGTTTTATTTATGCTGTAAAAAAAACAAAACAAAACAAAAAACAAAAAAAAAAAATTATAGAGCGATAGGAAACAGTAAATCAGCGAAAAGATGTAGTTATAACTTTAGTGAAACATTAAAATATCTATCTATGTACAGATAGATGGAGATGTATAGATATATCTATACATCCACAGCCTCACAATTCACTAGTGACTTCCAGCGGTTGCTTTCCTTTTGCCAGGTGTAACCATGGGGGAAGAGGAGTTTGGCTGAGCAGCTCAGGCGCTGCTCGGTGCTGGGGCATACTGTGCCACGCTATCTCAGGCCACCCACTGCTCGCCTCTTTCCACCTGACCCAACTGTAGTGGTTTGGTCTGTAACTTCTCGTGCAGCCTGGGGCCGTTTCATTAATCAACTTTTGTGAGGCAGACTTCTGCTCCTCAGCCACCTAACCCTTTGAGCTCTATAAATGCTAAGTCTGACCGAGCTGTACAGTGATAGGAGGTAGTGAAGTTCTAAGACGTTTCAGGACCTTTTTAGCACAAGAAATGTGCCAAAATGTACATGTTTCTTTGTCCAGTCCCCGTGACTTACTGTTGCAATGAAATGGAAAAACCGATCCACCCTTTCTAGAAGTCCATCCCTGAAGCTGGCAGGCTCCCTTGTTTCTAGAGTTCACATTCTCCTTTAACTCGCTTTAGTTCTGAGTTAAGCACACATTACCCCTTCCCCCCCCCAGCTTAAGAAACAACTAGCAAAAGACTGGAAAGGGGGAAGTATTTTGGAGCACAGCGCTGGAAATGGGATCTGCATCTACCCAAACCTTGGATTGGAATAGTACAAAGAGGAAACGGATTCACACTTCAGTAATAATCTCATTGCCTGTTTGACTGAATTTTCTAAAGCGATGACAGGGTCTGTCTCTACCTGCTCTGCTTTTTTTTTTTGTTTTCTTTCTTCATTTACCCTATAGAGAAAAACTGGCTGTAGAAGCCCAGGCTAGAAAACAGCCTGAGGTGTTCAGGGGGTGAGATTTCCTGAGGAAGAGAGAGACTCCCCCTTTGGCACCGCTGTTATGTGCTTCGGCCTTGCCTCTGTGTCATAGTCAAAGTTTTTAAGCATTTCTAGCAAATAGTCAGTATTTCAAATTTGTTGTACTTTTAAATTCAGCCGTAAGACACAGGTGCTTGGCTGAGTAAGTGCCTCGGCCTGCAGCGAATGTCATTGAAAAATGTTGGCGGCTCCGGCCGGGTCGCCTTCTTTCTCTTTTGGGAGGACATTTCTGAAGTCTTTTTCTTCCATTTTCCCCACTATCCTTCTGTTTATGTGATTTGAAATTGTTTTTCTTACTGGAAAGCTTCATTCCCTGTGGGGGTTGAAGCAGACACACGCTGGGCAGACAGAGTCCTCTCACCTGTGAGGAGAGAACAGAGTCCAGCCTCGAGCTCGATACATTTCAGATGAATTCAGCAAGACAGGGCCCTGAATAAATCTCTGCAGTCTTTTTTTTTTCTCTACGTAACGGGCCTGCTCAGTTGTAAGCAGCCTTAAGGGCTTGTGTTTCCTTATTTGTAAAAAGAATGGCCCAAGCCTGTCTAGCTGCTGCTGGATCAGGTTGGTCGGGGTTAGCACATATTCATATTTAGCTGCCAGCTTGAATTATTGTAGAAAGGCATTTGCTGGTGCAGAGCATGTGGGCTGGATATGGGCCTGCTTTTCGAGAACTGGTCCTAGTGAACCTATGATGCACAGGGAATTTCCCCTTGCACACTTACACCATTTGGTGTTGAAATAAAATGCACAGTTTGTATATCTTTTTTTTTTTTAATTTCTTTGAGAATACTTTCTGCCCAAGCTTGTCTTGTTTTGAAGGGTGGGAGGTGAGAAGTGAATTTCTGCACGCTGTAGGGAGAAGTACCGCGTGCTGTAGTTGTTTTTTGAGATGGGGAGAGGACTTGGATTGGCTTCTTTGCTGTAATTAATGTAAATATTCCTTTTTTTTGGTAGTTGCATGGGGGGAGGGTGGGGAGAAGTTTTCTTGATGCAGACTATTCAGGGAAAGCTAAAAGAGCTGCTCTTTGCTGCTGGTCCCGTCACTGAAAGACAGTCTCTTGTTCGCACAGTATCACTAGAGAATGGGGTTGGTGGGTGGGCTTCCTCAGGCTAGTGCATGTTTGCTTTTGATGACCATGAACACATTTCCTGGACAGAGCGACTGCCCGTTACCTCCCAGTCTTTACTGTGCCACAGCTTGGGATGTTGGGACTGGATGGGTAAGAGCACTTTTCTCGCCGAATGCAACAGTAGTAGTTTGACAGACTAGTTACGTCTTGTAACCAACTCCTTTCCCAGCTACGTAACTAAGTGTGTCGCTAACTCCTTCTATGACCGTACCATTTACACTGTACACAATTTATTTTCATTTGCTCTTCCCCCCCCCCCCCCCCCCTCCTTGTCAAAGAAAAGAGGACAACAGGTTTGTTTTTTTTTTTTGCAACTTTTTAAGAGCTGCTGGAATGCCCAAGAAAAGCAGAGTTTGTCTTTTTATTCCTTCTGGCTATGCATGTTTCAGACTGAGGCAGGACACCTGTCTTGTACCTCTTATCATGGCGTAAGTAAACTGTTCCTTTGAGTTTGGAAGTAATGAGCACATTGAAGGAGAATGGCTTGTTCCCGTCTCGTCAACGCGAGCCAGTGAAAACTCGGCGTGGCAGTGTCACGTGCTAACGTGAACGGGTTCTGTTGTAAGAGGTGAAAACTTTTTTTTTTTTTTTTGCTGTGGCATCAAATCTTCTGTAAATCCAGAAAATGAATAAGTAAACAAATTGCCATCTTAACAACCTAAGGGGCAGTTCAGGGCCTGCTGTATCTGGACATGAAACCACTGCTCGGGCGCTGGAGTGACTTTCACCTTAAACCGCACCAAGCCTGCATGGGATCTCGCCTCCTGTCGTGCTGCAAAGCTCTGTGCATGGTGGGGCTGTCTCACTGGGCAGTGATTGCACGGTGGGGCCCCTTCTAAGGTGAATCCACCGGTTCATTTCCAGACCTGCTTTTTGTTCCCAAGGTGAGACACTTTTGAGGTCTCTGTATTTGATTATTGTACTTTTGTGTGACTTCAGGTTTGCAGCAAAATGCTTTGATTTTACTCCGTCTATCTGCCCTTCTGTCCCTCAGGCTGTGACCCTCTTGTGCCCGTGGATGAAAGGGGAGCATGATGGACTGATGAGTCCACTTTATGGGGTGATGCCTCTGCTGTGATGGCCAGATGCAAACGGCATGGCACCTCTTAAAAAGTAGATGAAATGTAAAAAGAATTCTCATGCAGTGTCATTAATACACATCAGATCATGCGTCAGCTGGAGTTCTTGAGTCCCCCCCCCCCCCCTCCCTCTTCTAGTGTGTGGGAGGATGAGAGCATGAATGTTAGTTTTTATGTAACTGTGTTTTCTAGCTCTGTCTGTAACGCCCAGAGTTCAGCTGCTGTGCTGGGAAGTTCATGGGTCTAGCAAAACTGCAAGCTGCTGGTTACACATCACCTTCCTGAAGTACTGGTAAAAAAAAAAAAACCCTGTCGAGGTTTTTCTGGCAGGAATTCCAGTCTTGGTGCAGACGGGCTTCTGCTCCTAATTTGGATCCATGACTGCTGTCCCAGTTTACTAGGACAGTGACAAGTGGGGGGTTTTGTGGCTACAGCAGAACTTGTTTAACCCTGGTCCTATCTAGTGGCAGATGAGCATTGACTCCTGCTCATGGTAACTATCTCCCTGCGCCTGTCTAACCCATACCGATTGTCCTTCGGCTTGGTCTTAAACATGAAGAAACGATTCTGCAGCTCAGTTTTTCACTGAGGATGTTGGCACGTACCTAATCAAGGGTACAAAAGATGCACTGCATGCGCCCCACGTCCAACGCCAGCTGAAGCCAAGCTGCGCGATGCTTTCTGGCCTGTGTTGTAGTGCCGGTGGGTAGCAGCATGCTGGTGCCTGCAGCCAGGCTTATCCCAGTGCTACACTGCCCATGTTACTCCAGGAGTTGCAGTGGCAAAAAACCAAGTCCAAAAGCCACACCCACCTGGGATCTACTTTCTAGCATAAACACTCAACTTTGGGTTCCATTTGATCCTTGACATTTGAACATGTTTGTGGAAAAAAAAAACCGCCATGGGTTGGGTGTCACTTTCTTAAATAAAAATCATTGTTTATTTCAGACCGATTGAACCTGCTGCTTGCCTGCATGTGCATGGAGTCTACATTTCCAGTACTGCCTGGGAAAAGGGACAGGGGCGGAGTTTGGCTGTAGTCTCACAGCGGGGAAGGGCCTACGTTTTGCTTCCATAGTCCCAATACTGACGCATACCACACAGTAGGCTCTGTTTCTGCCTTGAGTTTAAGGGGTGTTCTCTGGGTCCTGGGAGAGGGTAGGCCAAGGCCCCCTGCACCAAGCAAGATGGAGAAGAGGGGGATGTTCTTGCTCAGAGTCTCTTTCTCATGATCGCCTTGTACAAAGCATGTGAGCCAGGAAGAGCTTTTATGCCAAGAAACCCTCATCAAAGAACAGAGCTGGGTGCCTATTACAAGTGGACATGGTGATCTGAGGGGGTGAAAGAGCTGGTATCATAATCTCCATAATGAATATAGAGAAAATTTGCATACACTGGGTCAAAGCAGTGTGTAGGGTGCTCTGGAGTATGATTTGAAAAAATGCGTGCAAATTTAAATACTGTTAACAGGAATGATACGGCTCCAGGGCCGTGAATGGGCAGTGGATGTTTCCAGTCTGACCCTTGACGTTGCATGAATGTATATTACAGTTGTCCAACTCCACAGGCCAAGTGACCCCAGGAACAGGGAGGGGCCTTTGGAAGCACACGTGGCTTAATTTAAAATGTCCCAGCTTCCTTGGTCATAATTTTGCATTACCCATGAACCTGTTTCACGTCTACATCTGCACAACCTTGTACGTGTTTGTAAATGACGTTTGCCTGTGCCCCGCCTTTTATTGGAGGCTGAGTGCAGCCATTCAGGTTTGAGAGGTGGGTTTGAAAGGTACAGGTTCGTTCCCTTTAATGCAGCCTTACCAGCTTCATGTCTCATCCCAGTAGGATGCCCTTTTCTCATTTCTGTTCCTTGAAATAATCAACTGCCTAGGTCTCCCTTTCTTTTTTGCTGTCATTTTTGGAGGTGGACTCAGCCGTTTTTAGCTGTCCTTCCCTGCCTGTACCCTTCAGTTTTATCTGTTTCAGCTGCTTTTCACACTGTGCTGGTGAACAGAACAGGAGCCCCCTGCTTGACTAGCACCATTATGGTGAGGGGCTTGATGAGAGCCTCAGCTACGAAAGAGAGAAATAAAACTTTTTTTTACAATAATTAAGAACCTGCTTTATTTTGTTTACTCCACTGGAGATTGAGAATGAATGTAAGGTGGTACTACCCTGCAGGAAGTGCAGCGAATGCCCAGAAGTTTGTAAATAATCTCCAAGTTGAATGTTGCTGTTCTTTGAACTTTTGTGGGGGGGGTTTTTGTTTTGTTTTGTTTTTATTTCATGTTACTGTACACAATAAATTTGCCAGTTAGAGGGCTTGGTTTGTTTTTCCTCCCTTCCCATCAGCTTTATTTTTCTAATTTTGTTTGGATAAACTTGCAAGGAAGACCAAGAGTCCATATGCAGGTGGAGAGCAGGGACTACTTGTAATTTAGGTTCCCATTGAGTGGCAGTTTGTAGTCCTGGGCTTTTAGTTATCCCATGCCATTCGTTTATTTTATTTTGACCAACTTGCTGTATAAACGGTGTGTCCAGACTCCTGGGTTTTGCCTCCCAGCAGATGGAGACAGAGAAAGTTTCACAGGCACCGCCTTATGACCTGGTGTGCCACCTGCAACTCCTCATTTCCTAGCGTGTAGCAGATGGACTCAGGACCAATGGGTATAGTGTACTCCTGCTAGCAGTTGGAGATGGATCAGATTTCAATCTGACGTCAGCCCTAGTACATATACCCCTGCAGGAAGTGCAGCTCTTCAGTATTTTCCGTCTCCATAGCAGTTAGGGACTACCTGCACGCTCTCATAGCGTTAGAACAATTTCAACAGAGAAAACCCAAATTCAAAAGAAAACTTGCCTCTACAGACGAGCCCCGCTCTCCTGCGGTGACACCCTCGGGTCCCTCCCCCAGTTGAGAATTCCCGAGGTGATTTCCGTGGTCCCTCAGAGGTAAGCCTCGGTCCAGCGGCCAATCCTCAGCGGGGACCTAGCCCCAACTTTGGGCATGGCTGAGAGGCAGCAGGTGCATCCTCGAGCGTGGCGGTGAAGGTATTGGCCCTCTCCCCCCCCGCAGCTGGAGACCACCCGGAATGAAACTGGGAAGCACCAAAGACAAGGTAAGGTAGAAATCCTCTTCTAAGACTCCGGTCTCCGCTGTTCGAGGAGTCGCACAGGTCGCTGGCCGGGAACAGTGCCACCAGGTTGATCCGCCCTAGCAGGGCCAGGCCCCGGTTGGTTCCAAGGGTCCTCCCACGTGGAGACCCTCTGAGGTGGTCGCCATATTGCCTGTGTGGTCGCCGTCACCATTTTGGCCCTATTTGCTTCTCTGTCCGCCATCTTGATCTGTGTGCACAAGACTAGCTAAGCGCACAAAATACATGTGCGCATAAGGTTACACGCACAAGGGCCATGTGCATAAGATACGCGCGCATCACGCGCTTACTGGGCCGGGCGCATAACTGCGACTTAGGCACGCACCTGCGCGCACACAACCCGTGTGCACATCTTCGACGCACCAGAGCGCATAAAGATTTACGCGCCTATATCCATGGCACCACTGGAAACGGAGCTCAAGGCTCAAGGCCTCTGCCCAGCATGCCACATCAGAGCCGCACAAAATGAAGAGGCCAACGCCCTGTGCGTCCAGTGCGAGGAGGCCCTGGGAGATCCAGCCCAGGGCCAGTCCCACCCAGGGCAGAGTACTAGCTCCTCTATGAGTACCCCGGACCTAGCAAATTCCAGCGGGACACCCACTCAAACGAGGACCCCCAGGGACTCCGCCCCCTAGCTTGGACCCAGCATCTATCTCATGGGTGGAATTCTTCAAAGGCCTACACACCTTCGTTCACATGCAGACATGTGGCAGACATCTGGCAAAACAGCCACAGCCTCCACCAGAAGACCTTTATGTTCCAGGCCCCTCTAGGCCCAGACAAATGTTTCCACTGCCCAGAAGTCCCACCTACAGCGACACGGACAACTCTGAAGAGGAATCAGAGCCCCTAGAAGAGGGGGAACTACCCCCGGGGACAGAACCTCACCAGACCATGAGACGCTTCTTCACCAAGGACGAGCTCCCCGACCTGATCACCCACAGCCTGAAGGAGCTTGCTATCCTGGGCACAAGTGCCTCAGGGAAACCTAAGACAAATCCCCTGCTGGAGGGACTCTGCCAGACCTCCCACCATTTCCCTCTGTTTCAAGCCACCCAGCAGCTAATTGACCTGGAATGGAGTGCTCCAGAATCCACATTCAAAGGGGGATGGGCTATGGCAGCCATGTACCCTCTGGACCCGGCGGCCAAAGACCTTCTGACATGCTCAAAAGTGGATGCCATGGTATGTGCGGTCTCGAAGCGCACCACTATCCCAGTGGAGGGAGGTGCTGCACTCAAAGATGCTCATGACTGACGGCTGGAATCCATCCTTAAACAATCCTTTGACGTCGCCACTATGTCCCTACAAATAGCGTCCTGCTGCACCGTGGTGACCATGCCTGCCTATCACAGACCAGGAGCAACACCCCTGGGGAAGCCATGGAACCAGTAGTATCATTCCTTGTGGATGCTGCTTCCGATCTGGTGCGCACAGCAGCCAGAGGAGTGTCATCAGCTGTGGCAGCCAGGAGGCAACTCTGGCTCCGACGCTGGTTGGCTGATGCATCTTCCAAAACGCGACTCACAAGGATGCCCTTCAAAGGATCCCTCCTATTCGGCAGCGAACTAGAGAAACTGGCTAACAAATGGGGCAAGTCCCCATTGCCGCGAGTACCGGAGGACAGGAATAAGAAAAACCAGTGACCCTTCCTCTGATCTTCCAGAGGCAGAAGTTCACAGCGCTTCAATCCATACAGAAACTCTTATCATGCGCCTCGTCCTACAGGCAGGAACCAGCCCTTTCGGAACAAGCACAACAAAAGGAACCAGCGCGGGCCCCGGCCCCAACTGCACCCCACAATGGGACTCGGCCGACCCGTCCAATGGAAGAAGCCATAGGGGGCAGACTTGCCCTATTCTACCAAAGATGGGTCGAGATAACTTTGGACAAGTGGGTCTTAACCATCATTCAAGAGGGATACTTCCTGGACTTCCTCCGAACCCCTCAGGACAAGTTCGTGGAGTCCCTCTGCCACGACCCCTCCAAAAGGGTGGCAGTGGAGGCTACTCTTGACCAGATTGCTGGCCCTAGAGGCCATAACCCCAGTGCCTCCACAGCAAATAAATACTGGACACTATTCCATTTATTTTATCGTCCCCAAAAAAGAGGGAACGTTCAGGCCCATCCTGGACCTCAAGTCGATCAACCGCCACCTGAAGATCCCCTGCTTCTGCATGGAAACCCTATGGTCTGTAATAAGGGTGATACAACCGGGAGAGTTCCTCACATCCCTGGATCTGTTGGAAGCCTACCTACACATTCCGATCCATCAAGAACATCAGCGCTTCCTTTGCTTCAAAATCCTGGACCGTCACTACCAGGTACAGGCATTACCCTTCGGGTTAGCCACAGCACTCTGGACGTTCACTAAGATCATAGTTGTGGTGGCGGCAACACTGAGGAAGGAAGGAATCCTCGTACACTCTTACCTAGACGATTGGTTGATCAGGGCGAAATCCCCAGAGGAAAGTCACCAGGCAACCAGCAGAGTCAAGGCTCTACTGGAGAGCCTCGTATGGATGGTCAACACAAACGAGCTGTCTGCAACCCTCACAGACTCTAGAGTACTTAGGAGTCCGGTTCAACACCAAGGAAGACAAGGTCATCCTGACACCGGCGAGGAGATTAAAACTGATGAACCAGTTGCAAACACTGCTGAGCGAACCTCGCCCCACAGCATGGGACTACCTACAAGTCCTTGGTCTCATGGCATCCGCACTGGAAGTAGTACCATGGGCACGAGCTCATATGAGACCCCTACAGCGCTCACTCCTATCGCGATGGAGCTCACTGTCTCAGAACTACACCGTGCGTCTACCGCTCCCAGGCAAAGTTCGAACCCAACTATGGTGATGGCTACAAGACGGCCACCTGAGCCAGGGAAAGAGACTATCCTCACCGACCTGGATCCTGCTTACCACGGATGCCAGCCTACGAGGATGGGGAGCACACTGCGAAGAGCTAATTGTCCAAGGGCAGTGGAATGCAGAAGAGTCGGGGTGGAACATCAATCGCCTAGAAGCCTGGGCAGTCAGACTAGTCTGCCTACGGTTTGGTCACAGACTCCGAGACAAAGCGGTCAGGGTTATGGCGGACAACACCACAACAGTGGCCTATATCAACTTTCAGGGAGGAACCAGAAGCCAATAGGTGTCTCTGGAAATAGACCCCCTAATGTCGTGGGCGGAAGGGAATCTCCAGGAGATCTCGGCCGACCACATCACCGGGAAAGACATCACGGCGGATTATCTCAGCAGAGAAAGTCTAGACCCAGGAGAATGGAAGCTGTCGACCACAGCGTTCCAACTGATAGTGAACCGTTCGGGAACACCAACCATGGATCTTCTGGCAAACTGGTCCAACGCCCAAGTACCCAGTTACTTCAGCCGCAGACGGGAACCTCAGTCCCAGGGCATCAATACCCTGGTTCAGACATGGCCACCGGAAACTCTGCTATACGCCTTCCCACCGTGGCCCCTGCTAGGCACAATCATTCACAAGATAAGTCTACACAGGGGACCGGTACTTCTTGTGGCCCTGGACTGGCCAAGAAGACCATGGTATGCAGACATGCGGAGATTACTGACAGGGAACCCACCTGCCACTACCCCCACACAGAGACCTGCTCCAACAGGGACCGATCCTCCACGAGGACCTGGCTCGATTCTCTCTTATGGTCTGGCCATTAAGAGGGCTCGCCTGAGAAACAGCAGATACTCGGGGGTTGTAATCGACACCCTACTCCGAGCACGCAAGTTCTCCATATCTCTAACATACTTAAGGGTGTGGAGAATATTTGAAGCCTGGTGCGAGGACCACAACATCATACCTCGCTCAGTCAAAATTCCTGCGGTCTTGGAATTCCTACAGAACGGAAGGGATTGTCCCTCAACTCCATCAAGGTACAGGTGGCTGCATTGTCATGCTACAGCGCCAAGAACGAGGGCGGCAGCATAGCCTCTCACCCAGATGTCTCCCGCTTCCTGAAAGGAGTTAAGCACATCCGACCACCCCTAAAGTGGCACCTCTTTGGAACCTCAACCTGGTCCTGGATTTCTTAGCAGGAGCCTTGTTCAGACCTCTCTGCGGCCTATCTCTCTGACTATTAACATTGAAAACAGCCTTCCTGCTGGCAGTCTGCTCAGCCTGTCGCAAATCCGAGCTGCAAGCACTGTCCTGTCATGAGCCGTTTCTCAGGCTCACCCCTGGAACCATCCAGTTGCGCACGGTCCCCTCGTTCCTCCCCAAAGTGGTGTGTCACTTCCACCTTAACCAAAGCATCTCGCTACCATCGCCAGATGAACATAAGAATTCGGAAGAGGCCAAAAGTCTACTCCACCTCAACATAGGCAGACTCTTGGCCAGATATCTGGAAATGTCGGAATCCATACGAAAAACAGACAACCTGTTTGTCCTTCACAGCGGGAAGAAGCAAGGGGAAGCGGCCTCACAAGCAATCATAGCCCGCTGGATCAAGGAAGTCATCAAGGCGACCTACGTAGAAGCAGGCAAGCCGCCGCCTCTACAAATCAAGGCCCATTCTACTAGGGCCCAGGCAGCGTCCTGGGCAGAAACCAAGATGCTGTCACCCACCGAGATCTGCAGGGCGGTGACATGGTCCTCCATCCACACCTTTTCCAGGTTTTACCGCCTGGATGTTCAGGCTCGGGAGGACACAGCATTTGCAAGGGCAGTACTAAGTGGGTCACGGGCAGCCTCCCACCCAGTTCGGGAGTAGCTTTTGTACATCCCATTGGTCCTGAGTCCAATCTGCTACACGCTAGGAAATGGAGAAATTACTTACCTGATAATTTCGTTTTCCTTAGTGTAGACAGATGGACTCAGCATCCCACCCACGGCTGCCGTTACTCATGGAAGCCTCGGGGGTCCGCTCCGAGAGCAAGGGAATCAAGGATAAGCCATGCTTTTCTTCTTCTAGGACACTCACCCTACCGGGTGTCGATGTTTCCCGGTTGAGGGCACTGGCGGTCTCCAGCTATAGCCAATTCAACCGATTCAAGTTAATCAAGTTATAAAGTTAATCAAGTTATGAAGTTATGCAAGTTATTCAAATTAGTCAGTCACACATATATCCAGAATGCTTTTCGAGGAGAATACTGAAGAGCAGAGCTTCCTGCAGGGGTATATGTACTAGGGCTGACATCAGATTGAAATCTGATCCATCTCCAACTATTATCAAGAGTACACTATACCCACTGGTCCTGAGTCCATCTGTCTACACTAAGGAAAATGAAATTATCAGGTAAGTAATTTCTCCAGTATTTCTCTGTCTCTAGCAGACAGCGGTGGTGCAAAACCTGCAGTTCTGAACCAAATACAAAAGAAACTACCGTAAGTGAATTCTGTCCTCCCAGGGGGTTGGCAGGTCCTGGTGGGACTATCCCTCCTTCTTGTAGGTTAAAGGACGAACAGGGATTGGAAACCCCAAATTTGCTCCTCGGGGTCCAGCTCCCTCCCCTTCAGCGAGAGTTTTGAGCAGCCTCTATCATTTCTTCAGGGAAGTATCCTTTAATTTCTGGCTTGCTTTCTTCATTCTCTCCTTTATGCCTTCTTAATAAAGTTAAAAAAAAAAAAATAGAGAAAGCAGAGAAGAGGTTGCTTATCTGGCTGCCAGCCCGGACCAGGCATTCAGAAGAGGCAGTGAGTTGGTAATGTTTTAAATTTGTTTTCCTCCTGCTTGCATTTTCGGTGCTCTCCCCTTCTTCCCCACAGTTACCGGCGCCTGCCATGCAACCCATGTCTGCCGTGCCATGCCTTGTGCGAGCCATTGCTCGCGTTGCGGTAAGCACCTCTCAAGCCTTGCGCGGGCTGGCCGATGTCCCCGCTGTCTCCCCGGGGGGTGTTGGATCTTTGGGGGATGCCACGGTAGCAGCAGTGTGGCAGCACGGACCTGGACGGTTGCCGGCTGTGACAGGGCAGGAGGCCGACCCATTCTCGGCGCGGGAATGGCGGCCATTCTGGGCACATTTTGCGCCACTGAGGAAAAGGGTGACAGGGATCTGCCAGCACTTTCACTTGCTGATTTAGAACCTGAAAGGGGCTCCTTCCGGTTTTTCCCCTGACTTCATGCTCCTGATGCACCAGGCCTTTTTGGCTAGTAAGGTCAACAAGAGGGGGGCTCCCCGGTGTAGAGTGTCTGGAGGACCACCTAAGAAAGTGCCCGGGGGGGAGGGGGATGGATCAGCCGGTGGCTACCCGGATCCATAAGGTGCAAGCCCCCGTGGTGCGGGGGGGAGGGGGTGTCATACAGGATGTCTCCTCAGAGGAGCTAGACCATGGAGATGGTCCTCGAGAGGTTCCCCTCCCTCCATTAGTCCGGGTCAGGAGGATGAGCCTGGACAACCTTCTGTGGAAGGGGATGACCCCAAGGTGGTTCACTTATTCCAGCGTGAGGAATTTGCATCTCTGATCCCACATGTCATAGAGTTAGGGACTGCAGAGCCACTAGCGGAGCCAAGCCAGGACAAGGTGGATTCGGTCACGGCAGGCTTACGGGGTCCGACCAAAACTTTTCTGTTTCATGAGATGGTGAAGCAGTTGATAGTCCGGGAGTGGGATACTCCTGAGACAGGGCTCAAGGTCAGCAGGGGGATGGACAAGCTGTATCCCTTGCCTGAAGACACTCTGGAGCTGCTGAAGATCCCCAAGGTGGACGCGTCCGTCTTGGCGGTCAAGAAGCGAACCACCATACCTGTGGCAGGTGCAGTGGCTCTGAAAGATCTGCAGGATCAGAAGCCTGAGGTGCACCTTAAGGACATTTTTTAGGTCTCTGCTTTGGGCATCTGAGTAGCGGTCTGCAGCAGATTTATGCTACGTGCAAGCCTTAGATGGGCACAGCAGTTACAAAGTGCCAAGGATCTCGAGCCCCAGGAAGCGAAGCAAGTGGAATGCTTAGAGGCTGCGCTGGCTTATGGTGTGGACCTCTTCCAGGACAATGGTATTTGCAGTCTTGGTTAGGAGACTCTTGTGGCTGTGCAACTGGGCTGTGGATATTTTGTTGAAGACTCAGCTTGAAGTGCTCCTTTTCAAAGGCAAGTTCCTTTTTGGGGAGGACCTGAAACAGCTGATAAAGCAGCTTGGAGATAAGTTGCACAAGCTCCCTGAGGACAAGCCAAAAGGATTTTCCTCAGTTCACTCTCGTTTTCGTGGCCAAAGGCAGTTTTGTCAGAGCAGAGCTCAAGGAGGTATCAGTCTTGGTCCCAAACCTTTTGAGGGCGCAGAGCAAACCGTGATGGCTCCGGCCAAGGACTTACTGGAGCCAAATCCTCTATATGAGGCCCGGCCGACCCAGTCCTCGATACCAGTTAGAGAGTCAGCCGACCTCCGATTTTACGAGGAGTGAGTCAAGATCACGTCGGACCAGTGGGTTCTAAGCATGATAGAATGAGGCTATGCGTTAGAATTTGTTTATGGTAGCTCCCTGTGTTTCCCCACAGAAGAAGCTCATCATTCGGCAGAGTATCCAGAGGCTGAAGAACCTGGGGGTCACTGTTCCCATCCCCCAGGAGGAACGAGGCATAGGCCATTATTCCATTTATTTCATCATTCCAAATAAGGATGGCTCCTTTCGTTGGAACCTGGACTTAAAAAAGCTAAACCTGGCTCTAAGGGTGCCCCATTTCCACATGGAAACTCTTCGGTCTGTCATAGCAGCAGTATGAACAGGAGTTTGTGGCGTCGCTGGAGCTCACGGAGGCGTATCTCCACATAGGGATCTGTCGGGACCATCAGAGATAGCTCAGGTTTATGATCCTCGGGCAGCATTTCCAGTTTTGTGCTCTCCCGTTTGGTCTCACCACTGTCACAAGGACTTTCACCAAGGTGATGGTGGTAGTAGTGGCGGCCCTCCGGCAGGAGGGTGTGCTGGTCCACCCTTACCTGGACAACTGCCTCATCCGTGCAAAGGCAGAGGAACTTTGCAAGCAGGTGGTGACGATGGTTTTACACCACCTGCGTTTCCTGGGCTGAGTTGTCAACCTGGCCAAGAGCCACCTTTCTTCTTCTCAGGTTCTGGAGTTCTTGGGCGCACGTTTCGATACCCGTGTGGCAAGGTCTTCCTCTCACAGTAGTCGATTTTCAAGTTGCGTGCGCAGGTCCAAAGCCTCTTATGAACCCGAATGCCCAGGGTCTGGGATTACTTGCATGTTCTTGGTTCCATAGCATCAACCTTAGATCTGGTCCCGTGGGCGTTTGTACATATAAGATCAATATAGAGTACGCTGCTATCCCTCTGGAGCCCGCTGTCACAGAGATTTCATCTCCCTCTCCCGCTCACAGAGGTTGCCAGGTCCAGTCTTTCGTGGTGGCTTGGCCAGGGCCATCTGGAATGTGGGGTGAATCTCATACCTCAGTGGTAAGTGGTGACGACCGATGCCAGTCTCTCCAGTTGGGGGGCTGTATGTCAGGCTCAGTCAGTGCAGGGCCAATGGTCAACAGAGGAGGCAACTTGGTCAATCAATCGCTTAGAGACAAGAGACATGTGGTTGGCTTTGGAGAAATTTCTTCCCCTTCTGCGCAACTGGCTGGTCAGAGTCTTATCAGACAATGCAACGGCAGTAGCCTATATTAACCAACAGGGGTGAACCAAGAGTCGGCCTGTGGCCTTGGAAGCGGAGATGCTAATATCCTGGGTGGAGCAACATCTATCGTTGTTAGCGGCGTTACACATAGCGGGGTCCGTCAATGTGCAAGCAGATTTTCTCAGCCGACAGCTATTAGACCCCAGAGAGTGGGAACTGTCGGAGAGTGCCATGGACCTGATCTCCCACAGGTGGGGCAAGCCTCACGTGGATCTGATGGCAACTCGAATGAATGCCAAGGCTCCCCGTTTCTTCAGTTGCAGAAGAGAACATGGAGCGTAAGGGGTCGATGCTCTGGTGGCTTCTTGGCCACACAACGTTCTACTTTATGCGTTTCCTCAGTGGCCTCTGGTGGGCAAGGTTGTCAGGAGGATAGAGGTTCACCTGAGTCAAGTGATACTCGTAGCGCCAGAGTGGCCATGATGGCCCTGGTTTGCGAATCTAGTCAACTTAGCAAGAGTCGGGCCCCTGAGGTTGGGTCATCTGCCAATCTTCTGCGGCAGGGCCCTATATTTTTCAGTCAAGCAGATTGCTTCTGTCTAGTGGCTTGGCTTATGAAAGGAGGCAGTTAAGGAAGAAGGGCTATCCGGAGGAGGTTATTTCTACTCTGCTGTGAGCTCATAAGACCTCTACTTCTTTGGCATATATGCGGATTTGGAGGATCTCGAGTCTTGGTGTACGGCTTCGCCATGCTTCGGTTGCCGCAATTCATTCTTTCTTGCAAAGCAGCCTCGAGAAGGGTTTATCCTTTAATTACCTATGGGTCCAGGTCTCGGCCCTAGGATGTTTGAGGGGCAAGATTCATGGTTCCGCTTTGACTGCTCATCCGGACGTGGTGCGTTTTCTCCGAGGAGCGAAGCATTTGTGACTGGATACGTCAGGTGTGCCCTTCCTAGAGCCTAAATTTGGTTCTCAAGGGTATGTGCGACGTGCCGTTTGAGCCGCTTAAGAAAGCCACCATGAAGGATCTAACCTTAAAGGTGGTTTTTTTGGTGGCAATTTGCTCAGCCAGGAGGGTGTCTGAACTTTAGGCATTGTCATGCAGGGAACCTTTCTTACATATTTCAGAGTCCAGTGTCTCCCTGAGAACAGTTCTGTCCTTTTTGCCGAAGGTAGCCTCAGTCTTTCACTTGAGTCAGTCGGTGGCACTTCTGGCTTTTACAGGTTTAGAGGATGATGTTCCTCATGCAAAAGAATTGCGTTGTTGCGATAATTGGAAGAGACAAATAGGTTCAAATTGTCGGATCACCTTGATTGAAAGAAGCCAGTGGTTCTGTGTACGTATGTCGCGGTCTCCCAGTCTTGGAGGAGTTAAGGGCTCATTCTACCTGTTCACAAGCAGCTTCCTGTGCGGAATGCCAACTGGTTTCGCCGCAAGAGATCTGCAGAGCAGCTACTTGGAAGTCTTTACACAGGCTCCGGCCGTGAACAATTTTGGCGGAAGTGTTCTTGGAGCGAACTCTCTCGGTCCCACCCCAGTTAGGGAAGCTTTGGTACATCCCAGGAGTCTGGACTGATCCGGGTACGTACAGGGAAATGAAAATTGGTTCTTACCTGCTAATTTTTGTTCCTGTAGTACCACGGATCAGTCCAGAGTCCCACCCAGTGGGGAGGTTGTGAATTTTTCTTGGAGAATCTGCTCGATCTGTTTTAATTCTGCTTTTTCCTGAAGAAATGCATGGGTTCTCAATAATCCTGTTAAGATGTTCTTTCTAAATTTTTTTCTCCTGATGCTCTGCTTGTTCAGGGGGACACAGATTAAAAAAAAAAAAAAAGTTGTTGGTTACTGAATTTTCTGCTTGGGAACTGTGAAATACTGAGGAGTTGCAGGTAGCACACTGGGTTATAAGGCAGTGCATGTGAAACTTTCTCTGTCTCCATCTGCTGGAAGGGAGGCAAAATCCAGGAGTCAGGACTGATCCATGGTTAGTACAGGAATGAAAATTAGTAGGTAAGAACCAATTTTCCTTTTGCTTCTTCTAACTGCTAGAAACAAACTTCTTACCACACACAGAAGGCACAGGGAATCACCAGTTGTTGAAATATAGTTTTATTGCGTTTTACAAAAATATGAGAAAATAAATTAAAGAAATAAATAATCCCCCCTTTTGCAATCCCCTCTTCAATTAAAAAGAAACACAGCAAATAAAAATAAAAAATTGTCTATGCACAGTAATTAAGTACCTGGAGGAAGGAGACAAGACACGTCAGAGAAGATGGGTGGGTGATCTAGCTCTTTAAGGAGGAAAGATGGGGGAAGCCACAATTCCCAGCCTCAGGTCTAGACCTTGTATTTTCTTTTATTTTTTTTTTCAGCCAGGTTAATGCTCGTGCTACAGCTTTTGACCCCGCAGCCTCCAAAGGACCAAGCAAGATCCGCTCCTCCTGACCCTGCCCGCTGGTTAATTCCAGCTACCACGTTGAGAAAAGTTCTCCTGGTTTCAAACACCAGTTTCATTCCCTTTTTCAAGTGCACGCACTGCATCGTTTCAGGTGGTTGGCTACATGGGCTGCGGTATAGGAAGGAGGAGGACAGGATGTTCTTGGTGTTTGTACTTTGGATGAGGCGGGGCACATTTTATCATGGCACGTTCATTAGGCCTTTTGTCCGGCAGATCTTCAGAAACTTTTACTTAACAAGATAGTGCTACAGTGAAGTGTAGCAGATTGTATAACCCCTGTGGCTGGGATTAATGGCCCCTAGCCAAGAGTAGACCAAAAGCTGACCTGAGGTACCAGTGGTTTTGTTTTTTTTTGTATGAATGCAGACGTGAGACTGATGCTGTGAGGGAGTGCTGGGGGGGGGGAGAGCCCCTAGACAGGGCCTGTTTGGTGGATCCTGAGATTAAACCCCAATAGTGACGCTCAGCACCTAGGCAACGTTCTAAAATAATTCAGAATGACACTGCATCTAGGGCCAGATGTATCTTTTCTATAATATGGAGAAAACATGACTTAAGACATCTGGCCCTAAATCTGAAAAAAAAACCAGGATCCCTCCTTCGGGGAGAGAAAGGCCCGTTTAAAAATAGCAGCACATATTGGTGAAAGGGCCTGAGGCGGGCAGAGGGGGGAAAAGGTGGGTGCAGTCTGTGGAAAAGCAATGGCTCTGGCGGTGGGCCTAGCTGTCCAGGGGTGATGAAACCGCACTTCCCGACACTGTGCTGAAAATGGCTTTCGAACAAAAAAAAAAAAAAAAGTGGGTTTTTCAGTCACAGGACCCTGAATAATTGTGATCCAGGCAATGTGATTGAACTTTTGTGGTCCAGAAGTCTTTAGAACAGTTACCTCTATGCTACTCGCCCCTGGGAAACTCATCAAGATGACGGTTATGGGCCTAGCCTCTCTAAGCAATGGCTGGTCCCCTCAGTATGAAAGTGAAAGCCTCAGCCTGGAGACCACCCCTGTAAACCATCTCCACAGCCTTTATTATTGACATCACCCTCTTACACATCAGGTTTTATCTGCTTTTAAAAAGTTCCACGTTTTAAAATCAAGTTTACTACACTGCAATGGCCTCACGCCGAGCATAGGCTGGGGGGGGGGGGGGGGTGAGCCTAACAACTATGGTGTTCATCATGAGCAGAGCTCCATGGTGAGGGACGAAGCCGGTGGAAATTAAGAGAGCGCGCCTATGTAATCTGACAAGCTTGAGTTGTGGATTTCCCTTAAAGATTGCTGGCAGTGGGTGTTCGTTCTATAAAACCACCTTAGACATCCACCTGATAGGGAGTCCTTCAGAGACCTGATGGGGCGAGGGTCCTCCCAGGCAGACGTGCTGGGCACTGCTAAAGGCCCTCCACAAGCTCTCCCAGTAACGTGCGGATGGGCCGCTGAGCGGCCCTGCTCTAGGCACCTGGTTTGGGGGGGGGGGGGGGTGGTGGAGCCACTCGTTCCCTGGAACAATGCCACCGAGTTTGGTTCCTCTGTAGGAAAGGGCATCCCAATATCTCAGCAACATAAAACGGAGAGCAGAATCTTGTACATGAGGAGACAGACCCAATGATTATTAACTATGAGGAATCCCCTCACCACCCCCACCCCCCCAAAAAAAAAAAAAGCCTTGGGAAGCGCAGGAGCCAAAATCTCATCACATGAGAAGCGGGGGCATTGGTGTCCCTCAGGTCTAAAAGTCACTTTTGTAAAAATGAGACTTCATATCTGAGCAGGGAGGAGCGAGGAAACTAAAACCCTTTTTATCACAATAGCCCCACAATCTATTCCTAGTCTTCCTTTGTTCTCATGGTCATAAGATCCAGGGGGGTTTGCAATCACTTGATTTCTTTAAAAGGAAAACTAAAGCAGGCCCCTAACTACTTCATGGAAATGTCCGTCTCTGTTCCTGGCCTTGGGTGGTGGCGGGGGTTATTCTATCTCTGCAGCTGCCTGCCCACGGGCAGGCTCTTATCGGGAAGATGCGGTGCCTCCTCCCACTTTGGAAAAGAATATTTTCCCCATGGAAAATAAAAAGATAGGTTAGCATCAGCAAGACCTGCAGCTTTTACCAGTCACTAGGCCAGTAACGTAAGAGGCATTTCAACACAGCCGACCCCAAAAAGCCAGCCAGGATGGTGCACCGACTGGTGCAGGGCCTCACACCGTGAGCACCAGCCACCCTCAAAAGAGGAAGAGCACTTTGATGTGGAAACCTGGTTTCTCAGACATTTGGGAGAGCTTTGTACCATGGTTTATCCTTCTGCCTGCCCTATCAGGCACCTCTGAGGGTGGGAGCCATTCACGTGAAGGACAGAGCCTCTCTTGGTGTATGCCAACCCCCCCCCCCCCCCCCCCCCCCGAAGGAAAATGACTGAAAAGTGATATTCTACCACTGAGGGTATATAAAGATTAACTTTATACAATCACTGATAGAATTTCAGCTTTGCGGACGGTGGTGGAACCAGCAGCAATGCCTCTGCAAACTGTGTTCGTACCTGGGCCTTCATCAAATCAAACTGGCCGAGACAGCGGAAGATGTCATCGAGCAAGGTCTGCTTGGTCCTCCCAATCCGCCCCCTTCCTCCATCTCTAACACCAAGGTCCCTTTGAGCCTGTCCCTTAGACGATGCCTCTGTTGTGGCTCCTATCCCTTCTGCTGGAGTCTGTTCCAGGTGTCCACCAGCCCCTCAGTGAAAAGGCTCTTTTAGAACTACCCCTGTTATGGGACAAAGAAAGCGCTCTCATACGCAGGCCCATATGTATGGAATCATCTTTCTGGGCAGTTTTGAGTTATGGGTAATTATTTAACTTTCAGGAGGATGTTGAAATGGTCTTTTTTCAAAATGGATTTGTATTCATTTGTTTAAATTATATTTTATAGTATTGGGGGTCTTAGTTGCTTTTTAAGCCTGCTTTGTTTCTTTTTATGTATTTTACTTAGTTATTGAAATTTTCTTTTTCAATATTATTGTTTTATGTTGTTAAATTGCAATTTGTTTCATTGTTTACTCCATGCTCTGCGTGGGGGATTATAGCATTGAATAAATAAGTTTCCCTGTACATACCCGGATCGGTCCAGACGGTTGGGTTTTGCCTCCCTTCCAGCAGATCTGGACTGATCCGTGGTACTACAGGAACGAAAATTAGCAGGTAAGAACCAATTTTCCTACTTTCTCACATTCCTTTTGAGCTTCCCTCCTGTCGCCTTCATGTGATGCCCCTTTGTCCTTGAGCTGGTCCTTCTGGTACATTCCTCTGTTGAGGTCATCAGCTAGGAGAGTAAACTCTTTCCAACACACGCTAATGGTCACCAGAGAAAAATCCCCAATCCCTAAAGCAAGCAGAGGGCCTAGGAGCAGGGAGCCCTCATCTTTGCCCGGTGACTCGTGCTACCTCCTCTGTTCTTTCTCCACCTCTTCAGATCCCATTTCTGCACTTTTAACAGCCTAGAAATCTATCAATTGATTATCCCTTTCCCATAACATTTTGTTCCTTTGATGTGCTCATATTTTACTCTGAGGAAAATGACTTTAAGCGTTGAAATAAATAAACAAAATATATCCATTTCAGGGGCCAGGGCTACTTCACAAAAATGTAAATAATAGACAGCGCAAGACTGAAAATGTTGTTGCTACTGCTTCTGAATCTGGGGGTGTGCTGTGTTGCCCCACCCTGCACACTCACATCCATATGTGCCAGCTAAACAGGACCATAAGCTCAGCTGGAACCCAGCACAGAAGCCAGGAAGGCCCCTCTCCCTGCCTGCCTGCTGGTTATTTGGTAACTCATAGCGCGCACAGCGATAACGTGCCGTATGGCCATCCGCACCCGTCCAGCCAAGGATAAATAGAAAAACAAAATTAGGATCTTGTTATCTAGAAAGCACAAGTCCCAACTTTTGCATACATTTGAAGTGTTTTTTTTATACCCCTGCTCCCCACGAAAAGGCAGGGAGATCCTGGGACCTGTGTCCATATTAACCCTTTCAGTGAAGAATGGAATCAAGTTAGTGTACTTTAGTGCAAAAAAAAAAAGATAGCTTTGCCCATGCAGAGAAAATGCTGCCATGACACTTCCCCATCTGTTCTTCAAGCAGAAGATCAAGAGACAGACAGACAGACAAACTCAAAAAAGCAGAAGAAGGGCTGAGGCACTGCCCGCTTGAATGACTGCACAGAAAGGGATTCAGAGGGGGCAAGAGAGTTGCCTTCTGCTATCGAAACAAGAGTTCATTCAACCATCCTTCCTAACCTTAAAATACCATCACAAAGGTCCTCCCTCCAATTCAACATCTTCTGGGTCTCCTCTTGTCTCAGTGCAGAATGTCTGGACTACTAACACGGACCTTCTCAAGGGAGACAGGGACTCTGCTACCAGTCCTGACCAACGCTCCCTCTAAGCTGTGCACGTCCGCATCTGATCGTGAACCCAGCGCACACAGCAAAACATAGCGCACACAAGAAATCCCAATATCATTTGCGCTATGCTGGCTGGTGGCGCACTAACTTGAACTCTGCTTATAAAAAGTTGCAAAAAAAAAAAAAGAACATTTTCGCACACTTAACCTTTCAAAAATTAGAGGGAACATTGATCTTGACAAGGGCTGACTGTGTCTGTAACGTGACCTGAAGCCACCACTTCCAAACAACTCTGTAGCCCAAATTAATAACCCTGCCACATCTGAGTAACAGCGTGCCACGAGCCCCTCTCATGCAGGGTCCTCCAGAGCCTTTGCTGAACAGAGGGGAGAGCTGGAAGATTTCCGCATGTGGCTTTCTGCTTGTCTGGGGTTTTAGTGCACTTCTTTGTATTAAGGCCACGGACTGGAGCCTTGGATTCTGACTCAATGGGATCCGGTCTTCATTCCACAATGATCCCATGGTCTCATCAAAATTTCAGCAGCACCCAAGAGACCCTAACTCCAAAGCATTCGCTAACTCATCAAGAACTCTTCCAAAACTGGGAGCCTCTCCCTTTCCGATCTCTGATCCTTAATGGGATACGATCCTGCTCCAAGGGTATTGCTATAAATATATACATAAGAGTTTGCTACGTATTGTACAGTGATAATGTTCCCACACAGCTCTGCCAATGCACCTCACTCCTGTACTGCAGCACTCTCTGCTATTCCAGTACCGAGACCCCTCCACACACAGCTCTGCCAGTGCACCTCACTCCTGTACTGCAGCACTCTCTGCTATTCCGGTACCGAGACCCCTCCACACACAGCTCTGCCAATGCACCTCCTGCTGTTCCAATACTGAGCTACCACTCCCTTCTCCCCCCAGCTCTGCCAACGCATCTGCCGTGCAGTAATTTCTGCTCTCCCTGTACTAAAACTGTCACACACACAGCTCTGCCGGTGCATCTCATTCCTACCCTGTGGCATTCGCAGCTATTCCAGTACTGAGATCCCTCTCCACACAGCTCCAGCAATGCACCTCACTCCTGCCCTTCGGCACGCCCTGCCAATGCACCTTTTCTCTTGCTATTCCAGCTCTGAGCACCAGCACAAACAGTTTTCACAATACACCTCAATCCTGTCCCACAGTGCCCTTTGCTACTGTAGTATCGAGACCCCCCCCCCCCCCCCGCCCCCCGCCACAGCTCTGCCAATACACCTCAGTCCTGCCCTGCAGCACTCCCCGCTAGTCCAGGACCGAGACCCCCCCCCCCTCACACACAGCTTCGCACCTCGCTCCTGCCCCTCCCCCCTCCCCACCAGCACCTTCTGTCTAACCCGGCAAGGGCCGAGAACCCCCTGCAGAGTTGCTTTGGTAACAGTTTGCGTTGGCCGGGGTGGGGGGAGGTGGGTGTGCCATGATTTGTCTTTGCAGTATGATCGTATATCTCCCCCCCCCCCCCCTGAGCTGAATGCCTGCCTGTGCCCAAGCCACTGAGATATGTGGATCATTCTGCCTGAAGAACAGAACAGGGTCAGCCCTCCCCTTCCTCCTCCTCAGTGCTTCAGAGCAACACCTTCCTCTCCGCATCGGACACTGGGCTCTGCGGGGTAACTGTGATCCTCCGTCACCCCGGCGAGGTGAGGTTTCCCCAGCACTCTCTCCACGTTCTCCAAGGGAGGCCCGGGCCGGGGCTGGCTGGATATGGCAGTGGCCCCGTTGCTGCTGACTTCAGACTTGCCCCCAAAGTTGAACAGCTTGCCCGGGTTGAATGGCTTGGTGGGCGACTGCACCTTCTCCGGGTCTCTCTTGGTCTCCGGCGACTTCAGGAACTTAAAGCTGAGGAACCCCGGCAGTTTGATGTCGCTGCTGGTGGGGGACTGCGGCGACTTGGCGGTGGCGGCCGCGCCGGCCGCCCCGCCCCCCGAGAGGAACTTTCCCTGCAGCGGGATGATCTGTTTCAGTTTCATGACGTTGTTGTTGGCCAGCAGGGAGCTGGGCCTCTTGGGCCTCTCCGAGCCGTGGGAGCCTTTGGCCTTCGCCTGGGATTTCTCGCCGGCGTGCTCCTGGCCTGCGGCCTCGGCCTTCCCGTCGCCTCGGCTGGACTCGCGCTCCTTCCGGGCATGGTACTCCGCCTGGCGCTGGCGCTCCTCCTCTTCCCGCTTCCGCCGCTGCTGCTGCTGGTAGTGATGCTGGGCCTGCCGTTCGTGTTTCTGTAGAAAGAGGAAGCGTAAGAACAGTCACGGGGGTCGACCAACCTCGCGGGGGGAGGGGCGCTTCTGGGCTCTGGCTTCCCTGCGTTTGGCCTGCCGTTCCCCCAGGGGCGCATGGGTTTTGCACTTAAAACCCTGCCGCAGCCAGATGCGGGGGAAGAGGAGCAGGAAACGGGATTTACTGCTGCCGATCTCTGGGGGCCGATGCAATAAAGCGCGCTCGGGGGTTACGCGCGTTTTCGACGTGCTAGAGTGGCGCCCCATGCAGTAAGGAGATTAGCGCGTCCAAAACGCGAGCCCACACAAACGCGAACCCGATGGCGCCCGTCAGATGTAAAGTGCATGTAGATGAGGCCATTAGATATTACCCCCGATGCGGTACCAGCGCTGGGCGCCCAACGCATGCTTTTTAATGCAGCAAATTTGACTCCAGCCCCGGAGGTGGAGTAACGTCAGCTTGCAGTCAAGGGCTCATGAGAAACATTAAAAAATAGGATCTCGGTGCTGGGATAAGCAGGTCCTCCCCCTTCTATCATTGTGACACTTTCATTTACTGCTTTTTGTGGGGAAAAATAACTGAATATTGTCACTTCATTAAGAAAAAAAACACTTTTCTTATGGCCACACAATTTAGGCGTCCATAGCAAGGGACGCCTAATATTTTGCTGAGGTTGCTGAAGTGAATCATAACAAAAAAAAAGGAAACGGGCTGAAAACGGACGCTCGTATTGAGCGCCCGTTGCAATCAGGCGCCCCATGCAATAAACCATTGAGCGCCACGGACGCACAATTTTCCTTCAGGCGCTCCCTTTTTAACGCTGCTTCTCATTTAAATCTTGCACCGGGCGCTCAGGGGGACGTGGCTGCGCACATTAAGACCCCGGGAGCTCAGTGCTAGCGCCCCCTTTTCCAGTGCGCGTTTTGCTGCGTCGACTCCTCTGTGAAAATGCCCAACGATAACAAAAAAAAAAATGAATGAGCTGGACTGCACTTGTCCCTTCTACCGCAAGTGATTCCCAGGATAGAGAATATTTTCTAGCCTTGTAACTGGTTTAAGAGAAACAGGTGGGTCTGGTTTCCTGTGGGTAAGCCAGGGTTTTCTCTCTCGTTTTGTAGCCTGTGAGCCCATTGCACAGCGCTCCCTCGGGATCTCACCGGGATGCTGTTCCCGGGCCGCGCCCGCGGGCAGCACCGCCTGGCCAACGCCGGGGCAGGAGACGGGTGGATCAGACGTACCTTGAAGGCCTCCCTGCGCTGGTACTCTAGCTTGGCCATCTCCTCTGCCACCCAGGCGGGGATGTCGGGAACAGCCACGTGAATGATGTACTTCAGCAGCAGAGCAAAGTGCTGGGGGGAGCGAGGCAGACATGGTGAGAGCTCTCTCCCGCGGGCACAGACTCCCCACACACACACACAGCACGGACAGAGTCACAGAGAGGGCCACATTTAGAAGCAGCTACATGAATATAGTGCCACTTGGACAACTATATTTTAGCTGGCTCTCTTATTCTCCAGCTAAAATCTAGCAGGTAACAGAGGTGTTCCTGGATCATTTCACGGAGGAGTTACGTAGGCCACCTAAGTTATCTGCCTAACTCCAATATTCAGACCTGTTCTACAGTTAGTCGGATACCCTTAAGATAGCTGGTTATATTCAATAGGGTGGCTGCACTATTGAATATACCTTCAAAGCTAGCCAGATAAGTTTATCTGGCTAACTTTGCTATCCAGACAATGACTGCACATGGTCCTCACATCTTCCCTGCTTCAAGGGCAATAGCACTTGGTGGTGCAGTGTCTGGATTTTTTTTTATTGCTCACAGCTTCCCATCCCAGCATGCCACATCAGCTCTAAATGTGCACAGTAAGAACACTGCAGCCGATTTCTCATATCCTTTGACCAGCAGGCTATAAAAACCTCCAACCCTCTTTTGATGCCCTGCCTAAACCCTCTGCTCTTCCGCATTCTGCTAACATAGACCACGTGGCCTCTCCAGTCTGCCCATTCATCCACCTAATTTAGCTTTACAATTCCCCTCAGTCCCTCAGAGATCCCCTGTGCTTATCCCATGCTTTCTTGAATTCAGAATAACAATTTCATCTCCACCACCTCCACTGGGAGGCCGTTCCACACATCCACTACTCTCTTTGTAAAGAAATGACTCCTGAGTCCACCCTCATCCCATGACCCCTCGTTCTAGAGCCTTCTTTCCATGCCTCCTGTGCATGGAAACCTTTGATTTATTTAAAATGTCTTTATCATCTCTCACCTTTCCTCTAGGGTGTACATGCTTAGATCTGTAAATCTGTGCCCATATGCTTTATAACAAGGACCATTGACCATTTTAGTAGCCACCCTCTGGACTGACTCCATCCTGTTTAAATCTTTTTGAAGGTACGGTCTCCAGAATTGTGCACAGGATTCCGAGCGAGTCCTACCAGGGGCAACATCACCTTTCTTTTTTTAGTTTTAGGAGAGGCTGATCCAGCCCTGCTTTTATCCCACTGCATGCCTGGACTTGTAGTTCTAATTTCCCTTAGAAAGTACCGGACTACACCTCCCAGCGTGCAGTGGGATAAAGCTGGGACTGGATCGGCTTGTTCTCGGTTCCTTTCACAAGCAGAATGTGGAAGAAAATGTGTCCGGGAAGAAGAAAGCAGGAGCCATAAGGGCAGAGATTTCCTGCAGGTGGAGGACTTGCCGGGGCTGGATTTAAGATTTAGGCGCTCATAGGCAGGGTTGGAGAGAGGGGGCTGGGAGACCCTTTCAGTTAGAAAATGGTGGAAGTCCCTTCCCCAGAGCCCCAGAGCGGTGTCCCTCTGACGTGGACAGTGGGAGCAGACGCTTCCTTGGTACAACTGCACTTCTTTGGCCCGGGTATTTGGGACCTTCATAATTTGGCTTCCTAGGCAATTGCCTGTGTTGCCCATGGTTAAGTCTGGGCCTGGGTCTTGCTCTGTTCTCACCCTTCGCTCTGACACACCCTCCCCCCCTTCCCTTCCCTTCAGTGGGGTTCTTTTACCTCCAACACCACGATGCAAATTATTGCGCCCTCCGGAGTGAGCCAGGGGAACAGGCGCTGCAGCTGCCCACACTGACCAATCAGGTAGCAGTTCACCACAATGGCAAGGACACCCATTGCCTCCATGACCTTCTGTAAGAGAAACATGCAGGGGTCACACAGCTGCTGCAGTCCAGAGACGGGCGAAGGAAGAGCAACATGGAAACTGGGTCTCCACACCCTGAGAAAAATGCTCATTTTTTACCCTCCCCAAAATTGCGACACTGATGTCCCACCATTTTTTTTCTGTTGCTATTTTTTTCCCCAAAACCTGGTGAGAATTCATTAGCCAGGCAATGGCCATTTGTGAAAAGGTGGCACAATATGTGGCCAAGACTAGTTTTTTTCACTAGCACTCACTCTCATGAGTGAAACCCCACACGGAACCTGAGAAATAATGACATGCACGTAATTCCCTGCACATCAACCAGACAAGGACTAGATCCATGAAACATTATTAACCAAGTGATCTGGGATTTGCCACCGCTTGCTTCTGGGAACGAGCAGCAGGGAGCGGCTCTAGCAGGTATTTTCAAACCCGGACCGGCCACCGTCGGAGATAGGATAACACTCTCAATCTTAGAATACATCGCAGGGTCTCAGGTCACGTGTCCAAGCCACACACACACACACACACACACACACACACACAGATGCACGCATTCCTCCTGGCAAGACGGCCTGGGGCTTACCTGCCACTGACCGATGCTCTCCACCCGCTGGCCGAAGGGCCGCTGCAGCCCTGCACACAGCTTGAAGGCGTCGCTACGGATCTCAATGATGTTGTTGGTCAGGGCACACATGGCGGCTAGCGGGAAGGCAGAGGAGAACAGCACCACGTAGCCAAACTGGATGAACATCTCCTGGTAATCCTGGAACGTGTCCTGGGGCACAGAACACATCGACATGTAAAAAACGTCTGGGACATGGCACCCCCCCCAGCCACAGATGTAAAACCTTTGGTAGAGAACCCATCAGCACATGTGAAACCCCAGCGTCAGGCCCCCCCGGGCACAAATAAGTCAGGCGTGTAAAACCCTGGAACATGCCCCGGGAGTAGAAGAAGGGAATGCCGGCCCGCACAAGGACCGACAGGTTTTGAGGTGCAAGTTTTGGGGACCTGCAAAGATGCTGCCCCTGGCACCGAGCAACGTGGGATTAACGCCCCCCGAACCTCCCGGCGGGATTAACGCCCTGAGCACACCCAGCAGCATTCACCTCATACTTCTTCATGCAGCTCTCCACCTCCGCCTGCGTTAGGTTGGTGGCGTAGTCTTCCTCCGGAGGGTCGATCCAGGAAATGCGATGCTGCTTCCTGGCCTCTCCCTCCTCTTCCTCTCTGCTTTTCCCCCACCCCGCCCTCCTTGTCTTCTGCTGCCGGAGAACCACCGTCAGCTCCTGGACCTCCTTTCCCTTCAGGGGGCTGCCCGAGAGCGTTTCATTCTCCTCCTCTTCCTCGCACAGCTCAAACATGGAGGCAGCGTCCATGCCCTTCTCCACCATGGTGGGACTGCCCTCCTCCAGGAAGCTGTCCTCCTCCAGGGAGCTGGCCATGCTCTTCCTCTCGGCCCTGTCAAGGAAGCTCACCCGCTTCAGCTTCAGGCCACAGTCCATGATGCTGTCGTCGTCCTCCTCCTCCTCCTCTTCCTCCTGCCTCTCCTCTCCTTCTTCCTCGGGGACCCCGCAGCCGCCGTTGAGGCACTTCTTCTCACCGGCGGCCTCGTTCAGGCCGGGGGCGCCCTCCTGAGGCAGCTCTCCCGCTGCTGCCCTTGGCTGCGCCGGCACAGGCTGGGCTTGGCCGGCCCTGGGTTTGGCGTAGGCTTGGGCGAGTAACTGGAGGATGCCCTGCGAGACCTCCCGGACCGTCTCCGCGCTGAGGCCCCCGGTCTTGAACCTCTCGTAGAGGTGGGGCTGGGACACCTCCTTTACGTTCTGCAGAAACTGCCGCATGATCAGGAGGGTGGCCAGCATCTGTGGGGGGAAAGCACCAGAAAAGGCAGGTAATGTTCTCCCAGCTACCAAGAGAGGCAGCGGCACTGGCTACCGAAATCCTTTGCTAATACGACCCTCTACTAAAAACGGTCCATGCATGGGGATAAAATTGTTTGACAAGGAACATTTTTTCGCTTTTTGTATATTGGCATCTTTGTGATCTATTGGGGAGCTGCTGCTGCTGCTAGGGGCAGTTTTGGGCTATCTAGAGCACTTTTCATCCTGTTCATCTTCACAACCCCCCCCCCTCTCTGGCTTTCCATCCCTTTAGTGGCATCTGCCAAACCCAGTAAAGCTAACAATAAGAATACAAGTGACAACAATACAAGTTCCTACATCACGAGCGGCTTGTTAATCGGTGGAATACAAAGCTAGATATCGTTACGGAAAGGGCTAGCGTGAAAAAGGAACCAGCCCCCACCCCTGCCCCTCCCCCACCACTGTTGGCAATCCTCTGCCCAAACTCCGGAGCCTGTCAGCCCCCAGAGAAATCCCCCCCCCCTCACCCTACCCAATGCCCGTACTTTGGAGCGGGTCAGGCACCACAGAAAGCCCAGGAGGCCTTTGAGGAGGATGAGTGAGAGGTGGAGGTGCAGGAGGAGGAAAGGAAGGAGAGCGTCTCGGACCTGACGCAGGAGGCTTTGGGAGAGGGAGAAGACTAGCAGGAGCTGTGGAAGGGCAGAAGAGAGAGAGAACAAAGGGGAAAAAAAATGAGTAACCAAAGTAGAGGTGAAACGTAAAAAAGAAATCAAAGAGATGTAAGAAGCAGGTGAGGCCATGCAGCTGGGAGCAGCGGAGCCCACCCCAGGAGGGCGATGGGCCCCTTCTTAAACACCCACGGGAGTCCGGCTCAGGTGCAAAGGATTTGCATTCAAAAACCAAGCAAAGTCAGCAGCAAAGGCTGCTTAAAAAAAAAAAAAAAAGCACCTTAAAGAGCTAGAAACAAAAAGAGCACATCAGACAGTGCCCGTGGATTCAGAGAAGCACTCAAACAGAATCAGCTCTGCAGCATGAAAACTGTAAACCATCAGCAATTGTTTTAAAATTTGCAAAAGGACACTAGAAGGTCGCGTGGCTTCTGAAAGCTGTGCCATGCATCCCTCACGATGGGGCCTAGGGAGGAACGCGGGGGATCTTCAGTGATGCAGAAGGAAGGGAATGAGGCCAAAGACCAAGGTATCGAGATTAGGAGGGAGCAGGGGCGGACGAGAGAGGGCATGCGTTCATATGCTGCGTTTCCATGTTGCGTTACCTCCTTCAGCCTCTCCATGTCTTTGAGGTAGAAACCAATGTAGAAAAGACTCAGGTACGAATTTACAAACTGAAACTGTTGGAAGAAACAGAGAGAAAGAGGTTATTAACAGAAGAAAGCATGAGGGAACCATCAATCGGAGTAACTGCACGCAGGGTGACCTCCAGTCCTAGGAGGTGAGAGACTCTGTATCCCTGCACCCATTCCCTAAGCCTTGCAGTCCTAGGGGGCTCTCTGTCGCTTTTGCCTGGCCCCTTGTGAGAAGCTGCGGCCTAGTGGTTAGAGCAGCAGAATGAGAACCAGGGAAGCCAGGGACCAAACGCCACGGAGACCCCTCATAAACCCGGGCAAATCACTTCACTCTCTCTTCAGGTAACTTGGAATCATAGCAACGTGACAGCAGAAAAAGTCCTACCTAATAATCTGCCCCTTCTCACCTCTACAATCCTTACCACTCCCTCAGAGATCCCCTGTGCTTCTCCCACGGGACCCACTCACGCTGTAAGCTCTTTTGGGCAGGGATTCATTGCTCCTGAATTTGAACAGCTTTGTATACCATCTCAAGCGTCATTTGGAAAGGCGAGCTAAAAATCTAAAAACTGTTATGATCACCCTTATGCACCTCCTATGGGATCAGATCTGCCCGTGATCTTAACCTTACCACAGTGTTCAGGCCTATTTAGGGGTAGGGAAGAGGATTGAGTAGCAACAGAGGAATAGGATGATACCAAAATCTGGTAGACAGCCAGGAAGGTGTGGAAGACATGAGGTGGGATCTAGCAAAGTTTGAGGAATGCCAGCTGAGATGTAATGCTAAATAACGCAGAGAAATCCATTTCGGCTGCAAAAAAAACCCAAGGGAGAGGTACAGTATTTGAGGTGAAATTCTTCGAAGGACAAAGGAAGAGCGGGATCTGGGGACGATTGTATCTGATGATCTTAAGGTGGATAAAGCAATGGCAAAAGCCAGAAAGAGGAACCATATTATGTCCAGGTGTGCTGCCGCCTGAGCTTTAATGGAACTAAGGGCCAGCCCCCTGACCAGGCCTGATTGCAGGAAGTCTAAAAATTTGTGGTATGCCGGATTATTTGTCATAGAAATCCTCAAATATCTGCCATATCCTGACATATGCTAATGATGTTGACACCTTTTGAGCTTTCAACGTAGCTGAGTTCATGGTTGAGGAGTAACCTCTCTTACACAAGCATGTCCTTTCAAGGGCCAGACCGTAAGAGAGAATAGAGCCAGCTCCTCCACTGGGACCAGTCCTTGCCAGAGAAGGTCCCGCTCCATAGGAAAGCGCAGCAGGGTTCTCTTCAGTGGCCTCACTAGGCCTCCATGCCAAGGCCTCCTTGGCCAATCTGGGCCTACTAATATCACCATGGAGGAATAGCCTTCTACTCTTTTTATTGTCTTGCCTCCCAGAGGCCATGGTGGAAAGACATATAGAGGGCTGAGATGTGGCCATGGGCATACAAGCGAGCCTAAGCCCTGCAACCTGCCTGCAGAACATGTCGCCCTTGTGGTTTGTCCATGTTGTGTCCATGCCTGGGCAACTCCACCAATCCACCGTCATATGGAAGGATTCTGGGTTCAGCTCCCACTCTCCTGGATTCAGCCTGTTCCAACTGAGAAATTCAGCTGGGCAAATCTCCTTCCCTGCCATGTACGCTGCTCAGAGCAGGGGGAGGTTTTCTTCCACCCATTTGCGCACAAGCTGGGCTGCCTCTTGCATTAGCATGCGGCTGCAGGTGCACACACCCCACCCCACCCCCAGTTTACGTATGCCACTGTTGTGGCATTGCCTGACCAAACTGTGACTGCCTTTCCCTTTAGCAAGGGGAAGAAGCATTGGGAAGCCAATCTGACAGCTGTTTCCAGCCTATTTTGGCCACTGAACTTCTTCCTCTGACCTCTGCCCTGTAGCTACCTGGCTCTGGCAGTGCACCCCCCCCCCCCCCCCCCCCCGGCTCTCCAGGCTGGCATTCATGGCGACTGTGGTCCAGTCAGGAGATGCTAGGGCAATTCCTTTCTGCAGATTGGAGGGCTGTAGCTACCAATCCGGGCTCCTCCTTACCTCCAGAGGTACTTGTAGCCAGCAGTAGAAATCCTGGAAAGAGGTCAGCCGGCGGGGCAACAAGGATTGCTGAAGTGGCTTCATAAGTGCTCTGGCCCATGAGCCCAGGTTCAGCGACATGAGGCACTGCAGCTGCGGACAGTCCCAAGCTCTGGGTGAATCCCGAAATTTGAAAGGCCAGCACCTCGTCTCTTCTGCTGGGAGCTGGCGTGACTCATCCTTCCCCTTGTATCGAGATGAGCCCTATAGAAATTCTAGGGTCTGAGATGGAACTAGGCTGCTTTTTGCGTGGTCAGGAGATGGACTTCCATCCCCAAGGCTCTGCAGCTTTCTTGCACTGATTTGTCGTCTAAGAAGGGGTTGCAGCATAATTTCCCGTTTGCGCCAGACTGCTGTCACCACTATCAGGGCCTTGGCAAAGGTCTGTTATGTCATCGCTAGGTCTAAGAGTGCTGTTACGATGCTGCTCGCGGAGCCCATCCCGTGAGCAGCCTCTCCCTGCCCGATGCCACCACTGCTCCCGCAGGACATCCTATTCACCCGGCCCGACACCACGCCGCTGCATTCTCGCAGCATAGGCCGCTCTGCATCACCACTGCCGCTCCTGTGTGGCCCGACGCCGCTCCTCTTCCTCACAACAGAGCCGCTGCTGGGGCGTCTTTTCATGGCCCTAGTGCCGCTGCCGACTTCACCTTCCTTGTGGCTAGGAAGCCGCCACTGTCTTCATTCTTTTCGTGGCATGGAGCCGCCACCAGGACGCCTCATCTTCGTGGCATGGAAGCCGCTCTTCCTTCCATCTTCAAGCAGCTAGGAAGTCGCTGCCGACGCTCCTTTTCTCGGCCCTGGTGCCGCCGCTGTCGTCTTCCACCTTCACGGCAGGAACGTCGCCGACGCCTGCTCCTGCCTGTCCCCGGGCCTCTGCTCAACATTTAAAGGGCCAGTAGCGGGAACTCCATCAGACGACCTCATCAGCCTGTGCCTAGTCCAGCCCTATAAAAGGGCTCAGCTCTCACTTCTAGGGGCCTTTGAATCGGGTCACACAGTTGTCTGTGGTCTTCTTCTGGTCAAGGTCCTCCATTGTCTTCTCGTGTCTTGATGGCTCCTTGTTAGATGTTCTAGATGTTCCTGGTCCTGTTCTTTGTTGGAGCTCCTTCGTTGTCTCTTCGGTGTCCTAATGATCCATGTCTTGAAGTTCCAATGCTCCAAGTCCTGAAATTCCTGATGTTCCATGTTCCAGTTCTAGTCCTGATGTCCTCATCTCCAGTTCTTCATCCTGCTCCCAGGTTTCCTGCTTGTCCACCTTTCCTGGCATGGTCTGTGACCAACCCATGGGGGGCTGTGTAGGGCGCCTCGTGGCACAAGGCCTGTCTTCACATCTGCAGCTCATTGTCTCCGGAAGGCCCTTGTTTTTAATGCCGAGGTCTGTTCCTGAATCTGAATTCTGAGTCTTGAATCCTGAGTCTTGAATCCTGTTCCCGGTCTTCGGAGTACCTTGTTCCTGCTTCCGTCCATGCTCCTGACTCAAGCCAGAACCTGCTCCGCTTCAGCGTGGTCCGCAACCAGCCACGGGCAGCTGTGTAGTGCATGCCTCGGTGTAGGCCTCTCCTGAATCTTCGACATGTTTCCGGTTCCAAGTCTTCACTTTCTCGCCTGGAGTTTGCCTCGCCTTCGGCGTGGTCCATGACCAGCCATGGGTGGCTGTGGAGGGCGTGCTGCAGTGCAGTACTCACCCTGTAATAGTGTCTGAATTCTGAATCCTTGCCTGAGTCTTCCAAGTATCCTGGATCCTTGTCCGAGTTTTCCAAGTTCCACGAAATCTTGTCCTAGTCTTCCAACTATCCTGAAACCTCATCTGAGTCTTCCAAGTTCCTCGAGTCTGAGTCTGAGTCTTCCAAGTTTCCTGAGTTTCATGTCTCATCTCGTTCCTGCCCTCAGCCTCCGTCTGGCCTCATGCACTCATCGTTCCCAAGCGGCGGATCCGGAAGGGCTACCGAGTGGCCGGAGGGCTACTCTCGAGACCAGCATTGCGTTGCTGGGTCTCACCAGTGCATGCAGGTCCAGTGGAGGGCTGAGCCTGCCTTGTTCCAGTTCCTGATGTTCCAAGCCTTTATCGTGGTCCAGCCTTGTTCCAGCTCCAGCCCGTGCCTGAACACTCTCACCTCCCACGATGTGTGTCTTGGGGCTCCTCCCTGAGTCACACCGTGGCCCAAGGGCTCACAATCCCTCTAGAGCAAGTGACTGCACCTCCACGCTCGCACCAGGGACTACCTGAAATTGAAAAATGTCCTCCCAAGATACAGAAACTTAAGAGGTTTTGGTGGGACATCTGAGTGGGAAGGTGAATATATGTTTCCACCCGATTCAAGGAAGCCAAGTACTCTGCCGTCATTACCGATCGCAACGTCTGTATTTGAAAGTGGGACAAAGGCTGGCACCTGTTGACCTCCTTCAGACCCCATACCAGGCAGAAGGCGCCATCTCTGGGGGAACCACAAGGTGTATTGAGTAGGTGCCCTGCCCCTTCTCCTGTGAGGAAGGTGCTGCCATTTTCTCAGTGTTTCTTTCACCACCTCTCCTCGAGAGGAGATTATACAAGGGAGACCAGAAGCCCTCTGGGACTTGCCTTGCACACTTGGGGGGGGGGCGGCATAACCCTTTGCACGACATCCAGGACCCCCTGGTCCATCATGATTCAGATCTATTCTGCATAGAGCCACCTACCAATTCTACTGCCAGCAGGACTGCTGCTGACCCTCAGGCTAAGCGACTGCCATCTGCCGCTATAGGGACTTCTGTTTTTGCATTTTGAATGGGATTGTCGAACTAGTTTGTATCTGCACCAGTCCCAAAGATGCTGGAATCTTGGTCCTCACACCTAGACGGTCCCTATCCTCAGAGTCTCCGGAGTTTGATGCTCCAATACCTTTTCCAGTCTTCCAAAAAACACAAAAACTCCTCTTAAGGGGCAATTAGCAAAGGCTTGAATCTGATGCCTAACTGCATAACCATTGGAGCCTCCTGTCTCCTGAACCTTCCTCCCTCAATCCCCCATGGCGTCTACTAATGTTAACTAACGTAAACCGATGTGATATGTTCTCATGAAACTTCGGTATATAAAAATTACATAATAATAATAATAATACTAGGCAGCCATGGCTAGTCCCAAGTGGGCTGGCTCAGCATACTCTGAAAGCTGCAAGTCTGCCCTACGAATAGAGGCCTGCAGGGTCCTAGATTTGAGGGACAGCTTTGCTTCAAAGAGTAGCTTCTAACTCTCAGTCATGCGGGACCTTCAAGGCTGTTCCTGCGCATCACCTGGGAAACCAAAGCATCAGCCTGTGGGACACTGAGGAGACAATTTTCTCATTCCGAGGTGAGGGGAGCTTCTACTCCCCTTTGGGGTCTGCTTACTCTGAAAGACGCCTGTGCCCCAACGTGCTAAGCAGCAGGACGCTTTCAGCCAGCCCTGGATTTGTCCGTAGGCCCCCATTATGCCTGTGCCTGGGGGTGGCAGGCTGGCTGAGCTTTGCTGCCTTTCAGCTCTGCCGAGTCTCATTCAGCAGAGAGCAGGCCCTCTGCTGCCCTGCCATAGACCCTTACCGGGGGGGGGGGGGGGGAGGAGAAAGCACCAAAAGTGCCTAGGGATGGAAAAACCCTAAATCTGTCCCTACTCTCAGCTGTTCCTCGACTCCCTGGAGGAACGAGGTCCCCTCTGCCATGCTCTAGGAAGAAAGATCACCAGCAATGAGAACTCCCCCTCTTCCTGGAGGCCCCGAGGGACCCCTGGGTGGCCACTTCTTCTGCCCAGAATCTTTTCTGAAATCCAGGGCAGTTGCTCCTGCCAAGGGGGCAGGAGGTTCAAGATCCTTCCCTGCCTGCTTAAGAACCGTCCCTTTGGCGATAACCACAAGATAGGGGCCTCCGAGCGGGAGTTTTCCTAGCTTTCGCATGGCGCAACGGACCACGGGGTGTATTTCCCAGTTACCCCAGCTGTCGATCATGGGGGCGTGCGTTTTAGCACCAGAGCTATCTGCTGCCGGAATAACCGCAGGGAAGGGAAGGGAAAAGAAACATATTTTTGGTTTTCCTTTTGCCCCTCCACGGGAAAAGGGCTTCCTTTAATGCCAGCTGTCCTGGCTCTCCCCTCTAATCTGCTTCGCTTGATCCTCCCCGAGGCCAGGGGGGAGAGCTTCTGGGATCTCAGGACTAGGATGGCCCTCTCAATAGGGCCAGAACCATCCTGCCACACCCCGAACCTGCTTGGGCCACTGGCCATGCTCCTCCTCCCTCCTAAGCATAACAGCGTGGGAACGGGGAAACGACACTCTCGCCTCGGCACGAAGAAGGATTCCCCTGCAGAATAAATGTCACCACTAACCTCCGCCTGCAAGCCAATCTGCCTGAGGCGTCCATGGAAATAAAAGCCTCTCTCCTTATCTTTTCCCAAGCATGGTGCCATCCAAAAACATCAGCACCATCTCCTCTGTGCCCCAGCAAATCAGGCACTCACCATCCTCTGGTGCCTGCCACAGGCAGCTGCTTCCTTAGGCACAGACTCCCATTTTCACTTTTTTTTTTTTTTTTTTCCACTTTATTGTCTTATAGTCTGAGGAGAAAGGACATGGGGAGGAGAGGGAGAGAGGGGAGAGAGAAAGACAGAGAGGGAGCATCCTTGAAGATCCCCTCGCTTTAACAGGCTAAGGAACCCTCCTTTGGAGAATCTCCAGGCCCTTCAGAGTACTGTGATTACTGCCAGGGGACTCGACCAGGGTCTAGTCCGGGAATACTTTTTCCACTGGGAAAATCAACCCCTAATGGCTGTTGTCCCGGTAGCAACAAGGACTCAACCAGGCCAGGGCTGAACCTAGACTCTGAGAGCAAATGTCCTCTTCGCATGTCCGCAATTGCTGGAGACAGAGACTACTGGTATTGGCCAGAATCACACCTCCCTTATAGCTCAGAATGAGGTTATAAAAGAGGTATGTCCTCTGTCTCCATCACCTGTGGAAGAGGAAAATCCTATATGTGATCTAGCAAGAAGATAAGGAATTCAAATTCAAATTCAATGCTGATACCATAAATGTCTATTGGAAGGCACATTCACTCCTTAGATGGGAGGAAAGGTGCAATATGATAACTTTAACAGTGAGTGTGTTTGGATGTGATATTGTGTCTGCAGTTATCCTGGTTTTAAGCTCCAATCTCACTGCATCCTTAGAAGAATCTAACCTCCAGCACCTAGGGTAGAACCAGGACAAGCTCAGCCTGGCTCTGATGAAGTGGACCCATCGGGGATACATGCATAAATGTAGTCGTATGTTTCAGCCCGTGCCAAGCAGCAGCATTACATCAATACTCACCAGAACAATTTTGATGATGAGGTGCTTCTCGTAGGCACTCTGAAGTCGATAGTTCTCTGGAAGGAGAAGAGTTAAAGGCATTGAGAATAGAATGACAGAGCGGAGGCCACAGTCTCCACACTACAAACCACACGTCATCTGTAACATAGCACTGAGAGCAGAACAACAGAGCACAGGCCTACTCCCGCTCGGGGCCACATTCTCCACACTACAAACCACACGTCATCTGTAACATAGCACTGAGAGCAGAACAACAGAGCACAGGCCTACTCCCGCTCGGGGCCACATTCTCCACACTACAAACCACACGTCATCTGTAACACAGCACTGAGAGCAGAACAACAGAGCACAGGCCACAATCTCCGCACTACAAACCACACGTCATCAGTAACACACAGTGCTGAATGCAGAACACAGCAGAGGTCACAGTCTCTGCACTATAAACCACAAGGTCCATATTAAAAAACCATTTAGATGGATGATGTAATAGTTATCTGTCTAAATGGCTTACCTGGCTATATTCAGCCTATAAGTTAGGTGGCTAGAATTTAGCCGGTTAAATTAGGGGCAGTACAGAAGGAGCGGAATTAGCCGGCTAAGTTAACCAGCTAACTCTGATATTCATTTAGCCGGATGACTTAGCTGGCTAAGTCTGGTCAAGTCAAAGAACTGTCCTAAAGCTAGCTGTTGCGTCCGTCGGTCGCAGACGGCTGTGACTGCTCTGCCTTACCTCTTTTTCTCCTCCCTTACTCTCCTTGGGCAAGATGGCTGCCTCCAGTGCCAAGTGCTGAGGATCTCGGCGTTTCCAAACGAGCATGGGCGTCCCAGTCCGCCATGCTCACTCCTGTGGCCTCCAAGGGCGCGGGCGCGCACCTCTCTGACGCTCAAATACAGGTCATGGCGGGAACCTCGGGGACGGCCCCACCTCACGACGTCAGTACCTCCGGGTATATCTAGCCTCCGCATCCGCTACCACCTTGAGCTAGCAAGGACTTCGGTTTAGCTACTCTGACCGCTCTAAGCTGCATGCTTAGACGTTGCTATCACTCCAAGGGCCTAGCTCCAGCAGAAGCTCTAGACACCCGCTCCTCGGGGGTCTCTCGCTTCCAACTTCCCTTTGGGGTCCTCACTAACTAAAGACAACCGCTCTTTGGGGGTCTTTCTCTCTCTCTACATTTCAGGATATCGGACTATCAGGGACTCGCTCCTCGAGGGCCTACCAATCATCATATCCTGCACCATGGACCTTCGGTCCCATCATTCTACCATCAGGAAGACGCCTTCATTCCGTGAGTACCTCTAATATCCAGTGCTCCAGCTCCACCCACCAGCCGCGGAGTTACCCGCACTGCGGGCTCCCGCCTATCGTGACCATCTGGGTGAGACTACACTACTGAGCCTGTTGAACGTACTGGCACATCGTGGATCTGTGCCTTACCTTCCTGCTTTACCATCTACCTACAACAGTACAATAAAGACTCTGTCCCTACTATGTCTGCTATCTGAGTTCAGCCTATCGCAGTGGTTCCCCATGGGGCCCCTCCCCATGGGCGGAGTCATCTCCATTGCGACCAAGGGTCCACAATGCCACAAACACAACACTAGCTGGCTATAGTTAGCCGGGTAACTAATTAAGATAGCAGGATATATTCAATAGTGTGGGTGCACTGTCGAATATGCCTCCATAATTAGCCAGATAAACTAATTTTGCTACCCGGAATGTGTCTGAATATAGACCTCCACATATACTCAGTAACACAGTGCTGAGAGCAGAAGAGAGCACAGCTCACAGTCTCCACACTACAAATCACACATCAACGCTAACACACAGCTCTTTGGAGCTAAACGGCAGAGCACAGCCCACAGTCTCCACATTACAAACTACACAACATCAGTAATTCAGCCCTGAGAGTAGAACAAGAGAGCACCAGCTGCATTCTCCTCACTATAAACTACACATCCATAGACAACCATACAACGCCTCTTCCGCAGCCTCCCCACTCTCCATTATGTTCTGCCTCCAGACCATGCACTCCATCACTTCCTGCCCACAAACATAGCATAAGAAATGCCCTGGGTCAGACCAAAGCTATCGAGCCCAGCATCCTGTCTCTGACAATGGCCAAGCCAGGTCACAAGTACCCGGCAAATCCCAAAACAAGTTGATGCATTTCTTGTTGTGGTCCCAAATCTACCTGTCCTAATAATGTTTTATAGAAATTTTTTAGAGAATGTTTTAGAGAAATTCTTTTTCACACAATGCACAATTAAGCTTTGGAATTCATTGCCAGAGGATGTGGTTAAGGCTGTTACTGTAGCTGGGTTTAAAAAAGATTTGGATAAGTTTCTGAGAAGAAGTCCATAAACTGCTATTAATCAATAAGGAATAGCCATTGCTCGTTACCAGCATTAGTAGCTTGAGATCTATTTAATGTTTGGGTACTTGCCAGATACTTGTGATTTGAATTGGCCACTGTTGGAAACAGGATACTGAGCTTCATGGACCTTTGGTCTAACCCAGTATGGCATATCTTATTTTCTTATGGACTTTTTCTCCAGGAGTTTGTACAAACCTCTTTCAAACTCTGCTAAGCTAGTTGCCTTGACCACATTCTCTGGCAAGATTCCATAGCATGATTGTATGCTGAGTGCAAAAGTACTTTCTATGATTTGTTTTAAATCTACTGATTGTTAGTTTCATGGAATGGCCCATTATTTTCGTATAGCGGCAAATGATGAGATTGACATAATTGGCATCACAGAGACTTGGTAGAAGGAGGATAACCAATGGGACAGTGCTATATCAGGGTACAAATTATATCGAAATGATAGGGAGGATCAACTTGGTGGGGGTGTGGCACTATATGTCCAGGAGGGTATAGAGTCCAACAGGATAAAGATCATACAAGAGACTAAATGCTCAGTAGAATCTATATTGGGTAAGAGTATAGTGATAGGAGTATACTACCGTCCACCTGGACAAAATGGTCAGACAGATGATGAAATGCTAAGAGAAATCGGGGAAGCTAACCAATTTGGCAGTGCAATAATAATGGAAGATTTCAATTACTCCAATATTGACTGGGTAAATGTAACATCAGGACTTGCTAGAGACATAAAGTTCCTAGATGTAATAAATGACTGCTTCATGGAACAATTGGTTCAGGAACCAACAAGAGAGGGAGCTATTTTAGATTTAATTCTTAATGGTGAGAGAGGTAACGGTGGTGGGGCCACTTGGCAACAGTGATCATAACATGATCAAATTTAAACTAATAACTGGAAGGGGGACAATAAGTAAATCTGCAGCTCTAACATTAAACTTTCAAAAGGGAAACTTTGATAAAATGAAGAAAATAGTTAGAAAAAAACTGAAAGGTGCAGCTGCAAAGGTTAAAAGTGTTTAACAGGTATGGGCATTGTTTAAAAATACAATCCTAGAGGCTCAGTCCATATGTATTCCACACATTAAGAAAGGTGGAAGGAAGGCAAAACAATTACAATCATGGTTAAAAGGTGAGGTAAAAGAGTCTATTTTAGCCAAAAAAACATCCTTCAAAAATTGGAAGAAGGATCCATCTGAAGAAAATAGGATAAAGCATAAGCATTGTCAAGTTAATTGTAAAACATTGATAAGACAGGCGAAGAGAGAGAGAATTTGAATTGAAGTTGGCCATAGAGGCAAAAACTCATAATAAAAACATTTTAAATTATATCTGAAGGAAGAAACCTGTGAGGGAGTCGGTTGGACCATTAGATGACAGAGGGGTTAAAGGATCTTAGGGAAGATAAGGCCATTGCAGAAAAACTAAATGAATTCTTTGCTTCCATGTTTACTGATGAGGATGTTGGAGAAATACCAGTTCCGGAGATGGTTTTCAGGGGCGATGAGTCAGATGAACTGAACGAAATCACTGTGAACATGGAGGATGTAGTAGGCCAGATTGACAAACTAAAGAGTAGCAAATCACCTGGACCGGATGGTATGCATCCTAGGGTATTGAAGGAACTAAAAAATGAAATTTCTGATCTATTAGTTAAAATTTGTAATCTATCATTAAAATCATCCATTGTACCTGAAGACTGGAGGGTGGCCAATGTAACCCCAATATTTAAAAAAGGCTCCAGGGGCGATCTGAGTAACTATAGACCAGTGAACCTGACTTCAGTGCCGGGAAAAATAGTGGAATCTTTTCTCAAGATCAAAATCGTAGAGCATATAGAAAGACATGGTTTAATGGAACACAGTCAACATGGATTTACCCAAGGGAAGTCTTGCCTAACAAATCTACTTCATTTTTTTGAAGGGGTTAATAAACATGTGGATAAAGGTGAACCAGTAGATGTAGTGTATTTAGATTTTCAGAAGGCGTTTAACAAAGTCCCTCATGAGAGGCTTCTAAGAAAACTAAAAAGTCATGGGATAGGAGGCGATGTCCTTTCGTGGATTACAAACTGGTTAAAAGACAGGAACCAGAGAGTAGGATTAAATGGTCAATTTTCTCAGTGGAAAAGGGTAAACAGTGGAGTGCCTCAGAAATCTGTACTTGGACCGGTGCTTTTCAATATATATATATATATATATATATATATAAATGATCTGGAAAGGAATACGATGAGTGAGGTTATCAAATTTGCGGGCGATACAAAATTATTCAGAGTAGTTAAATCACAAGCGGATTGCGATACATTATAGGAGGACCTGGCAAGATTGGAAGATTGGGCATCCAAATGGCAGATGAAATTTAATGTGGACAAGTGCAAGGTGTTGCATATAGGGAAAAATAACCCTTGCTATAGTTACACGATGTTAGGTTCCATATTAGGAGCTACCACGCAGGAAAAAGATCTAGGCATCATAGTGGATAATACTTTAAAATCGTCGGCTCAGTGTGCCGCAGCAGTCAAAAAAGCAAACAGAATGTTAGGAATTATTAGGAAGGGAATGGTTAATAAAACGGAAAATGTCATAATGCCTCTATATTGCTCCATGGTGAGACCGCACCTGGAATACTGTGTACAATTCTGGTCGCCACATCTCAAAAAAGATATAATTGCGATGGAGAAGGTACAGAGAAGGGCGACCAAAATGATAAAGGGGATGGAACAGCTCCCCTATGAGGAAAGGCTGAAGAGGTTAGGGCTGTTCAGCTTGGAGAAGAGACGGATGAGGGGGGATATGATAGAGGTCTTTAAGATCATGAGAGGTCTTGAACGAATAGATGTGAATTGGTTATTTACACTTTCGAATAATAGAAGGACTAGAGGGCATTCCATGAAGTTAGCAAGTAGCACATTTAAGACTAATCGGAGAAAATTCTTTTTCACTCAACGCACAATAAAGCTCTGGAATTTGTTGCCAGAGGATGTGGTTAGTGCAGTTAGTGTAGCTGGGTTCAAAAAAGGTTTGGAGAAGTTCTTGGAGAAGTCCATTAACGGCTATTAATCTAATTTACTTAGGGAATAGCCACTACTATTAATTGCATCAGTGGCATGGGATTTCTTAGTGTTTGGGGTAATTGCCAGGTTCTTGTGGCCTGGTTTGGCCTCTGTTGGAAACAGGATGCTGGGCTTGATGGACCCTTGGTCTGACCCAGCATGGCAATTTCTTATGTTCTTATGTATTATTTGAAAAGATAAATAACTGTCCTTTAGCAGTTCCACCCTATTCATGATTTTATAAGCGTCTATCATGTCTCCTTCAGCTGTTCCTTTCCAAGCTGAAGATCCCTAACCTGTGTAGCTTCTTTTCACAGGGGAGCCTTTCCATCCCCTTTATCATTTTTATTGCCCTTCTCTGCACCTTATCTAGTTCCACTATGTCTTTTTTGTGATGGGGCGACCAGAAATGCACATAGACGCAAGGCATGGTCGCACCATAGCTCAGTACAGAAGCAATATGATATTTTCATTTTATTCCCCATTCTTTTTCAGATCATTCTTAACATTATATTCATTTTTTGACCACTGCTATATGCTGAGCTTTCAATGTATTGTCCACAAGGGCTCCATGAACATCGCATGTATGTCAGTTCCTGCCAAGGGGCCATGCACATACATCACTTCCTGTCTGTGCACCTCATTTAATTTCCTACCAAAGGGCCACGTAACCTATATCACTTCCAGTCCATGAACCTCATATATATATCACTTCCTGTCCATGGACTCATACACTCTGTAACACCTCCTACCCACGAGTTACACATGCCACATCACCTCATGTTAGGGTTGACCTGGGATGAGGTGGTAACACTACTTCCTGCCCATGAGACTTTTACCAGACATCATTTCCAGAGCACACAGCCACCTCACTTCCTGCTTATGGACCACGCACCCTGTATCACTTCCTGTCCACGAGTCTTGTATGCAGAACATGTCACGTACCCATATCGTTTAACCAATAGGCGATCTTCCTGTATACCTCATCGCACGTAGTGACAAAAACAGCCAGAATGATCTTTGGAAGGAACCTCAGGATACGGGGCAGCTCTTTAATGCTCAGCACAAACTCCTGCATTAAAGAAAGACAGAAACCTGATGGCATGAGGAGAGAATGGCAGCGAGCAGCTGGCGAGCATGGGCAGGAAGAGGTGCCACTAACCTGCAGCTCAAAGCAGCCCAGCATGACGAGGAAGACAAAGGAAAGACAGGAGAGGCAGACGGGCAGGCTGACTAGATACTGAAAGAGTCTCCGCTTCCAGGGTGGGTAGTAAAACTCCTCCAGATTAGTGATGGGACTGATCCTCTTCACACCCTAGAACGGCACACACCGTAACACTGGTGAATTCCCTCCTGCATGGAACATGGCTAGGCCTTATAGTTCAGTCTGCAACCCAGTGCATTCTGGGTCTTGCAGTCCTGCTCAAATCTAAGGCTATTTGTACTTACAAAGGAAATCACTAACCCAGGGGTGGGGGTCTAAGTCAGGACACAGTATTTCAATGTTATCTATGTTACCTACATAGTCCCCCACCCTGCACTCAGTGTCCTAGATTAAATATTGGTCTATCCATTGCATCTCACGGTAAGAGTGCTGTAGAATAAAATAGTGGATTCTGCTGTTCTGTTGCTATTAGGAAGTGCCCCTCCCCACTCCATGTGCGTGTTGTACACCCATCAACAGCATCAACGATTTCTGCTGCAAGTGTCCACTCACTGACCCGAAACTGTGGACGTTGTTTCTCGATGGAGTCTGCTGGGGTGTGTCCAGTGTCCCCCACTTGTAGGCGAGCTCAGCCCCTCTGCGCTTCAGCCTTCCAGGAACAAGGAGGCCCACACTACGTTGAAGAGGGCAAAGACCACACAGCAGATGTCCCGGCTGGTCTATGGAGATAAGGGAAGGGAGTAAGGAGCAGAGATTATCATCCCACTGGTTCTCTCACCGCAAACTCCTACATAGGCAAGAGGCTCAAAGTATGAGGAGCGTGGATAACCTGTTAACCGCAGGCACCTACGTCAGGTGGGGGGGCGGATAACCATCAGGGCCAGGGCAAATCTGGGCTTATATATAAGAGAATAAGAAGTGCCCATGCTAGAACAGGCCCATAGTCCATCAAGCCCAGCGTCCTGTCTCTGACATCCTTCCATCACGGGCTTGCTGATTTGTGATTCTCCGGTAGGGCCTTGGCTGACCAGACTCCTTCCTATACCACAGCTCTTGTAGGTCGCTGCCCCTGATCACAGCTTCTGCCGCAAACACCCCAATCACACCCAATACTTTCTGGCTATCCAAATGATCACAAGCTGAACAGAAAGAAAAAGCTCCAGCCCCCAAGCTGCCAGGTCTGGTATTACCTGAAAGGTGACAGATTTTCATGTACCTGTAAAGATCAGCAAAAAAAACCTGTTACCTTATACATCCTTGTGTGATTTCAGTAACCCGGGAGAGAAATCGGAGGGCCTTACACGCAAAGTGCTGAGTGGCTGCACACCCACTCCAATCTCTTTAAGAAATCCCAGGGATTCTCACTCCACATTCATACTGAGTGAGCACTCCACCCCCCCCAACACCCATACACCTCCACTGGGTGAGCATTCCCCTCAGATACGAGGGTCCTTCCGCCTTGCTTTCATCTAATCCTCCTCCCCCTGTCTGTAGTGTTACCTGATCAGAGTCTGTGAGGAACCAGAGCACAGAGCCAAAGACAGCGGGATACACCATAGCAGATGTGTAGAATCCCAGCCAGGCAAAGTACATGCCTATCTTCACCCCAAAGTAATCACAGATATCATCTGGGAAAGCGAGAGGGGAAGAGTCAGGGAGAGGAATCACTGCGGCTCCATTACATCGGAGAGGCAGGCAACCATTAAACGATCCCTGCAACTGACCCGAAAAACTCCCCATTAAATTAACCCTGCTATTAACACGAGAGTCTCACCGCTAAATAAATCCTGCTACTGACCTGAGGGCGCCAACATTAAAATGAACCAGAGCCGACGAAAGACGCCCTCGTGCTGTGGGAGTCAGCTGATCACATCCAGAACTTGGTTACAGTCCCGAGAAGGGGGTCCCTATGCCCCCTCCCCCTCCCCCTCATGGAAACGCCGTACGGTAACGGAGGCACCAGTACCTATGGGCTGTGCCTCGCAGATAGCCTGGACCCAGGACTTCATCAGCCGGCTCAGGATTCTCTGCTCGTGGATGGGAAAGACCTGCTGGATCACTCCGCGAGCCATCAGTTCTGGAACTGGAAGGGGACGTGGCAGAGGCGGGGGAAGAAAGTATGAGTTAGTAGTTTATGTAACGCAGTCACATACATAGGAGACGATCATCTGTGCCCAGTCACCAAAGCCAGAATCCCCTAAACCCCTCCCCAGCACTGACCGGTCACTCATTGTATTAAAGCACTTCTTGGAAGGCTTGGAGTATATTCAAGGTGTCTGTGGCACGGTGGGAGTGCCTGTGGAGGGATAGGGGGAATTCATGGCATGGTAACGACACCTGGGATAGCACTGGGGCCTCCGTGGCACAGTACCAATGCCCCTCTCTCTATTTGCCAGACTGGAAGAGGAGAGACAGACTCAATGCAAACTCAGAAATATTACGGCGACGTCCTGCCTCCTTGGCCACAGCGCCGCAGGAACATGACTCACTGATTGGCTGGCCCTCCAGGAAGTGGATGTTGTGCAAGGATTCCCCCTGTTTGGCTCGCAGGTTCTCCAGCCAGTATCTGATAATATGCTGCCGCTCCTGCAACGTTACAACAGGGTGTGTTAAGGGAAAGCACAACCCCTGGGATTCCCTCAGGGGGGCGAGGGCAGGGTATCCTGGGGGTATCCCTTCCATGCATCTCACTCACCAGCAGGTGCAAGTCCTCACTGCACTGCCACTTATTCACCATGTGACATCCCACAGGGCACTTAACCTCTATGCATCCCCCTTAAACCTCTCCGAACTGCAGAATGTGTTGCCTGTAATCTTCACTCTCACTTCTCAACCCAGCTGCTTTGTGACGTCAGCAGGCATTGTTAAAGCTGCACCCCCATTGGTCAATGACACCTAATTATCCTCAGTATTATAAAGGCATAACAGATGTGGCCTCAACAGCGCCTGCCCATAGACAGCTGGGAAACGGGCAGGGCCGTAGAGAGACTCACCTGAGACGTGAAGAAGTGCAGCTCATTCTCAATGTTCTCATAAATGTAATCTTCTTCACATGAAAAACTGCGGGTCCCGCCCCCAAATTCAGCTTTCACTGGCTTCTGGAGCCCAATCTCTTCAGCGCCTCGTAGCAAGCTGTTAGCGAAAGCAAATCAATGCCCTTTAAAGGATATATCTCTGAAACCTCTGCAGTGTACCTTGCCAGGCACAGACATACCTCAGTCCTGCACTGCAACACTCTCTGCTATCCCCGTATTGAGAGTCCCACACACAGCTCTGCCAGTGCACCCTAGTCCTGCTCAGCAGTATCTCTTACTATTCCAGCACTGGGACCACACAAACACACACACACACATACACACACACACACACACACACACACACAGCTCTGCCAGGGCCCTCTACTCCTGCTCAGCAGTACCTCTTACTATTCCAGGACTGGGACCACACACACACACACAGCTCTGCCGACATACTTCACTCCCGCCCTGCATTTTGCACAGATAGTTTCAAGAAATGCATTTTGTGCAAGACTGAAATAAGAGGGTGAGGAGCAAATGGAGAATCATAGGGTGATGCAACCCAACAAGGCAAGTGAGAGATGAGGCTTGGGTGGGAGTGGCTGTCAGGGCTGAGCGTACTTCTCGTAGGTGGCCGTGACAAAGAACGCATAGACTTTGGTGTTCTTGTGGTGTCGGATCTGCATGATGAGCGTCAGGAATCCCCAGGCGCATGCGATTCAGGAGCCACAGCAGCGTGTGATCATCTGTGGAGTCTGTGGAAGGAAGCACCAAGGAAGCCCGCATGAAACATGTCCTTCCCCAGCACCATCTCCTACCTCATTTCTACCCTGGGTCACAGCCTCACATTATCTCCACAACCTCCCTCCATCCTGAATCAGCCCTACCCACCCACATCTTGGTCTCTCACCTGCTCTCCAGCCTCCTCCTACACCACCATGGTTTCCAACCTGCTGCGACTCTCCCTTCTTCCTTCATCCTGGGTCATGTCTCACCCTCAACAATGGGGCCAACTTTTGAAAATGACTGAGGGTGCTACACAAACACATATTACCACTTCTCGCAACATAGTGAAGGACCTGGCTTATTTTAGGGGTGCCTAAGCACCCACAGAGCTGGCACCTATGCCTTAACCCACCCTCATGACGATCTCTCTTCCCCCCTCACCCAACCTCTATCCTAGGTCACATCTGCTTGTGACTCCCTGTCCTACTCCCATTCCGAATCACAGGAAATAATCCTGCCTCAACCTACGTTGAGTTTCAGGTGACGGATTTTGAATCTCTACACAATTATTATCCCGATTTGTGTGGTGCACACCAGATGTCTCGGATCAGCTGTGGTGATCTGCGACCAGATGGTTGTGCTTTGAAATTCTTCACTGCCTGGAAAGTACATAAAAAATAGAGGGGGGAGAGGAGAGATAGGGGAGGGACCCAACCATACCTGGAAATGTCATTAAACACATCAACAGTTCTCTGTAGCGGTACTGTCCCTTCATCCAAGCTTTCTGGGACATAATGTAAGCGGCCCGCCTGGAGGAGTCTCTTCCCAAAGAGTTTATCTGGAAATAAACCCACAGGAAAGATTAGGAAGAAGACAGAACAGAGAAAGGAAAGGGGAAAGCAGAGAGAGAAAGAGAGAGTGGGGGAGGTGAGAGGGTAGTGTAAAGGAGAGAGATAGACAGACCGGAGCAACACAGACTGTGTGTACTTGTACGCAAAGGCAGCCGACCAGTCTGGAAATAAATTGAAACTGACACTTGAGATTACCCCTCAGACCCCCTCCCCCTGCCAGGGGCGAGCATATCTTACAGTCCTCCACTCCTCCGGGCAGGAGAGGAGAGGAGGAAGCCAAGAGCTGGAACACAGTTCTTCCCTCTCCTCCTCAGTGGCTTCAGAAAATCAGCCAGCTACCCTGCCAGAGCCATCACCAGCAACTAATTACAGTGCTGGTCTATTAGACCGACAAAACAGTGCCCAGGAAAAATGATTCATCCAAGGGTTTCCCACAGACACAAAACGGGAGAAAGACTCTCAGAGGTTAGGGCCTTCCTACAAAATTTGCACAAGACAGCTCTGGTGTGTGTCCCCCCCCCCCCCCCCCCATCTAGAAGCAGGTTCAGTCTTATGTTCATCTTGCCTGCCATCATCATACTGCTGCCGTCATTATTTCCACGGCTGATGTCAGGACTGTGTGGGGCCCTGGAATGCTGAAGTTTAGAACGTTGGCGATAGGGGCAACCACGGCAGGGCTTAGGGTGGTTACCATATTCGGTTCCCGCCCCCCCCATGGACAGCCCTGACAATTCCTACTTCTGCACTGGCTCTCAAACACTCATAGCCATGATGTCATCAATCTCTAGGACAATAATCAGTTTCTTCCCAGGAGGGAAGGGTTAGGTCGGCCATCATATTTGGCGAGTCGATTATTAGGAATGTAGACAGCTCCTAATCTGCGTAGCTCGTGAGATCTGGAAACACCCAGATTTTCTGCCCGTAGAAAAGCGATGAACGGGATCTGAAGAAAAATGTTAGTATATTATCTCTGTCCGATTGAAATGTAAATGATACCAATAGTGTTCCTCTATTCATTATTTCCAATTCTCGCAAATTTTGTAGAAATTCAGTCAAATTCAAGCCATTATCTTTTATAGGTGTTCCTCCTTTTACTCCCTCCTGTTGAAACCTCTCTTGCTGAATCTGGCCCCCTTTATTTCCCATTGGTAAATAATAAGTTCTACTTATAATTGGCATGCAAGAGTCTGGCATTTTAAGTATCTGGCTAACATAACTTTTAAACAATTCAGCCGGAGCCATCTGTGATACTATAGGGAAATTTAGGACCCTCAGATTCAATATTCGCATATTATTTTCTAGGTACTCCCAACTTTTTACTGTTCATTAAATCAGATTGAATTAAATTAGTTTGTATATGTTCCGTTTTTTTCAGTCTTAATTCCACATCTGTAATTTTTTGTTCATGTTGTTCCACCATTTCAATATTTTTCTTTAGGGCGCTGTTTGTCTCCATTACAACCCCCGTTAACATAGTAACAGCGTTTTCTAATCTCCCTATCGCTGCATGCAGTGTGTCCAAGGTATTTGTACCAGGTTTAGAAGTTTTACTTCCACCGCTAAGAATGTTTGATTTCCCTCCATCGGGAGTTGGACTCACTGTTTCAGGGGAGCCGAAAGCCATTCCACCTAGTTCTTCCGGAGTCGATGTCACTATTTTCGTCACAGGCTTAGGCAATGGCGTCATGGCTACAAGTTTATGCAGATCTTTCTCCAATCCGCATAAGAATTTACTGCTCCCGGCTCCCACTTCCTCAGGGTGCCCAGCTCTCGAGCTATCCTGGAGTTCCTCCGTTTCTGGAGCGTCCATGCTCTGTGAAGCTCCCGGAGGTGCTGGTACTGCCGGTGCCCACCGGGGTCAATGAGATCTCATCAGCCAAAGGATGTGGACTTCGCTCCAAGCCCTCCTCCCTAGCGGCTCTCGCGCCGGGTGTTTTGGGCGAGGATCGCCGAAAAACACTCCTCGAGTTTCATCTGAATCATCTCAGGTATTTTTTAAAGGCTCTACTCCTTTGAGTTTAGCCTTTCGTTTCGTATGCGGCATCACGGCAATAGCATACAGAAAGAAAATCTTCCAAGGCAGGAGGAGCATTTAACGCGTGCTGTTCACTGGGCGGCCATTTTGCTTCTCCTTGTATTATGACCTGAAGTTCCGGCTGAAGGAGGACAATTTATTCTACGTTATCCATGTAGATGTCTAGTGAGTTATAGAAATGCCAAATACGTATTTCAAGAACCTGATCAGCTAAGAATGTTGATAGATTCCCATAAAGAACCGGTTAAGTAAATAGAGAGGCGAGTGTCAAATGTTCAATGGTTCATATATATTATTACCAGTAAAAGCGCTCTGTTTTCTTCTTTGCTTCTCCCCTATTAAATATGTAATATTTTGGGTTTCTTGTGAAATAATTTCTCTCTTTTTATAGTGGATTGTATTTCCTATATTTGTATCGTTTAAAAGAAAACCATATTTTATTTGCAAGAGGTTTTCTTGTAATATTGTTAAACTGCAATAAAAATACAATTAAAAAAAAAAAAAGGAATGTAGACAGCTGGGTGGCTGGTGGGCATGAGGATCGCCTGGTAAGATGCCTACCTGGTGCGAAGGTGGAGTACCTCACGCGTCACCTAGATAGGATTTTAGACAGTGCTGGGGAGGAGCCGGCTGTCGTGGTACATGTGGGCACCAACGACTTAGGAAAATGCGGGAGGGAGGTTCTGGAAGCCAAATTCTCTGAAATGCTCCCTGTTCCATGCAGATCCCCAGAGGCAGGCAGAGCTCCAAAGACTCAATGCATGGATGAGATGATGGTGCAGGGAATGGAGATTCAGTTTTTTAAGGAACTGGACAACCTTTTGGGGAAGGGGGAGCCTTTTCCAACAGGATGTGCTCCACCTTAACCAGGGTGGAACCAGGTTGCTGGCACTAACTTTTAAAAAGGAGATAGAGCAGCTTTTAAACTTGAACAAGGGAGAAAGCTGACAGTCACTCAGAAGTGCATGGTTTGGAGGAAGGTATCTTCAAAAGATACTAATGAAACAGGAGAGTTAGGGCATCCCAACAGAGAGGTTCCAATAATAAGAAAAGAAAAGAAGTCCAAGTGCCTATAATTAAAGAGGGCTGTGGCCGCCCTCGCTGGCTCTCCAGAGTGCCGCTTCACTCCCGGCACTGACCGCACCTCCCGGGCTCCCCAACGCAGTCATTGAACCCTCCATTCTGTTGGGGTTGTCGGGCCTTCCTGCAGCGTCTCGCTGCCGACCCCAACTTCCTGGGCTCCCTCCTAGCGCGCGCGCGTGCCACCTGGGGAGCCTTAAAGGGCCTGCAGTGGAAGATCATTGTAGCTCCTCCCACCTTCGTCAGAGCCGGCCTGGCATTTAAACCCAGCTTCCTCCTGCAGCCGACGACTTGGCTACAGGTCTGCTTCCTCAATGTTCTGCCTTGGGTTCTGCATCAGCGTACTCCAGCTCCTGTTCCCACACCTTGCTCCGTTCCTGTTCCAGCCTTCCTGTCCCGGATCCTGCCTGTTCGTTCCTCTTCCGATCTTCTCCCTTCGGACTGATCTTCTGGCTTCCTGACCTCGGACCACTTGCATCTTCTCTTCATCACCTGTCACCTTCCCAGAGGCCCACCTAAGTCCAGCCGATCCCGGCACCCAAAGGCTCAACCCGCAGGGAACGTGATTGGTTAATGGTGAAGCTTCAGCTGCAACTTTCACACTGGAGTCCCTCCTGCCATGATTCCTGTCTGAAGGCCGCACCTCAGCAAGCCAGCCTAGCCACCACGCTCCTTCCTCCAGGCCTTCCTCCACAATATTCATCCTACGCAGATGTTTTTTCCAAGGAGGGTGCGGATATGTTGCCGCTGCACCGCCAATATTACTGTGCCATCAATCTGTTGCCTGGTACGAAACCACCCAGTGGTTGGGTTTACCCCTTGTCCTTATCTGAGACCAAAGCTATGTCCGAGTATGTGAGGGAGAACCTGTCCAAAGGCTTTATCGGGCCTTTGAAGTCCCCTGCCAGAGCGGGATTCTTCTTTGTGGTTAAAAAGGACGGGTCACCACGGCCTTGTATAGACTACTGCGGTCTAAATGCCATTACCCAAAGGGACCGCTACCCGCTGCCCCTCATCACGGAGCTCTTTCATCGCCTGCAAGGAGCTCGTATCTTCTCCAAGTTGGACCTCCGAGGGGTGTATAATTTAGTCCATATCAAGGAGGGCGATGAATGGAAGACGGCCTTTAACACCAGAGACGGCCATTACGAGTACTTGGTTGTGCCCTTTGGCCTCTGTAACGCACCCGCCGTCTTCCAAAACATGATTAACGAGGTGTTTCGGGACATGCTATACGACTGTGTGGTCATCTATCTCGGCGACATCTTGATCTTCTCTCGTGATCTCCAGACTCATCGCCGGGATGTCCTTTGTGTCCTCCAACGCCTCAGAGACCACCATTTGTTCACTAAGTTGGAGAAGTGTTCTTTTGAGAGAGAGAGCTTACCTTTCCTGGCTATATCGTTTCCAGACACGGGTTCCTAATGGACCCAGAGAAGCTTTCCACTATCCTGAAATGGCCCCAACCGCTCAGTCTCAAAGCTTACAAAGGTTCCTTGGCTTTGCCAATTATTATCGAAACTTCATCCGCAACTACTCCTCCTTGACTGTGCTACTGATTGCCTTGACCCGCAAAGGAGCCAACCCCTGACAATGGCCAGCCGCAGCCCAGACAGCCTTCCGCCACTTGAAAGATGCCTTCCTCACTGAACCCTGTCTTCGGCACCGGATCCCCAAAAGCCCTTCATCGTGGAGGTGGATGCCTCCTCTGAGGGGGTAGGGGCTGTCTTAAGCCAGCATTCCTCCACTGGGACCCTGCATCCTTGCTCCTTCTTTTCTAAACAATTCCTTCCTGCAGAGAAGAATTACAGTATTGAGGATAAGGAGTTATTGGCCATGAAGCTCGCCTTCGAAGAGTGGCGCCCCTGTCTAGAGGGAGCTCAACACTGTATCACTGTATACTCCGACCATAAGAATCTGGAGTACCTACATCGTGCCCAACTCCTGAATCCCCGACAGGCCCGATGGGCTTTTTTCTTCACCCGTTTCAATTTTATACTACGTTACCAACCTGCGACCAAAAATATCAAGGTGGATGACCTTTCCTGCTCCTTTATTCCGCTTGACACGCCTGAGCCACCAACCCATATTATCGATCCTGCGCGGCTACAGCTCCTCAGTATTTTTCCAATTGTTTTCCTCATTTTATCAAAGTTTCCCTTTTGAAAATTTAGTGTTAGGGCTGAAGATTTACATATTGTCCCCCTTCCAGTCATTAGTTCAAATTTGATCATGTTATAATCACGGTTCCGGTTGGGAAGACCGTTGTACCCCGCAGACTCTGCGAAAAGGTCCTTCAATGGGCCTATGATGCTCAAACTGTGGGACACCCTAGGCGAGCCTGCACCCTAACCTCCATCCAACGCTTTTATTGGTGGCCCTCCTTGAGAAGGGATGTTCGGAATTATGTGGAGATGCATTGCTTGTGGGAACGTACACAACGCCTGATACAAGAGGCGGGTCACCTGGCCAAACGGAACGCAGACGCCCATCGGAGACCGGCTCCTCAACTCCGACCCAGCGATAAAGTATGGCTCAGTACACGCTTCATTCGACTGAAGCTTCCATCCATGCGCCTGGCCCCCCTGCTACACAGGGCCCTTTTCAGTGCTCTGTCAGCTAGGTCCAGTAACATACCAACTCAGACTACCATCTGCCTTGAAGATTCATAACTCCTTTCACGTCTCACTCTTGAAGCCCTTAGTCCTATCTTGGCCAACTAAGAAACCCCTTGAACCTCAGCCGATAGCATCAGCAGACGACGCCATGTACCAAGTGCGGGAGGTGCTGGACATAAGAAAGAGGGGCCGAAGGTGGGAGTACCTACTCGCTTAGGAAGGCTTTGGCCCGGAAGAGAATTCTTGGGAACCAGTTGCCAACATCCTGGACAAGGGCCTCTTACAACAATTTCATGCCTCTCACCCCAACAAGCCCAAACCCCTGGGAGGGGGGTGTAGAAAAGGAGTACTGTTATGCTTACCGGTTGCGGCTGCCCTCGCCGGCTCTCCAGAGTGCTGCTTCACTCCCAGCACTGACTGCACCTCCCAGGCTCCCCAACGCGGTCAACGAGCCCTCCATTCCGTCGGGGTTGTCGTGCCTTCCTGCTGCGTCTCGCTGCCGACTCCGCCTTCCTGGGCTCCGTCCTAGAGAGCACATGTGCCACCTGGGGAGCCTTAAAGGGCCCGCAGTGGAAGATCACTGCAGCTCCTCCCACCTACGTCAGAGCCGGCCTGGCATTTAAACACAGCTTCCTCCTGCAGCCGACGACTTAGCTACAGGTCTGCTTCCTCGGTGTTCTGCCTTGGGTTCCTGCATCAGCGTACTCCAGCTCCTGTTCCCGCTTCTTGCTCCGTTCCTGTTCCAGCTTTCCTGTCCCGGATCCTGCCTGCTCGTTCTTCTTCCGTCCTTCTCCCTTCGGACTGATCTTCTGGCTTCCTGACCTCGGACCGGCTATCGTACCTCCTCTGGCTTCCTGACCTTGGACCGCTTGCATTTTCTCTTCATCACCTATTGCCTTCCCAGGGGCCCACCTAAGTCCAGCCGGTCCCGGCACCCAAAGGCTCAACCCGTGGGGAACGGGATTGGTATTGATGAAGGTCCAGCTGGCCCCTGTCTTCCATCAACCTTGCCTCCTGTCATTGGGAACCTGCGACGGGCCTTCCTCCCAGGTAGTACCAATCCCAACACAGGCCAAGGGTCCACATTCCATAGAGGTCACAACAAAAAGATTCCAAATTATCGCTATCACCTGAAAAACAGGCTGTTAATACAAACAAAAAATACACTTTGAAATGTCTGTATGCTAATGCAAGAAGTCTAAGAACTAAGATGGGAGAATTAGAGTGTATAGCAGTGAATGATGACATAGACTTAATTGGCATCTCAGAGACCTGGTGGAAGGAGGATAACCAATGGGACAGTGCTATATCAGGGTACAAATTATATCACAATGATAGGAAGGATCAACTTGGTGGGGGTGTGGTATGTCCAGGAGGGTATAGAGTCCAACAGAATAAAGATCCTGCAAGAGACTAAATGCACAGTAGAATCTATATGGGTAGAAATCCCATATGTGTTGAGTAAGAGTATAATGATAGGAGTATACTACCATCCATCTGGCCAAAATGGTCAGACAGATGATGAAATGCTAAGAGAAATCAGAGAAGCTAATCGATTTGGCAGTGCAGTAATAATGGGAGATTTCAATTACCCCAATATTGACTGGGTAAAATGTAACATCAGAACATGCTACAGACATAAAATTCCTGGATGGACTGCTTCATGGAGTAATTGGTTCAAGAACCAACAAGAGAGGGAGCTATTTTAGATTTAATTCTTAGTGGAATGCAGGATTTGGTGAAAGAGGTAACAGTGGTGGGGCCACTTGGCAACAGTGATCATAACATGATCAAATTTGAACTAATGAATGGAAGGGGGACAATATGTAAACCTTCAGCCCTAACACTAAATTGTCAAAAGGGAAACTTTGATAAAATGAGGAAAACAATTAGAAAAATACTGAAAGGTGCAACTGTAAAGGTTAATAGTGTTCAACAGGCATGGACATTGTTTAAAAATATAATCTTAGTGTTGGAGAGATACCGGTTCTGGAGATGGTTTTCAAGGATGATGAGTCAGATGAACTGAACCAAATCACTGTGAACCGGGAAGATGTAGTAGGCCAGATTGCCAACCTAAAGAGTAGCAAATCACCTGGACCAGATGATATGCACCCAAGGGTTCTGAAGGAACTCAAAAATGAAATGTCAGATCTATTTAAAATTTGTAACCTATCATTAAAATCATCCATTGTACCTGAAGACTGGAGGGTGGCCAATGTAACACCAATATTTAAAAAGGGCTCTAGGGGCGATCTGGGAAACTATAGACCAGTGAGCCTGACTTCAGTGCAGGGAAAAATAGGGGAAACTATTCTCAAGATCAAAATCGTAGAGCATATAGAAAGACATGGTTTAATGGAACACAGTCAGCATGGATTTACCCAAGGGAAGTCTTGCCTCACAAATCTACTTCATTTTTTTGAAGGGGTTAATAAACATGTGGATAAAGGTGAACCGGTATATGTAGTGTATTTGGATTTTCAGAAGGTGTTCAACAAAGTCCCTCATGAGAGGCTTCTAAGAAACTAAAAAGTCATGGGATAGAAAGTGATGTCCTTTCGTGGATTACAAACTGGTTAAAAAGACAGGAAACAGAGAGTAGGATTAAATGGTCAATTTTCTCAGTGGAAAAAGGTAAACAGTGGATCTGTACTTGGACTGGTGCTTTTCAATATATTTATAAATGATCTGGAAAGGAATACGAAGAGTGAGGTTATCAAATTTGCGGATGATACAAAATTATTCAGAGTAGTTAAATCACAAGCAGACTGTGATACATAAAATGCAAAATGTCATAATGCCTCCGTATCGCACTATGGTGAGACCGCACCTTGAAATCTGTGTACAATTCTGGTCGCCGCATCTGCACTAAAAAAAACCTCATGAAAACAGGATTCCTGGAAAATTACTGGCAACTTTGTTTAAATATATTATCTATAAATATGTATTCATTTTAAAGCAGTGGCACTCTTGGCACATAGCAAAATAAGTTTCTCCACTGTACGCCTCACCTATTGGTCTTACTCCTAGGTCTCCTTGCCTTTTTTGTTTCATCATCTTAGAGATATCTTCTACTTTTAAAATGGTTTAGGAAAAAGCACATATTTTCTAATGACTATGCCTGCTCCCATCCCATCCTCTTACTGAGTGTCAGAAATGCAGAAAGGCAGGCAAAAAACAGAAGTCTGTGTGTTTGTATTTCCCAACCCTCTCCCACCTACCCCTAGCTCACCCTTTAATTCATAGGCAGGTGCCACTTTCACACTAAAAAAAAAAAATAATAATTATTCAGCCTTTTAACTTAAACTCAGAAATTCCCCCCACCTTATCAAGAGTTTGATCATTCCCTTGTAGGTCACTACCAGATTTATATAGTGAATGCACTAATACATTTAGAGGACCCTAATTGTACGCAATCCTACACCCATAGCATCCTAAAACCTAACTAGGAACTGAACAAATCTAAGATGAAGGCAGCAGTCCAGCAGCAAGAGGGGGGCTTCCCAGTCTTTTGCATCGAGTGTCACATGTATGATTTTTTCCCCGCTGGTGAGAAGTTGTACATGTGCATACGATGCAAAGAGCTCCTGGCTCTCAGAGAACGAGTCCGATCTCTGGAGGCTGGAGTGGCAGACCTGGAGGAGCTGAGGGAGACAGAGAGGTATATAGATGAGACCTTCAGGGACATAGTAGCCAAGTCCCAACTCCAGTCTGGCAGCCCTGGTGCTGCCTTGGAGGATGAAGGTCTCATAATGGGAGAGCATCAACCTGGTGCAGCAGGAAATGATCTTGTAGTAAGGACCTGCTCTCCAGGTGATGCATTGACCTTTCACACTGAGGATATCTCCCCAAGGCCTACTGCCCAGGAGGGAAGGGTTAGGTCGGCCGTCATAGTTGGTGATTCGATTATTAGGAATGTAGACAGCTGGGCGGCTGGTGGGCGGGAGGATCGCATGGTAACATGCCTACCTGGTGCGAAGGTGGCAGACCTCACGCGTCACCTAGATAGGATTTTAGACAGTGCTGGGGAGGAGCCGGCTGTCGTGGTACATGTGGGCACCAACGACATAGGAAAATGTGGGAGGGAGGTTCTGGAAGCCAAATTTAGGCTCTTAGGTAGAAAGCTTAAATCCAGAGCCTCCAGGGTAGCATTCTCTGAAATGCTCCCTGTTCCATGCGCAGGTCCCCAGAGGCAGGCAGAGCTCCGGAGTCTCAATGCATGGATGAGATGATGGGGCAAGGAAGAGGGATTCAGTTTTGTAAGGAACTGGGGAACCTTTTGGGGAAGGGGGAGTCGCTTCCGAAGGGATGGGCTCCACCTTAACCAGGGTGGAACCAGACTGCTGGCGCTAACCTTTAAAAAGGAGATAGAGCAGCTTTTAAACTAGAACAAAGGGGAAAGCCGACAGTCGCTCAGCAGCGCATGGTTCGGAGTGAGGTATCTTCAAATGATACTAATGATGCATTAGAATTAGGGCATCCCGACAGTGAGGTTCCAATAATTAGAAAAGTAGTCCAAGTGCCTGTAACTAAAAACTCACCTGAGCTAAAAAGATTCCAATTTATCCCTGACAACTGAAAAGCAGAATGTTAATACAAAAAAAAAACAACACACTTTGAAATGTTTTTATGATAATGCTAGAAGTCTAAGAAATAAGATGGGAGAATTAGAGTGTATAGCCGAGAATGATGTCATAGACTTAATAGATTTACATTTATTATGATTTATAAACCCCCTAACACTTAAAAAGGTCAGAGACATGGTGGAAGGTGGATAACCAATGGGACAGTGCTATACCAGTGTACAAATTATTTAGCAATGAGAGAGAGGAGCACCCGGGAGGCGGTGTGGCGCTTTATGTCCGGGATGGCACAGAGTCCAACAGGATAAATATCCTGCATGAGACTAAATGCACAACAGAATCTTTATGGGTAGAAATCCCTTGTGTGTCGGGGAAGACTATAGTGATAGGAGTATACTACCATCCACCTGGCCGAGATGGTGAGACAGACAGTGAAATGCTAAGAGAAATTAGGGAAGCTAACCAAGGGGGTTATTTACTAAAGATTTATCACGTGCGATAAGGCCCTAATGCACGCAATAAACCCCTTTCGCACGCGAAAAGGGCCTTTTCGTGTGCGATAGGATGTAAATTAGCTGGAGGGGAGGAGTTGGGGCGGGGAGGGAAGGAGTTGGCCGCGGCACTGCTGCTGGTGATAATGTGAGGAACATTATCGCCGGCAGTAGAACGGCGAATAACAACACCTTTTATGTTGTCGCTATTTGTGTGAAAGGCTGCAGCCAGCCGCACTGCGGCTGCTGAAATTGCACCGCCGCCATGTGAACGGCAGCGGCCCTTCGCAGGCCTGCCCCCCGCCCCCTTTTTCGTGGGATGCATCATTCTGCGAAGGATGATGAATCCAGCCCCAAATTGGTAGGGCAGTAATAATGGTAGATTTCAGTTACCCCAATATTGACTGGGTAAATGTATCATCGGGACATGCTAGAGAGATAAAGTTCCTGGATGGAATAAATGACAGTTTTATGGAGCAATTGGTTCAGGAACCAATGAGAGAGGGAGCAATTTTAGATCTAATTCTCAGTGGAGCACAGGATTTAGTGGTGGGGCCGCTTGGCAATAGTGATCATAATATGATCAAAATTTGAATTAATGACTGGAAAGGGGACAGTAAGTAAATCCATGGCTCTAGTGCTAAACTTTCAAAAGGGAAACTTTCAAAAGGGAAAAATGAGAAAAACAGTTTGAAAAAAAACTGAAAGGAGCAGCTACAAAGGTAAAAAGTGTGCAAGAGGCGTGGACATCGTTAAAAAGTACCATCCTAGAAGCACAGTCCAGATGTATTCCACACATTAAGAATGGTGGAAAGAAGGCAAAACGATTGCCGGCATGGTTAAAAGGGGAGGTGAAAGAAGCTATTTTAGCCAAAAGATCTTCATTCAAAAATTGGAAGAAGGATCCAACAGAAGAAAATAGGATAATGCATAAGCACTGGCAAATTAAATGTAAAACATTGATAAGACAGGCTAAGAGAGAATTTGAAAAGAAGTTGGCCATAAAGGCAAAAACTCACAATAAAATCTTTTAAAAATATATCTGAAGCAGAAAGCCTGCGAGGGAGTCTGTTAGACCATTAGATGATCGAGGGGTTAAAGGAGCACTTAGGGAAGATAAGGCCATCGTAGAAAGATTAAACAATTTCTTTGCTTCGATGTTTACTGAAGAGGATGTTGGGGAGATACCCGTTCCGGAGTAGGTTTTCATGGGTGATGATTCAGATGAACTGAACCAAATCACAGTGAACCTGGAAGATGTGGTAGGTCTGACTGACAAACTGAAGAGTAGTAAATCACCAGGACCAGATGGTATATGCCCCAAGATTCTGTAAAAAATAAAAAATGAAATTTCAGACCTATTTCAATTAATTTGTAACTCATCATTAAAATCATCTGTTGTACCTGAAGATTGTAAGTTTGGGCAATGTAACCCCAATATTTAAAAAGGGATCCAGGGGTGATCCAGGAAACTATAGTCTAGTGAGCCTGCTGCTGGGAAAAATCATGTAAAATGTTATAAAGAATAAAATCACAGAACATTTAGACAGACATGGTTTGATGGGACACAGCCAGCATGGATTTACCCAAGGGAAGTCTTGCCTAACAAATCTGCTTCATTTTTTGAAGGGGTGAATAAACATGTGGATAAAGGTGAACTGGTAGATGTGATGTATTTGGATTTTCAGAAGGCGTTCGACAAAGTCCCACATGAGAGGCTTCTAAGAAAACTAAAAAGTCATGGGATAGGAGATGTCCTTTTGTGGACTGCAAGCTGGTTAAAAGATAGGAAACAGAGAGTAGGATTAAAGAGTTGGTTTTCACAGTGGAAAAAGGTGAACAGTGGAGTGCCTTAGGGATCTGTACTTGGACCGGTGCTTTTTAATATTATTTATAAATGATCTGGAAAGGGGTATGACGAGTGAGGTGATCAAATTTGCGGATGACACAAAATTATGCAGAGTAGTTATATCTCAAGCGGATTGTGATGAATTGCAGGAAGACCTTGTGAGACTGGAAGATTGGGCGTCCAAATGGCAGATGAAATTTAATGTGGATAAGTGCAAGGTGATGCATATAGGGAAAAATAACCCTTGCCATAGTTACACAATGTTAGGTTCCATATTATGAGTTACCACCCAAGCAAGAGATCTAGGCATCATAATGGATAACACATTGAAATCGTTGGCTCAGTGTGCTGTGGTGATCAAAAAAGGAAACAGAATGTTGGGAATTATTAGAAAGGGAATGGCGAATAAAACAATTGATGTCATAATGCCTCAGTATCACTCCATGGTGAGACTGCTCCTTGAATACTGTGTGCAGTTCTGATTGCCGCATGTCAAAAAGATATAGTTGTACTGGAGAAAGTGCAGAGAAGGGCAACCAAAACGATAAGTGGCATGGAACGACTGCCCTATGAGGAAAGGCTAAAGAAGTTAGGGCTGTTCAGTTTGGAGAAGAGACGACTGAGGGGGGATATGATAGAGGTCTACAAAATCATGAAAGGACTTGAACAGGTTAATGTAAATCGGTTATTTACTCTCAGATAATAGAAGGACTAGGGGCACTCCATGAAGTTAGAAAGTAGCTCATTTAAAACAAATTGAAGAAAATTCTTTCACTCAGCTCATAGTTAAGCTCTGGAATTCATTGCCAGAGGATGTGGTTACAGCAGTTAGTGTAACTGGGTTTAAAAAAGGTTTGGATAAGTTCTTAGAGAAGTCCATAAACTGCTATTAATCAATAAGGAATAGTAGCTTGGGATCTATTTAATGTTTGGGTAATTGCCAGGTTCTTATGGCCTGGTTTGGCCTCTGTTGGAAACAGGATGCTGGGCTTGATGGACCCTTGGTCTGACCCAGCTTGGCACATCTTATGTTCTTATGCCAGGACTATAAGTGCCAGCTGCTTATGAGACAGAAGTGGCACTAAGCATGGAGAGGATTTAGAACAGGAAGCTGGCAAGGAAAGAGTCCCCTCACCTCTGACAGAGGCTTCTTGGGTGGGAACCTTGGGGCAGTCCCCTTTACAGCTGAGGCGTTTGCTGTGCAACCCTCCTTCCTCTCCTCCTCCTCCTCCTGCCAGAAGCCAAGCTGCTGATGTGAGCAAAGAGGCATGTGATGGTCTCTCACCCCTATCAGTTACAAACACTGAGCTTGGGGGCAGGGACTTTGTGCAAGAACTTGCAACTTCTGCTCATCTGGGATTTAGGAAACGCCCGAGACAGAAAGCCGAAGATTCAAGCCTGTAAAAAGTGAAATGAAAGATCAGCCTTTTCAGTCCACAGTGCTATGAAAGATTTCTGTTATGATTTGCCAAGTTAGGATCCCAAAACCACCAATGCGACTCTGTTTCCGAGGTTTGTCTCCGACTTGTGACGAAATATGTTCTGGGCTTTTGAAAGCTCCTCCACTCTCGATATTTGTCAGTCAGGGTGCTACTGTGCCGATTGTCATCAGAAGACTCTTGCTAAATTTTACCCCCAATGCACATAACTGTGAATGCAATTCAGAGTGCAGACGGGTGCACAGTACAGGACTTATTTATAGTAACATAGTAATGACGACAGATAAAGACCGTCTGCCCGGCAAGTGGCTTATGCGAGTAAACAAAGTTGCAGATTACCCCCATGCGTTCTGTTAATGGTAGTAGCAGCCGTTCTGTGCAGGTTACTTCCATGCAGGAACGTTAAATTTAACATAGGTTATCCCTTTTCTTCATTACCAACCTCAAGCCTCTAAGGATCCGCGATGTTTATCGCATGCCCTTTTAAATTCATTTACTGTTCTCATCCTCATCACCTCTTTCGGGAGGGCATTCCAGGCATCCACCACCCTCTCCGAGAAGAAATATTTCCTGATGTTGGTTCAGAGTCGTCGTCCCCCTGATCTGACACATGTGCCGTTTCTCCAGCTGTGAAACCTTTGCACTGGAAGCCCTGTATCATTACTGATTGGTTTCTCAGGTACCCCATTCCTGCCCGGCACTGCCAGCTGAAATCTGAGAAGTGTTAAATTAAATCACACACATCAAAAGTGCCTTGGCCTGCTTCTCTGACAGTCCCCAGGAAATGGAGTTTGGTGCTCGCTGAAGGCAGAGGTGCTCACAACACCACCACAGGAAACAGGGCGGGTAGAGGCTGGCAGTACCTCTGCACACCTTCAGCTGCTACCTTTGTTCACTGTGATAATCTCAGCCACCAGCAGTGGGAAAGTGGAGCGTGTAAGTAAGGAGAAAAACAGAGAACATGTTCTATAGGTCCTGTACACTACCACATGCTGTTGGTCTTACTAAGGAAAATCAAAAGGAGGCATCCGTGTGCTCCCAGCCACAGTTTGCAAAGTGAACTGTTCCAGCATAAAAGAGCAGATGAGGCCAAGCAGTGACTGAGTCCTTCCGTTAAGGGGATGGATTCAGTACATTGAGAATAGTTTCACTTTGCTGGATCTTACTGAAGTGGTCCTCATCACAATATTTACCACCTGCCTGCAGATGTCAGGGTACGCAGCAACTGCCAAACTAAATCACCTGATGAAAAGATCCCTTTCCCAGACAGCTTACAGGCTGGGGTGAGCTCACATCTCACACCACACCCTTTTAGAAAACAGCTCCTCGGCCAAACTGAAGCCAGCTCCTGAGATGCCACTCTCTCTGTTTCAGCACATCTGTCTTTAGCTGGGAAGCTCCTGTCAGAAGCTTCTGCCTTGACCTTCCCTGTCACATCTGTTTTTTTTTGCATTTCTTTCCTTGTTTGAACAATGCTACAGAGAACACAGGGCAGGGACTGTCTTGTTTTGGGTGTCATTTGTACAGCGCTGCATATGTCCGTGTAGCACTACAGAAATGTTAAGCAGTAGCGGTGGAATAGAAGAATCTCATCAGTTCTGGCATGGATGGAAGCGGCTATGACCTCACAACGGGCAGGGCCCCGATGTCATAAAGCAAAGTGCTGGAATGCTGCACTGTGATATCATAAAGAAAGGCATGATGTCATAAAGAAGGTACTGCGGGGCAGTTTATTTCAGGGTCACCAAGACTGAAAATGGTTTTTGCTGACACACATTTCACCATTGCCATTTTGTGCGTAGAAAGGCTTACTCTGCTGAGATTCATCCTTTTATGCACCAAGATGTAGGCCCCAACTCCCGAGGACTGCAGCCCGGCAGAGCTTCTGCTCACTTCATCAGAGACATGTTTACTGCCATTTTATTTGATTTTGTCTTACTGATTGTCAGTAAATTTACTGACATTTGGCAATCCAGGTTTGTTCCCAATTACACTTCACCACATGCCGCAGGGGGTATTTTGTCTGCACTTGGCTGCAGTATTACAGGGACAGAGTATCACAGGAGGTCAGGGCTTTCTATTTCTTGCAGCATGTTTTATATTTTGTTCCACCGCAAGTAAGCTGGATAGGACTTTCCTGTCTTTAACGCGTCAGAAGGTGGATCAATGACTTTAGGTTCTCTACACTTGTTCCCAGACAAAAGCTGAGCCTAGCACTCTTCAGATAATACAGTGTTTGAAACAAATCTGACAACTGGGGAGGAGGAGGGGAGAGGGAAACCACCACCACTTAGTGAACTTTCTCATATAGAAAGAGTGAGCACTGAGAATTCCTGTCTCCACTGACTCAGCTCTTTTAGTGCACTTCAGTCCTTCCCTGCAGCACCCCCTGCTATTCCAGTACTGAGATGTGTACGCACAGCTCTGTCACTGAACCTGCATCCTGCACTGCAGCAGCCCCTGCTATACCAGTTATGGGACCCCTTGCACACAGCTCTGCCAGTGCACCTCACTCCTGCCCTGCAGCACCCCTGCTAAATCAGTACTGAGACCCTTGCACACAGCTCTGCCAGTGCACCTCACTCCTTCCCTGCAGTACACCCTGCTATTCCAGTACTGAGATATGTACACACAGCTCTGTCAGTGAACCCGCATCCTGCACTGCAGCAGCCCCTGCTATACCAGTTATGGGACCCCTTGCACACAGCTCTGCCAGTGCACCTCACTCCTGCCCTGCAGCACCCCTGCTAAATCAGTACTGAGATCCTTGCAGACAGCTCTGCCAGTGCACCTCACTCCTTCCCTGCAGCACACCCTGCTATTCCAGTACTGAGATGTGTACGCACAGCTCTGTCACTGAACCCGCATCCTGCACTGCAGCAGCCCCTGCTATACCAGTTATGGGACCCCTTGCACACAGCTCTGCCAGTGCACCTCACTCCTGCCCTGCAGCACCCCCCCCTGCTATACCAGTATAGAGACCCTTGCACACAGCTCTGCCAGTGCACCTCACTCCTGCCCTGCAGCACCCCATGCTATATCAGTACTGAGACCCTTGCACTGAGGTTTGCACATGCAGCTCTGCAGCATACCCCCATCCTGCTCTGCAACAGCCCCTGCTATTCCAGTAGTGAGGTTTTCACACACAGCTCTGCCAGTGCACCTCACTCCTGCCCTGCAGCACCCCCTGCTATACCAGTATTGAGACCCTTGCACACAGCTCTGCCAGTGCACCTCACTCCTGCCCTGCAGCACCCCCTGCTATACCAGTATTGAGACCTTGCACACAACTCTGGCAATTCACCTCATTCCTGCCCAGCAGCACCCCCTGCTATTCCAGTACTGCGGTTTTCACACAGAGCTCTGCCAATGTACCCCCATCCTGCTCTGCAGCAGCCCCTGCTAATCTAGTACAGTGGCCCGATCACACATAGCTCTGCCAATGCACCGCACTCCTGCTACATGCAATTCTTTCTGCCGCTGTAGGGATGACAAATTCCGTTCCTTAGAGGTGCGGTATAATATAATAATGAGCATCGATATGGTGCTGGCGTGAGGTTTTATGGGCACCAGGTGATTCCAGGACTAATGTATCTGAGCTTCTCATAGGAAGGACACCAGGTGCCCAATGTCACTAGAGAAGCAGTACCGGCAATGGCCTGAGCACTTCATTCAGATAACAGCCTTCCTTTTCTAATTTAGATTTAGCTTTTGATCAGGAATCGGTGGAATCAGTACTTCACAACCTCTGAAGCTCCTCTGCCTCTGCTGCTCCCTCCACTGTGAGTATAGGTAAACCCGAGGCTCGTCCTCCAGATTCCTCCTGATAGGTGCTACTCAAGAATGCAACACAGCCTGCTGCAAAGCTGACTCAGGTCACAAGATCTGTAGAAATGGGAGCGGCCATAATTAATGTTGCACACCTCTTATTCCATTTAAAAAAGTGCTACAAGTATGCTTTTTAAATTAAATGTCTAAAAACATAGAAGGCGATCTAGGAATAAGACCACTAGAGAATGCAACAGAGCCTGCAGTTAGGTAAGCTGCTTCTCCCAGGGCTCCAATGGGTGCTGCTTTAAGATTCCTGACCACAGCCTTTTCCCACCACTGGAAATTTTCTGACCTTTAGTCTTGCTCCCTGGAAAAGCTCTCGATTCTTTCTGGGCCAGATGTGGGTGTGTGGCTGATCATGTGCACAGACCGTTCAACAAACACGTTTTTGTGCACTTTAGCCTGTTTTACATAGCGTGGCTGGGATCAGAGAGCAGGGATAGTGGCACCCAGAAATGCAGTGGATGTGAGGGACAGCTGGAAACCCTGAATAGTGAAAAACCCCCAATTCCTCAGCTCAGCTGGGCTGCCGGGAGCATTCCACAGCGATGGAGTTCCAGAACTAAGAAGACCAGAAAACAGCTCCCTTAATCTGCTTTGGCACTGGCTTTCAAATGTATTTGTGAAGATGGGTTAAGGGCTAAGCAGTGGCTCTCTTCTCTTGACCTGGGATGTTGCACTTTTAGCACTCGAATCACCCTCCGGAGTGGCTCTAGCAGAGCTCCGAAACCCTGGCAAGGGTGCTTAACTTAAAAGCAGGGTACCGTTACGGACCTGGCTTTTGCAAATGTTCATGCCTCAGGTGTGGCTGCTTTGACACCCCCCGCCTCCCCTCTAACCTGTGGGCTTCTTCTATAAAAGGTCATAAAATGTGAGTGGAACCACACAGAGGCAATAGTTGACCTCAAGCAAACAGTAGCGTATTCTTCTCCGGTACCAGTCACAGATAGCACAGCACAGTTTGGCCATTCTTGGTGAACGGGATCGCTCCCCCTTTTGCCCTGGCACAACTAGTACCGCCAGCCCTGGGTAGCAGCTGCTACATGCCACAGCTGGGAGACACCACGGGCCACATGGGCAGGGTGAGAACTTGCCTATGCTCCCTTCTGTCAGCTCTTTAAATCCAAGCATCATCCTGTCTCTTTTGTGCTGTCACCGGCTTTGAGGGTAACTAGGCTCCAGGGAGAGAAGAGGGGAGAATGCTGAGGGCAGCTGCAGATATGGGAGCCTTTGCCCCTACCCGGCCGCACGAAGGCTGACGTGGGAGAGTGAGTCTGAGAATAAATATGAGTGGCAGGCTCCTCCCCGCTGAGGCCCGATTTCTGAGCCAACCCTTCTGGCTGATTCAGCCTTCTTATGCACAGGATAGGAACTGAAGTATCACAGAGCACATGTCAATCCTTCCTGCAGCACCGCAGCCCCTGCTAGTCCAGCTCTGATGCCCTCACACACACAAGAGTTCTGCCAATGCACCTCACGCCTGCCCTGCAGCAGCAGCCCCAGGGGTTAAATACAAAAAGAAATAAGAAGAGACGGAATCCTGTTCTCCCTGTCACCATATTTAAGGGTAGAGAAGAGTCACGGCTGTCAAGCTTGCATGGCTGGGAGATGAAACCAGGCAGAGTGGGGCGGGGGGGGGGGGGGGGGACGGGGACCAATATTGTCATGTATTATGTTTCTGTGTGTGTAGGTACATGTGTGGCATGTATGTGCTGTGTATCTGGAGGTTATATTTCATATCTGTTTTGGGATGGTGGGGATGTTCACTAAGATACAAAGCCCAGAGTTTAGAAAACCAGCGACCCAGATTCGGATCCTTCCCTCCTCACTCTCCGGGTGACCCTCAGCCATCACTTTAATCTTCCATTTTTTTCAGAATCTTATCTAAAAAGAGCTTTCTCCCATTAGGGTGATTGAATAACAACACCCTTATTCCTAACCATGTGATTTATCTCGTGCATTGCTGGGTACAAAGGCAGCACCTTAGATATTAAAAAAAAAAAGTGCACTTCTTGTGGCATTACAGCAACAATTAGGTGGACCTGTGAAATCCCAAACTGTGGGAATCATGGTCCCAGCAGGATATAATTTCCCGGCGCATTAAGAGATAAGCAGAGAATACACAATAGTGTATTAGGTGCAGGGTTTCTTTCTTCCTGGTCAGGAGTTACAGGATGAGTTTCCATAACTCTGGCGTGTGTGGCAAGTCACCAGCATGAAAAGACAAAATAAATCTTATCACTGCTGCACAATCAGGTCTTCTGTCCCGATCATACCAAAACATATCTTGTTGTGTACTATTAATACGTATCTACAAACAAGCATACAACATGAGGGCCACTACAGGAAGTTACAGTCCCAGGTCACATACCGAGCTGTGCTGGAACATTTGCAATCAGCCTTACATTTCCCTGCACAAAAAAATCGGAAGGGGAAGCAGTTCCCCCTTTTCTTCTGACACCCTCGCTGGCCCTCCCTGGGTCCACTGCGGGACCCCCGCCTGCAAACCTTGGCTGGCTGAAGCGAGGTCACTGGGACTGCAGAGGCTCATTCAGTCTAGGAAAAGCTCCTGGACAATCCCCAGCCCCACTACCCCACGTGGGGCCCGCTGACCGTGGTGGAACGTGACAATAAAAAGCGCCCTTCATCCCTTAGCACGGAGTCTCTGGTTACAAATGAGAAACGTGCTTCTCCCATCGGCACGATCCTCTGGTCAGCCCTCACTCGGCTGCATTATGCCCATTCACGCACCCCAGGTATCTGCAGATGACAAAATATAATCCGTCTCTTCCTCAAGGTCTTGTCTACTGACATAACCATGGGCACCTGGGGGGGTGCTGTGATGATATGTAGTGAGGTTTAAGAAACTAAAAAGCAAATCTCTAAGAAAGTCAGCGTGCCTGCTAGCACTGCCAGTGCTGGTAAGAAGGGGGTGGAGGAGCAGCCTAACTGGTTACAGCAGCAACCAGGGAAGCCAGGGTTCAAAGCCCACTGCTGCTCCTTGTGACCTTGGGCAAGTCCCTTCACCCTCCATTGCCTCAGGTAGAAATTTAGGTTGCGAGCCCTCTGGGGACAGGGAAACACCTACAGTACTTGAATGCAATCCGCTTCGAAGTGGTTGAAAGACGGAATATAATAATAATAATAATAATAAGAGTGCTTTTCCTGCACTCAGAAGAAATCTTGCTCCCTTCCCCAGGCCTTTATCCTAGCCTCAGCATTTCCTGCAGCACTTCCCCCCTGCCTGTGCCCAAGACAGGGGCAGATTTAAGATTAAGGTGTGCACAGGCAGAGGACTGAAATCAGAGACCAGCAAGGGGGGAGTCCCAGTTCTCAGGTGCCTTCAGGATTTGGCTCTCTAGGCAAGGGCCTACGTTACCTAAATCTGGCCCTAGCCCAAGGATTCCAGAAATCAGCCCCGAAGGAGAAGTACTGCCTCCCACATTCTCCAGCCCCACAACACAGAAGCACAGCAGGAAACTCTCCACCCCCAACCCAACAGCACATGCACCGCTGCAAAGGAACACCCCAGCGGTGTCAACACATGAGAAAAGTAAACCGGACCCTGTAAACCCTATAGAATAAAGCCACATCCCTCACTTGGGCTCAGGAGGCAATCTCAGAGGTACCTGACGCAGGAAGTTATTCAGGGCACTAGGAGCCAATGCAAGAACCAAATGCCATTGAGCAGCCCCAGATCCTAAGCAGACCATGTGCTGCTCCTGCAAGCACGGCATCCCCTACCCGCTCCCCCTGTGTGGGTGCCCAGAATCTCTTGCACACGCTGCCCCTGCAAGCACGGCATCCCCTACCCGCTCCCCCTGTGTGGGTGCCCAGAATCCCTTGCACACGCTGCCCCTGCAAGCACGGCATCCCCTACCCGCTCCCCCTGTGTGGGTGCCCAGAATCTCTTGCACACGCTGCCCGGCACGGCTTCCCCTACCCGCTCCCCCTGTGCGGGTGCCCAGAATCCCTTGCACACGCTGCCCGGCACGGCATCCCCTACCCGCTCCCCCTGTGCGGGTGCCCAGAATCTCTTGCACACGCTGCCGGCACGGCATCCCCTACCCGCTCCCCCTGTGCGGGTGCCCAGAATCTCTTGCACACGCTGCCCGGCACGGCATCCCCTACCCGCTCCCCCTGTGCGGGTGCCCAGAATCTCTTGCACACGCTGCCCGGCACGGCTTCCCCTACCCGCTCCCCCTGTGCGGGTGCCCAGAATCTCTTGCACACGCTGCCCGGCACGGCATCCCCTACCCGCTCCCCCTCTGTGGGTGCCCAGAATCCCTTGCACACGCTGCCCGGCACGGCTTCCCCTACCCGCTCCCCCTGTGTGGGTGCCCAGAATCCCTTGCACACGCTGCCCGGCACGGCATCCCCTACCCGCTCCCCCTCTGTGGGTGCCCAGAATCCCTTGCACACGCTGCCCGGCACGGCTTCCCTTACTTTCCCTCAGAGCCTGCAATGGACACATGGGGGCCCAGGGTAGGAACTAAGGATTGGGCCCAGCCACCAGTGCCCTGAAGCTCTGCCTCGGTGACATTGATCTTCTTTACCAAAGAGACTCCGGGCCATTGCTCTGCTAGCTTCTCCCCTAAAAGCAACTCCGATTGCCCCTCCTTCCCCCGTGTGTGTACATAATAATACCCCAGGACAGTACGCCTGTACACACAGACACATCAGCACTGCATCCCCTGCACATGCACTGCTTGGCACTGCATCCCCTGCCTTCCTCACCTAGTCCTATGTGGGTCCAGCATAGCAGCTACTGCCTATGCCCCTTCCCCTTTTTGTGTCTTCCTCACAATCGCCGACACAGCTTCCTTTGCGCACACACACACACACACACACACCTGGATACAGCAACTCCGTCTTCCTTCTCCCCCATGTGAGCCCGGCATAGCCTCCTCTCCCCCTATGTGTGCGAACAGCATTGCCCCAGCACAGCATCCCCTGCTCATGCACTGCTGCCCTGGCATTGCATCCCTCTCCCTCCGCGGCCAGCACTGCCCTGGCACAGCATTCACTGCACATGCACTGCTGCCCTGGCACAGCATCCTCTCTCTCCCCCGCTGTCCCGTCCAGCATCCCCTGCACATGCACTGCTGCTGCCCCGGCACGGCGTCCTCCCAGCACCTACCTAAGACTCCGGCAGGGGCCTCCTGCCGCTCCCCGTCCGGCTGGGCTGGCTTGGGCCTCTGGCTGTCCGGGCCGGTCTCGGGCATCCTGCGGCCGCTGTGCGGGGCTCGGGGAGCCGCAAGAGCCCGAGAAGAGGCACAAAGACAGGAAGCCCAGGCTAAGGCTGGGCCGGCAGCACTGCCTTTAATTTTCTGCTGCACGGCCCCGCCCGCACCGCCTCCGCACAACCTGCAGGGGGCTCACGAGAGGCAGAGACGGGGCGGAGAGCGCAAGCAAAGTGACTTGAGACCCCCAGCCCAGGACTCCCTGCAGGGGCTCATGAAAGGCAGAGAGAGAGAGAGAGAGACCCCCGGAAGCCGGACAATGCATGCAATGCAACACTGTGCAAAATCCAGAGAGTAGAGGTGCCCATTTCCTAAAGATGAAAAGGAAAATCAAAGACTTTCTTAAAAAAAAAGCAGCAGGAAAATCTCTAGTCCTGGTGGAAACAGGAGACGCTGCAGCAAGCTATCTTGTCTCCTGCCACCTGGCCAGAAATATAATCTGAAGAGAGACTAGCATTTGTCTTTGGGATTTCTCTTCCCTAATTCTGTCCTTTTAGTACTTTGAGGTGAATCTCCAGCAAGGCATTAACTGTCAAGGTGTCTGCGCACTCCAATGCCTGCTCAGAACAAAGCGATTTCTAGTCCTAACACTAACCATGTGCCCGGGCACTGGAACGCCAGTACAAAGCTAAGCAATTTCCAAATACAAATTGCATCATTCTGTGGGCAAATGTACACACATGCGCATTTATGAGCGTGAAGTAAGGCATATAAGGTACATACATGCCTCTAATACAGGCCCCCTGGAATTCTTTTTTTATGTGGTCACATTTTGCATGCTATGAAAGTCCATGCATGGTGTTAGATGGCTTGAAATCTACTTACACACATACCACTGGCTTCCCGGGGTTGACTATTTTTAACTGCACAAGAGGGAGATATGGGAGGGAGGTATCTTCGGAGCAGGGCCAGCAGAACCACTAGGCGAACTAGGCCTGGGCCTAGGGTGCTGACCATTAGGGCTCGCACCCCCTAATTGGGGTGGCAGCATGACCGGGGGGGGGGGGGGCGGCGCAAGGCACAAGGTTCCTAGGGTACCTAATCCCCTTGTACCGGCCCTGCTTCAAAGGATACTAAAGGAACAGAAGGCATCCCGATAGAGAGGTTCTAATAAAAGCTCAGGTAGCACATGTGCCTATAACTAAAGAGCTTCCTGAATTAAAAGGTTACAAATTGCCCCTGTCAACTTATAAGCAGATTATTAATACAAACAAAAAACATACTTTGAAATACCTGTACGCTAATGCCAGAAGTCTAAAAAGTAAGATGGGAGAGTTGTAATGTTTAGCAGAGACCTGGTGGAAGGAAAACCAATGGGACAGTGCTATATGAGGGAACAAATTATATCACAATGATTGGTGTGTGTGTGTGGGGGGGGGGGGGGGCACTTTACGTTGGGATGGCTTAGCATCCAACAGGATAAAGATCCTGCAGGAGACTAAATGCACAGTAGAATCTTTATGGGTGGAGATTCTATGTGTGATGGGGAAGAGTATAATGATAGGAGTATACTACCACCTACCTGGCCAAAATCAACAGACGGATGATGAATTACTAACAGAGATTAGGGAAGCTAACAAATTGTAATAATAGTAGGTGTCAGGGTTTAACAAAAGCAACACACTAGCTGCATCTTCAGTTGATATTCTTTAATATAGAAGACAAAAGGTAGAAAACAAAAACATGAGCTTCCTGACTTACAGTTTGCAGGGAACAACCAGAGTCTTAAAAAAGATGCAGCCTCCCTTACTGGGTGGTCTGAGGAGGGAAACCCAATCCAGCTCACTGTACTTCTGCGTAGCCTTGTTCAGACTTAGCAATGGAAGCGCAGGATATGTTGTGCTAGCAGAGAACTCTCTGCTGGCTAACACTTAAAAACAGCTGGGAGAACAGGGAGGGTCTACTTATAGTCACTGAGAGCCTGGCAGGGCAATACCCAACCCGCAGTACCTGAGAAGGTTCCAACACTACAGCTTCCCCAGTTCCTCCCAGGTAAAATAGCTCTCTCTGCAGAGCTCTGGTTTACCACCTCAGCGTCAATGGTTCAAATGCCACATCTAACCTTACAATAGGGAGGTAAAGTTTCTAGATATAATAAATGACTGCATCATGGAGCAGTTGGTTGGGAAGCTTTTTAGACCTAATTCTTTGTGGAACAAAGGATTTGATATGAGAGATAACAGTGATAGGGCTGCTCAGCAACAGTGATCATAGTGCGATCAAATCTGACTTAATCACTAAAGGGAGGACATGAAGTAAATCTACAGCTTTAGCATGAAATTTTCAAAAGGCAGACTGATAAAATGAGGAAAATAGAAAAAAACTGAAAAGTGCAGCTACAAAGGTTAAGAGTTTACATCAGGCATGGTCATTGTTTAAAAAATGAAACTACAATAATCCGTCTTAGAAGCCCAATCCAGATACATTCCATGCATTAAAAAATGTGGAAGGAAGGTCAAACGACTGCCAGTGTGGTTAAAAGTGAGGTGAAGGAGGCAATTTTAGCTAAAGGAACTTCTATCAAAAATTGGAAAAAGGATCCACCTGAAGAAAATAGGAAAAAGCATAAGCATTGGCATGTTAGATATAGAACATTGATAAGGTGGGTTAAAAGAGAATTTGAAAAAAAGCTGGCCATAGAGGCAAAAACTCATAATATGAACTTTTAAAAATATATCCGAAGCAGGAAGCCTGTGAGGGAGTCAGTTGGATGATCAAGGTGTTAAAAGGGCCATCGCAGAAAGACTAAATAAATTCTTTGCTTTGGTGATTACTGAAGAAGATGTTGGGGAGATAACCATGCCAGAAACTGTATTCAATGGTGGTGATTCAGAAGAACTGAAACAAATCATGATGAAGCTGGAAGATGTAATAAGGCAGATTGACAAACTAAAAAGTAGCAAATTTCCTGGACCAGATGGTATATACCTAAGTTCTAATAGAACTAAAAAATGAAATTGCAGATCTATTACTGGAAATTTGTAACCTATCATTAAAATTGTTCATTGTACTCGAAGACTGGAGAGTGGCCCATATAATCCTGATCTTTAAAAAGGGCCCCAGGGATGATCCAGGAAACTACTGACCAGTGAGTCTGACTTTAGTGCCAGGAAAAATCATGGAAATATTCTAAAGAACATAATCACAGAACATATAGAAAGATATGATTTAAAGGGACACAGCCAGTATGGATTTACACAATAAAATCTTGCCTCACCAATATGCTATATTTTGTTGAAGGAGTTAATAAACACGTGGATAAAGGTGAACCAGTGGATATAATGTATTGGATTTTCAGAAGGCATTTGACAAAGTGTCCCATGCGAGAATCCTGAGAAAATTAAAAAGGCATGGGATAGCAGGCAATGTCCTTTTGTGGATTGCAAACTGGTTAAAAGACAGGACACAGAGAGTAAGACTAAATGGTCTGTTTTCTCAGTGGAACTGTACTGAGATCAATGCTTTTTAATATATTTATAAATGCTCTGCTTTTCTGTATGTCCATGAAGTTGCATGTTTCATTTTGATTTTATATATATTTTTACTGTACACCACCTATGGCTCTGGGATAGGCGGCCTACAATTAAATTAAAATAAATAAAAAATGAGTGAGGTGATCAAATTTGCCGACGACACAAAATTATTCAGAGTTAAATCAGAAGCGGAAAAAATATGAAAAAAATGTGAAAAAATGCATGAGGACCTTTGCGAGACTGGAAGACTGGGCATTCAAATGACAGATGAAATTTAAGGTGAACAAATGCAAAGTGATGCAGATTGGGAAAAGTATCTCACATTGTAGGTACATGATGTTAGGTTATTTATTTATTTATTTATTTCAAATTTTTATATACCGGCATTCGAGACAGCAGTCACATCATGCTGGTTCACATAAAACAGGGGTGCATAGTAAACATAACTATAACAAAGGTGCTGAAAAGGCAGTTACATATAACAGGGTGATAAGAACTAGGATGAGAAGGAAGAGAAAGGATAGGTTATTAATTTACATATGTAAAACAATAGAATGGATAACCAAGTTGTAGTTGGAGATTAGTTGTCTATGTTGGCGTCCGGGAAGGCTTGTAAGAATATCCAGGTCTTTAGTCTTTTTTTGAAGGTTGAGATGCAAGGTTCTGTTCTGAGATTTGAGGGGATGGAGTTCCATAACGGTGGGATGGCTGTAGAGAAAGCTCGGTCTCTTAGTGTGCAGTGTCTGGTAGATTTGGACGGTGGTACCTGTAGCGATCCCTTGTATGCATCTCTTGTCGGTCTTGACGAATTGTGTAGTCGGAGGGGGATCTGTAGGTCGATGGGAGCCAGTTGGTGGGTGATTTTGTATGTGGTGAGAATGGCCTTGTATATTATTCTAAAGTGTATAGGTAGCCAATGGAGGCTCTTTAGTATGGGGGTTATGTGGTCCCTTCTCCTGGTATTTGTCAGAATTCGTGCAGCTGCATTTTGCACCATCTGGAGTGGTTTAGTGTATGAAGCGGGAAGGCCGAGTAGGATGGTGTTACAATAGTCTAATTTTGAAAAAATGATTGCTTGTAGAATGGTTCTAAAATCTTGGGCATGGAAAAGAGGTCTAATTCTTTTCAGCACTTGTAGTTTGTAGAAACAGTCTTTGGTGGTTTTGTTAATAGTGGCTTTGAAATTCAGGCGATTATCAATTAGGACTCCTAGGTCTCTCACTTGTGTGATTTTTGGCGTGGCTTGTTGTGCAGAGGTGATGGTGTTATTTTCTGAGGCGATGAGCAGGAGTTCAGTTTTGCCAGAGTTTAATACCAAGTTTAGGCTGGTGAGGAGGAGTTTAATTTTTTGAAGGCATGTATCCCAGTAAGCCAGAGTTTTAGCGAAGGAATCCTTAATGGGTATCAGGACCTGGATATCGTCCGCGTAAAGGTAGTGTTTGAGGTTGAGGTCGGTGAGAAGTTGGCATAATGGTATAAGGTAAATGTTAAATAAAGTAGGAGACAGGGAGGACCCCTGTGGGACTCCTACTGACGACGGGTGTAGAGAGGATTCTTTGTTCTGTATCTTGACCTTGTATCCTCTATTGCTGAGAAATGATATGAACCAAGATAGTGCTGAGCCTGAGATGCCTATGGAGGCTAACTGGTTAATGAGTAAGGAATGATTGACGGTGTCAAAGGCTGAAGATAGGTCCAGTAGGATCAGTAAGAAGGCTTGCCCTTTATCGAGGCCCAGGATGAGGAGATCCGTTAAGGAAATGAGGAGGGACTCCGTGCTTAGTGTTTTGCGGAAACCGTATTGTGATGGGAATAGGAGGTTATTTTCTTCAATGTAGTTTGAGAGTCGGGTGTTCACCAGTTTCTCCATAATCTTAGCTATGAAGGGGAGGTTGGCGATAGGTCTGTAGTTGTTTGGGTCATTAGGATCTAGATTAGGTTTCTTGAGTAATGGTTTGAGAGAGGCCAATTTTAGGTCAACTGGGTAGGAACCTTGTGTTATTGAGCAATTTATGATGTCTGACAGGGATTTGGAGATGGAGTCCTTATTGGAGTTACCGCCCAGGAAAAGGATCTGGGTATCATAGTGGACAATTCATTTACATCCTCAGCTCAATGTGGGGCAGTAGTCAACAAAGCAAACAGAATGTTAGGAATTATTAGGAAAGGAATGGAGAATAAAAGCAAGTTTGCTTACCGTAAACGGTGTTTCCGTAGATAGCAGGATGAATTAGCCATGCTGTCTGGGAGCACTCGTGACCTGAAGTAGGCGGAGTTTCCTCAGTGAGTCACAGAGCTCTGTGCGGCTGCGCGGTTGTCTTCCTGCTCAATTCCCCTCTTCTCCTCAGTTTCTTTGTAGCCAAGCGAGAGGTAATAATTCAGTGTCCTTTGTGGGACTGTCTAGGGAGGAGGGAGGGATCACATGGCTAATTCATCCTGCTATCTACGGAAACACCGTTTACGGTAAGCAAACTTGCTTTTTCCCGTTGATAGCAGGGCTGAATTAGCCATGCTATCTGGGAGTCCCAAGCTCCTGGGTTGTGTCCATTTGGTAAGTCTTGAAGGACAGGACAGCAACCCATAGAGTAGTAGAAAGTCTCATCGGTTTTGAAGAGTCGACAAGACTGCTGTGCCCAGCGCTGCATCGGAGGTCACTTGCTGTTGTAGGCAATAGTGTGATGTGAAGATATGGATGGAGGACCAAGTTGCCGCTTTGTAGATATCCAATAATGGAAGTGTTCAAGTGGGCAACTGATGCTGCAGTGGTGCGTATTTGGTGCGCCTGAGGCTTCTTGTGAAGTTTGATTGATCGTTTGTTGGAACAAAACAGAATGCATTGTGATAACCAACTGGCATTGGTTCTCTTAGAGACTGGTTGACCAGGATCATTTGGATTAAAGGAAAGGAAGAGCTGAGAAGGTCTTATGTGAGATTGAGTCCTTTGTTTATAGTAAGCCAGAGCCCGTTTACAGTCCAGCGAGTGGAGAAGTTTTTACCGATTATTGTTATGAGGCTTTGGCATGAAAATGGGCAGAGTAATGGTTTGATTAAGATGAAAAGGAGAGACCACCTTGGGAAGGAAGGTGGGATGAGGACGAAGGGTAACTTTGTCGTGGTAGAATTCTAAATAAGGAGAGTAGTGAACTAAGGCTTGTAACTCACTTACTCTCCTAGCTGATGTGATGGCCACCAGGAATACTGTTTTCCATGTCAGGTATTTAATATGACTTGTGTCTAAGGGTTCAAAGGGAGGCAGCATTAGCTGCTCCAAGACAATGTTCAGGTCCCATGGTACAGGTGACTTTGTCACTAGTGGTCTGAGGCGAAGCATACCCTTTATGAATTTGGAGATCAAAGGATGGTTAGAGATGGGCAGGCCATTATGAGAGTGATGAAAAGCTGTAATAGCGCTGATATGTACTCAAATTGACATAGTGGCCAAACCCGCTTGGTAAAGCGTATGAAGATACTCCAGTAGTTGGATGGCGGTGAAGGAGAACAGATCTAGGTTCCGTGACTTACACCATGTCTGATAGCGATGCCATTTGCCAGCATAGTTACATCTGGTGGAAGGCTTCCTGGATGCGATAAGGATATCTTCTTCCTGCAAAGGTAGGCCCAGGTGGTTTAATATTTGCCTTTCAATCTCCACGCCATGAGATGGAGGGATTGATGCATTGGATAGAGGAGATAGCCTCCTTCCTGTGTTAACAGTCGCAGATGGTTCTCCAGCGGAATTGGTAGGAATATGGAAAGTCACATGAAATACGCATACCATGGTTTTCTCGGCCATGCTGGAGCTATGAGGATCATATCCGCTATGTCTTGAATGCATTTCTGAATTGTCCTTGATATCAACGGAATGGGAGCATAGGCATACAGTAAGCCCGTCGTCAATGGGTTGAGGAAGGCATCCGGGGCGTATTGAAGTTTGCTGGGGGTAGATGGAGCAAAAGATTTGCCTCTGACAGTTGCTTTCCGTGGCAAAGAGTTCGATTGTTGGGAAGCCCCATTTTTGGAAAATGGTGAGGGCCACATCCCGATTTAAAGTCCATTCGTGTGGGTGAAAAACCCTGCTTAAGCGGTCCGCCGTTAAGCTGTCCAGACCCGGAAGGTAAGTGGCCTGGAGGGATACCTGGGCTGTACTCGCCCATTGGAGTATTCGAAATGCTTCTCAACAGTGTCCATGAACCGGACCCTCCTTCTTTGTTTATGTAAAACATGGCGACTTGGTTGTCGGTGTACACCATGAGATGTTTTCCTTGGACTTGAGTAAAGAAGGTCTGAAGCACCCTCCAGATTGCGCGTAACTCTAGGAGATTGATTTGGTACGTGGATTCTTGTGGAGACCAAAGTCCCTGAGTTTTGAGGTCGTCGAGGTGGGCTCCCCAACCTTTCCTGGAGGCATCCGTTGTGAGCGTTAGCTGATGAGGGGGCAACCTGAAGGAAGCTCCTGAGGATAGGTTGCTGGGAGAGAGCCACCACTGTAAGTCTGCTTTCATTGGTTTGGTGAGTTGAATTCTGGAGTTGAGGGGCTGCAGGAACTGTGACCATTGAGATTTGAGGCCCCATTGCAAGCGGCGCATTTGCAGTCCCGTGTGGGGAACTACATGGATGGCTGCTGCCATGTGGCCCAAAAGTTGAAGAACTTGGCGTGCCGATGCTTGATTTTGGCTGTATAAATTGTGTGCTAGGCCGGAAAGCATCTACATCCTGTCCCGAGGAAGGTAGGCTCTCTATTGATGAGAGCTCCTATGAATTGCAGAATTTGCGTAGGTTGTAGGTGTGATTTCTCATAATTGATGAGAAACCCCAGTGTCTGGAGACAGTTGATCATGCGTACCGTGTGTGCTTGTAGCGTATTTGGATCCGATGCTACTAGCAACCAGTCGTCTAGATAAGGGACTATTGGATCGATAGTTGTCTGAGATGAGCCACCACCACTGCTAAACATTTCGTGAATACTCTTGGGGCTGAGGACAGGCCAAACGGCGGAACTTTGTATTGGTAATGCATGTTCTGAACTTGAAAACAAAGGTAGCGCCACAAAGATGGGTGCATGGGTATATGGGAGTACGCATCCTTCAGGTCGATAGAGCATAGCCAATCATTGGGCTGTAACAGCGGTAAGATGTTTGTTACGGCACTCACGCGATCCGGAGCAGCACGGCGCGAGGCAGGGTCCGTCCGGGGTCCGGGGCGCACTCGGGCAGCTTCCGCGACATCGGCAGCGCGGGTTCGATAGTGCTGGGGGGACCCGCCATTTTGGCTTGCTGAAATCGCGCGACGGCGAGGGGAGTCCCGCGCGATTCGGATCCTGGCCACGCCCCCTGACGTCAGACGCCGACGGAGTCCCTTTGCGCGGGAGATTGGAACTATTTAAAGGAGTGCAGTTCTCCTGTTTCCTGCTTCGGCCACGATTGTCTTTGAGCTTTCGCTGGATATTGTTTTGCTCGCTTCCTGACTAGACCCGGACTGTGCCTTGGATATTCTGCCTGCTGCCTGCCCTGTTGGATTATCTGCTGTGGTTCTGTTTGCTCGCTGCCTGCCTCGACCCGGACTGTGTCTTGGATATTCTGCCTGCTGCCTGCCCTGTTGGATTATCTGCTGTGGTTCTGTTTGCTCGCTGCCTGCCTCGACCCGGACTGTGCCTTGGATATTCTGCCTGCTGCCTGCCCTGTTGGATTATCTGCTGTGGTTCTGTTTGCTCGCTGCCTGCCTCGACCCGGACTGTGCCTTGGATATTCTGCCTGCTGCCTGCCCTGTTGGATTATCTGCTGTGGTTCTGATTGCTCGCTGCCTGCCTCGACCCGGACTGTGCCTTGGATATTCTGCCTGCTGCCTGCCCTGTTGGATTATTTGCTGTGATTCCTGATTGCCTGCTGCCTGCCTCGACCCGGACTGTGCCTTGGATTACTCTGCTTACCGCCTGTCCTGACCCGGACTGCCGTCCGGTGCCTGCACTAATCCCCAGCGTCCCGAAGACTACTACACTAGGTAAGCGGTCTAAACTGTGGTTCCACTATATCCGTCTGGTAACCGTAACAGTTGGCCGAAGCCATGGAGCCTGTGGATTTGACCGCCTTACAAGCCATTCCTGGAATGGCTAATAAAATCCAACAACAGCAGGGGGTCCTGGATCAAGTTACAGGGGTCCTGGACCGACTGGTCGCACGTATGGATGCCTTAGCCCACCTACCAACGGGACCTGCACCTAGCGCAGTGGTGACCCCTACCCCTGTCAGGGTACCACCACCGCCTCGTTTCAACGGAACTGCGGCATTGTGTCGAGGATTTATTAATCAATGCAGAATGCATTTCTCTCTGCAACCTGCCTCGTTTCCCAACGATAAGACAAGGACTACTTTTATCCTCTCCTTGTTAGAGGGTCCGGCCTTAGCCTGGGCTTCCCCTCTATGGGAACGAGATGATCCTATCCTCAATTCTTTAGATCGGTTCCTTAAAGAATTTCGCCTAATATTCGATGAGCCAGGACGCTCGTCCTCTGCAGCTAATGATATCCTTCAGATAAAGCAAGGCTCCCGAACCGTTGGGGAATACGCCGTTCATTTCCGCACCTTAGCCACTGAACTTGCTTGGGGCGAGGAAAGTCTGACTGCCATCTTCCGTCAAGGCCTGGCGGAGAATATTAAGGATCAGATGGCTGGTAGAGATCCTCCAGAGACCTTGGAGGGTTTGATTCGACTCGCCATTCGCTTGGACTTACGTTTCCAGGAGAGAACTAGAGAGCGAGCCGCCACTCGGAGAAATTTTCGTTTGGCTCCAACATTTCAGCAACCGATGGTTGTTCCAGCATCTGGCCAGATGTCAACAGATACAGATGAGCCAATGCAGATTGATCGGGTTCGTCTGACTCCCTCGGCTCCGTGGACCCATATTGCCACGGACTTTATTACTGATCTTCCTCCCTCCGCAGGGCATACTGTCATCTGGGTGGTGGTGGATCGTTTTTCCCGGATGGCGCATTTCATTCCTCTTCCTGGGTTGCCCTCCGCTCCTGAACTGGCTCGTCTTTTCTTGCACCATGTCTTCCGCCTCCATGGACTCCCTCTCGATATTGTCTCCGACCGGGGTGTCCAGTTCACGGCGCAGTTCTGGACTAATCTTTGTAAACTTTTACGGGTAAAACTTGCGTTTTCCTCCGCCTATCATCCTCAATCCAATGGACTTACGGAGCGGACTAATCAATCGGTGAAGGCATTTCTCCGGGCCTACGTGAATCAGCGGCAGGACGATTGGGCTTCCCTGTTGGTTTGGGCTGAGATTTCCCATAACAACCTTGTCCATCATGCTTCTGGTTGTTCTCCGTTCTTCCTGGTGTATGGCCGGCATCCGAACTTCCCTTTGCCTGTTCGTCCGTCCTCTAATTGTCCGGCAGTCAACACTACCGTCGCCTCCATGTCCCGGTTGTGGACTGCAACTCATGCCTTGTTGACTAAACACGCCGCTGCCATGAAGCGCCAGGCTGACAAGCAGCGGTCTCCGGCTCCTGCCCTCCGGTGTGGGGACCTCGTCTGGTTGAGTACTCGTCATCTTCGCTTGCGCTTGCCCTCTGCTAAGTTTGCTCCGCGTTTCATTGGACCCTTCCCCGTCCAGCGGCGGCTTAACCCGGTTACTTATCAGCTTTGTCTCCCGTCCTCTTTACGGATTCATAACGCATTCCATGTCTCCCTCTTGAAACCTGCCGTACTGTCCTGGCCTCATCGTCTGCAAAAGCCCACGCTCCCAGTTCTGCCTGAGGATGATCGCTACGAAGTTCAGGCTATCTTGGATTCCCGACGTGTGCGTGGGCGGCTCCAATACCTCCTCTCTTGGAAGCACTTTGGCCCGGAAGAAAACACGTGGGAGCCTTCTGGTAATATACGGGCCCCTCGGTTACTCCGGGCCTTTCATCGTCGTTATCCCTCCAAGCCTGGTCCTCCGGGGCGGAGGGGGGGGGCTTGCGGGGGGGGTACTGTTACGGCACTCACGCGATCCGGAGCAGCACGGCGCGAGGCAGGGTCCGTCCGGGGTCCGGGGCGCACTCGGGCAGCTTCCGCGACATCGGCAGCGCGGGTTCGATAGTGCTGGGGGGACCCGCCATTTTGGCTTGCTGAAATCGCGCGACGGCGAGGGGAGTCCCGCGCGATTCGGATCCTGGCCACGCCCCCTGACGTCAGACGCCGACGGAGTCCCTTTGCGCGGGAGATTGGAACTATTTAAAGGAGTGCAGTTCTCCTGTTTCCTGCTTCGGCCACGATTGTCTTTGAGCTTTCGCTGGATATTGTTTTGCTCGCTTCCTGACTAGACCCGGACTGTGCCTTGGATATTCTGCCTGCTGCCTGCCCTGTTGGATTATCTGCTGTGGTTCTGTTTGCTCGCTGCCTGCCTCGACCCGGACTGTGTCTTGGATATTCTGCCTGCTGCCTGCCCTGTTGGATTATCTGCTGTGGTTCTGTTTGCTCGCTGCCTGCCTCGACCCGGACTGTGCCTTGGATATTCTGCCTGCTGCCTGCCCTGTTGGATTATCTGCTGTGGTTCTGTTTGCTCGCTGCCTGCCTCGACCCGGACTGTGCCTTGGATATTCTGCCTGCTGCCTGCCCTGTTGGATTATCTGCTGTGGTTCTGATTGCTCGCTGCCTGCCTCGACCCGGACTGTGCCTTGGATATTCTGCCTGCTGCCTGCCCTGTTGGATTATTTGCTGTGATTCCTGATTGCCTGCTGCCTGCCTCGACCCGGACTGTGCCTTGGATTACTCTGCTTACCGCCTGTCCTGACCCGGACTGCCGTCCGGTGCCTGCACTAATCCCCAGCGTCCCGAAGACTACTACACTAGGTAAGCGGTCTAAACTGTGGTTCCACTATATCCGTCTGGTAACCGTAACAATGTTCTTGAGAGAGGTCATCTTTAACTTCTCTTTCTGGATATGTTTGTTGAGGTTTCGTAAAATCCAGTATGGGGCGGAGACCCCCCGACTTCTTTGGGATGAGGAAGTATTGGGAATAGAATCCCTGATTTTGTTGTTGAAGAGGGATTGATTGAATAGATTTCTGAATCAGCAGATTCGTAATTTCTGCATTGAGGGATGATAAGTGGGAAGATGTATTCCGAAGAGGAAGTATATGGAGAAGGGATGGAAGGGTCAAGAAGTTGAGGTGATAACCTTCCTTGATTATGTTGAGTACCCATTGATCTGTGGTGATGGACTCCCAGTTGGTGTAAAAGTAGCGCAGACGTCCTCCTATGAATGCTGGTGGGGGTGGTTCTCTGGCACTCAAAAAGCAGGTGGTTGCTTTTGTGGAGCTGCAGCCACCTGTTTAGGTTGTTGCTGTTGACATGGCCTGCCCCTTGATTGATAGTGTTGTGAAGAAGGTCTTGGCTGACCATAGTGCTGAGACCTGTAAGGTATAAACGGTCTAGAGGGTTTTCTTGGATAGGACCTTCTGCGATAGGATGGATAGAATTTTCGAGGGCCTGAGTGTCAGAGGGGGTGGTGAGAGAAAGTACTGCCGTGCTCTGCTTCTTTAGATGGGACACTGTTTCTCCGAACTTGTCACCAAACAAGTTATCCCCCATACATGGAATATCTGCCAACGTTTTGTGAACATCATCACAAATTGCATTCGCCTTTAGCCAAGCAAAATGCCTGGCTGCTATGGCAGTTGAAGAAGCTCTTTCAGAAGACTCAAATGGCTCATAGACTGATCAAAGTAAGTGGTGGAGACCTTCTTCTATATCTAGGAAGGCCTGTGGGAGGGTGTTATCCTCAGCCAGACAAACAGGGCGCAGTCTTTGGAGACACTCATATAGATATTGTGTCGTGTAAAACTGATGATGTTATATTTTTGTAGACAACATTGCTGAATGGTAAACTCTTCATCCAAAATCATACATGCATTTGTGATCCCGTCCTGGGGGTGCGTTTGCATGGAGCTTGGAGCGCTTTGCTTTTGCTAGTGCAGACTCAACTACGATGGAGTTGTGGGGAAGTTGAGTGGAGTCATAAATGGCAGAATTTCTCATTATGTATTTTTAATTTTTTTTAATTTTTAATTTATCAGTTTAAAAAAAAATACAAAGAACTTATTTGCAATGTAACAAAGAAAAGTATCTCTAAAGAAACATATTACATACATTCATGTATATATAGCTGTCTTTATATAACTTCAGCTATTTCTTTTTATTCATTGGAAATGGGGGTGGGGGGGGGAGGAGAAAGAAAATCAGAGGAGACTTATAAGGAACAGCAATAATAAAAATGAACGTTATTGCCTGGTACTCCTTTACATTAATTTGTCAAATCCCTCAAATTGCAGCTCTATACTCTCCCATTTAGAAACTGTCTCAATTGTTCTGGAAAAAAGAAAATATATGTATTTCCAGATAATTTTATTATGCATTTGCATGGGTACCGTAGAAGAAAACTCACGCCTTTAAACAAAGTTTCAGGCCACATCAACAAAAAAGATTTCTTGCGTTGTTGAGTAGTTCTTGAGAGATCTGGATAAACATGTACCAGACCTCCCATAAAGAGATCATTTAACTTCTTGAAATATGCTTTCATCAACTGACTCATGTCATACTGTTGCGTTCGTGCCTGTTCTTGCCCTCGCTCCACCCTCTCTACCTTTGTAGCGTTTCCCTTCGGCTCTGACGGACAGATGCTGCCGCGGCTTCTCTCTGCCTCTGTGTCCCGGAGTCCCCGGGCTGGCTTGACGCTACAGATCCGTCATGTTCCTGATGACATAAGGGCGCACGCTCCAGACTTGTACCGGCAAGGGCGCGAACCTCGGGGGCGTTCCCCCGTAGTGATGTCATCTGCTTCCAACATAAAAGGTCTTTGCTTGCAACTACGAATCGAGTTAGCAAGAATTCTTTTTCCGCTGCTCTGCCTCTACAAACTTACCTAGGGGTACCCACTCCTCGGGGCCCCACTCTCTCTCTTCTTGATTTCAGATACAGGATGGAATCCGGTACTCGCTCCACGAGGGCCTACATTCCTGAAGACTCAGAAGACTCCTATTGCCTGGAAGCGATTGCAGACGTGAACACTGTGAGTTCTATTCAGATAGGAACCGGTACTTGCTCCACGAGGGCCTAGGCTCCTAATCCCAAAAACTCTCTTCTGTCTAAGACGGTATCGCAGGTACGGAGATCATGAGTTATTGCAGATTGCAGATAGGAACCGGTACTCGCTCCACGAGGGCCCATGTTCCTAAAACCCTTCACAAACTCTCTTCTTTCTCAGAAGATATCGCATACCTATATCTTATGGATTGCTATTACAGATTGCAGATAGGAACCAGTACTCGCTCCATGAGGGCCTATGTTCCTCAACTCTCCTAAACTCTCTTCTATTCTAGAAGCCATCTCATACACAGTTATTGTGAGTTACTATTTCAGACTGTTTACAGGAACCAGTACTGGCCTGTGGCTCCTGTTCCTGAATACTGAAGACTCTCTCTTGCATAAGAGGACCTTACAGACATCTACCATTGTAAGTGTATCATCTACTACTGGTTATGTATCCAGCATACCCCGTCTACTCGCTACCTATAGTCTCTCTCTACAGCTCAGCAACTCAGAGATCGCAGTTCCAGTATCTGAGGGACTTCAGCCCTGCCGGGCACATCAGCTCACCACTGCCACCTCTGGTGGTTCTACTTCCTGTCTAATAAAGAACTATCTGTCTTTGTCTCAATACTCCAGCCTAGCCAGTGGTTCCTCTCAGGATCTCCTCTTGAGGGTGCTGTCATCTGCCATCGGCCCAGGGATTCACCATTTCTACTAAGTGTTCATTCCTTACACTAATAGAGCGGTATTATATCATCTACCACTCTGTGGGAGTCAACCCACATTAGTTCACTAATTCTGTCTATGGAGTATCATCACTGTTACTCCTTCTTCAAGGGAACAGATCCATAACAGATTGCTACTTCAGTACAGAGATTATATTAAGTGCTAACTCCCTAGCAGATCTGTCTCAGATTGCTCAACTCCAAAGCAGAATTATAACAGAGTGCTAGCTCTTTCATTCTAGAGGAACCAGCGCATACCAGGTTGCCAACTCTGCCCTCCTGGCGGGATTAGCCATATCAGACCGCCAACTCCTCCCCTCGGAGGAGCTGGTCGATACAGACTGCTAACGCCACCCTCCTGGCAGGTTGAGCCACAACAGTTTGCTAACTCCTCCTCCCAGAGGAGCTGGAACCTAACAGATTGCTAACTCCGCCCTCCTGGCGGGGTGAGCAATAACACATACTCAGAGAAAAAGGAAATAAAGAGGACTGCACGCTCAGCGACTTCCATACTAGAGTTCTCCAGATAATCTGTTAAATTTGCAAAATCATCCCTGGCTCCAATCAATGGTGTCTGGGGGGGACTCCTTCTTGTTGGTAAGAACAAAATTTTTTTCACCGAAGGAACCAATTCCATAGAAAATTTTAGAGTCTCTGTCACAAATCTTTTGAATGTCACTAATGGTGGTTCACCCATAATCTTCGGAAAATTCAGCATTCTCACATTCAAATGTCTTAAGTAATTTTCTATTGACTCAAGTCTCCCCAAAGATGTTGTACGATCTTTCATGAAAATGCTCTTTGTATCTTGCACTCCTTTAATATCACCGGACAAAACTTGTATAGCGTTAGAATGTTCTTGTAGTAACTTTGAATGATCCTTTTTGACAGAGTCTAGCCTTTTTTCAAATTTTCCCAGCAATCAAGACTGTGCCCTAAATGTTTGGGACATCCCTGCCATTAAGTCCCACAGGGACTCCAATATTATTACCGCTGGTTTAACAATCTCCAGGGGAGCCAAGATGTTCTCTCCTACCTCCTCCAAATGCAGTCCTTCTCCCGTTGTCTCCAGAGATTTGGCTCCTGCATTCAAACCTCCCCTTCTCAGGAGTCTCACGCCATGCAATCTGGAGGGGTGGGCCCGTCCCTGCTGCCGTTTGGTCGGTAAGTCCACCACGCTGTGCTTGTCCATTAACGTCTCCATCTAGGAGCCCAGCTGTACAGACTTCTCGGAGGGGAGAGATTCGCAGCAGCTCTCGGGGATCAGGTGGGCTCAAGGTCACTTTACCCGGCGAAAACGTGGCTCCTCTCCCCGTCTCGCCTGCGGGGCTAGAAGCCCTCAATCCGGAGCTAGGAACCGCATACTGAGTGATATATCTCTGCCCAGCGGGCCCAGGTGAGTCTGGTGGAAAGACTCTCACTTTCCCCTTTCTTTTATGCGGCATTCTCCCGATAGAAGCTAAAAAAAAAGCAACTTTTAAAGGAAACTGAAGTGCAGAGCAGGAGCAGTAGCGTCCTCTCAGGCGCCCATCTTGGACTCCTCCCCTGAGCTTCTCATTCTGTATTTTAAATCTGTCTTACGAGATGCGGCAGTGGTGGAAAAAGGGGCTTCCCACATCTTGTGCAGGACCCCATCAAGGATGGAATGAGAAGGTAAGGCCGTTGGTTCTGGTGGCATCTCGAATATTTTAAGAATCCCCAGCATCTCAGCTCTGGGATCAGGAATTTTGCCTGTCTCCACTTGAAGAAGATTTCCCATCTTTTCTATGAATTTTGCACATGAGAGGTGCTCCACCTTCATCACCTGCTCCTAGACCTCCTGCTGCAGCCGACCTTCCATCTCCGGCTCTCCCACGCAGCCTGGATTCACAAACCACCTCATCCTCCCCAAATTCCTCCATGGGCATGCCCTCTGACCCGCCAGAAGGTTTACCAGAGCCCTATTCACCACCGGAGCACTCCCAGACAGCATGGCTAATTCAGCCCTGCTATCGACGGGAAAAATGGCAAATATCATAATGCCTCTGTATTGCTCCATGGTGAGGCCACATGTAGAGTACTGTGTGCAGTTCTTGTCACTGCATCTCAAAAAAGATATAATTACATTGGAAAAATTATAGAGAAGGGTGACCAAAATGATAAAGGTGATGGACCGGCTTTCCTATGAGGAGAGGCTAAAGAGGTTAGGGCTGTTCAGCTTGAAGAAGAGATGACTGAGGGGGCATTTGCTAGAGGTCTATAAAATCAAGAGTGGAATTGAATGGGTAAATGTAAATCGGATATTTACTCTTTCAACAAATACAGTAACTAGGGAATATTCCATGAAGTTGGTAAGTAACACATTCAAAACAAAATGGAGAAAATTATTTTTCACTCAATGCACAATTGAGCTCTGGAATTAATTGCTGGAGGATGTGGTTAAGGCAGTTAGCATAGCTGGGTTTAAAAAAGCTTTGGAGAAGAAATCCATAAACTTATAGTAACCAAGTAGACTTATGGAGTAGCCACTACTTATCACTGCATGAGAGCAGCATGGGATCTATTGACCTTTTGGGATCTTGCAGGGTACTTGTGACCTGGATTGGTCACTGTTGGAAATGGGATACTGGGCTTGTTGGACCCTCAGTCTGACCCAGTATGGCAATTCTTATATTCTTCTGTAAGTCTTTGAAAATGTACCCTTTTCTGTATTACTTAGGTATCACGTACAAATGTCTGAGGCCAAGAAAGTTTCAGCTTTTGAAACAAAAGCACCACCCTACCACCCTTACAATACAAACTGTGATTTGCTTGTATATTTGGGCAACATCTTCCATAGCTCATGCTACACTAACTAGTTAGTCACAAATATATTACATTAATCCAATAAAAAGGCATCATCTACAACTTCTTTGTTTACCTTCACCTCTGTCTAATGTGAAAGTAATAAACAGAATTGTGAAAAATGTAATCTGAGCCGAGACAATCTGGACCAGCACCAGAAGCCAGGATTTGGCCTCATTATGTCTTTTACTGTAGTTCGTAATTCTTTCCCGGATTATAGCATGACATATTACTTTGGTGGCACTTGCAAATTTGTCATGCTAAGAAAGTTTTTTCAAACAAGAATTGTACAGTAATTCTGGATTTCTGAAGTCCAAAGAAACTCTAATCAATGTTACCTTCCATCAACAATTTCTTGTCTGAATACTAGATGGACAGAGGATGTAAACTTTTGAAAGAAACAAGCCAATTTGGTATAAACGGTGTAACTGGCTGAAAATCAGTGACTACAAGGAACTCAGCCTTCTACTTTCTGATTCTGTGATTTTTTTTTTCTATTCAGTGATGTAAGTGGTAGATATGAAATGGAATAAAATTCATATGGGCCAGCAGTCACATGTCCTGTATATCTATCCAAGGACAGTATGGGTATCTGTAGCATTGCATTGGGGTTCCATACTTGAGATGTGGTATTACAGCACCTTCTTTCCATATACACAGACAAGGAATTGGTTTTCTATAGCTAAGCTGGACAGAGTGTGTGAGTGTGGGGGGGAGGAGGCGGGAGAGGGGAGCAGGGGAGGTGGAGCCTGCTTCCACAGTACGGATAATGTATACACAGTGTTCACCTTCCTGGATTTTGTATGTTCTGCAGTGTGACCTTTAAGTGTACTTTTCTACAGTATTTGGAATTGCAAGATATTTGGAAAAAGAATCTGGGCATAACAATGTGTGCGCGTGTTATGTAGCTATAGTTTATGTTTGTGTTTAAAAAGCCCGTTTACTGCACGGCTGTGGCGTGCTGGTTGCGGGGCCAAGGACATACTCGGCTTGCTGACTATAATTTTGCATGCAGATGGGATAAGGAGGGAAGTCAGTGCAGACTCTATCCTGCTCTGTGGTTCTAGTCTAGCAGCTGCAGAGTGCTGCAGTGACACAATTCTTACTTTCCTCTCACCCTCCCTCTCCCTCCCTATCACACACTATCTCCACCACGCTACACAAGACACCAAGAGCAACCCGGAGTCTGTGGGCCAGGTCTGCCACCTTGTGCAAAACTAGAGGACAAAATAATACATGCAGCTTAAATTTTTGTTTTCATGTTTCACAGACAAATATTGTTTGGAAGAGGCCGAGGGAGGCGTAGAGAAACACTCTGGTAGTGGTTTACAGGTGACTCTCAGCTGTAATGACGTAATAAAACCGTATAAAAATTCCCCACCCTGTTAGTACTGTGTTAACCTATTGCTGGGTCAGGTTTAAGGAGGAGGGAAATCAGTATTACATAAACTGTTGGAAGTGAGAGACTTCATCAGAGTTTTGAGCCAGGGTGTAAACATTTCTTAGGTTTTGCTCTAGTGTATTTCTCATTGAAAAATACTGAAGCAACCCTCTGATAATTCTTCCCCTCCCCCAGACTGATGGCTCATGGCTGGAACCTCTACATGTAACTAACTGCAGCCCTATGGTCACAAAGAAATTAAGAAGTCATGTACATATGGCTAATATGAAGCCGACGTATTTTCTAGGGAAAACTCAGTGATCTGGTTTTCATTGCCCTTTGTGGGGTTTTTTTTTTTTTTTTTTTTTGCTGGTCTCATTAGTACAGGTGTCAAACATAGCACAATTAAATCTTTGTCCATATTAAATGCATTTTGTGTACAATGTACTTTCTAAAGTTAAGGATCAATCAAAACAATAAAAAACCCCAAGACTGAACAGCTGTGCAAAAATTGATAGTCTGGGTATTTATTTTTAATGTTGCCACCCTCTATATCCCAACAGAACAATAAGACAGTACTTCTCATTAACTAGTGATGAGGTTTGGAAAGCCTGATTCTTTGTGTGCTTGATATGGTGAGAAGTGGAACTGTGAAAGGTAATATCGAATACAATAACAGGGCGGCAGCAGGGCTGGAACCTATGCAGGGTCCTAGAATCCAGGGCCAGGAATCTAACAGATCTACTTCTGCACATGTCAGCATTCAATTCATCACTAGGATTGGACTGCAAAGCCTCATCTGTTTTTACCTCTCACTCTGTGATGCCATTACTAAGGCAAAAATATATTTTTCCAATAGACACAGAATGAGGAAGAAGCCTTAATAACTCAGGTCCAGAATGAAATTAACCTTGTTACGGTATTTCGGTAGTTAGATAATGCAGGTAATATTGCTATTTATAGAGACCTTCATTTCCAGTTTTTATTTTATTTTTTTCCTGGGAATTTCAGTGTTATAACAAAAAAAAAAAATAAAATTCAGAGAAAATTATTTTTTCCACTGATTTTTCTCCTGTCTGTTATAACAAAGTCATTTCCCCACAGATTTCTTTTTGTTATAACATTGAAATTTCTAGGAAAAATAAAATAAAAACTAAAAACAAAGGACCCTAGCTATTTATAAGGGCTGGTAACATAGTAACATAGAATATGACAGAAAATAAAGACTGACTGCCCGGATATTTCTCTCTGGTTATCTACCACCTGGGTAGATGAGTAAAGAAATTACCATTGCCCAAACCAATGCCAGCTTCCACCCCCCCGCCCCCCACACACATCACCTCCCTCAGTTTTTCCCAAATGTTTGAAGCCCAAGGCACATCTGCGTTAACAAAAATATCTGAGTAAATTTTAAATGGGTCACGCGCGTAAAAAACGGGGGCTACACGTGTGGCCAGGCCTTGCGCGTGCCGCGTACATTTTCAAAGAGGCCCAGCCACGCACGTATCCCCTGTTACGCCGGGCCCAGAGAAAGGGGCGGTCCAGGGGGTGGGGAGGGGCAGGGTTGGAGGCAGTCGGCTGATGCGCACAAGTAGCTTCTGCTCCGGAGGAGCAGCAACTTACAAAATAAAAACACAAGGTAAGGAAGGTTAGGTTTAGGGGGTGGGGAGGAGAGGGGAAGGGGAAGGGAGATTAGGTAGGGGTGTAGGGAAGTTCCCTCTCAGACCGCTCCTTAATTGGAGCGGTCTGAGAGGGAACTGGGAGAGGCCTGAGCTCATTGCCACACGTACAATTTAAAAATTAGGCCCCCCTGCATGCTCTGGGGTGGATTTTAAAAGGCCTGCGCGCGTAAATCCTTCCGGATTTACGCTCGCAGGGCCCTCGTGCGTAAATCCTTCCGGATTTACGCTCGCAGGGCCCTCGTGCGCCAGCGGCCTATTCTGCATAGGCCGCTGGCGCACGTAAAGCCCCGGGATGCGCGTAAGTCCCGGGGCTTTCGAAAAGGGGCAGGAGGGGGCGTGTCTGGGGGCGTTCCCGAAACGAGGCGGCGTTTCGGAGGCGTGCCGCAGCATTTCGGGGGCGGGCCCGGGGGCATGGCGCCGGCCCGGGGGCGTGGTCGAGGCCTCCGGACCAGGGCTGCCGGCCGGCGCGCGCAAAGTTACGCCTGCTTTCAGCAGGCGTAACTTTGCCGACAAAGGTGTGGGGGGTTTTTAGATAGGTGTGTGGGGGGGGTTTAGATAGGGCTGGGGGGGTGGGTTAGGTAGGGGAAGGGAGGCGAAGGTGGGGGGAGGGCGAAGGAAAGTTCCCTCCGAGGTCTCTCCGAAATCGGAGCGGCCTCGGAGGGAACAGGCAGCGTGCGCTGGGCTCGACGCGCGCAGGTCGCACAAATGTGCACCCCCTTGCGCGCGCCGACCCCGGATTTTAAAAGATACGCGTGGCTACGCGCGTATCTTATTAAATCCTGCGTACTTTTGTTCGCTCCTGGTGCGCACCTTTTAAAATCCACCCCATTGCGTACCACACCAACCTCCACTGACTAGGCAGTGCGGACACAGAGAGAACTCATACAGCAAAGAAGAGCTAGGGAAGCACTGCAAGGCACCCCTTTCCCCCAACCCGCACTTACAAATTTTAAAACAAAGGGACAGAGACACACATGAATTAATTTGTATACACAAGTGCAGGAGAAGAGAGAAGTCAGTATGGTGCAGGCAGCTGGCTCACTTACAGGCCAATGCAATAAGCTGAGCATTAAGAAACTGTGCAACTGGTTTTCAGTGCACATTTTTAATGTTGAGATTACATTTTTTCAAACCCCCAATGCAGTAAGCTAATGCTATGCAAATGCATTAGGAGTTAAAAAATGCACATTAACTGTAAAATGTACCTTTAGTACAGAGTAAATCCACATTTTAAAACAGGAAAGGGGGGAGGCATCCCTGACAGGCAGATCACAACGGCAGCACCCACTGCCACTTAGCCAGATAAGTACATAAGTACAAAAGATTTGCCATACTGAGTCAGACCAAGGTCCATCAAGCCCAGTATCCTGTTTCCAGCAGTGGCCAATCCAGGTCTGGCAGGATCTGAAGGGGATATTCCAGGGAAAAGAAGTGGATTTCTTTAACTCCACTTTAATAATGGTTTATGGACTTTTCCTTCAGTAATTTGTCCAAATCGTTTTTAAGGTGGCAGCAGTTAACTGCAGCAAGAGAGCCAAATAAATCAATATTTATCTGGCTAAGTGGCAGTGACTGCCGCCACCTACCCGGGTACGTCAGTATTTATTTGCAAACTGGTTTTTACATTTTTCCCAGTTTTAAGTGCCAACGCAGTAGCATTGGAAACTTAACTCCAACTCTGATGTTGGAGTTAAGTTTCCACTCTAAGAAAGGTGCGCTGGCCAAATGCAGCCTTTCTGCATCGGGGAATACTACTAATTCCCTCATTTACATGGGATTTTCATGCAAGGGCATTAAGCAGAATCCCATTTAGGAATGCACATTTTCTGCATACAAAACTCCTTGCCTGAATTGGCAGTAAGTTTTGTACATAAAAATGTGCGTTGAAATGCACCTTTCTGCATCAGCCTGTCTGTTCTTGTCTGCCAGAGCTCCTTCATTGCTGCTGCTTCCAACACGTATGTATGAGTCATATTCAGTGTTCAGTGCATGGTCTCTCTGTCTCATTCAGTCTGGGGGTAAGACAGAGGCTAGAAGGACCGAAAGAAAGAGGATCAGGAAGGAGAATCTGAGGAGGTGCTGTTTTAAATATGTGTGGTGTACAAAGCAGGGTCCAGATATCCATGCGCTGCATGCTGTTCATTTTTATTTATTTATTTATTTATTTATGCATGCGTTTTATATACCGTTGTTCCAAAAGAAGATCCCAATGGTTTACAAAATTAGCATTAATATTCATGGTCAGCATTCCATACTGTGTCAACTTTCATGTTCTGGGTCAACATCACAGCAAATACACATTCTGGTTCATATTCATACATGTTCTAGATTAACACAATAGCTAATAAATAATCTAGTTCATATTCATACATTTTCTAGATCAACCCAACTGCAAATACAAGTTCTAATTCTACTAACAATCTATTTACATCGTTCATTGCTTATTGTTCGCTTCACTAACATTATCTCTAGTATTGACACTGAAGTTATCAGCAGATTGGTGTTTTACATTAAATTGTATGCATTAATAAACCACACTCTGGAGTTTATGCTATAACTAGGAAGAGGAGGCACGAATGAGAACACATATTTTCAGGAAGGAGTTCCTACATGTTTAAGAGACACCACTGGCATTTCTTGTTGCTGCAAGGTGCTGAGAGCAAAGCCAAGTTGCTGGCCTGGATCCAAGCATCAGGCAGTGGTGACTTTTATGTGGCACATCAATGTGCAATGGCACACTGGTTGGGAAACTGCTCTATCTAAACCCTCAACTCCAGTCCCATCACTGCACTCCACAACTGCTCTAAGCATTTCCCTCTGTCATTTTTTCTACCTGTTAATCTCTCTCCCCCCCCCCCCCCCCCCCCCAACCACTATGCTCTGTGCCTCTTCCAAGCACTCACTCCCAAATTCTCTCATAGCCTTGGCTGCCACCATCTCTGCCAGAAGGCCAGATACAAACCATCTTCCTTACAAAGAAGTATCTTCTGATCCCTCTTTTTACACCCCATCCCTGAATGTCCCCCTTCATGGAAAACTTTATCTCCCATCATCCCACTGAAGTCTGTCAAATGTTTGAACGTTTCCAACACGTCCCCCTTATCCCTTCGCTCGGTTCAGCAAACACACTCTAAGCGTCACAGAGCCACTTAAGTTTCTGGAGGAGGGGAATGATGAGCACTGTTTCCCCAACCTCCTGAGCCAGATTTTATACATTTTGCCTTTTGGTGGTTATGTAGGGGTTGCCTCGTCACCTGACAGCTCGTGATTCTATCAAGGACTTTGCCATTTTTACCCCTATATCCTTGACTCATAGAAACAGGATAATCAATTATGGACAATGTTTGCTATTCCTGACTAGTTTGGGTCATATCTAGCAGGAAACCAAACTATCGGCACTCTCCGGAGGATCAAAACGGAGTGACCACTTCATTCAGGTCAATCCGAACACGCTCATCCAGTCCTGGTTTTGCCCCAATTGCATGCATGTAGATATAGTCCCATTTTTCTTGGCTACGTCAAAACTATGCATGCAATGAGGACGAAATCAGAACCGGCTCAGCTTCTCCGGGATTTCTCTCTTTTCTCCTTTGCTCTCTGCAGTGTGTGTTTCCTATAGCCTCCACCTGAAATCTTCTATTTGTGCAAGTCTGTGCACGCGCCCAACTCCCGGAGACAGTGGAAAAAGAGGTAGGCAGCTGCTAATCGCTTACCGCTAGGAACCAAAGTTTAACAGACAGCGGAAGCCGTGGGGAGCTAATTTCCCACCGCACCGCGCCGGGAGCCAATCAAAGGCTGATGTCCGCACCTCTTGCAATCCATTTGGTTCAATCCTGGCGCGAGGGCGTGGCCTGTGAGGGCTATCCCGGTGAGTGCCCCCCATGTGGATGCTGGCGGTGAGCGCGGGTCGCGGCCTGGTTTTAGGCAGCAAGTGCTGGAGGTCAGGAGAGGGACTGGTGCTCTGTCCCCGTCATACTTCTCGCCCTCCCTTCCCCCTGTCTTTCAGTTTCTTCCGTTTGTTTGTCCCTATCTACCATCTCTATCCTTCCCCCTCCATCTGTATTGTTTCTGTCCTCCCTCATCCGTCTCTGTTCCTCTTTGCCCATTTCTCTCTAATTATGCGTATGCCACTCTCTTTCTGTCAAATTTAGATAACTTTATTGGCATGACAATTTTATGTCTGTTGGCACAGTGCTACCTACCTAGTAATACTGTCTGTTTCTGTCATAAGAGAATAAGGTTTGCTAGACCAGTTCAGAAAAAAAAAATAAATCTTTCTAGCCCAATGTTTCCCAACCCTCCTGGAGGCACGCCTATCCAATCAGATTTTTAGGATTGTCGCAATGAATAGGTATAATTTAGGTTTGCATTACAGATTTCCTGAAAACCCGGCTGGTGAGGTGTACCTCCAGGAGACGGTTGAGAAACACTGCCCCTGGGAAGGAAATTCAAAGTAGATTAAATGTCAGTAAAAGAGTGTACAGGAATTACCTTCTTCTGGATAAGCCCTAACCAGACTAGCCTTTGATATGCTTCACTTAATATATCCTGGGACAGATGCATTCAGGTTTTGCTCCAGTATTTTTTCCTGTTAAAAATACTGGGATGTTTCTATTGATAAATTTGGAGCACTGGCTGCACCACAGCAGGATTTTGATATGTTTGTACCCCCTTTCCACTGGCCACTTGCTGTTTTCCTCATAATCTTCACCAAACTGTTAGTTTAATGAATATATTACATTACCCAAACGTTTTTTTTATGTTTTTCTTTAAACTATATTATTGAGTGGGCTGCAGCCTTTACCAAAGTGTTTGCATTTTCCTTTAAACAGATTGTTCCTAAAAGTGAGCCTTAGTGAAACTAGCAAATAATTTTTAGAGCAAAACTACATGATTCTCTAGCGTGCTTTGAACTGTTTCATGTTCTACAGAGGCAGTAAAGATCAATGTGAAATGACTTTTTAATGATGGTTAATATATCTACATTGATGGCAGGATGTTCTGGAGAAGCTACTGCCTGGGTGGACACAGAAACACCATCTTTGCCTTGTCTTCAGGCCATGGGAAGTGCGGTGTGGCGGTTATCCGCACTAGTGGCCCTGCCAGTGGAGAAGCTTTGTTGTGCCTGACTGGACAGAGGGAACTGCCTCAGCCTCGCTGCGTCACCTTGAGTAAAATTGCTGACCCCACTTCCGGAGAGCCCCTGGACAGGGGTCTTGTGCTGTGGTTCCCAGGTAGGAGGCGCCTTGTGGCTGTTATACTCTAGGTTATAAATGCTCTGTTAAGTAGTTACCTAGGAGATAAGTTTACATTTACAGTAAGATGAAAATGTCTGTATTCAAATATCATGCGGGCATTCTGTGAACCTGGAAATGTCCTTCATCTTTGGTTTGTGGTCTCTCTGGTTCATTTGCAGAGAGAGGAGGAAAGGTATTCAAATTCAGGCCAGAAGTCGAGTTCTCTGAATAACTGCCAATGGTTACGTAGTCAGATGAATTATTTTTTTACTGACTGTGTTTAACATTCTGTTTGATATGGTTCAGCAGAATCTGTGCTTCATCAGGAAAATTATATTTATGAAACTTAGATTTGTGAATTGTGGTCCTGGCCAAGCTAGGGAGGGATGTTTTTTGTATTTTTTATTTTGCTAGCAACAATTATTTTCTTGATGAAATTCTGCAGTGTTCTTGCTAATCAGTTGTGCATTGCAGGAGTCTGTCGAGGCCTGTTGTGTGCACCAATGGTTAAGAGGGGAGTGTGTGGAAGATTCAGCTTCTAATGTAACCCTTGGCATGCTGAGAGCATGTCTCTTCACTATTCAGCATCGCAGTCAAAATCATTACATATTTAATATTTTCAATCTCTCTTTTTCTCAATGGATTTTATTTATTTTATTGTTTGTACTAATTGCTTTCCCAGGCCTTGTATAAAACATCTCAAAGTGATGTACCAAATTTCCTTATCATCCATGCAAGACCAGTCGGGTTATGCCCTCCTGCCAACAGATGGAAGCAGAAGAAAAAAAAAAAGCTTAAAACGGATGTTATTTCCCTTATAAAGGTCTGGTGCTGCTTTCAGCTCTTCAGTATTTCTCTTGTCTCCAGCAGACGGTGGAGATATGTGGACAGGTGCTGCAGCTAAGAGTAGGCTGCTCTTGGGAAAGCTTTAGGCCTAGTTTCCCAGTGGGGTGTAGGCCGAGTTCTGAGGCTGTTATGGTTTGTGGGTATGTGGGCCCTTGGCCCAAGGTGCTAGTTGTTACCACCTGTGGGAAGGACCCCCACTGGTCTGCACCGTCGGGAGGCGAGGTCAGAGACAGCGGAGAGTTCTGGGTGAGACGATGAAAAGGTCCCGTGGGGGCAGGCCGGAGGCACTACCTGGGCAGAGACCACCGAAGGGAGGAGTGACAGGCAGACCGCAGAGTGGGGCGTGATGCTTGACCAATCAGGAGGTACTCTGGAGGGTAACCCCGAGGGGAGGAGCTGCACAGCGTAGGATGATGATGTGATGCTGTAGGGCAACCCACAGGACAGGGAAACCCAAGCTGAGCCTCAGGTGATGACGTAGCACAGCCCTGAGGAGCGGGGGTGATATTGGCAGTTTTGATTATAGTACGTAGGCGTGACCCCCGAGGAGTGGGGAAGTGAGCAAGTCCCAGGGAAGTCGGAAGGCGTTGCCCTGAGGAGCAGGGAAGTCCTGGCAGTACAGTGATGTAAGCGCGGTCCCGAGGAGCAGGAGACGTGGACAGGCTTGTACAAGTTGCGGGTGCAACCCCGAGGAGCGGGGAAGGTCCCCTGTAGAACTCATGGATAGCTGAGGTGTCCCAGAGGTAGCCCCGAGGAACGGGAGGCCTTGCCGGTAAGAACCCAAGACATGCAGAGCCAGCCCAAGGAGCAAGGAGAGCGAGTCCCCAATGTGTGCACTGGCCCCCGAAGAGCGGGTACCAGACAGGATCAGAGTCCAAGGCACAAAGAGAGTCTCAGGAACACATAGGCAGTAGTCGAAGACGTACGGAACTTGTTGCCAAGTCGGCAAGCTGAGGGTGAAGGTGGAGTTTAAATACGCCGGTTTGATGTTCCCGCCAATGAGGCTTCAAAGGAGGGCCCGGTAGCGCGCACACACCTAGGAAGGCCCGAAATCGAAGAGGATGGTGCCAGGGAATGCTGCTGTGAAGGCTGGCCCGAGCCGCGAGCAGCCCAGGAAGGGCAGGAGAGAAGTGCAGGGAGTAAGTACACGCGGTCGCAGCCGTCTGCGACCGATGGGCATAACAGAAGGTGCTCCTCTTGGACTGATTTATTTAATTTATTTATTCAAAACATATATTCCACATTATATGAATAATCATCTAAGCGGGTTGTATCTTAAATACCCACAAATTATAGCTGGGGTCTGAGTTCCCACACCAGTGAATTAAGCATTGGGTGGTCCCTAGTGATTTTGCTCTCTTGGTGGGTCTGGCAGCAGGAGCTACTGCCAGAGCTTCTAGGGCAACAGTTTTCAAGATGATTTCTCTGGTAGAGCAGGGCTTCTAGGGCAATGGTCTTTGGGCTGATTTCCTTGGTAGATTGGATCCTTAAGAAGGGAATAGTGCTGTACCAGATTCAGACTCTGTCAGGGTTTGGAGGTGATCATCCTTCTGTCTTCCGGTTTCTCCACTGAGGGAGAAATTAAAAAAAAAAAAAAAAAGAAGGGGAGGCGAGGCACTATAGGTAAGTCACAGCGACTCAGCATATCAGCTGATGTATTCTGCCTTGCTTGTGAGCAGGAAGGTGCAATCCATGGAAGGTTTGAACCCCGCCACAAGCAAAACTGGGTGGGTTCCCTAGGTCAGGCCCTGACCCCTCTGGAGAAAGGCAGCATCGGAGCTTTTTTTCAGGGGGTATGTGCCAGAACTGAGTACTGACATCTCTTCCTCCACCTATCTGATTTGGCCTGTGGTCTCTCCAAAAAAAAAAATCTGACATCTTGCATGTGAGTACTGGCACTATTTTGTTACAGAAAGAAAGCAGTGGGCAGCACTATGGTGCACATGAAACAGGACCTAGTCAGCATGCTCATTTTGGCAACCCCTCTGATAGTTGAATGGAGAAGTCCCAAGGGAGCTACAGATTTACTCTCAGGCATGGCAGGCTGCATAGCTCACATAGCCAACATCATCATCATACAGACGAATGTCTTGAGCTGACACTTATGAGACCCTGAAGTGCAAGGTCCAGCAGACGTGATCTTTGCCCTACTAGGGGTCATGAGAGGTGCTTCCATGATTGAATTTCAAATCAGCCCCATGAAGTTCCAAGACAAGCAAGTTTTTTTGGCCGAAAGAGGAAAGCAGGAGCTAGGGAGTTCGGATATCCTGGAAGAACCATGATCATCGTCCAGTTTTTCGGCATGTGTTTCTGCCAGAAGCCTGAGGATTCCCTGTAAGTTGTGAAGTCACAGCAGGGGTGCTCCTTCACCCTTTCCCCCTATACAGAGGAATCGTCCCTAGAAGATCCCTTCCTTTTTTTTTTTTTTTTACAGCCTTGGCTGTTGACAGAATCAGGCTACGTAGCAAGGATACTTAATGTTGGGATTATAGCCTTCGGTGGTGTGAAAGAGAACCACAATAGTAGATCTTAGAGTTTGTAAGGCCAACTTGCAGGAGAAGACAATGTTTCCCTTTGAGGGGGTCCAGTCCACTAATCTTATTCTTCCACCAGAGGAGATTGGGATGAAGGCATAATTCACAAGCCTTGCAGAGGGCAGAGACTAGCTCTGACTTACTGCAGGAAAAACTGTCACAGAAGCTCCTTTTGTTAGACTGAGTACTTCTGGTGATTAATGAATTATAAATCCTCCACTGCAGGAGGTCTCCTGGACTTGGAAGTGAGCTTAGCTTTAAAGAGATCTGGCATCCCTTCCTCTTGCGCTTTGTAGGACCGCATCTCCTTGAGGCTTGTGGAAATCAGTCTCCTAGGTGGTCTTTGGTAACTTTAAAGGAAAAGGTATCTCTGTGTCCAAATTGCCCATTTTTTTTGGAAGGCAGTGTTTCACATTGGAATTTAGGTTTTTCTGTTGATAAACAAAGTAAGGCGATGTAGGCCAGGGACCGGGAAAGCCACCTCAAGTCCGTTGTAGGTCACCTTTGAGATGTTTGTGGGTCAAAGGCTTTTCTTCTTAGATAGGTTGTTGATCTATTTAATGTGTCATTTTAAAAGCACAATGGTTTCAAAGACATCAGTTTTAGGAGTAATCAAAGAGAGGCGCACACTCCAGCAAGAGTTTGCAGGTCTCAGAAGGCCAGTGACCATGCTTGACAAGGGCACAGGAATTCTCATAGGCAGAGTCAGGATCTATCCTTACAGAAGATGATAGCAGGGCAGCGCCCTAGCCCCCATTGCAACCCTGCTCTGAGCCCCTCAGTGTGGGTGTTCAATCCGGAAGAGGCTCCGAGAGCTATCGTGACTTCCTCTCGTCCAGTCTGGGAACTTTGGCACGTTCCACTTGTCTGGACTGGTCTGGCATGGATGATAAGAGAGGTGAAATTTAAACTTACCTGTTAATTTCCTTTTCTTTAGTCTTGCCAAACCAGTCCAGAACCCACCCAAGCTCTGGCAATCAAGGGCTTTCAGTCTGATAAGGTCTCAAATCTAACAGCGAGTATGTTTTGTTCACTCCGAAGGCAGCTGGCCTAATTATGAGCTCGATTATAAGGAGTTTTAATCCTGGGTTAATAACTGTAGAGTGAAATTCCTTGACTGCATCAGATTTTGGTTGTGGTGGTGATTTGGAAACCAAATAAAGCAATTTCCTTCAGTTGTCTTAGCTTTGACATAGAATACTGAAGAGCTAAAGGCAGCACCAGACCTTTACAAGGGCATCAAAGTGGGCTTTGAACTTTTTTTTTTCTCTCTGTCTCCATGTACTGGCAGAACATAACCCACTTTTCTGGCAGAAGTAAAGGAAAGGAAATTAACAGTTTAAATTTCACCATACAATACATAGACTGAAGGTGAAAAGATTAAAAGTATATAATCAGTCCTCCCAGGTTTTGCATGTGCTGTGTGTACCTGGAAGAATATTTGTCCACGAATGGTTTTTTTCTTTCCGCTGATATTTGTTTTCAGGGCCACGGAGTTTCACAGGAGAGGACTGCAGTGAATTCCATGTCCATGGGGGCCCTGCTGTGATCGCTGGAGTGCTTCAAGCTTTGGGTGAGTTTTCCCTTGTGAAATATCAAGAAGCTGCATTATAAATTGCTCAGTCAGAAGACTCCAGTGATCTACTCTCCAGCACTTTTAATCTACCATAATGTGCTGGACAGTAAGTGGCCAAAGGCATTTGGTGCTCCCTAATTGTCTTGACTGAGATAAGGGGAAAAAACCAAGAGGTCCATACTGAGCACCATTTCTCTGGCTAAGCTTGGATTAGGCTGGACAAAGGCCATGAACTGAAAATCTCACTGTGCTGACCAGGCCGAGATAGCTGGATAACTATGTATCCAGCTAGCTCGGGAGTGGGGCGTAGCATTTTGGGGCAGAACCGGCTATTCAGCTAAGTTAGCTGCATAAACGCTGATTTTCAGTGTTAACTCTGGATAACATTTGGTCAGTCGAACCTTAACATAGCTAGGAATATTCTGTGGTGCACCTGCGTCACTGAATATCTCTGCAAAGCTCACTGGATAACTTTATCTGCTTAACTTTGCTAGCCTGCCAGTGCTGAATATGGACCTCCAAATGTTTTGGAAAATTCCATGTTGTGTGGGGGAAGGGTCTCTGTAATTTAAAAACACCGAACTCTTGTTTTTAAATGTTCTAATTCACAGGCTGTTCTAATGATCCTATGGGAATGTCCCTACTTGGTAAAAGTTGGGTGCCTCTTGCAGCAGGATTGAGCTTGGCAGATTTTGCCACTCGTGCTTGCCCAAGTTGGTACCCGTGCAGACAATAAGAGGAACTCTCTACAGAGCATAGTAATGCATAGTTCCCTGTACGTACCTGGATCAGTCCAGACCATGGGTTATGTCCCCAATCCAGCAGATGGAGTCAGCACAAGCTTCGAGGGGGCGTCACCATATATACTACTACCCCCTCTGCAGGAGTTCAGTATCTTCTGACTCCAGCAGATGCGAGTAGGGGACTCAGGGTTTCTCTCCCTGTTGTTGTAAATTAATCTTTTCCCTTTTTGCTTCCTCCTTTTCTGGGCTTCTGCCTAGTTTGTCTGGTGGATCAAGTTTTTCTCTTTAAAAAAAAAACAAAAAAAAAAAACAAACTCTTATTCAAAGGCAGGCTGTGGGGAGGCGTGGCTTACCCCCTGTGTTTGTTTCCCCTCCCGGTGCTGAATGCTAGTAGTTAGGACGGGGGTAAGTGATATTATATATTTTGTTTTGTTAGTTTTTCTTTGCAGCTCTCCCCAACCCCGGGGCCTCGCGGCTGCCGGTGGGGACGGTCTTTCAGCGCTTGTGTCTCGGGCAGCCTCGTGGGCTGCTGGGGCACACAGAAAAGTTTTTTCTTCTGCCGGGTTGTGAGGCCAGGAAGGCCCCCCCGCGCCGATTCCTTCAGCGGGCAGTGCAGGCTTTCTGGCCCCCCCCGCAGCGGCGGTTTTTCACGCGGCCACCCTCCCGAGCCTCAATTTATTTCTTTCTTTCAGCCGGCGTTGCTCTCGCGGGGTGCTCCTGATGCCGCGGCCGTCGCGTTGCTCGGCCTGCGGCGATCCGGGATCCAGGATCTCCCGCGAGGGCATCTGCGTTCGGTGCCTTCCCGGGGGGGAAGGCACCTCGCGGTCCATCGCCGATTTGGTGTTGCTCTCTGCGATGCCCGGGAGGCGCGGGCCGGCCCCTCCCCCATTCCTGGCGGGAACGGCGGCCATTTTGCAGGCACAGCGCCCTGAGGAGGATCCAGAAGCGCTGGAGGAGGGGGATTGCGATGCGGTTTCTCCGCCGTTTTTGCCGCCGATCTTATTGCCGGAGCAAGGCCCGCAGGGGCAGGGTCCAACGGGGGTTCCCCCCCTGGAGCCCCCTCGGGCAGGCCGGGGTTTTCCCCGGAGTTTGTTTTGCTGATGCACACAGCCTACCTCCAGGGGTTGGAGACTCCTGCGGGGCCTCCCCCTCCCAAGATCCCACGGACGTCCCCCCCGGCACAGGCCCCCCCCGCCCCGGCGGGCGCGGGGGCCCCTCATGTTCACCCTCCAGCTCGGGCCCGCTTTTCGGCTGCGGCTGTGGGAGCGGTGTCAGGACCAGCGGATCCGGGGTCTGATCCTCCGGATGGCGGACAAGGAGACTCCATGCCTGAGGGTGACGACCCGCGCACGCTGCGCCTCTTCCAGAGGGACAAGTTGGATGACCTCATTCCACTTATAATTCAGGAATTGGATCTGGACCCACCGCCGGACCCGCCTGCTCCAGTGGCGCCGGCAGTCGTCATTTCTTCAAAGAAGGGGGACCCGGTCCCGGCGGCCCAGGGCTCGGGCTTTTCCCATTCACGAATCGTTCCTGCAGCTCCTCACTGGGGAATGGGATACCCCGGAGGCTTCTCTGAAGGGCAGCCGGGCCATGGAAAAGCTCTACCCCCTGCCGGAGGATTTCCTGGACCTCATTAAGGCTCCGAAGGTGGACTCCGCGGTGTCGGCGGTCACGAAGAGGACGACGATACCGGTGACAGGAGGTGCGGCCTTGCGGGATACGCAAGATCGCAAATTGGAGGTTTTCCTGAAGAGGGTCTTCGAGGTCTCCGCTCTGGGTATGCGGGCAGCAATGTGCAGTTCCCTTGCCCAGAGGGCGAGTCTTCTCTGGGTACAACAGCTGCTCACGTCGCAGGAACTGCCCGCGGAGGAGGCCGCCCAGGCAGACAGGCTAGAAGCGGCGGTGGCGTATGGGGCGGATGCCTCGTACGACCTGTTTCGGATCCTAGCAAGATCCATGGTGTCGGTAGTGGCGGCACGGCGCCTCCTGTGGCTTCGCAACTGGGCGGCGGATACGGCCTCCAAGTCGAGTCTGGGCTCCCTTCCATTCAGAGGTAAGTTCCTCTTCGGGGAGGACCTGGATCAGATCATCAAGTCTCTGGGGGAAAACGCGGTTCATCGGCTGCCGGAGGACAGATATCGGCCTTCGCGAGCATATGCCTCTTCCCGGACCAGAGCCAGGGCGCAACGGCGCTACAGGAGCTACAGGCCATCGGGCTCTAGGCCCGCCGCCTCCAGGCCACAGACCTGGTCACGTTCCTTTCGTGGACGGAGGCCCGCCCGCACCACCCCCGGAGCAGGTAACCCCTCTCCTAAGCCTTCGCAATGATGTCAGGCTCGCCCACTCCGCCAGTCCCAGAATTGGGGGACGGCTGGCGTTTTTCTACCAGGAGTGGGCGCAGATCACCTCGGACCAGTGGGTCCTGGACACCATAGAGCACGGCTACGCATTGGAATTTGTCCGTCCTCCACAGGCAAGGTTCATTTTCTCCCCCTGCGGGTCGGTGCTCAAGAGACGGGCGGTGCAGGCGACGTTGGACAGACTTCGGGAAATAGGGGCTATCGCCCCCGTGCCCTCCGGAGAGGTGGGCTCGGGCCACTATTCCATCTACTTCGTCGTGCCGAAGAAGGACGGGTCCTTCCGGCCCATCCTGGATCTCAAGGAAATCAACAAGTCCCTCCGAGTGGTCCGGTTTCGCATGGAAACGCTGCGGTCCGTGATTGCGGCGGTACATCGGGGGGAGTTCCTCGCCTCTCTGGACCTCACGGAGGCCTACCTGCACATTCCCATCCGCCGGGACCATCACCGTCTCCTCCGGTTCAAGATCCTGGACCAGCACTTTCAGTTCATAGCGCTCCCGTTTGGATTGGCGACGGCACCGCGTACCTTTACCAAGATCATGGTCGTTGTGGCGGCAGCCCTTCGAAAGGAGGGCGTGCTGGTCCATCCCTACCTGGACGATTGGCTCATTCGGGCGAAGTCCTTCAGCCAGGGACAAGCGGCGGTGCGCAGGGTGGTCCAGTTTCTACAGTCCCTGGGCTGGGTGGTGAACTTCTCCAAGAGCTCCCTCGTACCCTCGCAGCGCTTGGATTTTTTGGGAGCGTCCTTCGACACCCGGCTGGGCAAAGTCTTCCTGCGTCAGGACAAGGCGCAATCGTTGCGGGAGCATGTACTGCGGTTCTCTGCCTTGCAAGATCCCACCTCCTGGGACTACCTCCAACTCCTGGGGGTGATGGGTTCCACCATCGACATGGTCCCCTGGGCGTTTGCGCATCTCAGGCCCTTGCAGTGGGCGCTCCTCTCCCGTTGGAAGCCGGTTTCGCAGGACTACCAGATGATTCTCCCACTTCCGCAAAAGGCCAGGGACAGTCTGGGCTGGTGGCTGGAGCCATCGAGTCTGGCCCACGGAGTGTCTCTCGACTTGCCCAATTGGGTGATAGTAACCACCGATGCCAGTCTGCTGGGCTGGGGTGCGGTCTGCGATCGAAGCGCCACGCAGGGGACGTGGTTCGCGGTGGAGGCGAAGTGGTCCATCAACCGTCTGGAAACCAGAGCGGTCAGGCTAGCTCTGCGACACTTTCTGCCGCTCCTTCGGAACCGGGAGGTCAGAATCCTATCAGACAATGCTACCACCGTGGCCTACATCAACCGCCAAGGCGGCACGCGCAGCCCGCAGGTAGCGCTAGAGGCGGCGCTGCTGATGCAATGGGCGGAGCGTCATCTCGTTCGACTAGCGGCCTCGCACATCGCCGGAGTGGACAACGTGCAGGCGGACTTCCTCAGTCGTCAGCTGCTGGACCCCGGAGAGTGGTCTCTGTCCGAGGAAGCGATGCAACTTCTAGTCCGGCGTTGGGGTGCCCCCCACTTGGATTTGATGGCCTCCGCTCTCAACGCCAAGGCTCCTCGCTTCTTCAGTCGCCGGAGAGAGCGCGGCGTGGAGGGAGTGGATGCGCTGGCCCTTCCGTGGCCGTCTCATCTTCTTCTCTACGCGTTTCCACCATGGCTCCTGGTGGGCAGAATGCTTCGCAGAATAGAAAGTCATCAGGGGACCGTAATCTTCGTCGCTCCGGAATGGCCCAGGAGGCCTTGGTTCGCGGACCTGATACAGCTGGTGATCGACGGGCCAGTTAGACTGGGGCACCTCCCCCGTCTCTTACGTCAGGGCCCGGTATTTTTCGATCAGGCAGAACTCTTCTGTCTTGCGGCCTGGCTTTTGAGAGGCGCCGCCTCCGGCGCCGGGGCTACCCGGAGGCGGTAGTATCCACTCTACTGCGGGCACGTAAGACATCGACGTCGGTGGCCTGTGTTCGTGTCTGGAAGGTGTTCGAGCTGTGGTGTGCTAGTCAGGACACGAGACCTACGAAGGCTTCGGTACCTCAGATCCTGCAGTTTTCACAGGCGGGGGTGGACAAAGGACTCGCCTATAATTCTCTGCGGGTGCAGGTGGCCGCCCTGGGTTCGCTGTTGCGTGATGGCAGTTCCCTGCTACAGCATCCGGACATTGCGCGTTTCCTCAAGGGGGTCAAGCATTTGCGGCCTCCAGTACGGGACCCGTGTCCCTCCTGGAGTCTCAACCTGGTGCTTCGCTCCCTGTCGGGACCACCGTTCGAGCCGCTGAGCACTGCTACGATCAAGGATCTCACCCTCAAAGCGGTATTCCTGGTGGCCATCTGTTCAGCTCGCCGCATCTCGGAGCTGCAGGCTCTGTCGTGTAGAGAGCCTTACCTGCGTTTCTCCGACTCTGGAGTGTCGCTTCGCACAGTGCCTTCCTTCCTACCAAAAGTGGTGTCTGCATTCCATGTGAACCAGACGGTGGAATTGCCGTCCTTTTCTCCCTCCGAGCCGAAGGCTCTCCGACTATTGGATGTCAGGCGCACGCTGCGTCTCTATCTGGAGGCTACCAATGAGTTCCGGATTTCGGATCATCTCTTCGTGCTTTGGTCTGGTCCCAGGAAGGGGTCTCAGGCCTCGAAAGCGACCATTGCGAGGTGGTTGAAGGCGGGCATTGCTGCTTCATACATTGGGGCGGGGCGGAATCCCCCGCCCGGCATTGTAGCTCATTCTACTCGTTCTCAGGCGGCTTCCTGGGCGGAGGCTCGCTCGGTCTCTACTCAGGAAATCTGCAGAGCAGCTACCTGGAAATCGTTACACACGTTCTCGAGGCACTATCGTCTGCACCTCGCCTCCTCAGTCACGGGACATTTTGGCGAACAGGTTCTCCGAGCAGGCCTCGCAGGACCCCACCCGATTTAGGGAAGCTTGGGTACATCCCATGGTCTGGACTGATCCAGGTACGTACAGGGAAAAGAAAATTATTACTTACCTGCTAATTTTCGTTCCTGTAGTACCATGGATCAGTCCAGACGCCCACCGCACTTGGGTCTTTCCTTCCTGCTCGACTCTTCTCTACGGGACTGTAGTGTGATAGGGCTTTCCCGGCTCCTCAGTCGCACTGTTTCTCACAGCCCCCTTCATGTTGGCGTGCTGTTTGCGCAGCGTCCTACCCGTTGGTAGGACGGTTCCAGTTTTTCTATTACGGTTACACGGTTTATTGTTGCCGGTTCTTATAAACTTGATCCACTAAAGGGGTTCTATTTCTACTCGGGCTTTGATATACTCGATACTGAACTCCTGCAGAGGGGGTAGTAGTATATATGGTGACGCCCCCTCGAAGCTTGTGCTGACTCCATCTGCTGGATTGGGGACATAACCCATGGTCTGGACTGATCCATGGTACTACAGGAACGAAAATTAGCAGGTAAGTAATAATTTTCTTTTTGACCACATTGCCTGGTATCACAGTGCATGTTACCTTGTTTATCTTGCAGTTACATTCAGTAAAGCAGGGGTGGCCAACTTCAGTCCTTGAGATCCACAAACGGGCTTGGTTTTCAGGATATCCACAATGAATATGCATGAGAGAGATTTGCATACAATGGAGTGCATGCGATCTCTCTCATGCATATTCATTGTGGATATCCTGAAAACCAAGCCTGTTTGTGACTCTTGAGGACTAGAGTTGGCCACTCCTACAGTATAGTATTACCTACTGCATGGGTAGATGTGTAGGATGATCTGTACAAGTGAATTAATTGTTGATGCCTTCTTGCTTATGTGGTACAGCAGGTAAGTGTAGCAGGTTCGGACCGAGCATCCTGGCATTCTCCCCAGGGGCTCTGACCTGGGGGAGCTAATCTCACTGAGGTCTACACTGGGGGCTACCTGAGGGGCTTATCCCATATAGACACACACAATTCAGGGATTATATCTGGGGGCTTGAACCCAGGAACTAATTCCCAACACAGAGCCACACACAAACTTTGATTCAGTATATCACGGTTCCAGGCATTTAGGAGTGTAAGTTTTTATTTGAGCAATAGGAGGACAGAACAAATCAGATTACACAGAAGAAGTAATGGTAGATAATAACAATTGCTACATAGATGTACAAAGCTTACATGTTTCCAAAGGATCAGCCTATACCATCATGTCCAGTACACACTCTCCCCTTTCTCCCTCTCACTGTCTCTCCTTATACACTATAAATGCTTATGGGAGCAGTGGCGTTCCCTCCCTTTGATTTCTTATCCAATTTCAGACACAGCTGTGTGGCCTTCACTTTCTCTCAGGTTTTAGTATAAGTTAACTGCTAGTTCCCTGTACGTACCCGGATCAGTCCAGACTCCTGGGTTTTGCCTCCCTTCCAGTGCAGGACCGACTCTGCCCTATATCCTGAGGTGCCACCTGCGGTCCGTCAGTATTTCTCTGTCTCCAGCAGATGGTGGAGGTGCAAATTCCTGCAGTGTGGGCAGTCTGTGGTATTTAAAAAGGGAGACAGCAGAGTTTGTAGGTGTTTGTTAGGTTACAGTCTGTTGGTGTTTGTGAGGTTTAGTCAGGATTTTCAATTTGGGGCTACCTCAAAAAAAAAAAAAAAAAGTCTAAACAGGCTGACTTTTTGGCGGCCGATTAGCTGCCTCCCAGGGGGTGGCTAGGTCCTGAGGGGACCATCCCCACCCATGGTTCTTGAGGCTGCCGGAGTTGGGGAGTTCGAGGACCCAGCAACCACTACCAGCAGGGGTTATACCAGGGAGCCCGGCTCACTTACCCTACTCTGCAGATAAGTGTAAAAAATAAATCTTTTCAGTGAAGTTGGACTCGCAGGGATCGGCGGCGCCTTAGTACCTCTGAGGGGGGGAATTGTTGGTGGGGCGCCAGCTCTTCATTTTTGCTTTTTCCTGCGCTGTTTTCGCTGATGCTGCATGGTGCGGCCTGCTGCGAGTGGGAGAAGCGCACGCCCGAGTGTCCTGAGGCGGCCTGTGCATCGCGTGCCTTCCCGGGGATGAAAGCACATCAATTGGGGCCGCAAAACCAGCGCTTCGACCAGCACATGGCTCAGCCAGGTTGCGATGGGTCACTTCACCCCCCCCAGCGGGAATGGACGCCATTTTGGGAAATTTTCCCGTGGCGACTCAGACAGCGATGAGGGGGAGGGTTGGATCCTCCCTCCTTGTCTCCGCAGCAAATAGTCCCCGAGGGGGGTGGATTGCGGCCGAAAGACGCTGAAAGGGAGCTGGTCTCGATGAGGCCTTGGACCCCCCTCCTCCTCCTTTCTGGGATTTTATTCGTTTCTGCATAAAGCTTACAAGTCACAGAAGGGGAGGAGGAGGCGCCGGGGGACTGGTTCAGTGCAGGACCCGGACATCCATCCATGGCGATGCTCGAGGCCTTTTGACCTAGGCTCCAGCCCTCGAGTTAAAAGTCCCTTGTTCTGGGGCAGGCTGCGCTCTGGATTCTACTTCGGAGGACTCTGATCAGGACCCGAGCCTGCCAAATTCCCGGGACAAGCCCTCTACAGATCCGGATCTCGGAGGGGGTCCTAGTCAGAATACCGGTCCTATGCTTCATAGAGCGGATGGAGATGAACCCAAAGTAGTCTGCCTTTTAGGAGAGAGGAGCTTAGTCCTCTTATCCTGGTGATTCTGGCAGAATTGGGGATCGATGCCCCACAGACAGACGCCTGAATGGGGAATGTGGATCCAGTGATGGTGGGGCTCAGGGGGACCGCATATGTCTTTCCCCTTCCATATGTCTGTCACCGACTTCCTGTTCCTGGAGTGGGCCACCCTAGAGTTGGGATTGAAAGTTAGCAAAGCAATGGATAAGCTGTACCCTTTGCCGGAAGAAGCCTTGGAGGTCTTGAAGCTCCCGAAGGTGGATGCTGCGGTGTCCGCGGTCACACACAAGATTACTATTCCGTTGACAGTAGCCACAGCTCTTAAGGATATTCAGGACAGCAATTGGCGGTGCAGCTCAAGTGGATTTTTTTGAGTATCCGCCTTGGGCGTTCAGGCGGCGATATGCAGCAGCTTTGCCCTGTGGGTAGGACTTCGTTGGGTACAGTCCGGCGCTCTCCAACGGAGAGGTGGTGCAGGTCGGTCGCTTGGAAGGTGGTACAGGTCGGTCGCTTGGAGGCGGCCATAGCCTACAGCGCTGCTGCTTTGTATGATCTCCTCGGGACTTCCACTCGCTCTGCGGTGTCTGCTCATAGACTCCTCTGGTTTAGAAACTGGTCACTTATACAACATTTAACACTTATTTAACACTTATATAACATTTATTACTATACACTGTTATATGTGATATGTATAAGTGTCAAGTTTGTAAGTTTAGTGGATTTGGTGGTTTTATGTGGTATGAGTAGTGTGAGTAGTATGAATGGAGTGATTGGAGGGTAGAGTATGAATGAGATTGTTTTTAATGTAAGGAGGTCTTTGGGTTACATAGTGGGACTTGTATAAAAAGTATGTAAATTATAATGAATTAAAATTGTGTACAATAAAGGTTTTGGCATTATATATTGCCGAGTTCCTCTGCATGATTATATAGCTCAGGCTACGGACTAGACATCCTTTGCAGAGGGGATTCTTCGAGCAAGACTCTCGGGTTTCCACCCACATTAGGATAGCTCTGGTACATCCCACTTGTCTGGACTGATCCGGGTACGTACAGGGATAGGAAAATTGGTTCTTACCTGCTAATTTTCATGCCTGTAGTACCACGGATGAGTCTAGAGTTATTGAGAGTCCGCTCGATCATTGTTTTGTACATAATCTGCAGATAAGGGCTGACTGTGTCCTGTTTCGTTACGTTATATTCTGACATAGGGTCCATGAGTTGGAAAGATGCTTAGGACTAGTTAGTTCATTTGGTTTTTGTGGAGTTCTGCTTGGATATCGATTAATACTGACGGGACTGCAGGTGGCACCTCAGGATATAGGGCAGAGTCAGTCAAATCTTTCCCTGTCTCCATCTGCTGGAAGGGAGGCAAAACCTAGGAGTCTGGACTGATCTGTGGTGCTACACGAACGAAAATTAGCAAGTAAGAACCAGTTTTCCTTTTTCTCATCATAGACAAAGTGGAATAACTAAATAATCAGAGGTTGGCCTGTGGCCTTCAAACTAGTCTGTATCTGGGTGAAAACTCTGAATCTATACGGCCTATCCTCTTTCATCTTCAGCAAAAGTTAAAAAAAAAAAAAACTCCATCAGGAGGTGTGTGCTTTCTTGAATTTTTTTTTTTTTTTTTGCTTGTTTAACCCCCTTCAGAAATCCATAAGCATGCACCCTGAGCCTGGCCAGGAGGTGCTGCTGCTGTGGGATGCCTCAAGGGACAGGGACGCAAGCCTGTGCCTGGACTCTCAGCCTCCCACATAGGGCCAGCCTCTTAATTGTTTTCTGGTGGTTTTGTTAGGACATCTGCCAGGCTTACGGCTTGCGGAGGCTGGTGAATTCACGAAACGTGCGTTCCAGAATGGGAAGGTGGATCTGACGGAGGCAGAGGGAATCGGGGACCTGGTCCATGCAGAGACAGAGGCCCAGAGAAGGCAGGCCCTGCGCCAGATGGCTGGGGACTTGGGGCAGCTGTACAATGGCTGGAGTCAGAATCTTCTCAGAGTCAGTTTCTCTCCCTCTCATACCATACTATGTTGTATATGAGGGTGTGGGCGGAGGGGGGGTGCAAAACCTTTACTGCTGCTGGTTGTATCTGCCTACTTATTTTAAAACATTTATAACCCGCCTTGTTACTAATCTGCGGTATAACAACACAAAGGGTAGAAATCACAAAATCTTCTTTAACACTATAGGTAAGTCGCACACAAAAGAAGAGCTTGTTTTTCTATAATTTATTTTTTAAACATTTATGCAACCACATATTGAACAGCTATCTAGACAATTAAAATCTATCCAACTCCTGTTTACAGCGGTTGTAGGGGTTTCAGTGATGAAAGAATGTGGATGATCAACATGATTATGTTGAGGTTATCCCACTATTGAAGATTTCTATAACTGAAGATCATTCTATTTTGAGTTAGTCCCTGAGGAAGCCCTTAGGATAATAGGGTGAAACAAAGATCTTTGTCAGACTTGTCTTTTGAAAATAATTTTTTTTATATATAAAAAAAACCATGTTTGTTTGGATAAATTCAATATAGGAATATATGACTTATTTGAGTTAATAATGAATTAACAACCAATATTGTTATAGAAATTATAAGAATTACAATAAGTCTGAAATGTGTACTTATTTGGTTTTATATGAAATGCGTGTTGAATGTATGAAGGGGGGGTGTGTGAGTTAGATTTTAATTGTCTAGATAGCTGTTAAATATGTGGTTGCATAAATGTTTAAAAAATAAATTATAGAAAAATAAGCTCTTCTTTTGTGTGCGACTTACCTATAGTTACTAATCTGAGCAGCTAACAAAAATATACATAAAATACAATGCAGATGCTTCACTTTGCATTTTGCTTTACTTCATTTACAATTGCTAAGCAATTCCCTGAATTGTATGTTTTATTTTTACTGGCTATGTACGTTCTCTGCTGCAAATCGCTCAGAACCGTTCGGTGTGAGCGATGTTTAGTAAATTCCTGATAAGGCTATTCTCAGGATATCACCTGAATAGCATGGCCCTCAGTCTTTTCTTAAAGCACTTAAGAGCCTTCTCCTCTTACAGCCTTGGGGAGAGAGTTCCACTGTATAGGGCCTGCCGCTGAAATTATACGAGCACGAGACATTTTAAATAGATTGAACGAAGAGAGAGCCCATGTCTCATGAGCATCTCATTCAGGCACACTGGGGACTCATTATATAAACCCTATAAGATATTAAAGCTAAAGTTTTGGCTCCCTGTGTACGTACCCAGATCAGTCCAGACTCCTGGGTCTTGCGCTTCCCTTCCAGCAGATGGAGACGGGGAAATTTTCACAGCCACTGGCACCTAACTAGATGTAGCACTTGCAGCCCTTCAGTATTTCTCTGTCTCCAGCAGATGGAGGAGGTGCAAAAATGCAGTTCTGAATCTTAAAAAAAACAAAACAAAAACAACCCCCCCACCCCTCCCAAAAAAAAACAAAACAAAAGGGGAATAAAACATTTCATAGGAGTCTCTTCTCCTTTGCACTCTCCCTGGAGGTTGGCAGGTCCTGGTGGGACCATCCCTCCTGGTCACAGACTTACACGAGCAGGGGTTGGGGACCCCAACTTGCTCTTTGGGCCATTTTGGAGGTGAAAGTTGGTGGTCCGGTTCCCTCACCTTCCTGGAGCTGGGGAGAAGCCAGGACCATTCTTCAGATAAGTCTGTGCCTGTTTCTGCTGTTATCTTCTCTGCTTTGTAAAGTTACAAAAAAAAAGTATTGGTAGTCAGTCAGAGAAGGGAAAAGCAGCAATCGGGGTCGGCCCCCTCTTTTTGTGTCTCCGGCGCCAGCAGTGCAGGGAGGCAGCTTGAGGTTTGTTTCTTTTTCTCCGGCTCTCCTGCTGGTCTGTCTTTAGCCCAACCGAGCGTGCCGCATGGTGGGAGCGGTGCTCGGCAATGCTGCGGGAAGCGCGTTGTGCTGAGTGTGGGGAGTTTTCCGGCTGCTGTTCCTGGTGCCTTCCTGGAGGTGAGGGCACATCGGGAGGGGCTGGGACAGCGCCTTTGGTGCGGCGCTGAAAGCCGCGCGGCAGGAGACCAAGGATCCGTTCCCGCTGAGCACGGGCTCGGCGGCCATGTTGAAAACCTTCACTGTTCAAACACAGCAGGCAGTGGGGCAGGGTGGAGGGGATCTCCTGCCCACGCTATCTCCGGCCGAAATTAACCCCGCTGAGGCGTGGGGGCCCTTGCAGAGCAGTCTAAGCACGATTCTGATTCTCTGGCAGAGGATTCAGATACTTTGGCCCCTTTTTCTCCGGAGTTCGTTGTTTTGATGCGTAAGGCATTTCTGGCGTCTCGGGCAGTGGCCCAGCCCTCTCGCAAGTGCAGAGCAGCGGGGACCCTACCCAGTAAGAGGGCTAAGGGGCCTGGAGGCTCAGGGGCCATGAGGGTTCAGAGGATCCGTGCCCCCTCGGCACTGGGGGCCACAGGAGAAGTTTCCTCTGAAGATTCGGAGAAGGGGGTTGTCCCCAGATGCCGGCTCTGGAGATCTGGAGCAGAGCGTCCAGGGCCCAGTTGAGGAGCCGGGCGTTTTCCCAGCGATGGAAGGTGATGATCCCAAGGTGCTTTGCCTTTTTCAGAGGGAAGAATTGGGGACCCCCCCCCCCCTCATTCCACATGTCCTGGCGGAGCTGGGCATTGCAGTCCCTCGGGGGGAAATACTGATCAGGAGGATGTGGACCCGGCCATGGCAGGCTTGCGGGATCCAGCCAAGTCGTTCCTTTTTCATAGTTCGGTTAAGCAGGTGGTCCGGAGACTGGCCTCAAGGTGAGCAGGGCTAAGGGCAAGCTGTATCCGCCCCCTGAGGACACGCTGGAGCTCTTGTGAGTTCTGAAGGTGGATGCTGCTGTCTCGGTGGTCACGAAGAGGACAACCATTCCTGTGGCCAGGGCCACGGTGGTGAAGGATGTACAGGATAAGAAGCTTGAGATCCACCTTAGGAAAATATCTGAGGTCTCTGTGATGGGCATACGGGCTGCGGTTTGTAGTAGCTTTTATGCTTTGTGTGTAGCAGTTGCGAGCGGATAGGAACTTATCTCCCTTGGAGTCGCAGCAGGTGGAGCATCTGGAGGCAGCGGTAGCTTGTGGCGTGGATGTCTTGTATGATCTCATCCGTACTTCCAGAATGATGATGTCTGCAGTCTTGGCCAGGGGACGTCTTTGGTTATGGAATTGGTCAGCAGATGCCTCATCAAAGGCACAGCTTGGTGCCTTGCTCTTTAAGGGCAAGCTCCTTTTTGGAGAGGATCTGGAACAGCTTATCAAGCTCTTGGGTGAGAATAAGGTGCACAAGTTGCCTGAGGACAAGCCCAAGGAGTCCAAGGTGTCTTTCCCAGTGCACACTCAATATCAGGCCCAGAGGCATTTTCGGCAAGGCAGAGCTCCGGTGGCTGGGCAAAGGCAGGCCTCAGGGAGGTCGCAGACCTGGAACCAGCCCTTTTGTGCCTGTAGGACAGGTGGGGATGGCCCCATCCAGGGGTCTGGAGGGCTCACTCCTCTGTCCCTGTAATAGGAGATCGTCTTACCCAATTTTTCGAGGAGTGGGCCAAGATCACGTCGGACCAGTGAGTGCTAAGTGTGATAGAACACGGTTACGCTTTAGTTTGCTCAGCCTCTCAGAAATCTTTTTATGGTATCTCCCTGTGCGTCGGTAGGAAAGAAGCGGGTAGTGTCAGACTCTCGACCGCCTGCGAATGTTAGGAGCTGTAGTTCCCGTGCCTCTGCACGAGCGAGGGATGGGACATTACATTTTTTCCTAGCGTGTAGCAGATGGACTCAGGACCAATGGGTATAATATACTCCTGATAGCAGTTGGAGACGGATCAGATTTCAATCTGACATCAGCCCCTAATACATATACCCCTGCAGGACGCCATGCTCCCCAGTATTTTCCATCTCTCTAGCAGTTTGGGACTCTATACACACTTGCACAGTGTTAGAGTATTCTAAGCAAAAGAAATCCAGAACAAGAAGAAATCTTACCTCTACAGACGAGCCCCGCTCTCCTGCGGTGATACCTACGGGTCTCTCCCCAAGTTGAGAATTCCTGAGGTGATTTCCGTGATCCTTCAGAGGTAAGCCTCGGTCCAGCAGCCAGTCCCCGGCATGGACTTAGCTCCTGACATCGGGCACGGCTGAGAGGCAGCAGGTGCAACTTCGAGCACGGCAGTGAAGGTACTTCCCTCTCCCCCTGCAGCTGGAGACCGCCCGGAACGAGACTGGGAAACGCCGAGACAAGGTAAGGTAGAAAACTTCCTAAAAGTCTCCGGTCTCCGAGGCTCGAAGAGCGGCACAGATCGCCAGCCAGCGTCAGTGCCACCGGGTTGATCAGCCTTTTCCAGGTTAGACCCCGGTCCGATACGAGGGTCCTCCCACGTGGAGACCCTCTGAGGTGGTCGCCATATTGCTCGCGTGGTCGCTGTCGCCATTTTCGCCTGATCGCCGCCCTGTCTGCCGATTTGACCTGTGCGCACAGAGGCGAGCCGTGCGCGCAAAATCTCATGTGCACACCAGCGTGCGCATAAGTGCCGTGCACACAGTGACGCGCATGAGGGGCTGGGCGCACAACCACACGCATTAATGTGCCGGGCGCATAAGTAAACCCTGTGCGCACAGCAGCGCGTGCATCTTCTTGAGCGCGCATTCGACCTACACGCACAAATTAGGCCCACCCAGAGTGCACAACTAAGCCTCCCGGCGTAGTATTGAATGCACAAACAGGAGGTTCCTGCAATCCTACGCGCACAAGCCATGGCACCACCAGACAAGAAGCTCAAGGCTCAGGGCCTCTGCCCAGCATGTCACATTAGAGCTGTGCAGCACGAAGAGACCACGGCCTTGTGTATACAGTGTGAAGAGGCCCTGGGTGATCCTGCCCAAGGGTCCTCCCCAGCCGGTACTGGGATCCGGATCCACTGACAGTACACCGGACCTCGCTACCCCCAGCAGGAGTCTCCTTAAAACGGGGCTCCCCGGGGACACAGCGCCTCTTGATTTAGACCCAGCATCTTTCTCCTGGGTAGAATTCTTCAAAGGCCTACATACTTTTCTCCACTTGCAACCGGCGCCCTTGATGACACAGCCACAGTCTGTCATCGCAGCAGTGCAAAGAGGGGAATTTTTGGCATCTTGGGATCTGACAGAGATGTATCTTCACATCAGGATCTGCCTGGACCATCAAAGGTTCCTACGGTTCATGATCCTAGGAGAGAATTTTCAGTTTTGTGCCCTTCCATTTGGTTTAGTGACAGCTCCGCGCACCTTCACCAAGGTGATGGTGGTGGTGGCGGCGGCCCTTCGGAAGGAGGATGGGTTGGTGCACCTGCATCTCAATGATTGATTCAGGCGAAGTCACAAGACCTTTGCAGACATGCGGTAGAATTGGTGTTGCACCGCTTGAGAGCGTTGGGAGCCACCAAGCCAAGTCTTGAATTTTCTGGGCGCGCGTTTCGATACCCACCACGGGAAGGTTTTTCTTACAGAGGAGCGGATGCTCAAGTTACTGTCCCAAGTTTTGGGTCTGTTACAGACTTGGGTAACAAGGTCTGGGATTACTTACAGGTTCTTGGCTCCATGGCGTCAACCTTGGAACTCGTCCCTTGGGCATTTGCTCATATAAGACCTCTTCAGCAAGCGTTGTTGTCTCGATGGGATCCGATCTCGGAGCAGTTTCATCTCCCTTACCACTTACCAGTTCAGCCCGGTCCAGTCTGTCATGGTGGCTGTCTCCCCACCATTTGTGCCGTGGAATGGACTTGGAGGTGCCGTAGTGGATAGTGGTTACTATGGATGCCAGTCTCTCCGGTTGGGGAGCGGTATGTCAGTCTCAGTCGGTATAAGGACAATGGTCGCTGGAGGAGGCATCGTGGTCCATCAATTGTCTGGAGGCGAGAGCGGTACGGCTAGCCCTCCAAGCTTTTCCACCTCTGTTGCACTATTGCCCAGTCCGGATCCTTTCCGACAGTGCCACCACATTGGCTTACATGAGCCATCAGGGTGGCACCAAGAGTCGAGCAGTGGCTGAGGAAGTAGAAATGCTGATGGCTTGGGCGGAACAGCACCTGTCTACGATAGCGGCATCTCACATTGTGGAGTTAGACAATGTAAAAGCCGATTAGCTTAGCTGTCGGCAGTTGGATCCCGGAGAATGGGAATTGTCGGAAGAAGCGCTGTCTCTCATTACCTGCAGATGGAGTGTTCCGCATATGGATCTAATGGCAACTCAGCAAAATGCAAAAGCTCCTCGATTCTTCAGTTGTAGAAGAGAGTGAGGGGCAGAGGGAGTCGATTGCCCTGGTTCTCTCTTGGCCAAGCAACGTTCCTATATACTTTGTTTCCACCTTGGCCTCTGGTGGGCAAGGTACTGAGGAGAATAGAGATCCATCTGGGCCGGGTGATCCTGGTGGCTCTGGATGCCTTGGTTTGTGGATCTGGTAAATCTAGCAGTGGGTGATCCGCTTCACTGGGGGCATCTCCCGAACCTAATTCGTCAAGGGGCCCATATTTTCGGATCAGGCGGCTCACATCTGTCTAGTGGCTTGGCTTTTGAGAAGCGGCATTTAAGAAAGAAGTGATATCCTGAGGACATTATTACTACACTATTGCAGGCTCGAAAGACTTAATTTAAATAATAAACTTAAATTTGTCTGTACTAAGTTTATTCCTCTGTGTGTGTTCTTGGGGCAGCACCTTGAAGCTGATTTTTAAAGTTTCAACAACTTCCACTTCCTTGGTGTATATTTGAGTCTGGAGGGTTTTTGAGCCTTGGTACTCTGTCCAAAGGATTGATCCTCAGCGGGCATCAGTGATACAGATCTTGATCTTTCTAGAGAGAGGATTAACTGAAGACTTGTCATTTAGTTTGCTGAGAGTATAGGTCTCGGCCCTGAGGGGTTTTCGAGGCAAGATTGACAGGAAGCCCCTGGCAGTGCATCCAGTTGTTGTTTGCTCAGGGGAGTTCAAGCACTTACGGTCGCTTATTTGCCCGATGTGTCCATCTTAGAACCTCAATTTGGTATTCAAGGGTATGTGTGCAGTGCTGTTTGAGCTTTTTAAAAGGTCTACCATAAAGGAGCTCACTTTGAAGGTAGTGTTCTTGGTGGTGATTTTGTTCAGCCAGAAGAATATCTAAACTGCAAGACTTGTCATGCAGGGAGCCTTTCTTACGCATATTAGATTCCGGGGTATCATTGGGAATGGTTCCATCTTTTTTGCCAAAGGTGGTTTTGGCGTTCCACTTTAGAACAGTCAGTGGAGCTCCCGGCTTTTCCGAACTTGGCGGTTGGTATGCCTCATGCTGCAGAATTAAGGTGTCTGGATGTCAGATGGGCTTTGTTGAGGTACTTAGAGGTCACTAACAGTTTCAGATTATCTGATCACCTTTTTGTGCAAGAAAGGGTCAGAAGGCATCTAAAGCCATGATTACGCACTGGTTGAAGGAAGCTATTGGTTCCGCCTACATATATCGCGGTCGTCCTATCCCGGAGGGGTTAAGGGCTCATTCTACCCAGTCCCGGGCAGCCTCCTGGGCAGAATGTCAGTGTCGCCACAAGAAATTTGCAGAGCTGCAACTTGGAAGTCTCTGCATACCTTTGCCATGCATTACCAGTTGGACGTCCAGGTCTCGGATGTCGACAATTTCAGTGCAATTGTTCTTCGAGCGGGACTCACAGTCCCACCCCAATTAAGGAAGCTTTGGTACATCCCAGGAGTCTGGACTGATCCGGGTTTGTACAGGGAAAGGAAAATTGGTTCTTACCTGCTAATTTTTGTTCCTGTAGTACCACAGATCAGTCCAGAGTCCCGCCTGGTAGGAGTCTGCTTGATCTGTCATTTTCTCTTTGTTGTCTGAAGAATAGTTCAGGTTTCTGATCGTTACTTCAGGTTTCGTTACTGTCATAAGTTGGAGGAATATTGTTCCTTAAATTTGTTGCAGGGGATCCTATCTTAGCTTGGGTACATAGTAATATTGAAGGACTGCAGGTGCTATGTCTGGTTACGTGCCAGTGGCTGTAAAAATTTCTCTGTCTCTATCTGCTGGCAGGGAGGCAAAACCCAGGAGTCTGGACTGATCTGTGGTACTATAGGAATGAAAATTAGCAGGTAAGAATCAATTTTCCTATTTGATTCACATGGCCACTGGTAACTAATATAACCCTATCAAGATAGGGGTAATATGATCTCTTCGCAAAGTAATGGTTAGGATCAGAGCTGTTGTATTTTGAATCACCTACAAGGCACGCAAGGTCAACACCGTGCAAAAGTCAACTGCATCAAAAAAATATTTCAGCTTACGCAAAACCGGTACTTTGAAAAAAGATTTGTTCACCAGAGGCTTTATTTGAGGCCGAAAAGATAGTGAAGAATCAATAATAATTCCCGGGGTCATTGTCTGTAATGATAGGAATGTTTATAGTATTAAGTGTTATAAATGGTGGCAGTTCAATGGGGGACATCCTAGCCAAATATACCGCCTCAGTCTTTTCCATATTAAGCCGCAGTTTATTATCCATCCAAGAGTCAATGGGAAGCAAGCACCTGCTGACCTGAGACAAATGTGTTCTCAACTGTCAAGGTAATGAGAACGAAAAACCAAAATGAAGGAATTCTATTTCCAGTACGGTGAGGTTTCCTCCTGTCACAATAGCATGTTAGTTATCCTCCCTATAACGAATTAAAATGAATTGTGGTGTGACTGTGTGCTGCTCATCATCAGCAAGATGTGTAAGCACACTAATACAACCAAAGTGAAAACCTCACTGAAGTGTAGATGAGTTTTAAAAAGACTGGGTGGTCACAAGGAAATGAATTTACTTTTCATGTCAAAGAAATGTAAACATTAAAGAGAGGGAGAATTAGAGACTTAAAGGAGATCAGGAATAAGCAAAGAAGCAGCCTGATGAATCAGTAGACCTCTGCCAGCTACTATCATTTTCTTTGTGTTCAGGCACTTGCCCATGTTGAAGCCTACATAGATTTCAGTGAAGATGACAACGTGGAAGAAGGCACATTATCTCAAGGTACAGGGTGACTGGCAGCAAAGTGGATTCCAGGGCTCTGGGGTCTAATTCTGGCTCTGCCACTGCCTAGGTATGTGATTTGTCTGCTTCACTGATGCACAATGTGTGCAGCACCAATCTGCGGACTTGGGCTGGGAGGGGGATAAGACAAAAGCAGGAGGTGGCTAGCTCTGAAAACCAGGAGGAACAGTGAAATCTGTGCAGACGCGGGGAATCGCTGCCAATAAAGGAGCTTGCTGTCTGACTGCAATGTTAGAAACTAGTTTTCAGCATTCATGTGTCTTGGAATCCTGTGTGTGATTCTGAAGAGTCAAGTGCATGTTGCAAGCTCAGACTTCATTGCTGTTTGAAATAAAAGATTTCTTTAAATGGATTCTGGCAGATGTACGAGACCTTAACCTCCTTGTTTCAGTTGATGTTGCAGTGAAGCTGTTGCAGGATGAGGTGGCGGCTCATCTGCAGGACAGCCGGCGTGGGGAGCGGCTCCGCAGCGGCATCCAAATGGTACTTGCTGGCCCTACCAACGCTGGCAAGAGCAGTTTGCTCAATATGATTTGTAAGTAGTAATTTACTGTTGTCAGATATTTCATATGAGAGCAGGGCGGATTTAAGATTGACATCGATAGGCAGAAGACTAGGAATGGGAGTTCCTGTTCATACCCCAGATCAGTCCAGGCAAATAGGTTTTTATGCATCCCCTACCAGCGGATGGAGGCAGAGAACAAACCTGCAGTCTGGAGTTTGAAAAAAAAAAAAAAAAAAGATTTAGATTAGTTAGTAAGAAGACAGAAGAAGTGAAGACCGTGCTCCCAGAGGTGTTAGGTTCCTTCGTGGGCCATCCCTCTGGTTGAGCAGGGTGGGGGGGGGGGGGGGGGGGTTGGAAATCCCTAGCCAGGCTCAACCCTTGTTTTCCAGGGGGAAGCAAATCCAGGTGTCCTGGTTTCCTTGCTCCCTCAGGCCCTGTCACCCAGGCCAGCCAGTTGCAGCCTCCAGGAGCATCCAGAATCAGGAAAGTATTACCTTTCTTTTGGTTTTGATGTGAGTAGCTCAGGAGGCTGTCTCTCTTTAAGAGGTGCACATTGTAAAAAAAAAAAAAAAAAAAGGGGAGGGGAGAGAGAAGTAGGTTGAAGCCTGTTCTCCGTCTCTGATCGGGGGCAGTTTGCCGGTTCGGTGTGGGGGTGACTAGGGAACCACATGGCTCGAACCATGTTCAGCACCTGGAACTGGGACAGCGGCAGTGGTGTTTGTCTTCTCCCACTTGGGTTTATTTTTAGCCGCTGGCCGCTTCTGATCGCAATGCTGTCTCCCGCTGAGTGCGGGAAAGCCTATCTGGCGTGCGGGGGGAGGTGATCCCACCTCAGTGCGGCCCTTCTCTGCCCTGGCCTCGCTGGAGGCAAGGGAGCCGCGGCACAGCGATCGGGGCAGGTGCTGCACATGTGCCGCAGGCCCTGTGCAGGAGGCCCGGGAAGGGGGGGGAGGTGAAAGAGATGGTGGTGATCTGCCAAGGATGGGGAAGGCAGGGACACTCCTCACCTGCTTTCTCCTGTACACCAGGAGTCTGGAGAAGGGGGAGATGTGTCTGAGGACCCGGCGCCCGCAGAGCAGGGAGACCGTGACAGACTTTGTTTTATTACTGCATGAGGCCTATCTCTCGAAGAGGGAGCTGGCAAGTAAGCGGCCAGCCTTACAGACTTCTCGAGGCAAGGCTAAGAAGTATTGGGCTCAGATGCCTCCGAGGATTGGGGGGAGGGGGGGGGGGGCATTTTGAGTCTGTTGGTCCTGGATCTATTGCAAGGGGAGCAAGATTCCTCCTCTGGTTTGGATGGTGCTGATCCACAAGGGGGACCTGCAAGTGGACCTGGGTGCTGATCAGGGCCCAGACCTGGCAGCTGGTCCAATGGGTGACCCGGATGCAGATGAGGTCCCTCTGGTGGAAGGGGATGACCCTTGGGTGATCAGGTTATTCTGTAAGGAGGAGTTGCGGCCTCTCATCCCTCAGGTTCTGGAGGAGCTGGGGATTAAGGTTGCGCAGGAGGATTCAGACAATGAGGGGGTAAACCCGGTGTTGGAAAGACTGAGTGGACCGCCGAGGGCATTCCCTTTGCCAAAGAAGGTGAGGAAGCTCATCGACTGGGCATTTCCCGGAAACTGGATTAAAGGTGGCCAGGGCTCTGGCCAGGTTGTAATCCCTGCCGAAGGACATCTTAGAGCTGTGGAAGCTGCCAAAGGTGGATGTGGCGGTGTCGGCCAGGATGTTCGGTTGGATGCGGGGGTGGCCTATGTAGCAGATGCCCTCTATGATATGCTTGGCACTTTGGCCAAGAATGTGGTGTCCGCGGTGGCCACTCAAAGACTCCTGTGGTTACGTAATTGGTCAGCGGATGTTTAGTCGAAGGTGCAGCTTTGTAATCCCTTCAAAGGAAAGTTGTGTTTTTGTGGAGGACCTGGAGAAACTGATGAAGCATTTGTCAGATTCTAAAGGGAACAGACTGCCTGACGATAAGAAGGGAAATAAGAAAACCTTCTCGTCTCGCACTCGCTTCCGTGAGATGAGGAGATTTCATTCCAACAGAAGTTTTTTTTCTGGTTCTACGCAGAAGCAGGGTTTGGGAAGGCTGCAGTCCTTTCGAGGCACCCGTAGGCTGGACAGGTTTCCAGAGGTGCGAAGCCTGTCCAGTGAAGGCAGACTGGTCCACTCCTCCCTGGTGGCTGTCTGAGGAAGGTTGTCCCGATTTTACGAGGAGTGGATCAGAATCTCTTCAGACCAATGGATGCTGGAAGTAATAATAACAGCTATGCTTTAGAATTTTCTCAACCCCCTCAAAGAGGCCTTCATGGAGTCCTGTTGCGCTTAGCCCATCAAGTGGGTGGAGGTGCGGTTCACTCTTCTGCGGCTGCAGCGATTTGGTAGCTATCATCCCGGTGTCGCAAGAGGAACACTGTTGGGGAAGGTATTCTGTGTACTTCATTGTTCCCAAGAAGGAGGGTTTGTTTCAGCCCATTCTGGATCTGAGAGTGCCATGCTTTCAGATGGAAACGTTGTGGACGGTGATTGCAGCGGTACGCAAGGGGGAGTTTCTGGCCTCCTTGGATCTTACGGAGGCACATCTCCACATTCCCATCGGACCAGACCATCAGAAGTTTCTTCGCTTCACGGGGCTAGGAGAGCATTTTAAGTTTCGAGTGCTTCCCTTTGGGCTGGCTACTACTCCAAGATTGTTCACTGAGATGATGGTGGTAGTGGCGGCGGCCGCCCTCAGAAGAGAAGGGATACTGGTGCATCCTTATCTGGACGATTGGCTCATTTGGGCAAAGTCAGAGGTGGAGGGTCACTGTTGCATTCGGCAAGTGACAGAGTGCATGGAATCCCTGGGCTGGGTGCTAAACCGGACAAAGAACCATCTGGAACTGAACCTGTCCTTGGATTATCTGGTAGCCCAATTTGACACCAGGTTAAGCAGAATGTTTCTTGCCCCAGAAAGGGTGTTAAAGTTGTAGTCTCAAGTGGTTCGGCTGAGGGACCTGCCAGTCACCAAGGTCTGGGATTTATCTGCAAGTGCTAGGCTCCATGGATTCTACGCTGGTTTTGGTGCCATAGGCTTTTGTGCACATGGGTCCACTTCAGAAGGCACTCCTGTCCTGTTGGAATCCATTGTTGGAGGAATTTCTGCTGCAGTTGCTGCTCCAGGAGGAATCCAGGTCCAGCCTCTCGTGGTGGCTGTCATGGCTCAGTTTGGAGAAGGGAATGAATCTGCAAGTTCTGGACTGGGTGGTAGTGACCACTGATTCCAGTCTCAGCAGTTGGGGAGTGATATGTCAAGGATCTACAGCCCAAGGACAGTGGTCTCTGGAAGTGTCCTGGTCAATAAACCGTCTGGAAATAAGGGTGGTTTGGAGGGCACTATTGTTCTTCCTCGGATTCAGGGACAGGCGGTACATGTGTTCTCGGACAATGCGACAACTGTGGCCTATATCAGTCGGCAGGGCGGAATGAAGAGTCTGTTCGTGGCTCAGGAGGTTCACAAACTCTTTGCCTGGGCGGAATTTCATTTAGTAGCTCTTGCAGCCTCTCACGTGGCATGTGTGGATGGTGTGCAGGCGGATTATCTCAGCAGACAACAGCTGGACCCAGCAGAATGGGAGCTGTCAGTGGAGGCCTTTGCGCTCGTTTAGCACAGGTGGGACGAGCCCCAGTTTGATCTCATGGCAACAAAGAAGAATGCCAAAGCGGCCAAGTTTTTCAGCTGCCAGAGGGATTTTGGCTCTGCAGAGATTGATGCCCTAGTTCAGCTGTGGCCAGAGAGGCTCCTGCTATATTTCTTTCCCCCATGGCCACTTGTAGGTCGGGTGTTGTGTTACATTGAGCAGCATCAAGGATGAGTGATCCTGGTAGTGCCGGAGTGGCCGCACTGTCCGTGGTTTGCAGATCTAGTTCAGCTAGCGGTAGATGGGCCCGTTCAGTTCAGCCACCTGAGGGGAGTGCTACGTCAGGGACCCATCTTGTCTGAACAGGCAGATCACTTCTGTCTAGCGGCTTGGCTTTTGAGAGGCGCCGTTTCTGCTTGAAGTGGTATTTTGAGCTGGTGACTTCTGCTCTTCTTCAGGCTAGAAGATCCTCCACTTCTTTGCATATATCAGAGTTTGGAGAGTGTTTGTTTGAGTCCTGGTGTGGGGTGCAGAGTGAGGATCCCTTACAGGCAAGCATTGCCCAAGTCTTGGCCTTCTTGCAAGAGGGCTTGTCTAAGGGTTTAGCGTATAATTCGCTCTGGGTTCAGGAGGCAGCCACGGGTTGCTTCAGGGGAAGGTTGCAGGGATGACTTTTAGCATCTCATCCAGACTTAGTAAGTTTCCTTAAGGGAGCAAAGGATTTGTCTGTCCTGGAATCTTAATTTGGTTCTTCGAGTGATGTGTGGTCCTCCTTTTAAGCCTTTGAGAAGGGCTTCTTTGAAGGATCTTACCCTGGAGATGGTGTTCTTGGTGGTGATTTGCTCAGCGAGACAGATTTCTGAGCTCCAAGCCTTATCATGCAGAGAGCCTTTTTTTGAGGATTTGCGATGATGGTGTCTCATTGCGTGCGGTTCTTTGCTTTTTGGCCAAGATAGTCTCAGCTTTTCATCTTAGCCAGACAGTGGAGTTACTGGGGTTTTCACACCTGACATCTAATTCTCCCCATGTAAGGAACTTCATCTTTTGTACATGTGTTGGATGCTCCTAAGATATCTCAAGATGACTAATGGATTTCGGTGCTCGGACCATCTTTTTGTGTTTATTTAGTGGCCCAAAGAAAGATTGCAAAGCGAGTAAGAGTATGATTATTCATTGGTTGAAGGAGGCGCTAGTTTCAGCCTGTATTTGTAAAGGTTGGTCGATCCCTGAGAGATTGTGGGCATATTCCACTAGAGCACAGGCGGAGTGTCAGTTGGTGTCGACCAGCAACGTGGTCCTCTTTGCACACTTTTACTAGAGATTACCGTTTGGATGTCGGGGCCCCAGAGGAGGCCTCCATTGGTGAAAGTGTGCTGTATGCAGATATTTCGGGATCCCACCTAGTGTAAGAGGGGCTGAGTACATCCCAGGTGTCTGGACTGATCTGGGATATGAACAGGAAAGGAAAATTGGTTCTTACCTGCTAATTTTCGTTCCTGGACTACCACAGATCAGTCCAGACTCCCGGCCCATATCCTCTCCTGATTCTGGATGCTGCTGGTAATGCAGAATTTTAAGTTTTCCGTGGCAGAATAAAACTGTATATAGGTCTCACTTGGTCGAGACTCTAAATTCCTTTTTTTTTTTGGCCATAGTTCAGGGGTCAGTTTGGTTGGGAGTTCCAACTTGTCCCCCAGCTCGCTTTAGAGGGAGAGATCCTTGAGGTTTGGGGTTACACATCTTGTCTTGGGTACAGGACAGTCCTGAGGGACTGCAGGTAGCGCTCTCGGTTATGTGGCAGTGCCTCAAAGTCTTTTTCTCTGCCTCCATCTGCTGGTAGGGAGGAATAAACCCACTTGTCTGGACTGATCTCTGGTACTCCAGGAAAGACAATTAGCAGGAGAGAACCAATTTTCCTGTTGCCCCCAAAAATCAAAAAGCAGGAGTCATCATCCAGTTTTTTTGATGCCTTCAGAATTTGGCACCCTAAGTACCTGCCTATGTTGTCGATGCCTAAAAATGGCTCTGCGTGAGAGGAAATCTGTCTATTAAAGTGGGAAGGCCATCTTTCAGTCCACTTCAATCCCACGGTACCCCCTGCTATTCCAGGACTAAGATTCTCTCCCCCCCCCCCCCAGCTCTGTCAGTGCACCTCCCCTCCTTGCCCAAACACACTTCACTCCTGCCCTGCACACTTTCTGCTACTCCAGTACTGAGGCACCCCACACATAGCTCTGCCGATGCAGTACCCCCTGCTTTTCTATTATTGAGAGCCCCCCTCCCTGCACACACAGCTCTGCCAATGCACTTAATGCCTGCCCTGCAGTACTCTGGGCTATTCTAGCACTGAGCCCCCCCTCCCCCCCTCCCAACATACACAGCTTTGCCAATGCTCCTCACACCGGTCTTGTGGTTGCCCCCTGCTATTCCAGTAGTGAGACCTTCGCACACACACCTCTTCCAATGCATCTCCTTCCTATCCTCCAGCACCCTTTTAGCATACAAATAATAAAATGTTACTTGGTTTTATCTCGAACTGTTGTACAAGAACCATCAAGCAAAAAAAAAAAGAAAGAGAAACTGTATGGAAACTTGTAAAGAGCCAGATGCTGCTGACCTTGTCATTCAATGCTCAGTGCTTGCCTTACCCCCACCAGACTGTTTGAAGTTATAGAGCTCTGAGGCATGGATATCGTCCTCATCTTCACAGCCATGATGGCTTAAACCTCTGCTTCGCTTCTCTTCCAGTATCTCTGCTCTCCTCATGCTGTGTCTTTTAAGAGTTAACCGCCGTCACATAGCCACCATCCAGGCTCCTTCTGGAGTAATCATGGCTCTAGGCTTGGACTATGAATAGACTTCTGGTGGCGCTGCTGGAAACAGTGCTAAGTATAGTTTTCCCCAGCCCTGGTCAGCGAGCCACCCCCCATCCCCCCCCCCCCCGGTCAATGAAAGAACTGAGTCCACTGTAGTGCAGTTTCCTGTTCAGACATTCTTGGGAGGATGTGGCCCTGGACATTTAACGTCAAGGAAGAAGCTCTCAGGATGCAGCCACACAATGAGCTGACTCAGTCAGCTTTGTAAGGTCAGGTCCACACCCCGTTTTTTTGTTTTTCCTCTCCATAGGGTGGGGTCTCATTAAGTTCAGCAATATGTTGGGGCCTTTTACAATCAAAATAATAAATTATTTTTAGCTCATTTTTCCAAATGATGTGCAAGGCAAGTTTCCAGCCTTATTAGACTTTTAAGTGCAGTACTGTGTTTAGCAAGCTTTTCCAAATTTAAAGCCTGGTGCTTACCATTCTCCCTGGGCCTTATTGCACAGATCCCACATCAGTATTACAATAAAAGGGAGCGGCATGCCATCATCTGGTGACTGCCAGAACCCACGTCCTGTAAGTGTCAGCTGTCTTCGGAGCCCATCTCTATGCAAATTTGCCATTTTTCTGGCGATCCTGAAAAGCAGATGAGTTCCACATGGCCACCTATCCAGGGCAGGAGAACAGTTAGATCTGGCTAAGTTACACCTCCTCTCCCACAGTCTAATTAGTACAGGGCAGTAGGGCACTATGGAGCACAAATTAAAGTGCTGATCCCCCACTTAACTACAGAATATGTAAGGTGACCATACAGCTTCATGCCAAGGAGGACAAGCTGAGCCAGTTCGGTTGCATGCAAGGAGATTTAGTTTTCAGTTCCTTTAAGTCCATGAGTGCAGTGGGGTAAAACCAGGACTGGCCCAGCTTGTCCCCCCTTAACACAGAGCTGTATGATCACCCTAATTATAAGGAGCCACAGTGCCTGACCCGACTGTGTGCCAGGGTACTAGTCTTCCTGTGGACTTGATTAGACCAGGTAGCATCACAGTGGAGGTAGTCTTTTTTTTTTTTTTTTTTTTTTAATATTCATAGACTGGGGGCCACCTGCAGGATCCTATCACACCGCCAGCCGAAGAGCACAGGAGCTGATGCCTTAGGGATGGCTATGTGTGTTTGGGTAATTGCCAGGTTCTTATGGCCTGGATTGGCCTCTGTTGGAAACAGGATGCTGGGCTAGATGGACCCTTGGTCTGACCCAGCATGGCATGTTCTTATGTAAGACTAAGGGTTGCCTAGGGCATCTAACACCCTTGCGCCAGCCCTGGATATAGGTAAAGTCTTTGTTATCATGAAGCCTTGATTATAGGTCTTAACATACAGGCCAAATATTTAGCTTTCCCCAGGTTTTCATTCCATGTCCCTCTGTTTGCTGACCATAAATCTTGGCCTCTGTTTAAGGAGCCTTTAAAGTGTCTGTCTCTCTCTCCCTTCTGGTTTTCCCCTGCAGGCCAGAGACCTGCAGCCATTGTGTCTCCCATTGCGGGGACCACGCGGGATGTGGTGGAAGCAACCCTGAACATCGGAGGTTACCCGGTTGTCCTGAGTGACACGGCGGGACTGCGAGAGAGCATTGACAGCATTGAGCAGGAGGGGATGAGACGGACTCAGCAAAGGTCAGGACGAAGAACAGCTGGGCATTTACTCTTGTGTGTGCGGTAATACAAGCGTTTTCCACCAGCAGAAGGTGAGAGTAATTCTCTTTCAGCCTTTTCATTGGGGCCCCGTTTTCTTTTGCTCATGCCTTAAAAACTCCCTCCTGTCTGCTACCAGAGAAGCATGGAAAGCCCACGTGCCCACTGATGAAGCGTAATAAGGTGCCAGACTGTGAGAGCGCCAGCTCTTTCCTACAGGAAGCTGCGTTTAGTTCCCCTGCTTTTCCGAAGGGACCCGCAGATCTATCCCGGAGGTCTGCTGGAAGTCGGAAGGGCAACCTCCATCCTCTTGCACTGTAGCTTTAAGTCTTCTGCAGTCTCCCCACCTGCTACTGTTTCGTTGTGAGGATTTCCTGCTGTTTTGATAGTTCCTTAATTGCTGCTACTGTAAGGCTCAAGAGGATTTTATGTTGTTCAAGTCCGTATCAGCGTTACATCTTTCTAAACAAGTGTGGCGGAAAGCTTAAGAGCGCGCGATCTTTATTTTCATTATGTTTCACAAGAGAAAAGCTGGGGGCGGGGCCCTGGGGAGAGAGCCATAGCCCAGGGCTGCTGCGGATGGTGCGGTGGCGCCGGGCATGTCTTTGAAAGCCTCGGACTGAGGTGGCCGAGGTAATATGCCGGGGCGGTGCTCTTATTGCTGACCAAGGTGAAAGGCAGGAGTGGGGATACTTTTCTGCTGTTTAGCACAGATTGCCAAGTTCCTGAGATCTAGCACGGTGTTAGACACTTTAGGATGCACTTTCCTGGAGGGCTTTTTTTTTTGGCCCTGGACAGATTTTCCTTTCTTTGTTGATAAAGCAGGTATGAATCTAGTCGTAACGTGTGGGTAACGTCATCAGACGGCACCAGCATGGACCCAGCTCTCAGAGCGCAGTAAAGACTTTACCGAGCATGCACAGGATTTCCTGTGCGTGCAAATCTCCTCATGAGCTATCCTAAGCAACTTGCTGGGCAGACTGGATGGACCATTTGGGTCTTTATTTGCTGTCACTTACTCTGTTACTGTGAGTTTCCCTGTACGTACCCGGATCAGTCCAGACCGTGGGTTGAGCCTCCTTTCCAGCAGGTGGACCCAGACCAAAACTGAAAGGGTGTCCTATATGAGGACAGAGCCTATCCTCTCACCCTTCAGTATTTGTCTGTCTCCAGCAGGTGCATCAGCTCACCCTTCGGTCTCCTGATCTAGACTAGTCAGCCTTCTTTCTCTTCCTTTCTTCTTGGATCAAGCAATTTCTTATTCCTTAGGGATCTCGTTTGGTTTTCTTCCTGTAAAAAAAAAAAAAAAAAGAAAGAAAAACTAAATAGATACTAGACAGGGAGTTTAGCTTTTCTTTTGTGCAGGAGACAGTCCCGTCTCCTGGCTCTTGCCGGACTCAGGGGGGCTTTGCCCCTTGTGCGGAGCATAGCCTGAGTCCTTAAGTGCTTCCCGGTGTGGGGACCAACGCTGGTGGTCCAGTGGTCGTCTCCCCCCCCTTCCTTGCCACTGTGGGGACCGAGCCTGGTGGTCCAGTGCTCTTCTCCCCGCCCAGGGAGCCTAGAGCTTCCTTGCTATGCTTAATCTGTGTTCAAAAAAAAAAAAAAAGACTACACGCACAGCCATGCTTACAACCTTGTGCGTGCATTGAAGCTCATTACTTGTGCGCCTAGACATAGAGGCAATGGCACCGGCGTCCAAGAAGGCCAGAAGGCACTCTCTTTGCACAGCCTGCCGCATAAGAGCCTCGCAGCCTGAACTGGAGTCCTGCCTGTGTCAGCATTGCGAAGAAGCCCAGGGGGGGACCAAAGCCTGGACCCTCACTGTCTGAAGATGGGTCTGGAACTACTACATATGATAGCTCCCTGGATCTATGCAACTCAGAGATGGCTTCTCCACAAGAGGGCACCTCAGGGGCCCCTACTCAGACTCCCCCTGAGATTAACATGGACCCAGGGACCTTCTCCTGGTTAAAATTTTTTCAAGGGCTGCAAGCCTTCATTCAGGCGCAAACAGCGTCCCGGGCTTGACCGCTGCCGGAAGCACAAGATTCTCCCGGCCTTACTCGGATGCGTCAAGACATGCCTCGCCTAACCAAGAATTTCCCTGACAGGGACCTGGGCACCTCGGATGATGATGGCGGCTCCCTGGAAAAAGGAGAAATTCCTCCAGGCCTGGAACCATACCAAACCATGCTTCGCTTCTTCCACAGAGATGAATTACCAGCCATTGTTTCCCAGACTCTGAAGACTCTGGGCATTCCAGGCATGGGACCCTATGGCGGAACCAAAGAAGAACCCCATCTTGGTGCCCCTTTGTAAAGCCTCAAGCTACTTCCCAATGATGGAAGCCATCCAGGAACTGATTGACCTGGAGTGGGATACCCCGGAGGCCAGCTTTAAAGGAGGTCGGACCTTGAAAGCCTTATACCCTCTGGAACCAGCGACCAAGTGTTGCGTCCGTCGGTCTCAGACGGCTTCAACCCTTGTGCCTCACCTTTTTTTCTCTGCTCTCCCCGCTAGCCTTGGGAAGATGGCTACCGCTGCGTCTGCAAGCCGCATTCTCCGGCATCCCCGGAACGGCTATGGCAAAGCCTCACGCCATGTTTCTCCTAAGGGCCTCCTAGGGTGCGCGTGTGCATGCCACCCACGTCTTTATCCACGTCATGGCGGGAACCTCGGGGGCGTTCCCCCTCGAGTGACGTCGCGCTATCTGGGTATTTAGCTTATGCTTGTTTGCTAGCTCATTGAGTTAACAAAGATTGGATTTGTCCGGTCTACGCTACTCTGCCGCTTTCTTGCTGCCGCTGGAAGCCCTCTCTGCCATCGAGGGCCTGCTCTCCCTGCATCGGTGCCTGTTACCATCGACTTCTGCCTGGTGGAATCATCTCCCTTACAGCTACTATCTAGTGAGTAATCTAATTCTCAGTCTGTCTCATCTACAGCTCTAAACAAAAATTATCACTAATTCTTGAGGATAACTGCAAACTAGCAGATTTATGTATTTACAAGTCTTTGCTTAAACTATTCAAAAAACCTGTGAGTTTACGGACCAGTGCTCTCCATTCAGAGACTATCTCCTTCTTTGTCTTAGAGAAGGCCATGCACCCTATAGTATTGCGGTTACCGTGGCTGCAGCAAAAATCTGGAGTACCTCCACCATGCACAGCGCCTAAACCATAGGCAGGCAAGATGGTCCCTGTTCTTTAACAGATTTGACTTTGTGCTGAAATATCACCCTGGATATAGGGCATCTGCTCTGATGTTCTTATCTTGCTCATTCCTCTCTGAGGACATACCTGATGAACTCCAACATATCATCAACCCGAAAAGTTATCTTGTCAGCTACTCACCCAGTACCTGTGGGTAAGACAGCTGTACCCAAGAACCTAATGAAAAAGCTGTTAGCATGGGCTCACGATTCTAAACTGGCTGGACACCCTGGTCAACGCAGAACTCTGGCAAAACTTCAGAAGTACTATGAAGGAAGACACTTTCTCCTACGTCGCTTCTTGTTCTAATTGTGCCATACAGAAACCACCGCCTGGTCGTCCTTGGGGCCTTCTGAACCCTTGCCAGTGCCAGATGAGCCCTGGACACACATCGCTACAGACTTTGTGGTAGACTTACCACTCTTGGGAGGTAACAACACCATCTGGGTAACAGTGGATTGTTTCTCGAAGATGGCTCACTTCAGGGCTCTCCCTGGCTTGCCCTTAGCCATGGAGTTTGCAAAGCTTTTCATCACCCACATCTTTCGCCTACATGGCATGCCAAAGCACATAGACTCTGACAGAGGAACCCAATTCACTGCTAAGTTCTGGAAAGCCCTGTGCAAGAAGTATGATATCTCTCTCGACTTCACCTTTTGCATACCATCCACAGTCTAATGGGGAAATGGAGAGAATGAATAGGACACTCAAGCAGTTCATTCATGCCTATGTGGGTACTCGTCAAAATGACTGGGCTGAACTGTTGCCCTGGGCTGAATTCGCCATCAACTCTCATTCAGCAACATCAACTGGATCAACACCATTTGAAGTGGTCTACAGACGACTATCATTACCACCCTTACCACTTCCACTTTCAGTGTCATCCCTGGCTGCTCAATCTACTGCCAAAGATATCCCACAACTATGGATTAAAACCAAAGAGATGCTCTGTAGAGCAGGACAAAGAGTAAAGAGAGGCTACAATGGCTCATCACTGCAAGGTTCCAGAATTCCAGCCTGGAGACAGTCTGGCTGTCTGCGAAACATCTAAGACTCAAGCTACCATCAGCTCGCTTTGCTCCACGCTCCGTCGGACCCTTTCCCATTCTCAGACGACTAGGTACTCTTACGTATAGTCTGAAACTTCCATTAGCATTGAAGATTCATAATGCGTTCCATGTCTCATTATTGAAACTGCTAGTCCTCAGCGAGTTCTCAAAGAAGACACCTGAACCTACTCCTATTGATGCAGAAGAAATCGAATACAAAGCAGACTCTATTCTTGATATAAGAAAGAGAGGCAGAGTATGGGAATACCTCCTGTCATGGGAGGGTTATGGACCTGAAGAAAATTCTTGGGAACCTTTGGCAAATATCATAGATAAAGAGATGCTTCAACAATTCCACAGAATGCATCCTCAGAAACCAAGACCAGGTAGGAGGTCTGGAGGGAGCCCTTTGAAGGGGGGTACTGTTGCATCCATCGGTCTCAGATGGCTTCAACCCTTGTGCCTCACCTTTTTCTCTGCTCTCCCCGCTAGCCTTGGGAAGATGGCTACTGCTGCGTCTGCAAGCCGCATTCTCCGGCGTCCCCGGAACGGCTATGGCAAAGCCTCACACCATGTTTCTCCTAAGGGCCTCCTAGGGTGCGCGCGCATGCCACCCACGTCTTTATCCACGTCATGGCGGGAACCTCGGGGGCATCCCCCTCAAGTGACATCACGCCATCCGGATATTTTGCCTATGCTTGTTTGCTAGCTCATTAAGTTAGCAAGGATTGGATTCGTCCGGTCTACGCTACTCTGCTGCTTCCTTGCTGCTGCTGGAAGCTCTCTCTGCCCTTCGGGGTATACTCTAACCTGGGTACCCGCTCCTCGGGGCCCTCTGCTTTCTTTTCAGGTGCCTTACTGGGATCAGGTACTCGTTCCTCAAGGACCTGCTCTCCCTGCATCGGTGCCTGTTACCATCGACTTCTGCCTGGTGGAATCATCTCCCTTACAGCTACCATCTAGTGAGTAATCTAATTTTCAGTCTGTCTCATCTACAGCTCTGCCATGCTGGGAAACTTACACCGGATATCCCTAAACCATCTTGGTGAGACGGGTTCCCTCTGCCGAGGGTCCCTGGACTGCTACCTCTGGATCAACTCATTACTGCCACCTCTGGTATACTACCGCTGTATAATAAAAGACAAAGCTGTGTGTTTGTGCATCCTGAGTCTAGCCCAATACTGTGGCTCCCCACGGGGCTCCTCCCCATGGGCGTGCTCATCTCCCACAGTACCCAAGAATCCACTCAGACACCTCGAAACCATAACACCAAGGAACTCCTCTGTTTTCCGAAAGTGGACACCATGGTCTGTGCCGTCTCGAAGCGAACAACCATTCCCATTGAGGGAGGGGCTGCATTGAAGGATACTCAGGATAGACGATTGGAATTCATTCTTAAGCAGGACTCCTTGTGGGGAGCCCTCTGTGCCTACCTCCACACAGGGACCTTCTCCAGCAGGGCCTGATTCTTCATGAAGATCCATCTCTATTCTCTCTTACGGTCTGGCCCTTGATAGGACTCGCCTGAAGAAGCGTGGTTACTCGAAGCCCGTGATTGACACCCTGCTCCGAGCGTGCAAGTTCCAACATCCCTGGCATACATACGGATCTGAAGAATATTTGAAGCCTGGTGCGAGGACTGCGAGATACTCCCGCGGACTGCCAAGATCCCCATGATTCTGGAGTTTCTACAGGACGGTATGAAGAAGGGGTTGTCACTCAACTCCCTCAAGGTCCAAGAAGCCGCCCTCTCCTGCTTCAGAGCCGAAGTGAATAGTATCAGTCTATCAGCTCATCCGGATTTGACACCCTGGAGGAAAGGAGGAGCAGAGGTGATATGATACAGACCTTCAGATACTTGAAAGGTTTTAATGATCCAAAGACAACGACAAACCTTTTCCGTAGGAAAAAAATCAGCAGAACCAGGGGTCACGATTTGAAGCTCCAGGGAGAAAGATTCAGAACCAATGTTAGGAAGTATTTCTTCACGGAGAGTGTGGTGGATGCCTGGAATGCCCTTCCGGAGGATGTGGTGAAGACCAGAACTGTGAAGGACTTCAAAGGGGCGTGGGATAAACACTGTGGATCCATAAAGTCAAGAGGCCACCAATGAAGAGTGGGTGACTCGCCAGAATGATGGCTACTGCCTGGAGACAATACCCTTATTCAATAAACGTACACATGCTTACTGTGACTCCAACATCATTCTAGCTTCAACAGCAAGAGGAAATGTGGAATAAAGGATCTGCACTCACAAAGGGGGAGTAGCTGGCTTGTTACGGCGGTTACTACCCCAAACCAAATAAGCCTGTTACTTCAATTTCTATGCAAATACAGCAGAGCTCTCTGCTTCAACGGCAGGGGAGAAGAAAAAAGGGTTCACACTCACAAAGCGGGGAGTAGCTGGCTTGTTACGGCGGTTACTACCCCAAACCAAATGTGCCTGATACTTCACTTTCGATGCATATCCAGCATAGCTCCCTGCTTCAACGGCAGGGGAGAAGAAAAACAACCAATAAGGGCTGTATAACATAGTCTGAGTAAAACAAATAAGCATGGGTGTAGCTTGCTTATTGCGGCGGTTACTACCCCTACTACCCCTAACTTATCAGCTAGATATTCACTTGGATGCAGCTCCATCACTGCTTTCTACATTAATGGTGGGGGTGGAAGGGAAATAGAACCAAGAGCTAAGAGAAACAGATAAGTATGAGAGAAAAAAGTGTGTGAAGCTTGCTGGGCAGACTGGATGGGCCATTTGGTCGTCTTCTGCCGTCATTTCTATGTTTCTATGTTTCCTAAAAGGGGTTAAGCAACTTCAACCACTCCTAAAGTGGCCGGTGCCCCTATGGAACCTCAATTTGGTATTAGACTTCCTAGCGGAGGCTTCCTTCAGACCAACGCATGATCTATCACTATGCCTCTTAACATTGAAGACTGTATTCCTGGTGGCAATATGTTCAGCTCGTCGCATCTCCGAACTACAGGCATTATCCTGTCAGGAACCATTCCTTAGGTTCACCCCTGAAACCATACAGCTGCTCACCGTCCTCTCCTTTCTACCGAAAGTGGTTTCAGAGTTTCATTTGAACCAGGCCATCTCCCTACCATCTCTGGATGAACATAAGGACTCGGAAGACTCACGCCTTCTTCACCATCTAAATGTCTGCAGACTCCTGGTGCGATACCTGGAAAGATTGGAACCGGTGCGCAAAACGGATCACTTGTTCGTTCTTCACAGCGGGAAGAAACGAGGAGAAGCGGCCTCATGGGCAACCATAGCCCGCTGGATCAAGGAAGTAATCAAGGCAGCCTACATAGAGGCAGGAAAGCCTTTACCACTGCAGGTTAAGGCTCATTCTACTAGGGCCCAAACAGTATCTTGGGCAGAGATCAAACTGCTGTCACCCGCCGAAATCTGTCGGATGGCGACGTGGTCCTCCCTACACACCTTCTCCAGGTTCTGCTGCCTGGATGTTTAGGCCCGAGAAGACGCAGCCTTCGCAAGGGCAGTATTAAGTGGGCCACGGGCAACCTCCCGCTCTGTCCGGGAGTAGCTTTTGTACATCCCACTGGTCCTGAGTCCATCTGGCTACCCGCTAGGAAATGGAGAAATTACTTACCTGATAATTTTGTTTTCCTTAGTGTAGACAGATGGACTCAGCATCCCGCCCACGGCTGCCCCAGAGAAGGAGGACCCTGGAAAGAAAACCTCGAGACTAAACAAATATGGGTAATCCGTTGCCTACCCCTAGTTCAAGACACCCGCAGTTAGTCTGGTGTCGGCGTTAACTTAGTTGAGTGCAGTGGTGGTCTCCAGTTTTGAAACCAGTTAAATCAGTTTAATCAAGTTTGAGAAGTTTAATCAAGTTGTTTATGCAAAGAGATATATCCACAATGGCTTTTCGAGGAGGATACTGAGAAGCTGAGGTCACTGCAGGAGTATATCTAGGGTGACGTCAGCTTTGAAATCTGACTCCGTCTCCCATCTGCTAGCAGAGAAACACATAACTCACTGGTCCTGAGTCCATCTGTCTACACTAAGGAAAACGAAATTATCAGGTAAGTAATTTCTCCAGTGCTTATGTGGTGGGACTGTATAATTATTTCTACTTTTTGGGAAGATATATATGGTATTACAGGTGGTTGATACAAATTGATGTCTCTCTGTTTAATGGGTAGGTGAGGGTCTTATTGGCTTGGCTAAAAAAAAAAAAAAAAAAAAAAGCTTATCTCACACCTTCTTCATGCTGCATAGATAACGATTGCTTTTCTCTGGAAATCTACCCCTTCGCTGGATCATTGAAAATCAATGGTGGTTAAGATTACTTCCATGGACTGTCTCTCCTTTCTACAGAGAACACTCTGAGGACTGTGAGCAGATTTTGGGCTGCTAGTAGGAATGGTGTAGATCTCAAGTGTGCATTGCTGAAATTGGCTGATAGTGGAATTGCCTCTCTGTATTTTTATGTTTCTTTTATGTTCCCTGGATGCCACTGTGCTTCAGATTGTTTTGTTGTGTTTATGTATGTTTGTTTTTTTTTCTCTCTTCTCTGTTTGTTTTATATTGTTGTGCCTTTATAAATAAAAAGTTATTTAAAAAAACAAGTGATGTCAATGCTCATTTAAGGGCCACTTCTATTGAAGATATTTGCAAAGTTGCTATTTGGTCATCTGTGCACATCTTCATGTTCCACTGCTGACTGGACAGCATGTCCCAAAGTGACAGCAACTTTGGACAAGCAGTTCTGCGCAGCCTGTTCTCCCAATAGTGCACTTCTTTTCACTGGTGGGGTCCAGTATTTGCTCTGCAACCCTCAGCTTGGGACTCCCCATGCATAACTAATTCTTGCCTGTCGGAGAATGCAAATGTGCTTACTTGTAAACAGGGTTCTCCATAGACAGCAGGATGAATTAGCCATACTGAAGAGTTGACTGCCTTGCTTAAGCTCTGGAAGAGACTGAGGTGTTCACGAAGCAGCATGTGCACATGAGAACTTCTGCAGATGTTCAATAAAGTCTTTACTGAGCTCTGAGAGCTGGGTCCATGTTGGTGCCGTCAGATGATGTCACCCACGCTTTATGGATAATTCATCCTACTCTCTACAGAGAGAGCCCTGTTTATAGGGCAAGCTTTCTTTCTCCTGTTTTCTTCCAGCTCAGTTGGAAGCAGGGCTAGGATCCCCCCCCTTTTAAGAGACCTGTCCTCCCACTGTTCCTGTTGTGCTCACTACAGCGACGTTCCTGAGGCCCGGAGCCATGCACCTTCCCGAATCCTGTTTCGTGGGCTATAAATCTGGCCAGCAGGTGTTGCCCTTAACGATGATCACAACTATCTACCCCTGAGGGGCTGTGAATGCTGCATCCGCAACATCCCCAGCCCCGACCAATCCAGGAATTGAACCAGGACTTTTCTCAAGGAAATTTTACAGCACTGCTACTGAAGCAGCAGGCCCGCCCTTGCTGGTGTTATGCTAAAGGAAATTCCGTATTCTGTGTTTCTGTCAAAAGTCTTTAGTAGATAATGATCCTCTGCTGGCTGTGCCTGCCTCCTCCATGCACTCTCTTTCAAAATAACCTTTTGGAAATGAGTATGTGATTTCTGAATTCTGGCTACCCTAACCAGCTCTCCTCTGCCTTCATGCCAGGTTAGATCAGGCTGATCTTGTGGTGGTTGTGATCGATAGCGCAGAGCTCTCCGGGGAACTGAGCAGTGGTGATAAAGGCAACGGCGACGCTCTGCAGTGCTGCCTGAAGAACCTGATTCCCGTTACTGCCGACAACAATCCCTCCAGCCTCAGCAGGCCTCAGCACAGACCCTGCATCCTGGCTCTAAACAAGGTGGACCTACTGGAGCCCGCTGCCCGGGAGAGCTTACTGGTTGCCTGCAGGGATGCAGAGCTACCCCAGGCCTGCCTGCTGTCCTGCAGAACTGAAGAGGGGCTAGAGAGCTTCCTGAGTGTGATCAAAGAAAACCTTGAAAAAATGTAAGCACTTTCAAGGTCCATTCAGGTTTTGATATTTAAAAAGAAAAGTCTCCCTATTTTATGCTTCCCCTGTTAGTTTTTAATTTGAACTGCTACACTTTTTTGTTTTCTGTACATGTGGCATTTGCGTGCTGCGTTTAATGATCGTATCCCCAGAGCCTGAGCATTAGCAGGTGAAGCAACATGCTGAAGGTCACACAATGACTGGAGGAGGTAGGATTGGAACCTGGATCTCCAGGTTTCCCAGCTCTGTATTCTAAATCTAGCCTTTGCCAACTGACCCTTTGCAGTAGCCAACATAATCCCTTCTCTACTTAGCAGTTCCTACTTTTTCCCTAGAACCAGCTGCATTGCATGCCACAGTCTCTGGGTATTTATTTTCTGTTTGGTTCCTCTGAACTCTGCAGCTAAATAGTAGTGATGGCAGAAAAGGACCAAATGGTCCATCCAGTCTGCCCAGCAGGCTTTTTAAAGTAGTGACTGCCACTCTGTGCAGGTTACCCCCATGTATCTCTTAAGGGTAGTAACCTTTGCACCAGCAAGTTAACTCCCCTGCACACTTTTCTTCATTTCTGTACTCAAGCCTTTAGGGATCCACAGTGTTTATCCCATGCCCCTTTTGAATTCTTTCACTGTTTTCGTCTTTACCTCCTCCTCCGGAAGGACATTCCAGGCACCCACCACCTGACGTTGGTTTTAAGTTGTCTCTTCCCCCCCCCCCCTGGAGTTCCATTTCATGATCACTAGTTCTAATGTTTTCTTTCCAATGGAAAAGGTATGAAGTTCATCATTAAAACATTTTAGGTACTTGGAAGTTCCCTATATGTACGCAGATCAGTCCAGACACCTGGGTTTTGCCTCCCTGCCAGCAGATGGAGACAGAGAGAGTTTCACTGACACTGCACATAACCCAGTGTGCCACCTGCAGTCCCTCAGTATTTCTCTGTCTCCAGCAAATGGTAGATGGTGCAAAACCTGCAGTTCTGAAATCAGGAGACTGTTTTGGATTTATGAGCCTTCCTCCCAGGGGGATTTTGGGTCCTGTTGGGTCCTTCCCTGTTTGGTCAAGGTGGATGAGCTGCAAGTTAGTGACCCTTTTGTACACTTGTCCTTTGATTCGTGGGGTGTAAATCTGGTAGTCCGGATCTTTCCCCCTCCCGAGGCTTCTATGGCAGCTATAGGCTCAGAGCTGCTGTTTTCTTTTAGTCTTTCCCTTTTTTAATTTTGCTAATTTTTCTTTTTTTCTGTTAGCAGCTCTGTGTTCCATTCTAGGGAGAAAATATTGTAAGTTTGGTAAAGTTTTGAAAAAAAAAAAAAGTGGCTTTTTTCTGATCTGCCTGTGCTCCTGGAACCTCAACCTCTACACCAGAGCTTTCCAAACTTTTCATGTTGGTGACACACTTTTTAGACAAACATAATTTTCATGACATAGTAATTCAGTCTACTAGCAAACCGGAGGTTAAAGGTTAAACGAACAAAACGTATTTCGACAATTTATGTATGTTTCCTTAAATATATACATACATTTTTGTGGATTACATAATGTTACACCCATACTGAACCCCAGGCAGCTCCCGTTCATTCTCACATCGCTCCCTTCCCACCCCCCAGGCATGCACACATTCATTCTCACACACACAGAGACCCCCAGGCAGGCACCCATTCATACACATGCACACACTAAAGAATGAAAGAATGCTTCTTCAAACTTCAAGTATTAAAAAGACTCAGACCCCTACTTCACCCCCCATGATTTCAGATCAGTTCTGCAAGCAATCATATTTTCAAAGATTGATTACTGCAATGCTCTTTTACTTGGTCTCCCAGCTATCTCCCTAAAACCTCTCCAAATGCTACAAAATGCCACAGCCAGGATTCTAACCAAAGCAAACAAAAGGGACCACATTACACCAATTTTAAAGAATCTCCACTGGCTCCCTATAAAATATAGAATCCTCTACAAAACTTTTTCAATCATCCACAAAACCTCCCCTCTTGACCTCGGGATCCCATTACAGCTGTATTCATCCTCCTGTCCTTTGAGATCTGCACAGAGAGGCTCTCTTAAAAACCCCTCCAATCAAAACATCTTCAAACAAAAGAGCCTTCTCCACAGCCGGCCCGAACCAATGGAACTCTCTCCCTTCAGACCTTAGGCTCGAACAATGCCCGATCACCTTCAAAAAAAGACTCAAGAACTGGCTTTTCACCCAAGCCTACGCCTGAGTTGGACTTTACTCATTCCTACCCACCCTGGACAATTCATTATGTCTCCCACTGCTTAATAATCCTAGATGCAATAACAAATTTTTCTAGCCAACGATTGATCGCTTGTCACATGTTTGATCCCAATCTCTTGTATTTTTGATTTCTGTTATTTAAAATGATCTATTTCATAATGAGTTTAAAATGAGTTATATCCTAGTTCTTCATTTCCCTGTTCTCTGTAAGACTCACGTTTTAAGTCAAATTCAATGTTGTATGTAAACCAAAGTGATTAGTAACTTTGTTACTAGAACCTCGGTATATAAAAGTGTTAAATAAAGGCAGACCCCCCCCTTTCTTTCTTTTGCCAGCAACCTCGGAGCCTCTCTGCTGCCACTGTCACTGATGTCATGTGGATATTTGGGGAGGTGCTGATTGCTGCTACTGGCACTGAAACCCGTTCTGCTGCCTCCTCTGTGCAGGCCCCGTGATATTAAATATTTGCGGGCTTCCATTTCCTCCATGTCGATCTCGTACATTGCGAGATCCGCATAGAGAAAGTGCTACTCTTGCACATTCCCAAAGATTACACGTGCCAATCAGTAAAAAGTAGTTTATTTTTTTACCTTTGTTGTCTGATCTTAGTTTTCTAATCAGTTGGTCACAGGCTTTTTTTCCCACCTTCCCTTTCTTGATTTTTTGCCAATTCCTTTTACAGGGTCTTTTTTTTTCTATTTCTTTTCTCTCCATCTGTCTTCTTCCCTCATAAACACAATCAGGTTCTCATTCTCACAGTGGCCCTACTACTGGGTTTCCTCCTCTTCTCGGGCCACCATGACGTGGGATATTCGGCGGCCCATTAACGCTGCTCTTCTGTACACGGCAGATGCTCCTCCTTCCTGCCCACATGGCTCCGGCAATGTTTTTCTTCCTGGGCTGCACAGGCAGGAAGGAGGAGGAGTGACTGTGACCCTTTTCTTCGGGCCGTGGTGAGGTAAGCTCCACCACGGCCCCGCTGATCTTCCTGCTGTAATTCCCTGCTTCCGCCGGCCCTACTGCTACATGGACCGGGCGACACAACCTTCAAACTGCAGGCGACATACTAAGGTGCCGCGACACAATTTGGAAAGCTCTGCTCTATGCCAAAGAAAAATATTGGTTTCTATGTATCTGTCTTTGTTCTCATAAGAGTACAAAAAAAAGAAAACAAGGCAAAGAGACAGATGAGGAGTGATATGATAGAGGTCTTTAAAATCATGAGAGGTCTTGAACGAGTAGATGTGAATCTGTTATTTACACTTTCGGATAATAGAAGGACTAGGGGGCACTCCATGAAGATAGAAAGTAGCACATTTAAGACTAATCAGAGAACATTCTTTTTTCACTCAACGCACAATTAAACTCTGGAATTTGTTGCCAGAGGATGTGATTAGTGCAGTTAGTGTAGCTGGGTTTAAAAAAGGTTTGGATAAGTTCTTGGAGGAGAAGTCCATTAACTACTGTTAATCAAGTTTACTTAGGGAATAGCCACTGCTATTAATTGCATCAGTAGCATGGGATCTTCTTAGTGTTTGGGTACTTGCCAGGTTCTTGTGGCCTGGTTTTGGCCTCTGTTGGAAACAGGATGCTGGGCTTGATGGACCTTGGTCTGACCCAGCATGGCAATTTCTTATGTTCGTGTTCTAACTAAGATAGAGGAATCTGTGCAGCAGCGGGGTTCCAGCGGGAGCTCAGCGATGGGGGTTTTTTCAGCAGCTTCTCTGCCTGCGGAGAAGACCAGGTGTGGGTGTGGGCTCCGGGGTGCTGTGGGACTGTTCCCCTGCTTGCCTTTGAGGTGCTGGTGGTGCCGTGGGTGCAGGGAGGAATAGCGTGTGCGTGCAGCAGAAGCATTCAGGGGTCTGCATCAAGCATGGCTGCACTAATAGAACAAGCCTCACTGATGACAGGGTCTAGCACCAAGGCTTTCCCTGTCAGCGCAGAAACGGTGGCCATTTTTTATTCCCTAGCAGCATCAGCGGGAGAGGCAGCTGAATCCCCCTCCTCAAATATCACTGGCACTTGCATTGAAGAGGAGTAGAAGTCTTCTGTCGGTTTTAATTTGTTTATGTACAAAGCGTGTTTAGCATGCTGCTGCTCTTGACCCCAGTCTCTATGGATTCTTGGCCAGCCAAGAGGCCTGAGCTGTTGAGAATCTCTTCAGGCCAATGATTTTCAGTGCTGGATGTTAAATGGATCCGGGCCTAAAGTGCAGGCAGGCTTTACTTGGCCATGTGGTAGGCCACCGCAGCAGTTCTTTTCTCGCGTGCGTAGGCACGTGCACTCATTCTCACCGCGTGGCGGTTGTATGTGCTGGGACCTGTGCATGTAAGGCCAGGGCCTAGATTTGTGTGTGTAAGTCTGCAACTTAGACTTGAGTGCATATTTGCGCAGGTACTTGAGCATGGACAACTGTGACTTAATCTTGATCGCGTATTTGGGTGCATCCTGGAGGGGTGTGCATGTACGCCCAAGTGGCATTGGTGTGCACACAGGAGGCCACTTAGAGCCAGAGCTCAGGAGGGCTAGGTGCCAAGGACGAACAGGTCCAAGTGCCTTGCTATCTGTGAGGCTTGCTGTCTGATAGCAGTTCAGTCCTCACTCACTCTCTCTCTTTTGCGTTAGTGCTGTTTAGATGCTCAAAGCGATTTGACTATTACAGCTTTTGCCCATGTTGGGACATTCCCTCTGCCTATGGTGTCTGGAGGAGGAGTGGAGTGGGAGATGAGGCAATGGTCAGTTCTCCTCCCTTGTTCCCGAGGGCAGAAGCTTCCCCGAGAGAGGTTGGAGAGAACAAGGTTGGGCCTATGGGCTCCGGTATAGATCCATCCTCCTTCTCCTGGGTGGAATGTTTCCAGGGCCTGTAGACCTTTCTACAGGGGTGCCCAATGAAGGCGAAGCAACCAAGTATGTAGGGATCGTGTGCTCGGGCCTCCTATTTGTCAATCATGGCAGGCAAATGCCACAGGGAGGCTATCCCTGGTAATGTTCAAGGGGGTGTGGATCATGAGATGTCTGAGGATTCCGATGGAGAACTAGCTTTCTCACTTCTAGAAGAGGGAGCAATTGCATATGATTGAGAACCGCTTTGGACTCTGCCCAAATGTTTCTTTTTTTCACAGAGATGTCTTGCTGAGTCTGTTGGCTGAGACCCTGAACTCTTAGTGTGGCAGGAGAGTTTGAGGCATATTTGCACATAGCCATCAGGCCGGAGCACCAGAGGTTCATGGTCTTTCAGGCTCTGTCATGTAGGGATCCGTTTTTGCGGATTTCCGGGAATAGAATCTCATTGAGAACAATGCTTTCCTTTGTTCCTAAGGTGGTATCTACCTTTCATGTTAATCAGATGGTAGATCTTCTGGGTTTTCCAGTGTAGACGAAAGATTCTCCTCAGGATAGAAAATTACATCTTCTGATGTGCGGCGGATGCTACTTCGCTATTTGTAGGTTACTAATGCTTTTCATCGCTCAGATCATATGTTTGTCTTCTTCAGTGGACTGAAGAAAAGGGGACAAAGCCTCTAAGGCTACCATATCTCGTTGTCTTAGGGAGGCTTTGTTCGTCTTAAGTTTGTAAGAGACAACAAATTCCAGTTGGTTTGCGGGCACATTCCACTAGGATGGAGGCTGCTTCCTGGGCCGAGTGTCAACTTCTGTCACCACAGGAGATTTGTAGGACGCAGTGTGGTCCTCAGTTCATACCTTTACCAGGCATTATTGTCTGGATGTCAGGGCACAGGATGAGCCATCCTTTGGGGAGAGTGTCCTATGTGCAGGTCTTTTGGGGGCTGCCCGGTTTAGGGGTGCTTGGGTCCATCCCACTGGTCTGATCTGGATATATTCAGGAAAGGAAAATTGGTTCTTACCTGCTAATTTTCGTTCCTATAATACCACAGATTCAGTCCAGAGGCCCTCCAATTTGATGCAGAAAAACAGGTTTTCTGCCACGTTTTGCTGCTTAGTACAGAATTTTTCTGTTTAATAAAGAATTTTTCTCTTAGAGGGCAGTTATGGGATTCACTTCCTTGTCTTGTTTGATTCTTGATTAAGAAGGTTTATAGTTCAGGGTTATCCACCCTTTAGTTCCCTATGTCTGTGTGAAGGGGTATCTAAAGTATCTTGACTTTGTTTTGCATGCCGTCCGCGGCAGACCCGCAGCACGGACCCCTCACCTCTCTGCAGTAACTCCAGCACCTGGTCCCTTGTCTCTGGTGGCAGTGGGCCGCCAGCTATCCTCTGACCTCCCTTGGTGCCTCTGGCTCAGCTGCAGTCCCTGGCGTTCCCGGTCCAGCCATCACGTCCATTGCTCAACGACGGGCCTCTCTGCATGGCCTGCGGAGAGACACTGCTACACGGCACCACGCCCGCATCACTAATGCTTAAGTAGGGCCCGCGGCGGGAACCAAGCCGCAGCCCCAGATGATGTCAGTGGAGCACTGTTACTTAAGTCTGGGCTCCGCTCCCTAGCTTTGCCTTTGCAACAGGTCTCCTCGCTGGTTGAGTACTCATTGCCTCCTGAGAGTTTCGTCTCACTCCCGTCTTGCTGTTCATCGCTGATCCTGGTTCCTGACTCCTTGCTCCTACGTTCCTGCTCTTCACCTTTCCTTGGATTGCCTACACGGACTTTGACTCTGCTTCACCTGACCACACCGTTGACTTTTTCCAGACCCGGACCTCTACATCACCTGACCACGCCATTGCCTCTCTCCAGACCCGGACCTCTGCATTGCCTGACTATGCTTGACCTTCTCCATGATCAGACCTCAGCCTTGCTTGCCACTGCTTCCAGATTTCCGCCTGACTCAATCCTGTTCCTAGACACCTTTTCAGCCTACTTCCTGGACTTGTTCTATTCAGGCTTCAGCCTGCTCTTGCTCGGGTGCCCCCCTGTCTGCCTTCGTTTCTTTGGCGCCCGAGTCTCCAAGACACTACCTAGTCCAGTGTAAGACTGTACCATCTCTCATCTGCTGTCTCTGGGTTGATCTCGATCTCCACAGAGGCTGACCTAAGTCCAGCCGGCCCCGGCACCCAAAGGCTCAACCAGCAGGGAACGAGGGCTGGTATTGGTGAAGCTCCAGCTGGCCTCTGCCTGCCGATGGTGGGGACCCGTAGGTCCCTACCCTACGGGTTGTGTCAACCCTACCTTGGCCCAAGGGTCCACCTCAGACGCATCAGGCTTGGGCACAGGTCAATACTGAGGTCCTGCAGGTGGCACTCAGTTAAGAATCAGTGCCTCAAAGTTTTGTTCTCCGACTCCAGCTGGAAGGGATGAATAACCCACTGGTCTGGACTGATCTGTGGTATTACAGGAACGAAAATTAGCAGGTACGAACCAATTTTCCTTTACATGCGTCTTGTATCAGTCAACCAATTTGTAATCCATGCCACCACCTTTGTGCTCACTCCCATAATTCGCATTTTATTCACAAGTCTCCTATGCGGGACTGAATCAAAAGCTTTGCTGAAATCCAAGTAAATCACATCAAGCGAGCTTCCTTGATCCAATTTTCTAGTCACCCAGTCAAAAATATCAATCAGATTTGTCCAACAGGACCTTCCCCTGATGGGAATCCATGCTACTTTGGGGCTAGCAAGCCACTGGATTGTAGAGAATTCATTATCCTTTCCTTCAGCTGTGTCTCCATTAATTTTCCCACCACGGAGGTGAGGCTAACCAGCCTGTAGTTTCCAGCCTCTTCTGTGCTCCCACTCTTGTGAAGCGGGATCACCACCGCTGTTCTCCAATCCAGCGGCACCCGTCCCGTTTCCAGGGCTCTATTGAACAGGTGCTTTAGCAGACCCGCCAGCACATCTGAGTTCTCTTAGTATCCTGGGATGGATCTCATCCAGCCCCATGGTCTTGCCCACTTTGCGTAGTTCCTCCCATATTCTCTTCTGTAAATGGAGTTTCGTCTACTCTACTTCCTTCTAAGATCTTGTCAACTAGCAAATGTCCTTCTCCAGGGTCTTCTTTAGTGAACACCAAACTAAAATATTTGTTTAATATTTCTGCCATTTCTTTGTTTCTCTCCACATGTTATTCCTTGTCACATCTCATAGTAACATAACATAGTAACATACTAGTGATGGCAGAAAAGGACCAAGAGGTCTATCCAGTCTGCCCAGCAAGCTTCCTATGGTAGTATCTGCCACGCCATGCAGGTTACCCAGTGTTTCTCTTAAGGGTAGCAACTGCTGCTCTGTGCAGTTATTCAGTGAGCCGCCTTGAAAATTCAGACAATGCTGATGTGGTTTGCTTATGTACTTTGCCTTAGAAGCAGCCCTGTACTTTTTCATATACATGAAAAAGTACAGGGCTGCTTCTAAGGCATATCAGTATCCAGACCGTATTAGTCAGGGCCTGTGTTGGTGGTCATCTCAATCCAATTCCTCTTCCAACCCCAACTGTCATCAAGGCTTATTGGCTAAGGGTAGTAATCTCTTGCCTTCTGTTTAGGGTAGTAATTGCTGGTCAGTGCAGGTTACCCCCATGCTTATAAGTTCCCCAGACTGTAAAAGTCAGGGCCCTTGTTGTAGACTGAATCCAACTCCTCTTTTCCCCCTGCCATTGAAGCAGAGAGCAATGTTGCATCAAAAATATGAAGGCTTATTGATTAAGGGTAGTAACTGCCGCACCAGCAAGTTACCCCCATGCACTCTTTTCCTCATTTCCATCCTCTAGACTTTCGGGATCCACAGTGTTTCTCCCATGCCCCTGTTTTTGTCTTCGCTACCTTCTCCAGCAGGGCATTCCAGGCATCCACCACTCTCTCCGTGAAGAAATATTTCCTGACGTTGGTTCTGAGTCGTGTCCCCTGGAGTCTCATTTCGTGACCCCTAGTTCTTCTAAAAGGTTTGACATTTGTGCATCATTAAAACCTTTCAGGTATCTAAAGGTCTGCATCTCCTCTCCTCCAGGGTTTACATATTTAGGTCCTTCAGCCTCTCCTCATGAATCATTCGATGGAAATCCCATATCATCTTGGTCGCCCTTCTCTGGACCATCTCCATCCTGTCTGTATCCTTTTTGAGACATGGACTCCAGAATTGAACACAATTTCAATTTCACTATACCACTTCTAGCCCCCTTCTTTCTCTGATATATCTGAAAAATTATTTGTCACCTTGTTTTACCTCTTTGGCAGTCCTTTCTCCCACTTGACCTTTTGCTTTCCTGATTTCTGTGTTCGTCTGCCTCAGCGTCACCAGATATTCTTTCCTGTGTTCCTCTTTTTGGGATCCTTTATAATTCTTGCACCCTTTCTTTTTGCCTTTATTTTTTCAGCCACTTCCTTTGAGAACCAGATCAGTTTTATTCCTCTTACTCTTGTTAACTTTTCTAATATATAGATTTGCTAGCGTGTAGCCAGATGGACTCAGGACCAATGGGTTATGCTCCCCTGCCAGCAGATGGATGCAGAGTCAGATTTCAAAGCTGACGTCACCCTAAGTACACCCTTGCAGTGATCTCAACCCTTCAGTATTTTCTGTCTCTAACAGATGGTGGACATACCTATCCCTATGGGGATTGCTGTACTTTTTGGAAGGAGAAATTCAACATTTAAATTGGAGAAAGATTGAGCCCTGCTCTCCTGCGGTGATACCTAAAGGTCCCTCCCCCAGTTGAGAATTCCTGAGGCGATTTCCGAGATCCCTCAGAGGTGTGCCTTGGTCAGGTAGCCAATTCCCGACGTGGGCTTTGCTGCTGAAGCAGCTGAAAGGCAGCAGGTGTAGGAAGCTGAGCACAGCAGTGACAGGCAAAGCCCCCTCCCCCTCCGCAGCCGTAGACCATCTCTGTACTCAGCTGGTAAGTGCTGAGCCCAGGTAAGTTTAAAAAAAAAAAAAAAAAAGTACCTCCTGATTCAGAAATGTCTGGAGAGGTTTTTGGTAAGACTTCCTCCAGTCTCCTTGCTCAGCGCACCGTACTGATGTTCCTGATCCCATTCGGGTAAGGGGAAGTGGGCTTCCGAGCGGGTTGAGCGGACCCCGGTGAACTAGGCCCCGCTTTAGGCTTGGTTGGCACAGTGGCTGTGGCAGTGCCATTTTGCGTGTCTTTATGGGTGCCGTATTCCCCTCCATAGAACGTTGGTACGTGCAGTGCTTTGGCTCTACGCTCGTGCTATGCTCATAGTGTCCCACACATACATACGCGCACAACCTACTAAGCAGAATACAGATAAAGCTGGGTGCATGGGCTGTGCATACTCCTCGCCGCGCTCTGCCTAAGTGCCCGAAATCTGTGCGTAAAAAATTTTAAGCGCAAGCCGACAGATCGCACAGTTACTGCCACCAATGGCTCTGGCAGCCAAGAAACATAAGCGCCTTTATCTCTGCGCTGCTTGTCATATTAGGGCTTCACAGTGTGACGTGCAACTTATGTCAGCATTGTGAGGAAGCCCAGGGAGAGGTGGCCTCCCCGGAGTTTGCTAAGCCCGGCTCCTCCCATTCAGAGGATGGGTTAGCCACAGCCTTAACTGGAAGTACCCCGGATCTGAGTACCCCTGGGACAAGGTCATCCATGGGAGAGGGAAATTCAGCGGCACCTACCCCAGTACCTCCTGGGCTAGGCATGGACCCGGCTGCCTTCTCTTGGATGGAATTTTTCCAGGGCCTTCAAGCCTTCATACAGGTGCAGTCTGCTACCTCACTGACCCCTGTCCGGATGGAACCTCAGCCGGTAATCCCTCCCTCTCCCAGTCCTATCGGCAGACCTCGAGGCATGCCCTGCCTCACCAAGTTTACCCCTGGCAGGAACCCGCAGATTCCTTGGAAGATGGAGAAATTCCCCCTGGCTTAGAACCATATCGGACCATGTTACAGTTTTTTTCCAGAGACAAATTGCTGGCCCTGGTTTCCCAGACCCTGAAGATGCTGGGAGTTCCCGGGGTGCACTCTGTGATGGAACCAAAGAAGAATCCCATTCTGATTTCCCTAAGGAAAGCCTCTTGCTACTTTCCAGTACTGGAAGCCATCCAGATGTTGATTGACCTGGAATGGGATGCCCCAGAAGCAAGTTTTAAAGGCGGACCAGCATTATAATCTATATACCCACTGGATTTGGCAGTGAGAGAGCATTTGCGTTTCCCTAAAGTGGATGTGCTGGTCTGTGCTGTCTCTAAATGAACAACTGTCCCAGTGGAGGGAAGAGCGGCCTTAAAGGATGCGCACGATAGACAGATGGAGTCCATCCATAAACAGGCCTTTGACGCAGTAGCAATGACCTTACAGATTGTTTCTTCTTGTGCCCTGGTAGCTCATTCGTGCCGCTTACTCTCTTAGGAGGTGGTTGACTTGGGGGTGAATTCCAGAGTGGTTATAGAACCTGCTGCTGCCGCCTTCTTAGCTGACATGGGCTCGGATCTAGTCCGTACTTTGGCCAGAGGAGTGGCCTCATTGGTGGCGGCCAGAACACAGCTATGGCTGCGGAATTGGTCAGCAGATGCAACCTTCAAGAAGCCCTTTAAAGGATCACTCCTTTTTGGAAGTGAATTGGAAAAGCTAGCCAGTAAATGGGGCGATTTTCAAGTTCCCTGGCTACCAGAAGATAAGAGAGAGCAGTTACAGTGCTCCTTGCCTATGAAGGGTTGATTCAGGGGCTCCTGATGCTTTTGCCCCTACAGAAACTTGGCAGTTCAGAGGTCTTGGCCCTTTGGGAGGTTTCAGTCCTTTTGTGGTTGATAGCCCAAGAGAGGGACAGGCTTGGGTTCAGGTTCGTCCCAAACCCCCCAGTGAAATTTTGCCAACCCACCCTCGGAATGAGGAGATAGGGGGTCTTTGTCCCTCTTCTACCAGCGGTGGGTCGAGATCACTTCAGACAAATGGGTCCTGAAGGTCATACGAAAAGGATATGCACTGAAATTTCACAGCACTCCTCGGGACATATTCATGATGTCTCCTTGCCATTCCCAGCACAAGAAGCAGCCAGTGGAGTCTACTCTTTTTTAAGGCTCCTCAGGATGAGGGTTATAATCCCAGTGCCTGCTCCTCAGGAAAATACGGGGCGTTATTTCATCATACCCAAAAAGGAAGTTCCTTTCGCCCCATCCTGGAACTCAAGAGCATCAACTGACATCTATGAGTGAATCATTTCCACATGGAAACACTACGCTCCATGATAATGGCCGTACAATCGGGAAAGTTCTTAACCTCCCTGGCCCTATCCAAGGCCTACCTACATATTCCAATCCATCAAGAACACAGCTTCCTACGCTTTGCAGTACTGGGTCACCATTAACCGTTCCGGGCACTGCCCTTTGGCCTAGCCACCAACCCCAGAACATTTTCCAAAATTATGGTGGTCATAATGTTATCACTGAGGAAAGAGGGACTCCTGGTGCATACTCGGACAACTGGTTGATCCGGGCCAAGTCCGTGGAAGAGAGTCTCTTGGTGACCAACAAGGTGACTTCCTTGCTTCAGGAACTTGGCTGGGCCGTAAACCTGGACAAAAGCAGTCTCAAGCCCTCCCAGTCTTTGGAATATCTGGGAGTCTGGTTTGACACCAAGCAGGGCAAGGACTTCCTTCTGACCACATGGATAAGGACGTTGATGTCCCAAGTGTGTCAGTTGATGAGCACGATATGCCAGACGGTGTGGAGCCATCTCCAAGTTCTCGGTTTGATGGCCAGAACCCTGGAAGTAGTGCCATGGGTGAGGGCACACATGTGACCATTTCAGCAGTCATTACTGTCAGGTTGGAACCCGCAGTCTCAAGACTATTTGATTCGTCTCCACTTACTGATGGCAATATGCTCTCTGCTCCAGTGGTGGCTGCAGGAAGCTCATCTGAGCCAGGGGTGTACCCCTGAACTGGCTGGTCCTCACAACAGCTATGGGCCTCCAGGGCTGGGGAACTCACTATTAGAAGCTGACAGCCCAGGGATGTTGGACCGAGGAAGAGGCCCTCTGGAAAATCAACCACCTGGTAGCCTGGGCAGTCAGATTGGTGGGTCTACAATTCAGCCACAGACTCCAGGGTTAAGTGGTTCGTGTAAAGTCGGACTACGCAATGACAGTAGCCTACATCAACTGCCAGGGTGGAATCAAGAGCCAGCAAGTGTCACAGGAAATAGATTTTCTTATGGAATGGGCAGAAATACATCTACAGATGATCTCAGTCTCCTACATCGCAGGAAGAGACAAGGTCAGAGCAGACTTTCTAAGCAAGAAGAATCTGGATCCAGGAGAGTGGGCGTTGTCGGCAAAAGCCTTTCAGCTGATAGTAGATTGCTGGGGTCTCCCGCCCATCGACCTGCTGGTCACACCCCACAATACAAAGGTTCCCCGATTCTTCAGTCGCAGAAGAGATCAGTGGTCCCTGGGGATCGATGCTCTAATTCAGACCTGGCCAGAAGAAGAGTTGCTGTAAGCCTTTCCTCCGTGGCCCCCTGCTAGGCAGAGTCATTCACAGGATCGAGCGCCACAGGGGATGAGTCATACTAATAGCTCCAGATTGGCCCAGGCATTCGTGGTATGTGGACATGCGGAGACTCCTGGTGGAGACCCCCCTGTGCCTCCCACTGCACAGGGGCCTGCTACAGCAGGGGACCGGTCCTTCACGAGAATCCAACTCTATTCTGTTATGGTCTGGCCCTTAAGAGGCTCGCCTGATGAAGCGAGGATATTCTGTGGCAGTAATTGCACCTTACTCTATGCTTGGAAGTTCTCTAGGTCCCTAGCGTATGTGCAGGTCTGGAGAGTATTTGAAACCTGGTGCGAAGAACATGGTGTGTCGTTTCTCCCCCCCCCCCCCCGTTCAAAATCCAACAAATTCTGGAATTTTTGCAGGACGGTTTGAATAAAGGTTTGACCCTTAACTCCTTGTTAACCTCGTTCACCTTGCCCCTTCTGTTTTAGGGGCGAGGTGAACGAAACCTGCCTATCGGCTTTTCCGGACATGGTCTGTTTTCTGAAAAGAGTGAAGCACCTCCAGCTACCCCTACGGTGGCCGGTTCCCTTGTAGAATCTTAATCTAGCATTGGAATTTTTGGCAGGGCCCTCCTTTCGGCTGCTGCACAGTCTTTCCTTGCGTTCTTGGTGGCTGTTTGCTCAGCACATCACATCTCTAAACTGCAGGCATTGTCTTGTCGGGAACCATTCCTCCAGATGATTCCAGGAGCATTACGGCTTCGTACCATTCTATCCTTCTTGCCCAAAGCAGAAGGATAGAATGATAATTTCGTTTTCCTTAGTGTAGATAGATGGATTCAGCATCCCACCCATGGCTGCCCAAGAACGGTGCCAAGGATTTGCCCGTGGATTGGATATCTATTACGGATAAGCCGTCATTCAGTCCCTAGATAAGGGCATCTCTACTGGGGTTCAGTGTTTGGTTGAGTACAGTTACGGTTATCTGTTTTTAATCATATTTTTAATCAAGTTTTTTCACTAGTAATCCACAGTGGCTTTTGAAGAGAATACTGAAGAGCTGAGGTTGCTGCAGGGTGTATCTAGGGTGATTTCAGCTTTGAAACCTGACTCTGTCTCCATCTGCTGGCAGGGGAGCACAACCTATTGGTCCAAATTCCATCTGTCTAGACTAAGGAAAATGAAATTATCAGGTAAGTAATTTCTCCTGTAGAATTTGAATTTGTAATAACGTCTTTTAGCTTGGCCCACTGTTGTTCAACCTCACCCATTTTCTCTCAGCCTTTTTTAGTTTTTCCTCCAGGTACCATCCCCATTTTGACACAGTCTGTATTTTTGAAATTCAAAACTCGGGTCTTCGTGTGTCTTCTCCATATCTTATTTGCAAAATCAAACCATACTATCTGATGATCACTGGTGCTCAGGTGAGTTCCTACCTAAACATTAGGAACATTATCACCATTAGTAAGCACTAGGTCGAGTATCACACCCTCCCTTGTGGTTTCCATTACCATTTGTTTGAGCAGAGCCTCTTGAATGGCACCCACTATCTCTCTACTTATTGTAGATTCCACAGAAGGGATACTCCAATCCACATCCACCAGATTAAAATCTCCAACAATTTCAACACTTCTTCCTTCTTTCCCACCTTTTGGATATCGTCTTTGAGTTTTCTGTCAATTTCTTCTGTTTGAGTCTGTGGCCTGTAGATCACATCATTAAAAATGGAAGCACCATCTTCTTTTTTTTTTTTTTTTTTTTAGGACGGTCTATAATGCTTTTTCTCGACTCCCACATCCTTTGCAATTCAGTTGCTTTGATACTGTTTGACATAAAGAGCTGCTCCTCCCTCTTCTTGTTCCTTATCAAGTTATAGCCAGGGATGGCTGTATCCCAGTCATGAAATCAGTGAACCAGGTCTCTAACAGCAACAACGGCCAAGCCTGCCTCCACCATTAGGGCCTGCAGGTCTGGGATTTTGTTGCCCAGACTACAAGCATTTGCAATCAAAGCTTTCCAACTATTCTTCCTAGTCACCGTTTTCTGCTTTTTTGAACTGATTGATTGTTACTTTCTCTTCCTTCTTTCTGTTTTGGGGGTGACATGCCAAATTTACTGGCCACCTCCATCCACCCCCTACTCCCTAATTTAAATGCCTGGTAATGTATGATCTGAATTTTTCACCTAGCATCCTCTTTCCTGCCATAGACAATTGTAGACCATATAATCTTTTATCGCTCCTTACATGGCCCAAGCCTCCAATGTATCCAAAACCGCTTTTCTTACACCAGGTTTTTGAGCCAGGCATTGAAATGATCTATATGGCATAACCTCTTCTTTCCCTTTGCATGAACAGGTAATAGTTTTTACCACGTGTCCTGCACTTCTCTTTTCTGTAACTTACCAGTCAGTGCTTGTCTGCTGAAAAGCACAGTCATATGTATTTGTCTTCCAGGTGTGGTGACCCCTTGGTTGGAGCTCCCAGTCTCACCCAGACACGGCATCGTCTGCACCTGGTCGGATGCTTGGAAGCACTGGCTCAATATCGCCATTACAGAGAGCAGGATCTCGTCCTGGCTGCAGAGGGGCTTCGGACAGCTCAGAGAAACTTGGGAAAAATTACAGGCAAAGTGGGAGCTGAGGATATTTTGGATGTCATCTTTCGTGACTTCTGCATCGGGAAATAGAGGTCATGCTTGTTTCTGCCCTGCTGTAATGTTACCTTGAGGAGAAGAACTGACCTGAATGTGGAGAAAGAACTTTAGCATGATCTCTGCACACCCAAATTTAAAGTTGGGTCTGGTCACAAATGGAAATAAGTTTGGCAATCTCAGGGTCCGATTTACTAAGCATTTTTCTCACAGGCACAAATGTGTAGTAAACAGGTCCCTCAGTCTAACCTTTAATCACTTATTCATGTCCAGCAGAAGTTAATTTTTCACTTTCACAAGGGAAATGTCTGCTGTTACTTTCTCTGAGCAGGGAAGAAATGCTTGGACTATAGTGGCAAATGACCTGCTACTTGTGTATCATGAATATATAATTAAAACTGTAAGTTATTCCAATAAATGTATTTTTTCTAAGATTTTTTTTTTTGTCTTTCCTCATTGTATTGTGCTTGAGCATTGCTTTGGTTGGTTTGTCCCCCCCAAAACTTTCCCCTAGGGGTTGCCCCTCTCTTCATGTTAGACAGCCTTTTTGCTCCAGCTCAGCCATCCTCTATCTCTACCCTGTATGTGCACTGCCTATCCATACCAATTATTTTATTAAAACCGGGCCTTTTTTTCAGGGGTTACATGCTGGTACTGGCACATCTTTTTTTTTTTTTTCCTCCATCTACTTGATTTGCCCTGGATTATTTAGAAACAAACATGCATCCAGCATGTGAGAACGGGTACCTTCCCCCCCCCCCCCCCCCCGAAAGGGCACTGCACAAATCCCTTGGTGGTATCAGGTCAGCACCGTCAGGGGTTGCCATGTGCCCTTTATGGGAGAGAACTAGAATATTACAAAATGCTATACAAACACTACATGCCGGTATATGTCATTTCCCTGAAGCTCTCACCCTATAAGGCAATGGGAGATAAAATTACTTGCCCAAGGTCACATGGCAAACGACAGTGGCACAAGTGCGATTTGAGCCCAGGTCGCCTGGTCCCGAGTTCATTGCTCTCACCAGTTGGGCGACTGGCTTACTCGGTTGCATCTGATATCGCCACCTGTATTTGCTTTCAGTTCAGAACTTACTTCATCTCGGTGCCAAGTTGGTGATCCGGGGGGGGGGGCCAGTCTGGTGTGCAACTGCATTAGACTGATACGTGCGTGTTGCATTCAGAGCTAGCAGCAGCTGCACACCGTTCAAGACGCAGTCAGCAGCATCCTGTGTACAGCGGCTCCTCCGGGACAGCAGGGGGCACTGCAGCCGGGCTGACGTCATAGTCCGCGCCTGCCTCTCCGGCCGCCCGCCCGCGGGCTCGCTGGTTCGTTCTGTTCGCCGCTCCCGATTGGCAGTCGAGGCCTTCCCCGACACGACTCCGGCGGCACGAGCGCTCCGGTGACATCACAGGCCGTCCGCGGGAGGAAGCCGGAAAACGGCCGGGAAGCTGGGAGAGCCGGAGGTGAGGAGGTTTGGGGGCTGAAGGGGAGGAGTGGGAAGCAGGCTGGGGGGGGAAAAGGAGGAGGGGCAGCTGCGGAGGGAGGCTGGAGAAAAGGAAAGAGAAGGGGAGAGCTCGAGTGTCGGGGGGGGGGGGGGGGGGGAAGAGGCTGGGGTGGAGGCCTAGGGTCGGGTGAGAGGGAGGAAGGAGGCAGCGTTAGCTGCAGTGCCTAAGGTATAAGAAGCTGCGGAGGGGTGGGGGAAGAGGAGCTATGAGAATAGATGAACATATATTTTTGGTGGTTGTTTTGCTTGTATGTGTTCTCTGCAGCTTTCACCTTCTGACATCATTAAAGGATTGTGTATCACTGTTCTGGTGCCACATAGATTTTAATGGCTGCTTGATGTACATTTTGGTTTTATACTGAACTTGTAATCCAGACGGAATCCTAATGTGCTTTAGAGCCACAGAGAAATATCCGTGCAGCCACATCTGGACTAGATGAGCTAAGAGCACACTTCCAGTACTTGGGCTTCATGACAGCTTTCAGAAAGGAAGCAACGTTAGTACAAATGCAGTAGGATGAAGTGAGACATAAAAGGATAAAATATCTTGTACACTGTCACATGAAGATTCAGCATCTGTTTCCTACTGTAATTTTTATACAATACTCAGATTCTGAGAGTTAATCATTTGCTTTGACAGAACCGTGGCAGTGAGCTGAATGCTAGGGCCTGTGCCTCTTGCAGAAAGCCGTTTAGATGGCGTACCCTTACAGCGGGGAATCCTGGTCCTCTGCCAAGGACAGAAATTTGTCGGAGAGTGGTAAAGAGGGGAGAAAAGCAGCATACAGGAATTCTGAGAAGAGCAAGAGGATGGACTACGAGAGGCGGTAATAAGCTGACCTTTTCAGAATGGAAAAAATTTTGCATCCTGCTTAAAGTCATTCTGTATCACAGAGAAATCTCAAAACAGTTATACCTTTATTCTTCCTCTCTGTTCTTTCTCCAGAAATAATTGTTTTTGTGTTTCTTGCTTCAGACTATTTTTGTTCATTTTTATTTTTAAGATGTTTTGTCTTTCTGGCCATTCCCTGTACAGTTTAGGGCAGGGGTGGCCAACTCCGGTCCTCATGACCCACAAACAGGCCTGGTTTTCAGGATATCCACAATGAATTCGCATGAGATAAATTTGCATGCACTGCCACCACTGTATGCAAATCTATCTCATGCATATTCATTGTGGATATTCTGAAAATCAGGCCTGTTTGTTGCTCTTGAGGACCGGAGTTGGCCACCTCTGGCCTTAAGCATCTTTATTTTTTCTTGCAGCATCTGCACTGATCCCTAATCCTTCTGGCAGGGCCGTTGTAAGCAGTGGGCAAGCAAGGTGACCAAGCAGTGGGCACGCATGCAAACTCTGTTGGAAGCAACCCTTGCTCTTGTGCTATTTTTATCTAGTAGCCCTGCCTTCCAGCTTTATAGTAGATTGGAACTCATGTTCCATGATGCGCAAGGAAGTGAACTGATTACAAACTGGCAAAACCAGAGGAATGTATTGGCAACCATGTTTAAAATGGATCTTCCAAATTAAAACTTTTAAAGTGTTTTTCTACTAATTCTAGTAGTCTCGGCATTACTGGCTCAAGAAAACATTTCCAGTGTGGCTAAAGTGTTCCAGCTCTTACTGTCCCCAAAATAGCACAGAAATGTTTATTTGCCAGCGGTCCCCTTTAAAATATTGCACAGAAGACTGTGAGTGGTTTCCCATAAGCCTAGACCAGGAGACACATGGGTGAGGTTTTGCTGGTGACAGCCCTGCTTTTTTGTCTTGCAGACGCGGCCGTGGAGACCGCATGGGAAGGTACGGCGCTGACTGGTCCCCAGATGAGGCAGCAGAATCGGGAGAACATGATTACCAAGATGTGGATTACCGATCATACTCCCGAGACTATGGTAGTAAAGACCCCCAGGCAGACTATCACTCCTCTGAGAGCTCAGCTGAGGTGAGGAGAGGACTTCAGAGGTGTTAGCATGTCTTCTTTTGAAGCACTTTGGGTTAAGGCGATGCCCATGAAATTATGTACAGTTGGGTTATATTGTGCATGTTTTATACAATCTTGTTTTACAGGTATATGTTTAGTATTTAACTGCTAACTTCAGAAGTTAGAGCAATAGTTCTGTAAAATGTCTTAAGTGTTTAGTGCTAACCTACATTCCTGTACATACCCAGATCAGTCCAGACAAGTGGGTTATGCAGCCCTACCAGCAGATGGAGGAAGAGAACAAACCTTGAGGCATTGCCACATAACCAAGAGTGCTTCCTGCAGTCCCCCAATATTTCTCTGTCTCCAGCGAAATGGTAAAGGTGCTAACCTGCAATCTGACCAAATTTAATTTGAGAGACAGGTCTGGTTTTCCCGAAGTTTCGAAGGCTTCCTAAGGTGTTAGGCTCCTTCGTAGACCATTCCTCAGGTGGAGCAGGGCAACCGGGGGGGGGGAGGGTTGGAACCCCTGGCTGGTGTTCGCCTTCGACCGGCCGGAGGTCCTGATAGCCAGAGGCCTGGCTCCCTCAGGGTCACCGATGCCCCCTCCTGAGTCTGCATCAGCCTATCAGGGAAGTACCCTGTTCTCTGTAATCAAGCTGTTTTTGTTGTTGTTTTTTTTTTTTTAAACGAGAGAGAGATCTTGACCTTTTTACAGCAGTTGAAAGGAACAGTCAGCAATGAGTGCCTTAGTGACAGTCGGAGCTGTCAGCACTTCAGGAGGGGAAGGTTGGGGGGTGTTTCTCTCCCTTCTCCCTCGCACCAGGGGTCCCAGGGCTGTGAGGGAAATCACGGCTTCGCTCTCCGGGACCGCGGGTGCGGTTTCCTTTTCCTGTTCTCTGTCAGTCGGGACCTCAGGCTGGCACTGCTGCGTGCTTTTTGCCAGCGGGACTCTGCCTTCACGTCGGGGGTTTCCTGCGAGCCGCTCCAACCGCTTTTTGCGGACGGTCAACATACGCACTGGCTGAGCTGCGTGTGGGGCCTGTACTGCTGCGGGAATGGCGCCATATCCATGTGTAGCAGCCTGTGGGACCTGGTCTGCTCAGCTGAGCGGGTGATGAAGGAATCTCGGGGAGGGATCCCCTGGAGAGGTGGGCCCTGGCTGTGGCCGGGAGGATCTCGGGGGCGACTGTACCCGCTGGAGATCACGTGCAGGGCTCTGCGCCCAACAGAGATTCGTAGGATTCCCCTCCCTCTCTGTCGCCTGTAGTACAGGATGATGTCGATGGGGGTCAAGATTCAGAAACCAGTCTTTCTGGTCAGGGGGCTTGAAGACCCAGAACATTTTTCTCCAGAGTTTGTTCTACTCCTTCATAAGGCCTTCCTGACGAGGAAGGGAGTGGGGGGTCAAGCATCCGAAGAGGCCACCCTCGCATGCTTCTAAGAACCCAAAGGTGGTTCCTACAGGAGGATCCAGGGATCTTTTGCGATGACTGGGTTTGGGTCAAACAGGTCTGGAGCTTGACCCCAGGGATGGGGTGGACTCTGATGGTATTCTGGAGGACCCCCTCAATTTACAGGACGCCGTCCTGGGTGTGGACACGGATACAACCCCGAATGTGGATCCAGATGCGAATAAGGATGATCTGGACCTGGATGAGTTGCTGGTGTTGGAGGGTAATGATCCTCGAGTAGTCTGCTTGTTTAAGGAGGAGTTCCCTGTACGTACCCAGATCAGTCCAGATTCCTGGGTTTTGCCGCCTGTCCAGCAGATGGAGACAGAGAAAGTTTTACTGACACTGCCCCTTAACTTGAGGTGCCACCTGCAGTCTCTCAGTATTTCTCTGTCTCCAGCAGATGGTGGAGGTGCAAAACCCTGGGTCTGCAGTCTGGGGGGAAAAAAAGGATTTTGGATTTACTGAGCCTGCCAGGGGATTGCTAGGTCCTGGTGGGGTCATCCCTCCTGGTTGGTGAGGCGAATGAACAGGGGGTTGGGAGTCCTGATTGCTCATTACCTTGGCACTAGTCAGGGTGAATTATAGAGGTTCCAGCTTCTGCACCCTGTGGGAGGATCACAGCCTGCTGCTACTCTCTATGGGAAGAATCCTTTTCTTTTTAATACTTTAAAAAAATAAAAAAGGAAATGAGCGATATCTCAGTTTGCTAGCAGGCTTTGGGGAGCAGCAGTTTGGGCGGTCTTGGAGCAGCCCCTCCCGGCGCTTCAGCATTCTGGTTTTCTGGTGCCTTGTTGTGGCAGCTCTCTACTTCGGGATGCCGCATGGTTCCTCCTCCACGGTTTGTGGGGAAGCGCGCATTCCTCTCCTGCGACAGCCAATGCGCTCGATGCCTCTCCAGGGGAGAGACTTCATCAGGTAAGGATGCGCCTTTTTCCTGTGGGTGCCGCGAATCTGGTGGGCTCACCTCTCCGAGGCCGGGAGTAGACGACCCATTCCCGCTGAGTGTGGGAACAGCGGCCATTTTGTCTAGTTTTTCGGCTGCCTCGTGGCACGCGGAAGGGGAGGAGAATTTCTCTTCCCTGTTGTCTCCTGAGCCTGGTACCTCCGGAGAAGGTCGGATTAGGGCGGGGAATCTTGTCCTGACTGATGAGGGCTCTCATGATGACTTGGATCCTTTGTCGGATTTTTCATCCGATTTTGTGCTGCTGCTTCATAAAGCTTACAAAGCCAGGAAGGCCAGGAATGTGCACAAACCTGCAGGACAGGCCAAGAGGCCCCAAACGTCCCGAGATCCTAAAGCTACCAGGGCCGTAGGGGCCCCGGGGCCCTCTGCGGCTCCGGACTCCTCTCCTGAATTTTCAGAAGGGGAGGACCCGCCGACCGCAGAACGGCCCCCTCACAACGCAGTCTTAAAGGATCAGAATTCAGTGCTGGAGTTACCTAAGGGATCAGTGGTTGAAGGGGATGACCCCAAAGTGGTCCGCTTATTTTACAAGGAGGAGCTAGAGCCTTTGATCCCTGCTTTTCTGGAGGAGCTAGGTTTAAAAGCTCTGCAGGAAGAGTTGTCTCTGGTGGACGTGGATCCTATACTCACTGGTATGCGAGGTCCAGCAACATCTTTTCCCTTCCATTAATCAGTCAGTTCTATGGTATTTAAGGAGTGGGACACTCCTGATACAGGTCTGAAAGTCAGCAGGTCCATGGATAAGCTATACCTCCTCCCAGAGAACCCTTTGGAGCTTCTCCAGATCCCCAAGGTGGATGCTTCGGTGTCGGTGGTCACAAAGAAGACGACCATTCTGGTGGCTATTGCCACGGCTCTAAATGACCTTCAGGACAGAAAATTGGAAGCGAACCTCAAGAAGATTTTCGAGGTTTCAGCGCTTGGCATTCGAGCAGCTGTATGTAGCAGCTTCATGCTCAGAGTGGGCTTGCGCTGGGTGCAGCGCTTACAAGCTGAAAAGTCCTTGTCTGATTCCGAGACTCAGGAAGCAGAGCGGCTGGAAGCCATGGTGGCCTATGGTGCTGATGCTTTATATGATCTTCTCAGAACATCCTCCAGAACTCTAGTGTCGGCGGTTTTGGCTCGCAGGCTCCTCTGGTTGAGGAACTGGTCAGCCGACATCTCCTCCGAGGCTTAGATGGGCGCTTTGCCCTTTAAATTAAAGTTATTATTCGGTCAAGATTTGGAGGAGATGATTAAATTTCTTGGCGAGAACAAGGTGCATAAGTTGCCCAAGGCTAAGCCCAAAGGGAAGAGCTCCTTCCAGACCCGTTTTCAGGCAGGGAGGAACGGGCGTTTTCACCCTGCAAGGGCCTCTAGAAACTCCCAGCAGCAGCCTGTTGCGGAAGAAGACTGGGGAGAGATGGTCCTTCCCAAGGTAGTTCCAAATCTTACCAATGATGCCAGACTGGTTCGCTCCTTGGTGCCAATCGTTGGGGGCCGGTTGTCCCTGTTTTACAAGGAGTGGACCAAGATTACGTCAGACCAGTGGGTCTTAACATAGAAATGACGGCAGAAGGAGGAAGTGACGTCATCCATGCAGATGGCAGCCTGAACCTGCGGCTCCTCCGTTCAGCGACAGCATCTAATTACATCGAGCACTCCAACAGCACTACTTTGGGGGACAAAACGCACCCGGGGCACCCCAGCACTCATCCCATGTCGAGCCGGAAGAAACCGCTCGATTTTAAAAAGTATTCTTACCATAAATTGGTATTACCCGAGGAATCGCTAGAAAGCAACATGGCGGCCGGCAGCGTGGATGCGGCGGAATCGCCGGGGGAGATGGGGGAGGAACAGCTGGATACTTCAGATCTGCCTACCAAGGCAGACATGAAACGCTGGTTTGCGGATTTAAAACAAGAATTGGCTGCCAATACTGCCGACCTCCGTACCTCGATTGAAGATATTAAAGGGGACCTGGCTGAGAATGGGCGGCGACTTTTTGAAGTTGAGACCCGAGCTGAGGCAAACAGCGAGGAGGTGAAGGTGAACCGTACGAATTTCTCCCTTATACAATCTGAGGTAGAACGCCTGCAAGATAAGGTCGAGGACCTAGAGAATAGGTCTCGGCGGAATAACCTCCGCTTTCGTGGCGTGCCTGAACTCCCCGATTATGCCGATTGCGCTGCTGTGGTGAAACAAATCTGTGGCATGCTGCTGCTGGCTGGGGAGACGGCCCAGCCCCTATCTGCGGATGCAGAGATTCAGCTAGTTCGAGTGCACCGGGTTCTTGGCCCCAGGGTCAACAATCTCCCCAAAGACATTATTGCCTGCTTTCAGGATTATGTCTTAAAGGAACAACTAGCAGGCATTGCTCGGCGACAAAACAAGTGGCAATGGCAAGGCCACGAGGTAATGATATTTATAGACCTCTCCCCAGTGACCATTAAGAAAAGGCGGGATTTCAAACCAGTTACAGAGCTTTTGAGACGGGAAGAAATCCGTTACAGATGGCTGTTTCCCTTTGGGCTGTCCTTTTCTGTGAAAGGAGAAGCGCACCGAGTAAAAACCCCAGCGGAGGCTTCACAAATATTACAGACAGCCGGTTATGGAGAGATTGCGGAGCTGCCTGCGGCACCTAAGCCACCCTTGCGCAGGGAGGACCCACCCAGGTGGCAAAGAGTTAATCGCGGTGACAAGCGGCTGCGGAGGCACCCGGACAAAGAACCGCAGGGATGAGTTCTCTCTGGGCCCTGGTTTCTTGTTGTTTGGAGTCTGGACAGTGCAGATCATATCGCCTAGCGCTGCGCTGTGTAGGCGCTGAGTACGCTGGGACACACTGGGTCTGCTTGGTGCAGGTCTTGTGGCTGTTTATCCTTAGTTACACTCTGTGCTGCCATGTTCTCTATCTTTGAAATGTTGTTCATTATTGGTTGGTAATCCGATCTCTTATTTCCAGGAGTGTTTGTATGTTTACTCTTGAAAGTATATCAGGTTTCTAGCTGTCGAAGGGGGAGGGCTGTTGCTGGAATGATTGTGTCCTCCCATATTTACAGGGTATGGGCCTCTATGGCGGACCATACCGATCGGGGGGTGGGGGCGCGGGGAAGGGGCATAGAGGTGGGCCTGACTTATGGTTTCTTCCTATTAGGGGGACTGCCAGAAGCTGGTTATGGGGACAGGTGGGGAGCTCGCTCTGGTATAGCCATCATCCGATTAAACTAGGATTTCTCTTATGTTTTTGATATGACGTCTATACATATCCAAACCCTAAATGTTAAGGGCCTCAACACCCCATTAAAACGCCAGTCCCTTTTTTCGGATTTGGCCCAGCATCATACTATGATAGCGTTCCTACAAGAAACACATTTGAAAAAGCGATATGAGCGCTTACTACGTAATAGCGATTATCCGGGACAATACTGGGCGGCACGGCCGCTAGCCCATAAATATTTGGGGGTGGGCATCCTTATTCACAAGAATTTACACTATGAGCTTCTAGGCTGCTATCCAGACCCGGAGGGGCGATATGTTTTAGTGAATGTGGCCATTGCGACTGTCAAATATTCTTTACTCAGTGTTTATGCCCCTAACGTGGCTCAGGATGTTTTCCTGGCTCGTTTGTCGCAGTTTCTCGATCAGAGCGCAGAGGGCCACCTCCTTATCGGAGGGGATTTCAATTTAACCACGAACCCCAGGCTAGATAATTCCAATGGCAGTACCTCCAATAAACGGAGAGAGCGCCAGGGCTTCCATAGTTTTTTAAGGCGTTATAAGTTTAATTGACACATGGCGGGTTTGGCATCCCAAGCAGAGAAATTATACTTTTTATTCTAGGGCCCATAAAACATACTCTAGAATTGATTACCTCTTAGTCGACAAGGGATGCTCAAACCAGGTTACTCAACCGGCCATTGGGGCTATCACCTGGTCCGATCACGGTCCGGTGTCTTTACAACTAGCTGTTTTGGCATCCGATTCCGGACAACGCTACTGGAAGCTCAACGACAGCTTATTGGAGGACGAGGGCTTCTGCGCTCTTTTATATTCTGACATACAGGAATATTTGTTAATTAATGATACCCCAGAAATCACACCGACCACACTATGGGATTGCCTTAAGGCTGTAGTAAGGGGTAAACTTATAGCTAAAGGAGCCTCCGTCAAGAAACAAAAGCAGAAGGATAAGCTCGAGACCATACAACAGCTGCAGAGGCTGGAGCTCCTGCATGCCAAAACTGGGGCAACGCGTCTCTTGCTGCAAATGGACCAATTGCGTATGCATCTGGTGTCCATAGAAGCGGCGCAGATAGCTTATCAAATGGATCGAGTAAGACAGCTCTTTTATGAAGGGGGGAATAAGGCAGGGAGACATCTGGCCCGTAAGTTGAAGGCTAGGCAAGTCCAGTGCAACATAGTAAAGATAAAGGATGAACGTGGGGATATGCTTACTTCTAATCTGGAGATTAGGCAGCGCTTTACCCGGTTCTACTCTGAATTATACGCTCCCAATTCTCACATTAGCCCTGACGCTATAGCGGAATACTTACAGTCCATTCCGCTCCCACAGGTAACACTGGAGGACCAAAAGTTCTTAACCCGTGACATTACGGCAGCGGAGGTACTGTGGGCAATACGATCCCTGAAAGTGGGAAAATCCCCGGGCTTGGACGGGTATACGGCCGTTTTTTATAAAAAATTTGCTAATATATTGGTAGCCCCTCTTGTAAAATTATTTAACTCGCTCCAAAACCAAGGTACCCTGTCCAGGGCGGCTAATTTGGCAGGGGTGACCCTAATTGGTAAACCTGGGCGGGACCCTACGGTTTGTGGTTCTTACCGTCCCATTTCTTTAATCAATTTGGACTTGAAATTGCTCGCGAAAATCCTCGCCCAACGGCTTAACACCTTTCTGCCTGCTTTGGTTCATTTTGAACAAGCTGGTTTCATTCCGGGCCGGATGGCGTCCGATAATGTTCGGAAGGCTATTGATGCAATGTGGTGGGCTAGGACTCAGAATATACCCATGGCTTTGTTGGCCATCGACGCCGAAAAGGCCTTTGATTATGTGCACTGGCCTTTTTTATTCCAAACTTTGCAAAAGTATAATTTAGGGGACAAATTTTTACGGTGGATTTGTCAATTATATGAGGGGCCGACCGCTTGTTTAAAAATTAATGGAGCTTACTCCTCCTCATTCGCAGTTCAACGGGGAACCCGGCAAGGCTGTCCCTTATCCCCCCTACTCTTCGCTCTTTTTTTGGAACCCTTTGCATACTGCATACGGCATAACAATAGTATAGCGGGGGTACAGGCTGGCGGGTTCTCCTCCAAATTGTCCCTTTTTGCGGACGATTTACTGTTTACCATTACGGACCCCCTGCTGTCTTTACAGACGCTTACAAGGGAACTCCAGGCTTTTAGTGCGGTTTCTGGTTTCACTATCAATTGGGAAAAGTCTGAACTTTTCAATGTCACCTTAGCCCCAGAGATGGTAACGCAGATCACACAACACTTTCCCTATCGATGGGCTAAGCGCCAGTTAAAATATTTGGGAGTTAATCTGGGACTGGGATCCGACTTGTTTCAATTGAACTACCCACCTTTACTGGCTAAAATATATAAGGATCTGGAGGAATGGGACCGCTACCATATCTCCTGGCTGGGGAGATTGGCGGTCCTTAAAATGAATATTTTGCCTCGCCTATTGTATTTATTTCAAACTTTGCCACTGGTAATCCCTGCCAATCTTCTGGCTAAGTGGCAAAAACGGTTGAATAAATATCTATGGAAGGGTAAGAAGCCCAGGATAGCCAGGGAGACTTTGTATCTCCCGCGATGGCAGGGAGGTATGGGTATGCCTAACCTTGCTAAGTACCTAGGGGCTGCTCAGCTAAAGGCGGCGGTGGACTGGCATTGTGTTCAGCGTTGTAAGCCATGGGCGCTACTAGCACAGGCGATACTGGGGTCTCTGCCTCTGGGGGCCCTGTTGTGGCAGCCACGGTCTTCCTGGCTCCCTGTGGTGCAGCTGCCGGGTTCGGTCGAGGCAACCCTCCATATCTGGAACCAGTGGAGGAAAGCTTTGGTGGGCATGCAAACTGTTTTTCATAGTACATATCTGTTCCACCATAAAGATTTTCGGCCGGCAGGTCACCCTCGGGTCTTTTCCCATTGGATTCAGCAGGGTATAATTCAATTTGCCCAAATCTGGGAGCCGGGGGGGCTGATCCCATTTGCTTTACTTAGGGAGCGGTTCCAATTGCCAATGGAGGATCAGTTCAAATACCTGCAAGTTAGACATTATTTCCAAAGTCACCAGGTGGACGCTGTACTGACCCAGGGCATACCTACCTTTGAAAATATGTGCCGCCAGGCGGATAGAGTTGATAAACATATTTCTAATATTTATAGTTTATTGAGTGGTAGATTTAATATACTGGCACCCCATATCCGAGCTTGGCAGTCGGATTTAACATGTGATTGGGAGGCGGAGGATTGGCTGCGGGTGTTTCAGGGTTTGCGGAAAGGTTTAATATCAGCCTTGCATATTGAGAATGGTTACAAATTGGTTTTTAGGTGGTATATCACCCCCACCCGGCTACAACACATTGTTCCGGGCTCTGACGGTCTGTGTTGGAAACGTTGTGGTGAAAAGGGGACTTTCTTTCACCTTTGGTGGACATGTCCAGAGATACAGAAACTGTGGACTCTGGTTTCCGCCTGGATTTCTACCATATTGAAAATTCAGTTCCAGTTGACACCATCGCAAGCCTTGCTAAATAAAGACAGGACAGATGGATACAAATATCATGATTACTTTATTAAATATGTGGTTACAGCAGCAAGATGTTCCATTGCCCAATTATGGAAAGATCCGAGAGTCCCAACGTTACAGATGATCCAAGTCTCCGTTCAAAAAATGCATGGTTTGGGGCGTATCACAGCTTACAAGAATAAATCCTTTCATTCCTTTCATAAGACCTGGGGATTATATGAACGCTGGCAACAGGCTTTTTCTGGTTGACATTTGCTGGTTCGGGCTGGATTCTTGTACCTGCCGGAGAGCGATGCCCGCTATCCTAGTCGCAGCTCTTAGCGTCATGTGGGATCTCGGAAGTGGTGGAGGCCTTTTTCAGGCTGACAGTGTTGAGCTCGGCTTCTCACCTGTACCATACCCGCATATTATTTTATTATGACTTTCTGTGCATGGTCCTCTATTATCTGCATTTGGCTGTACACCTCTATGGGGGGAGGGGGGGACTTGGGGACATCATTTATATACTGGCGTTGATTTTTCAGCTGGTTCCTTTAAATTTATGTACTGGTTTTCACTGTTTTATGCTAGCGGTTTGTGTTTAGGATGCATGCTATTGCCAATAAAAGATTTAAATATGAAAAAAAGAAATGACGGCAGAAGAAGACCAAACGGCCCATCCAGTCTGCCCAGCAAGCTTTGCACTTTTTTTTTTTTCATACTTAACTGTTTCTCTTGGCTCTTAGTAACCTTTTGGTTCTATTTCCCTTCCACCCCCACCATTAAGGTAGAGAGCAGTGATGGAGTTGCATCTAAGTGAAATATCTAGCTTAATTAGTTAGGGGTAGTAACCGCCGCAATAAGCAAGCTACACCCATGCTTATTTGTTTACCCAGACTATGTAATTCAGTCCTTGTTGGTTGTTCTTCATTCCCCCTGCCGTTGAAGCAGAGAGCTATGCTGGATGTGCATTGAAAGTGAAGTATCAGGCTTATTTGGTTTGGGGTAGTAACCGCCGTAACAAGCAAGCTACTCCCCGCTTTTATGTGAATGCAAATCCTTTTTTCCACATTTCCTCTTGCCGTTGAATCTTAGAGCAATGTTGGAGTCGCATTAACCGTGTGTATGTTTATTGTATAAGGGTATTATCTCCAGTAGTAGCTGTCATTCCCGCGAGCCATCCACTCTTCATTCACGTCCTCTTGACTTTATGGATTTAAGTGTAATAAGACAAGGCTAAGCTTTAGAATTTGCTCGTCTGCTCTGAGAATTGTTTCTGGTCTCCCCATGCACTTACTAGGAGAAGACTCTTGCAATCCGAGACACCATGTGTCATCTTCACAGCCTGGGAGCCATCCGCTCGGTTCCCATAGGGGAAGAAAGGACAGGCCACTACTCCATTTATTTCATAGTTCCCAAGAAAGGCAGCTCCTTTCATCCCATCCTCAACTTAAAGTAAATGCGGCCTTGCGAGTTCCTCATTTTCGTATGGAAACTTTACGCTTGGTGATCGCCTCGGTTCACAAGGGGGAGTTCCTCACTTCGTTGGATCTGACCGAAGCCTATTTACACATCGGCATCAGACTGAACCATCAGAGTTACCTGAGATTTTATGTTCTGGGGGAACATTTCCAGTTTTGTGCTCTGCCCTTTGGTCTGGCGACAGCTCCAAGGACCTTCACCAAGGTAATGGTCATAGTAGCGGCTTCTCTCCGGAGGGAAGGAATCCTGGTTCACCCCTGTCTGGATGATTGGTTGATACGGGCAAAGTCGGAATCTGTGCAGGAAAGCAATAGACCTGGTGCTTCATCACTTGCAGTCGGTAGGGTGGATTGTCAATTTGTCCAAGAGTCATCTTTCCCCTACTCAGATTTTGGAATTCCTGGGGGTGCGTTTCGACATTCAGGAGGGAATAGTTTCCCTCACAGAAGAGCGAATTTCCAAGTTACAATTTCAGGTTCGTGGCTTATTGAGGAAGCGGATGCTCAAAGTTTGGTATTATTTGCAAGTTCTCGACTCTGTGGCTTTCACTTTGGAACTGGTTCTGTGGGCCTTCGCTCATATGAGACCACTGCATATGAGTCTTGCTATCCCGATGGGACCTTCTGTCTGAACAGTTTCAAATTCCCCTGCCTCTTCTGGAGCAGGCCCGGGAAAGTCTTTCATGGTGGCTGTTGCCGGAAAAATTGAGGCGGGGAGTGGATCTTGGAACTTCCGCACTGGACGATCGTCACCACCAATGCCAGTCTCTTCGGATGGGGAGCTGTGTGTCTGAACAGGTAGATGCCAGAGGAGGCGCTATGGTCCATCAATCATCTGGAGACGAGAGTGGTTCGTTTGGCCCTACAAGCCTTACTTCCCCTGATGAGGGGAAAGCTGGTGTGGGTGTTGTCTGACAACGCAATGACAGTAGCATATATTAATCGCCAAGGGGGAACTAAGCCGGGCTGTGGCTCAGGAACCTCATAGCAGCTTCTCACATAGGGGGCACGGACAACATGCAGGCGGACTTTCTAAGCCGGCAGCAACTGGATTCAGGAAAGTGGGAGCTCTCAGAGGAAGTGATGTCCCTGATTCGCCTCTGGTGGGGTACACCTTGCATGGATCTAATGGCAACTTTTTGAAATGCCAAGGCTCCTTGATTCTTCAGTCGGAGGCGGGAGCAAGGAGTAGAAGGAGTAGATGCCTTAGTGCTGCCTTGGCCAATGGACGTCTTTCTTTATGTATTTCCTCCTTGCCGTTAGTGGGCAAGATGCTGCAGCGCATAGAGGTGCATCCAGTCGAGGAGATCCTTGTGGCTCCAGAGTGGCCAAGATGTCCATGGTTCGCAGACTTAATCAACCTAGCAGTAGAGACCCCCATTGCGATTAGCTCACCTTCCCAATTTTCTTCGTCAGGGTCTATATTTTCAGATCAGGTACATTGCTTTTGTCTAGCGGCATGGCATTTGAGAGGCGCCATTTGAGAAAGAAGGGTTACTTGGAGGCAGTTAACACAACACACTTGCAGTCTAGAAAGACCTCTATCTCCTTGTCGTTTATCAGGGTTTGGAGGGTCTTTGATTCCTGTTGCACGGAGCGAGGGCTAGATTCTTTGTGTGCCTCTGTTGCTCAGGTTCTGGCTTTTCTGAAGAATGGTCTGTCCAAACGTTTGTCCTTTTAATTCCCTCAGAGTACAGGTGGCAGCCTTGGGCTGTCTGAGGTGAAGCAAAAGGGTCTTCGATTGCTACTCATCCGGATGTGGTTCGTTTTCTTCGGGGGGGTCAGACATTTGTGGCTGCCAGTTCATCCGCTGTGTCCTTCTTGGAACTTTAATATGGTCCTCAGGGGGCATGTGTTCGCCCCGTTTGAACCTATCAAACGGGCAACCTTAAAGGATTTCACTTTGAAGGTGGTTTTTTTGGTAGCGATTTGTTCCGCTTGCCGAATCTCAGAGCTCCAGGTCTTGTCGTGAGGGAGCCTTTTTTGAGAATTTCAGATTCAGGAGTTACCTTACGCACGGTCCTGTCTTTCCTACCAAAGGTGGTATCGTCATTCCATATTAATTGGTGGAGCTTCCAGCTTTTCCGGGATTGGAGGTCTCTGCACCTCATTCAAGGGAGTTGTGGCATTTGGGTGTACGGCGTGCGTTATTGCATTACTTAAAAATCACGAACAGCTTTCGTTTATCAGATCATCTTTTTGTCCTATGGAGTGGTGCAAAAAAGGGGCAAAAAGCATCTAAAGCTATGATTGCGAGATGGTTGAAAGAGGCGATTGGATCTGCCTATATCTGTCTAGGCTGCCAAATTCCAGTGGGGCTTCGGGCACATTCTACCTGATCCCAGACGACTTCCTGTGCCGAGTGTCAGCAAGTTTCACCGCAGGAAATCTGCAAAGCGGCAACTTTGAAATCGTTGCACACTTTCACCAGGCATTACCGGCTGGATGTCCAGGCCCCAGAGGCCATGGGCTTGCTCAGTCCCACCCCATTTAGGGAAGCTTGGGTACCTCCCAGGAGTCTGGACTGATCCGGGTACGTACAGGGAAAGGAAAATTGGTTCTTGCCTTCTAATTTTCGTTCCTGTAGTACCACAGATCAGTCCAGAGTCCCGCCCTTAATTGGTGGGTCAATTTTGGAGAGTCATAAGAACATGCCATACTGGGTCAGACCAAGGGTCCATCAAGCCAAGCATCCTGTTTCCAACAGTGGCCAAGCCAGGCTTACAAGTACCTGGCAAGTACCCAAAAACTAAGTCTATCCCAAGCTACTGATGCTAGTAATAGCATTGGCTATTTTCTAAGCTTGATTAATAGCAGGTAATGGACTTCTCCTCCAAGAGCTTATCCAAACCTTTTTTAAACCCAGCTACACTAACTGCACTAACCATATCTCCTAGCAACAAATTCCAGAGTTTAATTTTTATTGAGTGAAAAAGAACTTTCTCCGATTAGTTTTAAATGTGCTACATGCTAACTTCATGGAATGCCCACTAGTCCTTCTATTATCCAAAAGAGTAAATTACCAATTCACATCTACCCGTTCAAGACCTCTCATGATCTTAAAGACCTCTATCATATCCCCCCTGAGCTGTCTCTTCTCCAGGCTGAACAACCCTAACCTCTTTAGTCTTTCCTCATAGGCGAGCTGTTCCATCTGATTTTATGCTTGTTCATTATTCGGAAGCATGGCACAGGTTGTGTTTTTCCTACAAGAGTTTTTTGATATGCACAAATTTAGCCCTTATTGTGTTTCTCTTCCCTGCTCGTCGGGAAAAAATGTTTAATGTTAGGTTTTGATTTGGCTTGGATACAGGGAAATACTGAGAGACTGCAGGTGGCACCTCAAGTTAAGGGGCAGTATCAGTAAAACTTTCTCTGTCTCCATCTGCTGGATGGAAGGCAAAACTCAGGAGTCTGGACTGATCTGTTATTCTACAGGAACGAAAATTAGCAGGTAAGAACCAATTTTCCTTTGCATCCCCTCATTCCAGGTTCTCCAAGAATTGGGGGTGAAGATGACTCAGGAAGCGTCGGATAATGAAGGCGTGAACCCAGTCCTGCGTGTTCTGTGGGGGCCCCCTAGTGCCTTTCCTTTGCCGAAAAAGATTCGCAAGTTGGTGAACTGGGACTGGGACTCTCCGGAAGAGGGCCTGAAGGTCGGAAAGGCTATGGCTAAGCTTGATCCCTGGTGGAGGAGACCTTGGAGCTTCTGTGGGTACCGAAGGTGGATGTGGCGGTTTCAGCGGTCACCAAGAAAATGAACATCCCAGTGGTGGGGGCTGCCGCTTTGAAGGATGTTCAGGACTGCAAGTTGGAAGGGGTTGTTTGAGGCGTCTGCTTTGAGTCTCCGGGCTGCGATTTGTGGTAGCATGATGCAGAGAGCATGTCTATGCTGGGTGCAGAAGTTACGAGAGCTGGCTTCCTCAAGGGATGGAGATTCTCTGCAATCAGTGCATTTGGAGGCTGGAGTGGCCTATGTCGCGGATGCGCTTTACGACTAGGTTCTCACTTCAGCCAGGAGCATGGTCTCGGTGGTAGTTGCTCGCAGGCTTTTGTGGCTGCGAAATTGGTCCGCAGACATGTGGTCCAAGGCCCAGCTGTGTAATCTTCCCTGTAAGAGAAAACTCTTGTTTGGGGAAGGTTTGGATCAACTGATGAAAACTTTGGGAGAGTCCAAGGGAAATGAGTTACCAGAGGACTGAAAGTCCAGCAAGAAGGTTTTTCCGCCTCTGTCCCAGTTTCAGGATTCGCGTAGGTTCTGTTCTGGTAAGTCTGCCTCTGGGGCTGGGACAAGGTCAGCAGTTCTTTCGAGGAACCCGCAAACCTGCCAGGGACGGTGTCGGCCAAAGGGCCGGCGGTGGAAAATCGTCGCAATTGAAGCCAGCTTCACCCATTCTTCCGTAGAAGCAGTAGGGGGCAGGTTATCCAACTTTTACGAGGAGTGGGCCAGGATTACCTCTGACCACTGGGTGTTAGAAGTGGTTTGCGATGGTTATGCACTAGAATTTTCTCGTCCTGTCAGGGAAGCCTTTCTAAATTTCCACGTCATCTCAGAAAAAGCAAGAGGCTGTTCAGGGGACTCTGCAGAGGCTGTTGTGCTCAACGAGGAAGGTATTCCATTTACTTTGTAGTACCAAAGAAGGAAGGCACATATCTGCCCATTCTTGACTTGCAGAGGTGGCGCTTGTGCCTGAAGGGCTATTCAGGGGCGGAGACCCTCGACCTTGGTAGCTTATGCCAGAGTCTGGAGGGTCTTTGAGTCCTGGTGTCTCTAACGCCGGCTAGATCCCCTTTCGGTGGACGTGCCCCAGATTTTATCCTTTTGCAAGAGGGCTTGTCTAAGGTATTGGTCTATAATTCGCTACGCGTACAGGTGTCCGCTTTGGGTTTCCTTAGGGGCAAGGTGCGAGGGAGGTGGATAGCCTACCATCCTGATGTGGATCGGTTTCTGAAAGGAGTGAAGCATTTGCGTCCACCAGTATGAAAATTGTGTCCTGATTGGAGCCTCAGTTTGGTTCTTTGTGAGCAGCCCTTTGAGACCTTGAGAAGGGCAACGTTGAAAGACCTGACCTTAAAGATGTTTTTTCTGGTGGCAATTTGTTTGGCTGTGCAGATTTCGGAGTTGCAGTTTCTGTTGTGCAGAGACCCCTTTTTGCATATTTCTAATGATGGGGTTACGTTGCGAACAGTTCCCTCCTTTTTACCGAAGATGGTGTCTTCTTTCCATGTCAGTCAGTTGGTAGATCTTCAAGCCTTCCCAGAGTGGTCTAGAGAATTCCCCTCAGGAGAGGGAACTGCATCTGTTGGATGTATGCCAGGGTATATTGCGTTATCTGGAGATCACAAATTCTTTTCAGGGCTCAGGTCATCTTTTTTGTGTTGTTTGGAGGAGCGAAGAAAGGTGATAAGGCCTCGAAGGCCACGATTACACGGTGGCTTAGGGAGGCTATTTGCTCTGCTTATATTTGTAAGGGTCGTAAGGTTCCAGAGGGAATGGAAGCGCATTCTACCAGGGCGCAGGCAGGTTCTTTGGCAGAGTGCCAATAACTTTCTCCTCAGGACAGTTGTAGAGCAGCGGTGTAGTCTTCGCTTCACACTTTCACCAGACATTACCATTTGGATGTGCGCGCCCAGCAAGATGCGTCTTCTAGTGAGGGTGTCTTGCGCGCGAGTCTTTCGGTTTCCTGCCCGGTCTAGGGGTGCTTGGGTACATCCCACTTGTTTGGACTGATCTGGATTATGTACAGGAAAGGAAAATTGGTTCTTACCTGCTAATTTTCATTCTTGTAATACCACAGATCAGTCCAGAGACCGACCCCCGTTGCTGTCAAAAGACTGTTTCCTGATAGTCGTCGTGATATAGTTTAGTCTTTCTAATTAACTTTGTGTGGTTTCTGGAGATCATAGCGGCTCCAGGTTTTCAGCCCTGCTTTACCTGTTCGCCCTAGAGGGGTTTTCATAATTTCTAATTCTTTAACTTGGGTACAGCTCTTTACTGAGGGACTGCAGGTGGCACTCTGTTATGTAGCAGTGCCTTAAGGTTTTGTTCTCTGCCTCCATCTGCTGGTAGAGATGTGTAAACCCACTTGTCTGGACTGATCTGTGGAATTACAGGAACAAAAATTAGCAGGTAAGAACCAATTTTCCTATATGACACACCTTTGAAACCCTGCTTAAGCCGTAGAAGTATTATTGTACAGACATGACCTCCCTTGTATCTATCATCCTGCTAGGAGTACTATGAGTCTTCCTCTGGGTCAGAGCCACAGCACAAGCACGGGAGCCCAAATGAGTCATTTGGCTTCTCGGGCGATGGAGACTACAGAGACCAGGATTACCGGCCAGACGACAGCGAAGATAGGGCCAGTAACATAATCATGCTGAGGATGTTGCCACAGAATGCCACAGAGAACGAGGTGGGCAACTGTTCCCTGATAACTCCTCTCCTCCCCACCCAAAAAAACACATGTTAAGATATCTATTACATAAATGACGCAATCCAAAAGCTCCCTGTTCACAACATACAGTGACACCAGCTGTAGCTGAGAATCTCCTGGTTTATATGTATACTCAGAGATGCCAAGCCAAATCTTGCAGAATAAAGGCATGTGTGCATAAAATCTCAGTGTTAACGTTTACAGTGGTACTGTGTCTAGCTGGTATTGACAGACTATCAAGCAAAAGTTCCTTTTTAAAATAAAGAGGCAGCTGAGAGGCTATTGCAGTTTTGAAAACTTTGACACTAACCTCTTCCCTTCCCAACAGATTCGTGCAGAGCTGCAGGAACAGGGGTTTCAGGCACGGGAAGTCCGGCTGATGCGAAATAAATCGTCAGGTGAGTACTTGCGGCAGTTTCTCCTCCTTTCCTTCTTTTTCTCTCTTACTCCTCAGCTCATCCTATACAAAGCTCTCAGATTAAAGGTCCAGTATTACAGGCAGAAGCTAAGTGTAGATTTGACAGAGCAGCACTGAGGGCTGCGGTAGTGAAATGAGCTGGCAAGGCCTCAGCCTGGGCCCCAGACATTCAGGAATATGTGCCTCAGGCAGGTCTGAAATCCTGTTAGTCGGAGTTTCTGTTTCAGGAGACTTTTTGTGTGCAGCTCAGCCTTTGGGAGGGATGAAGGAGGTATACAGTATCTGTGGGTTTATAACAGTCTTATAGATTGGATATGAGGTCACTGTGGAATCATGGGAAAAGGCATATTACCCAGGACAGTGCTTTAAACACACACAAAAAATGATTTGAGATTTGTAGTCATAGCTGTGGTAGTTTTTTTGCATGTTACATGTTAAGTTAAACATTAAGTTCCACCACACAACACATTTCATGTGCCCACAGTACCTGAATGTAATCCATTTTGAAGTGCCTGAAGAGGCGGAATATAAATTTTAAAAAATAAATAAAACAAATAATTGTGCATTTAGTATATCTTCCTTTCTTTTCAACTCTGAAAAGGGTCATCACAAATGACATCATATATGCATTGCATCTAATTGCTCTTGCTGAAAGGACCAGGGAAAACAAGTGTATGATGATGTTGGTGATGCACTTTTCAGTATGTCTGTCCTCAGGAGGAGTGAGAAAGCAGCTCCAAAACCTTGTGTAAAGAAGTAAACCATTTTGTTTTTAACTGGAGCAGGATTACTACTGCTGCTAAGTGCCGCAAATACCTTCTAGGTCACAGAGGCTCTGTTTGATTCCCTGATGGGAGAGAATTTGTGTAAGGTGCTAGGGAACCACTTTCATTGAATGTAGCATTTAGTCCTTTTTGCCTACAAAGTATTTTAAGCATTCACAACATAAGTAGCCTCATATCCAATTGTTATAATGAGTGGTTTGGGTGAGGGGCTTGCAGTTAATTTGTCTGGGTGGAAGCCCCAGAGCAAGGGGACAGAGGCTGTGGTTTGCACTCTCAGAGACACAAGAACTTCCAGAAGTTCAAGGGGTAAAGATCTCAGGGAAGAAGTGAAGAAGGTAAGTTCTCATTAGGGGTTGGTCCAAGGACTTTCTGAGGAACTGAGCCGTGGGGTGGGGTTTTTTTTGTCTCCTAAAGCAGCGTGTGTAAATCTCTACATTGGCCCTGTGCTGCTACCAGAGGTGGAACGTGTACTGCAGGGGAAGAGTGGTAATGGGGGGAGGAGGGGAACGTGTCCTGCTTTCCAGGGGAACCCCAGGCCGGAAACTCACCAGATAGATAGTTAAAAGGTCTGTTCTTTAATGGCCAAGCCCTTGAATGGGAAACCTTACGCAGTGAAACAGCTGCTCTTCCTCCTCCTTGAGATCTCTGGGGTAATGCTTTCTCCAACATTATGTGTAACCCAATTCTTTTCGTCCCTCAATGGAAAGGGGAAAAGTAGGTTACAAGGCCCGTGAGATCATGCAGTGGCAGCCTTTACACACTGTGTGTCTGTGAGCAGGGGGAATGTCCCAGAACAGAGGTATGGGAGGAGGGCTACAAGTTCCTCAGTACTTTCTGTTGTGACTTTGTGGCTGTCCCATGTAAGAAGTCCGTTTGACACGATAAGAAAAGAAGCTAAAACTTTGAAATCCCTGTGAAGCAACTGGGAGCTCTGGGATATGAATCCTTTTGCTCCAACTAGTCTGTGCAGACTTAAATATGCAGCAAAAAAAAAAAAAAAATGCCATCTCCTCTGTTTCAGATAGGTGGCGCCCTCGTTTCACAAGTGACAGATGGGTGTTTTTGCCCCTACGGGTTCCTCCTGCTCCTTCCGGTTCAGTTGGAACTGGCCTTTACTGGGTTATGGCACCATGAACCTTCTTTGCATTTACCCCGGAAGCCGTCCCTTATTTTATATCCTCTCCCAGCTCATTTTAAGCCCCTGTGTTCTAAGCATCTTTCCCATAGACACAGAGTAAGAGAAAACTATAGGGATAGAGGCCCCTTAGCCCATTCGTTGCAGAGATATCCTCAGCCAGTGTTCACACACCAAGACTCCTTCTGGAACTCTGCAGTTGTGGGCACTAAATCTAGCCACTAAGTGACCCAGTTGTGTGACGATTGAAACATCCCATCCCACCCCTCCCTCACCAGTGCTGTGAATGTCACCTTTGCAGCATCCTGACCAACCTGGGGAGTAGAGTCCTGACCCAGGAATCCTGACCCAGGTTCCTCTACATGGCAGTGTGCAGAAATGCCCCTGACCCATCGGGCTGGCCCTACAAATGATTTTGTAACTTGTTTTGCCTCTGTAGAAAATTTTAAATTTTCCACCCCTCCCCCAGAGAATCTGAATTTGGACTTCCCAACCCAGGAAGGTGGGAGGGGTTTCCCTCTGTCCCTCTCTTGCAGCATCCCCGTGCCGCCTCCTCCTCTGGCGCAGCGCAGGGCCCGTCATGTGACAAGGCTGTTGACTAACACACTGCGTCTGTATCTGAATGCTGTCTCCAGGTCAGAGCCGGGGCTTCGCCTTCGTCGAGTTTAATCACTTGCAGGACGCTACACGATGGATGGAAGCCAATCAGGTTGCTCTACTGCACTTGAAACCCACAAGTACATCTCTGTTAACGACCAATCACAGTACCTGGTTCACATACCCGCAGCTCCCATTGTCCCACCAGCGTCAAAACTTACATAGCAGCTTGCCCAATAACCTCCCTTTCCCCCCCCCTGCCTGTTTCCAGCCCAGGAATGGCAGTTAACTGTCAGCCACCAGAGCTCATTCCCATGACCCTCCTCCACACACACCACATACTTCCCTTCCCCACATTGTCTTCTCAGTGGCTGTGATGTTACCTGTACTGTACGGTGCTCCTGCTGAGCTATGCAGAGCCTTTGCAATACATGGTACTCTTTCCATTGATCTGAAGAGTGGCAGTCATGTCTGCTTCTGATTGCAGAGTCCCACCAGTCAAATATTTTGGCACCCCTGCCCAGTATCCTTTCCCCTCTATATAGCCCATGCTGACTTCTGGGCCTTATTTGTCTCCCTCCTGCACATGCCCAAGGATTTTGGCCATTGATCACACAGTCTTAAGCTCAGTTATTTTAGAAGCTAGACAGCTCTCACGCTATTGATGGGTCTCTCTCCCTGCTTGCTTCCTGCCCCTATGAGAACTAGACTTGCCAATGGAAAACTTGGCTCTCTCTTTATGTCCGACAAGCACAGAGGAGGCAGCAAGGCCATATGCTTATTTTGCACCTCCCTCCTTTACTGCTCACTTCCCTGCCCCTCCTACTCCCTTGCCCTCGGTCCATTTAGGATCCCAGAGAGCCAACAGCCCTATGGCCCCTTTCTTGGTCCCTTTGCTAAACTGTCCTGTGAACCTGCCCATCTCAAAGCAGTCTCTTATGAACCAGGTCTTTGAGACTTGAAGATGTTTACGAGTGGACCAGTTTATACTTTAATTTGTAATGAATTGTTCAGCCAAACTCCCCAAACATTCTCTGTCTGCCACTGGGAGTTGTCATTTTTTTTATGGGAAGAATGTATCTGTGTGCACAAAAACTGTACAGACTCTGGAGAGGTCTGAACAAATTGTTGGAGGTGTTCAATGATGTGGGTGGCCTTCCTCCCCTCTGCTTGTCTGATTGTGTAGATGGAGCATTCTGGTAGCATTAAAGGTGAAAGGATAGGCAGAATATGTTTACTTTGTGATAAATTAAGTGCATTTGTTGGTGAGTGAAAACATTAGGTGGCTGTGTGGTCCTGTTTTCTGTTCTGATGCAAAGGTAAAATGAGCTGAGGGGTTACCCTGCAGAAGGGAAAGAGGAAAGGAGAGAAAAGCCATGACCTCAAGTGCAAACCTTTTTGGCTTTAGCACCACCAACAAGGTCTGAGGCCCTCATTCGCTATAATAAATGTAAAAATACTAGAGAAGGTGTTGTCTTGATTGAAGCTTAGTTCTGTTCCTATCTCTGCCAGTGATTTTTTTTGTGTCACCTCGGGTAACTCGCTATTTGCCTCCACCTAGCCCTCCCAATATTCCCTCAGCTGTATTTGGGTAGTTACATGGTTCCTTCTCCTCTTTGACTGTGCAGAGTGGATGCTCAATGAAAGCTGTGGTCAGGCCTGTCTCCATGGCAGCTACATCCTTGGTTAGAAGTGCTGTGATTATAAAGCACATTGGGTTCGGATTGGATGCAAGTCTCTGTAAATGGCTAGGTTCTCATTGGAACCAGAAGGTAGAAAGAAAGGGAAAAAGTTTGCTTTTTAATATCATTCCCTTGGATGTTTTCCTGAAAAGGGTTCATTAGCTTGTATTATGGGATCACCCTTCCGTTTCCTCTCTTTTTTTTAAAGACCCTCTAACTTGGGATGGACCTAAAGGTATTATATTGGCTTGATGTTGATTTCCTGGATAAATCGATTGGATGTGATGCTGAGATTCTAAAGAGGGTGTTCCCTGCTTATACCGAGGAGCCCCCTTTCTTTATTTTTAGGATTTTGACTTGCCAGGTGAGAAATCAAGAGCAGCTCTCATGAGTGATTAAGACTCAGAGGATGATAAATCAAGGGGGCTAAAATCACCTATGGTGCGGGGCTCTGAACCAAATGACAGGCTGGGCACAACATGCTTCAAATGTTCATATTGACTTGAGCCTTTCCCTGGCTTGGCACATTTGTGTTGGCTTGAATTTGGTTGGGAGTATGCTTATTAGCTGGAATATTAACTGGGAATATTCCCATTGGCTAGAAGTTTGACTGTTAGATTCTTTTTGGCTAGAACGTTAGATGGGAACATTCCTGTTGACTGGGAGGTTGGCCAAGAATGTTCCCGTTGGCGGGGATCATTCCTGTTGCCTTTATAGGTCACCTAGGAGTGTTCTCATTGAATTACAGGTTGTCTGGGAATGGTCATTTTCCAGTCGAAACTGAATACAGTGAAGTTTTCTTGCTTGTAGCATCAGGTAGACAGATGAGACAGAGCTTACATCTGAACTGCTTGCTTCTTCTTTAAGTTCTCCTCCTTTCTCTTCCTGTGGCTGCCGTTCTCTCCTCCTTCCTCTTTCTCTCTTCTGTGCCCTTTCCGCAGTAGCTGGTACAACTGTTCCTTTCTTTGGCTGTTTCCTGTTGGAGGGGTGTGGTCTCCAATGCTTTTTCCATCAGACTAGTCATCTCTTTGTTGGCTCAGATGGTCATACCTTACGTTTGGCAGCCAGTTGGCAGTAGACAGTTGGAAAGATTAGACTGGCAATTAGCCAAATTCTCCACTACAAAACTCTGGTCTTCTCCATTCAGCTGAAGGGTGGAATGGCTCTCTCTGCTCAGACAGTGTGACAGGGGCCTGCTTTCAATGCCAGAGTTCTCACTGCTTGTCTTTTTCCCGGCAGCGCTCCCTGACTATCCTGGGCCAGAGGATATCTATGCACTTTAGTGATCCCAAGCCAAGGATCAATGAAGACTGGCTGTGCAACAAGGTAAGCTGTGCCTACCTTATTCCTGTGATCACACCCAATTGCTGTTAACTCTCATTCTGGTGCAGGCTCACCATATCTCCCGATTCTATTCTGCACTTCTTACAAGCAGAACCATACATGATTTTGCCCTCCCCTCACCCTCTCAGAAGGTCAGATAATATGGAGTGGAAAATCTAAGACACAGCCCCACGGTTTCCTGTGGCAATTCAAGGTACATTATATGGCAATAATTCAAAAATTCTGAAGCACATTGGCAAATGTTTCCATCCTTTATTTTATATTATACAGATATGAACAAGGTTGGAAAACTAATTTATCTGTATAATTAATTTTTCCTCACCTAATAAAAAGAAAATAATCTTATTATCAGTACAGGGAGGAGATAGGGAGGAGGAGAGGAAGGGAGGAGGAACAGGTACTGGGAAGAGAAATGATGTGGGCTGTGATATAAATTCTTATCCCCTGTACATATCCAGATTTGTCCAGACTCCTGGGTTTTGCCTCCCATTCAGCACATGGAGACAGAAATTTTTCACAACCACTGGCTTAATAACCTGGTGTAGCATCTGCACCCCATCAGTATTTCTCTGTCTCCAGCAGATGGAGGAGGTGCAAAGTCTGCAGTTCTGAACCTCTTTATAAAAAAAAAAAAAATTAGGATTTTTTTTTCCAGAGGATTTCCCTCTTAAGAGGTTGGCAGGTCCTAGTGGGACCATCCTTCCTAGTAGTAGGGATGGACGAGCAGGGGTTGATGATCCAAATATGCTCTGATTACCACGCCAGAGGTTGAAAGCTGGTGGTCCAGTTTACTCATCTTCCAGAGATCGGGAGAAGACAGAACCCTTGCCAGGCTTCAGATAAGGCTATCTCTTGTTTCTTCTTGTGTGTTTTTGTTTAAAAAAAAAAATGAAAAGGAATTTTTGTGTTTGGCCAGCGTCTTTATTTAGCCTTGTTCCCCGGATTAGTCCAGACTCCTGGATTTATCATCCCTGCAAGCAGATGGAGACAGAGAAAGTTTCACTGACACTGCTTCATAATCCCTGGTGCCAGCTGCAGTTCCTCAGTATTTCTCTGTCTCCAGCAGATGGCAAAGGATGTGTAACCTGCAGTTCTGAAATTTTTCTGGACCTGTATTGCTTTTGAGCCTTCTTTCCAGGAGTTCTTTTCTTTTTGGCTTGTTTAGGATTCTTTAAGGGTCCTACCCTGTCCGGTTGAGGTGGATGGGTCGGGGGTTGTCACCTTTTGAGTGCCCGTCTGTGCATCCGTGAAATGTACATCTGGTTGACCAGATCCCTCCCCTCACGAGGCCACTTAGGCGGCTGCAGACTCCAGGGGAGTTTGTTGATTTTTTTGTTCCCCCTGTTCCTGAGACTGCCTGTTTCCAGGCTTTCAGTCTCAGTGTTTTTTACCGACAAAGTCAGCACAGTGGTGCGGGTGACCTCCTTCATTTTCCGGTAAGATTGGCTCGGTTCCGGGGGGGGGGGGGGGCTGTTGGGGTATTTTTTTCTACACTTCCTTGGTGTTTTCCTCCCGGCCCCCTTCCCCACATGACTCGTGATGCTGCGTGTGCCACGTGCAGAGCGTATGGATTGGCGTGTTCGCGACTGAATTGGGCAGATCTGTGTGTTTTGTTTTGAAGAAGGGGAGGGCTCCTCCCCCTGCAAAGCGGCGTCACGGCTCAGGCGAGAGCACTGCTGTTTTCGGTCAGAGCTCTGTCCTTAGTGCTTCTTCCTCAGATGGCTCGGGAATGGCGGCCATCTTGGATTTTTCGGCAGCAGTTCCCGTGCCATTGGGGCGTGTGGGGGAGGGTCACCTTGTTTATCCCCGGCCTGATCTGACTTGGATGTCACTCGGGGATGCGGGAAGAGGAGGAGGCCACGGTTTTGCCTGGTTCTATTGCTTCTACTGTTAGCCCTGATGGGGTTGGGGCAGTGAGGAGGTTTTTACCTGAGTTTGTGCTTTTAATGCACGATGCCGCTTTGGCCAGCCAGCAGCCCACTCGTGCACTGCCTTTGGCCAGGTCCGTTCAGGCACAGGTCGGGGGTGCTGTGGGGCCTGCTTCTATTCAGGCTCAGTTGGGGGGAATCTCGGGGGCTGGTTTTGGTTCGGTCCCGAGGAGCAGGCCTGCAATGCCTGTGGTTCACAGACATCTTGATCCGCTGGGACATGGCTCTTAGGAATCTGGACAACCTCCCAGAGACATGAGGGAGGAGACTGATCTGGTGACCATGGATACTTCCCTGGGGAAAGACCTGGGGTTTTCTTCTCCAGGGTCAGAGGACCCCCAAGGACATCCGCTTGTTTAAAAGAGTTGGGTGTGTTGCTACCATTAGCTTTTCAAGTGTTAGGATGCCTCAGAGTGATGCGGATTCAGAAGGAGCTGATCCGGTACGTGATGGGGTGAGGGGGTCCCCCAGCGTCATTCCCATTCCATAAGTCGGTTAGGAAGTTGGTGGACGCAGAGTGGGGGATGCCCGATGCTGGTCTGAAAGTTGCTCGGACCATGGGGAAGCTTTATGCGCTTCCTGAGGAGGACTTGGAATGTTTTACTCTTCCTAGGGTGGATGCGGCGGTGTCTGCAGTGACTAAGAGAACCACTATTCCCATGATTGGGTCCACGGCATTAAAGGATATGCAAGTTCATAAGTGGATTTTGGAGGTCTCAGCTTTGGGGTTATGGGTTGCGATTTGCTCAAGCTTTGTGCAGCAGATGTAAGGGGCATCTTCAGGCAGCGAGGGAATATGTAGACACAGCCAAGCGGGTTGAGGCGGCTGTGGCTTTCGGGGTGGACACGCTCTATGATTTGGTTCGCACTTCCTCTAGAGCTATGGCTTCGGCAGTGGCGGCCAGGCGATTACTCTGGCTGCGTAATTGGTTGGCAGATGTTTCCTCAAAGATGCACTTAGGCTCCTTACCTTTCAAGGTTTGTTTGGGGAAGACCTTGAGCAGTTGATTCAATCTCTGGGTGATAAGCCGCTCTATTTGTCCGAGGATAAGCCTAAAGCTAAGAGATTCTTTCAGGTTCGGACTCTGTTTCGCTCTGATAGGAGATCTAGGCCAGCAAGGGCTCCGTTTGCTTCTCAGAGACCGTTCTCTACTCGGGGGCAGTCCTTTCGTGGGGCTCGAAGTCCTTTCCGAGGGGCTGCCGGTGGTTCAGTGATGGATGGCAAGTCCTCGCAACGAGGCAAGGCTGGTCCACTCCGTCATTCCTATTATAGCAGGTTGCTTGACTCAATTTTATGACGAGTGGGCCAAGATTATGCAAGACCAGTGGGTCTTCAGAGTGATAAAAGATGGCTACGTTTTAGAATTTGCTCAACCTGTTCGAGAACCGTTCCTAATTTCCCCCTGCGGTCCAGTGAGCAAACAGTTGTCAGTACGGAGACCCTAGTGCATCTTCAGAGCTTGGGAGCGGTAATACCTGTCCCCTCTGCGCAGGTTCGCACGGGGCGCTACGCCATCTATTTTCTGGTCCCGAACAAAGAGGGTATGTTCCGTCCTATCCTTGATTTGAAGAAGATGAATGCCGCCCTCAAAGTTCCCCGCTTCCGAATGGAGACCTTGCATTCCGTGATCGAAGCTGTTCGCAAGGGGGAGTTTTTGGCGTCCTTGGATCTCACGGAGGCCTATCTCCATATTCCAATCCACCCGGACTCTCAATGCTTTTTCTGCTTCATGATGCTGGGCCACCATTTTCACTTTCGGGCCCTTCCTTTCGATTTAGCCCCAGCACCATGCAGCTTTACCAAGGTGATGGTGGTGGCAGTGGCGCTCCAAAAGGAGAGGAATCCTGGTGCACTCATATCTGGATGACTGGCTTATCAAGGCGAAATTGGAAGTTCTCTGTCGTCAGTCAGTCAGCAGAGGTCTCGAGGTTCTCCAGTCTCTCGACTGAGTGGTGAACCTAGCAAAGAGTCATTTATTTATTTATTTATTTATTTATAACTTTTATATACCGGCATTCGTAAAAAAAAAAAAAAACAAAACATCATGTCGGTTTACAGATAACTGAGAAAGGAAATTACAATGATAGATGGAGGAAGGATAGGAAGTTAATAGGTGACAACTTTACTGTAGAGCCAACGGGCGCCACAGTTATTAAATGAGATTACATGTGGTTAACCAGGTTGGACATAAATTAATTATATACAAGAGACGACAAAGTGGGGGGTAGCGCGGGGGTGGGGGATGAAGCGCATAGGGGAGGCGGGGTGGCAAATTTGACTCCAACTCAGACCTTAGAGTACTTGGGTGCTTGCTTCGACACTCGGATCGGCAGGGTGTATCTCTTGGAGGAGAGAGTGCTCAATCTGCAGAAGTGGAATTGCTGGTTGTTGAAATTGCAAGTTCCCAAAGTGTGGTATTAGTTACAGGTTCTGGGATCCATGACTTCAACCTTGGAATTGGTTCTGTGGGCATTTTACCATATGAGGCCCATACAGAGGGTGCTTTTGGCGTGTTGGAAGCCCATCTCGGAGGAATTTCTCTTGCTGTTACCCTCTCGAGAACGTGGCCAGAGATAGTCTATCTTGGTGGCTGTAGACTCCCAATCTGGTTTGCGGGATGGAACTCGAGGTTCTGGACTGCGTGATAGTTACTACTGATGACAGTCTCTCTGGTTGGGGAGCGGTTTGTCAACATCTGGTCTACGAGAGAATCTGCATGGTCTATCAACCGTTTGGAGACCACGGTGGTCTGTCTAGTCTTGAGGGAGTTCTTGCCATTGTTGAAAGGTCGCTTGGTGAGGATTCTTTCCAACAATGCGACAACACTGTATATAAGTCAGCAGGGCGGAACCAAGAGTCAGTCAGTAGCTTGGGAAGCTCAAGTCTTAATTCGTTGGGCAGAGTCCCACTGAGAGGGAATAGCTGCGCCTCACATAGCCGGGGTTGAAAATATCCAAGCGGATTTCTTAAGTCGGACTCAGTTAGATCCAGGTGAGTGAGAATTGTCTGAAGCCGCGATGCAGCTCATCAGAAGTCGTTGGGGCTCTCCTCACGTGGATTTAATGGCGACTCGTCAGAATGCCAAAGCATTTCGATTCTTCAGTCGAAGGCAACAGCACGGAGCCGAGGGCGTCGACACTCTAGTTCTACCTTGGCCTCGGGGGGGTCCTACTTTATGTGTTTCCCCCTTAGTCTTTGGTGGGCAAGATATTGCATCGCATAGAAAAACATCACAGGAAAGTGATATTGGTCGCGCTGGAGATGCCGCAGCGTCCTTGGTTCACGGATCTCATCAACATGGCGGTGGATGGGCCGATTCGTTTCGGTCATCTTGAAGGGCCTTCTTCGTCAGGGTCCCATATTTTCAGACCAGGCCGCTCACTTTTGTCTAGCGGAAGTTGAGGCGTAAAGGTTATCCAGAATCTTTTGTCACTACCTTATTGCAAGCCAGGAGACAGTCCACTACTCAACGCACAATTAAACTCTGGAATTTGTTGCCAGAGAATGTGGTTAGTGCAGTTAGTATAGCTGTGTTTAAAAAAGGATTGGATAAGTTCTTGGAGGAGAAGTCCATTATCTGCTATTAAGTTCACTTAGAGAATAGCCACTGCCACTAGCAATGGTAACATGGAATAGACTTAGTTTTTGGGTACTTGCCAGGTTCTTATGGCCTGGATTGGCCACTGTTGGAAACAGGATGCTGGGCTTGATGGACCCTTGGTCTGACCCAGTATGGCATTTTCTTATGTTCTTAAGTTCACTAACCTAGCTTATGTTAGAGCATGGAAGGTGTTCGAATCCTGGTGTGCTACTCATGGAATTCGCACCCTCCAGTCCTTCATTCCCGATATTTTGTCCTTTTTGCAAGATGGTTTCGCTAAAGGCTTATCTTCTAGCTCCCTTAGAGTTCAAGTGGCGGCCTTAGGCTGACTTTGGGGCAAGATCGGGGATTCAGCTATTGCAGCTCATTCGGATGTTGTCAGGATCCTTAGAGGGACTAGGAATTTGCGGCCTCCAGTTAGGAAAGTTTGTCCTTCCTGGAGCCTTAACCTGGTCCTTTGAGGTTTGTGTGCGGTGCCTTTTGAGCCTCTGTATGGAGCGACGCTGAAAGGCCTGACTCTCAAAGTAGTTTTTCTAGTAGCAATATGCTCTGCTAAGTGGATTTCGGAGTTGCAAGTGGTGTTCTGTTTGGGATCCTTTCCTTCAAATTTCTGATTCAGGGATTTCGTTGTGGACGGTGCCTTATTTTTTGCCTAAGGTGGTTTCCACTTTTCATGTAAACCAGACGGTGGAGCTTCCAGCTTTTCCTGTGGTGGAAGCATCCGTTCCACATGCAAAGGAGCTCTAAAGATTAGATGCTCTGCGAGATCTATTGCGCTGTCTCCAGGTAACGAATGAGTTCAAGAGGGCCGACCACCTTTTTGTTTTGTGGAGTGGTGTAAAACGAGGTTTCAAAGCTTCTAAGGCTACTATTGTGCGTTGGTTGAAAGAGGACATTGGGTCCACTTACATTATGTTAGTTAAGGGGTTAGCAGCAGGGAGAAAGGGGGGCGAGTGAAGGATGCAGGAAAGTGTTTCTCAGGAGAAGACACAAACGGAGGGGAAAACTCCATTCAATGAATTAATTTTTCAGTTTAAATAACAGATTGGTGAGAAATTAAAAGATAATAACCTTGATTTAGGAAGAATGTTTAGTTTTGTTTACAGTGAATAAAAATCTGTATCTTGTCAGTACAGGGAATACAGAATTGAATGAGCTTTTCCTTTTTGGAAAGAGTTTTGTTTGTTTGAACAGAGCGTTACTACTGTAAGTTTTTTATTTTTTTTTTTTTGAAGGTGCGCGTAAGTGTAACTGATGGAGTAAGTTATGGCATGGTAATGTTAATTATGTATATTCAATGCTAAAGTATGTTAGTTAAAAATTGTCATATCCTAATGATGCCAGATCACATCCCTGTTGTCTGTAATAAGAGTTAATCACACAAAAATAAATCCTCAGTTAACTGCCGGTAGGGAGATTCCGGCCGGTTTGCAGGCTCGTTCTACAAGTTCGCAGGCGGCCTCCTGGGAGGAGGCGCAGCTGGTGTCTCCTCGAGATTTGCAGAGCAGCGACTTGGAAGTCGCTACATACTTTTGCGCGGCACCATTGTCTGGATTTTGGAGATTCAGGTTCTCCTTCCTTTGGCGAGAGTGTTCTGTGAGTGGGACTCTCCAGGTCCCACCCTAAGTAGGGGGCTTTGGTACATCCCAGGAGTCTGGACTGACCCTGGTACGTACAGGGAAAGGAAAATTGGTTCTTACCTGCTAATTTTCATTCCTGTAGTACCACGGATCAGGCCAGAATCCGCCCGTTTTCCTGGAAGGGGAGAGTCGCCCGCTCAGCTCTGCTGTTGACTTATAAATACAGATTTGTTTAATATGGTTCTCATAATTTTTCAATATTTTTACTTAGTTGTTTGGACATTATGTTTTGTGCTTTATGCTTGGGTACAGATCTATACTGAGGAACTGCAGGTGGCACTGGGGTTTATGAGACAGTGTCAGTGAAACTTTGTCTCCATCTGCTGGCAAGGATGCATAACCCAGCAGCCTGGACTGATCTGTGGTACTACAGGAACGAAAATTAACAGGTAAGAAAAACTTTTCCTTTACTTCCTTCTCCCCGGCACTGGTGGTGCATGGAGGCAATTCTGTGAGGTCCCTCTTTGTGTTTATGGGCTCCTGGTGTCTTTTTTTTTTCCCCCCCCTTCCTTTCGTGCAACTGTCTACCGCGTGGTCCGCGCGATGCTGAGACATGCTTAGAAGCTCAGGTGCTCTGTTTGCAGCTGCGACTCCTTCCGTTTAATGCGGGATGGCTGCTGCTCCCAGTGCCTCTCTGCAGGGGAAGGCACGTCAGAAGAGACTGCAGCAACTACATCGCAGCGGCGCCGGTAAAGGGCCGAAGACTGTGTGACGCGAGGCCGATGATCCATTCCTGCTGAGCGCAGGAACGGCGGCAATTTTGGAAACTTGCCACTAAGTCCCAGCCTGCAGCAGGGGGAGGGGATCTCTTGCTGGCGCTTTCACCGCCCAATTTATGCCTTGAAGAGGCCTGAGGGGGAGGGGGGGGAATTCCCGGGGAGGATTCAGATCCTCTGGAGGAGGATTCTGAGTGTTCCCTGTATGTACCCGGATCAGTCCAGATAGTTGGGTTTTGCCTCCAATCCAGCAGATGGAGACAGAGAAATTTGGACTGACTCTGCCACTTAACCCGAGGTGCCACCTGCAGTCTGCCAGTATTTCTCTGTCTCCAGCAGATGGTGGAGGTGCAAAATCCTGCAGTCTGAGACTTAAAAAAAAAAGTAAAGCAAAAAAAAAAAAAAGGACGAAGTTGTCTTCATACAGCCTCCCAGGGGGAAGATAGATCCTAGTGGGACCATCCCCCCTGGTATGTGAGGCAGGAGAGCTGGTGGTCGGGGCTTCCTCTTCAGCTCCTGGAGCCTAGCCGTCATTCAGGGTGATGCCAGGGGTCCCGGTTCACTCACCCTGTTGGGATCCACTTGAGCCTGCTGCTTTCCCAGGGAAGTTTTCTTGCTCTGTTTTAAAAGTTAAAAAAAAAAGGTAGTTTTTTTTTTCTAGCGCTGCTGGCGCTTTCAGGCACTGTTCGAGTTTCCTTTTTGCTGCGGCAGCTCTCCAACCTCCCATTCCCTCGGTGTAAATTTCCTGCCTTCCTCAGGCCCGTAATCGTCTGCCTGGCCGCTGATTGTCCTTCTGCTGCCGTCATGCTGCGTGGGACAGCGTGCAGGGCCTGCAGCGACGCGCGCGACTGTCGCATGATGAGTTGTGCGCTCGTTGCTTCCCCAGGGAGGAGGACTCGTTGAGCGCTGCTGCGTGGGAGAAAGTGAGGAAGCCCCGCGAGCCTGGGAGGCTCTCAGCGTGGGCAGCCTCCGGCAGATCCCTTCCTGCAGAGCATGGGAACGGAAGCCATTTTGTCAGCGTTCGGGTCTGCCGGGGGGAGGGGGATTTCCTGTCTCCATTATTGCCGCAATCTGAGGCTTCTGGTAGGGGCCATACGCTCAGGAAGCTGCAGAGCCAGATGAAGGGGGACTGGAAGATGTTTCTGACTCCTCCTCTTTTGCCTTGGATTTTATCCGGCTGTTACAGAAGATGTTTAAGGCAGGCAGGTCAGCCAAGCGGCACCGGAGCAAGGCTCCTAAGCGTGCCGGGGCCCCAGTGAAGCCCAGGGACCCAAAGGCCAAGTGGCTGCTGAGATCTTCCCCACTCCCACCAGTGGCAGACACCTCTTCAGAGGGCTCGCGACAGGATGATCTGCAGGGGCAGAACCCTTGGGACGGACCCTGGGCTGGATCCTCAGGGCCCAGACCACATTTCTTCACAGGCGTCTACTGTCGAAGGTGATTATCCCATGGTGGTCCGGCTGTTCCACAGGGAGGAACTAAGCCCGCTTATACCCGCAGTCTTGGAGGAGCTGGGTATTGACGCTCCTCCTGAGAGTTTGGAGTTGGGAGTAGTAGATCTGGTTATGGTGGGGCTTCAGGGTCCCACCTGGGGTTTTCCATTCCTTCAGTCCATGACTGCCTTGCTTTTCTGGGAGTGGGATACTCCGGACACGGGGCTGAAGGTCACTCGAGCCATGGACAAGTTGTATCTGCTACCGGAGGAAGCGCTGGGTCAACTGAGGATTCCTAAAGTGAATGCTTCGATTTTGGTGGTCACTAAGAAGATGACCATTCCAGTCACCGGCGCCACGGCACTCAAGGATCTTCAGGATCAGAAGCTGGAAGGGCACCTCAAAAAGATTTTTGAGATGTTTGAGCTGGGAGCTTGGGCTGCTATTTGTAGTAGTTCTATGTTGAGAGCAGGTCTGCACTGGGTTTAGCTATTACAGATGGCAGGACATTGTCACCCGCGGAGTCCATACAGGCCGAGCGGTTGGAAGTTGTTGTGGCCTATAGTGCAGATGCACTCTATGACCTCCTCCATACTTCTTCGAGATCCATGGTGGCGGCAGTGTCAGCTCGGAGACTCCTCTGGTTGAGGAATTGGGTGGCAGATATTTTTTTCTAAGACACAGCTTAGTTCGCTGCCCTTTAAATGGAAGTTGCTCTTCGGGAAGGACTTAGAAGAAATGATCAAGTCCCTCAGGGAGAATAAGGTGCATAAGTACCCAGAGGACAAACCGAAGGCTAGAAATGCTTTTTCGTCTTGCTCTCGCGGAAATAGACGATTCAGGTCTTCCAGATCTTCACGTCAAGGCACCAGCAGGCAGCAGTTGTGGAACTAGTCCTTTCGTGGATGCCGGCCTAGGTGAGATGGCTCTTCCCAGGGGCAGGGCGGAGTTAAATCCCCCCCAATGAGGCGAGGCTGGCTCACTCCTCTGTGCCAGCGATAGGGGGCCGGTTGGTTATTTTCTACGAGGAGTGGGTCAAGATAATGTCGGACCAGTGGGTCTTAAGTGTCATAGAAAAAGGCTACGCTTTAGAATTTGGTCGGCCTCTAAGAGATCGTTTTCTGGTTTCCCCGTGCTCTTATGAGCAGAAGAGGGTGGCGGTTTGGGACACCATCCTCCACCTCTGAGAGATGGGAGCCATTGTGCGGGTGCCTCTGGAAGAGTGCAGGCGGGATTGTTACTACATCTATTTCGTGGTACCAAAAAAGGAAGGTACCTTCCATCCCATTCTGGATTTAAAGACTCTGAGAATCCCCCGCTTCTATATGGAGACTCTGCGGTCCATTATTGCATCAGTACACAGAGGGGAGTATCTCGCCTCTTTGGGCATGACAGAAGCATATCTGCACATCGGGATATGGTGCGATCACCAGAAATATTTGAGGATCATGGTTGTGGGAGAGCATTACCAGTTTTGCGTCCTGCCTTTCGGATTGGCTACGGCTCCCAGGACCTTTACCAAGGTCGTGGTGGCGGCAGCTCCCTGCAAGGAAGGGGACCTGGGCCACCCGTACTTGGATGGCCGGCTGATTCGAGTGAAGTCTGAGTTCTCGTGTCAAGAAGCGGTGGATCGGGTCCTCCAGCGCTTGAAGGTGTTGGGTTGGATAGTCAACCTGGCCAAAAGTCACTTGATTCCTTTCCAGATGTTGGCGTTCCTGGGACACGGTTCAACACACGCATGGGGAAGATCTTCCTCACTGAGGAGAGGATTGTCAAGTTGCAAGCTCAGAATTGATCGCTGTTAGACAAGACGTTACCCTGAATATGGGACTACTTGCAAGTGCTCGGATCTATGGCTTCCACCTTGGAGTTGGTACCATGGTTGCTCATATGAGATCCGATGTCCGAGCGTTTTTATTTGCCTCTCCAGGAACCGGCGAGGTTCAGTCTGCAGTGGTGGCTTCAGCTGGACAAGTTACGGAGGGGAGTAGACCTGGTTATCTCGTCTTGGATAATTGTTACCACAGATTCCAGCCTCTCCGGTTGGGGAGCAGTTTGTCAGGAGAGATCGGTGAGGGCCGGTGGTCTCCGGAGGAAGCCTCATGGTCGATCAACTAGTTGGAGACCAGAGTGGTATGGCTGGCTCTCCCGGCCCTCCTACCCCTGGTCAGGGGAAAGCCAATGACGGTGTTATCAGACAATGCAACCTGGGTGGCTTACATCAATCGTCAAGGCAGGATCAAGAGCTAAGAAGTAGCCAAGGAAGCCTGGGAGTTGGTCACCTGGACTGAGCTACATCTGGAGAGATTGGCAGCTTCCCATATCGCAGGCATTCACAATTCTCAGGCAAATTTTTTGAGCCATCATCAGTTGGATCCTGGGGAGTGGGAGTTGTCAGACAAAGCATTTCAACTAATTTGTCTCAAGTGGTCCACTCCTCGCGAGGACCTGATGGCAATGTTTCGCAATGCCAAGGCTCCTTGGTTCTTCAGCAGACAGAAGGAGAAGGGGTGGATGCTCTAGTTCTGCCCTGGCTGGTGCATTTTCTCCTGTATGTCTTCCTGCCATGACCATTAATAGGCAAGTTTGTGTGCCACATAGAAATCCACCCGGGTGAGGTGGTGCTCGTGGCTCCAGAATGGGCGAGATGTCCGTGGTTCACGGATCTGATCAACCTAGCGGTGGATGGTCCCCTGAAGTTGGGGCACATGCCGAATCTCTTGCACCAAGACCCCGTTTGTTTCGATCAGGCAAATCGCTTTTGTCTAGTAGCTTGGCTTTTGAGAGGGAGCGTTTGAGGAATAAGGGTTATTCGGATGGTGTGATAGCTGCCCTGCTCCAGTCCAGTATGACCTCTACTTCGTTGGTGTATGTCAGTGTGTGGGGAATTTTTGAGTCTTGGTGCCTTGAGCACAAACTGGATCCTCTTCGGGGCTCTGTGGGGGATGTCTTGTCCTTTTTGCAGGACAGCCTCATTAAAGGTTTATCCTTTAATTCCCTGAGAGTTCAGGTGGTGGCTCTAGGTTGTTTTCGTGGCAAAGTGCGAGGAGTTGCGTTGTCGGCACATCCGGATGTAGTTCGTTTTCTCCAGGGAGCGAAACATTTGCGTTCTCCAGTTCAGAATCCTTGACCTTCCTGGAGTCTTAATGTCATCCTGAAAGCTATGTGTATGTCTCCGTCTGAGCCTTTGAAGTGGGCGACGTTGAAAGATCTTACTTTGAAGGTGATCTTCCTGGTGGCGATATCTTCTGCCAGACAGATATCGGGGTTTCAGGCCTTATCCTGCAGGGAGCCCTTTTTACGAATTACGGACTTGAGAAGTGTGCCAGTCCCAGTCAGTCCAAGGGCAGTGGTCATCGCAGGAAGCGTTGTGGTCCATCAATCGCCTCGAGACGCAAGCGGTGCTTTTGGCCCTTCAGGAATTTTTACCTCTAGTGCTTGGTCGCTTGGTCAGAATCCTGTCCGACAATGTAATTACAGTAGCCTATATCAACCACCAAGGGGGGACCAAGAGTCGAGCAGTGGCTCGGGAAGCGGAAATGCTGAGGTCTTGAGCGGAACAGCACCTAGTTCGGATAGCAGCTTCTCACATAGTGGGGTATGACATGTGCAAGCCGATTTTTCTCAGCCATCAGCAGTTAGATCCCGCAGAATGGGAGCTATTGGACGAAGCAATATGTCTCATTACTCACAGATGGGTTCCCTCATATGGATCTAATGGCAATGCAGCGGAATGCCAAAGCTCCTTGCTTCTTCAGTGGCAGAGAGCGAGGAGCAGAAGGGGTCGATGCCCTGGTTCTCCCTTGGTCAAGTGACGTTCTCATTTATGTGTTCCCGCTGTGGCATCTGGTGGGTAAAATACTCAGAAGATAGAGGTCCGCCCAGGAAGAGTGATTCTGGTGGCCCCAGAGTGGCCTTGACGACCTTGGTTTGTGGACCTGATCAATCTAGCAGTGGACAGTCCGTTGAAGCTGGGACATCTTCCAAACCTGCTTCATCAATGTCCTATATTTTTCAATCAGGTAGATCGCTTTTGTCTAGCGGCTTGGCTTTTGAGTGGCAGCATTTGAGAAAAAACGGTTATCCGGATAAACCCATATCGGAAGGGGAGGTGGGTATGGTCATCCGCCAGCTCAAGTCATTTAAGGCCCCGGGCCCCGATGGGTTTACCGCCAAATTCTACAAGTTGCTCGTGGATAAGATAGCAGCTCCTCTGGCTGCGGCTTTTTCGGCGTTGATTGAAGGGGGGTCCTTTCCTACGCACGATAATTTAGCCCTTATTACCCTCATTCCTAAAGCGGATAAGGACCCTTTAGAGCCGGGCTCGTACCGGCCAATTTCATTGTTGAATGTGGACCATAAGATCTTGGCTAAGGTGCTGGCGGATAGGCTGGCCCCACTTTTGCCCGCTTTGGTGGGAGATCACCAGGTGGGCTTTGTGAGGGGGCGGTATGCGTTCGCTAATGTTCGCCGCGTCTTAACAGCCATGACGATTTGTCGTCATCTCGAGCAACCTCACGTGGTGATCAGTTTTGACGCGGAGAAAGCGTTCGACCGAGTGGAGTGGCATTACCTATTCTCATTACTGGAGGCTATGGGGTTTCAGGGATTTTTTCTCCAGGCTGTGCGGCTCTTATATTCGGACCCCCGGGCGGTGATCCTGGCAAATGGGGCTCGGTCCGAGCCCTTTAATATCACCCGGGGCACTAGGCAAGGGTGTCCGTTGTCCCCGCTGCTTTTTATTCTGCAACTCGAGCCCCTGTTGCTCACCCTTTATGCTTGTCGCGCGGTGCGTGGGGTTCGATTTGGGGCGCGTCTCTTTAAGGGAGTGGCGTTTGCAGATGACCTGTTGGTGTTTGTGACGACCCCGCCGGCCTCTTTGCCTCCTTTAATGCAGTTGATTCGGGAGTTTGGAGTCTTCTCGGGTCTGAAACTGAATGAATCTAAATCCTCCGCCCTTGTTTACCCCGCTGCTTTGTCTGAGCAGTGGCGCGACTCCTTCCCGTTGCATTGGGTACCGGATCATTTAATGTATTTGGGGGTGCGTCTCCCCGCGGATCCCGCAAATGTTTATCAGGCGAATGTCCCAGGCAGACTTCGGTCCACGTTAGATACTCTGGCTGCCTGGAGTGCCTTGCCCCTGTCTTTGTGTGGCAGAGTCAATCTTTTTAAAATGGTTCTTTGCCTCGCTGGCTCTATCTTTTGCAAAATCTACCCTTAATTCTGAAACGCAGGGATCTCAGTAGGCTGGATGGCGCCCTGCGGCGTTTTCTCTGGCGGGGGAGGAAACCGCGGGTTCCGCTGAGTTGGTTGAAGGTGCGCTGGGGTAGGGGGGGTTTAGGGGTCCCGGATATAGGGGTTTACAATTTGGCCTGTCATTGTCGGATCCTAAGGGACTGGCTGTTGGACTCCTCGGTGCACACCCCGTTGTATGCGGATCGGGCTTTAATGGTGCCCTTTGTCCCGGCGAGTGTGGTCCAGGGGGCTACTAGTACGCTTCCTAGTCTTCTTCGACAGACTGCCCTGTTAAGCCCGCTTCGGCAGACGTGGCGGCAATTGTGTGGGTTGCTGAAGTTGCCCCCCCAGTGTGCTTACCTTTTGCCGGTGCAGGGTAACGTAGATTTTACCCCGGGTTATCAATCGGCGAGCTTCGCCGCTTGGGAATCTCAGGGGATCACCCGTTTGGGACATTTATATAATACGGACGGTGAGCTCCTTACTTTTAAGGAACTTGGGGAACTGTATGGTTTGGGAGCTGCGCACGTTTTCCCTTTTCTTCAGATTAGACACTATATACGTGCTATCCCAGAGGAGTATAGGGCGCTTGCCGTGTATCAGACCCTGGACCGAGTGTTCCATTTCCCATTGCCCAAGGCCCTGTCACTAGCAATGTACTATAAGCAATTACAGCGCTTCTTCGAGGAAGATCATTGCACCACCTTGGAGATGAGGTGGAATAGTGATGGTGATTTTGTTGTGACCCAATGTATTCTCCAAGCTGGTTTTCGGCGTGTAGCCAGGATCTCGGCCAACTCCTATTATAGGGAGATGCAGTTTAAATTCCTCAGTCGTGCTTATATTGCACCACGGGTGGCCTGTCATTTCCATGCGGATATCTCCGCGGGTTGGTGCGCTGTGGTCATGCCCGCGGCACCCTCTCCCATGCTTTTTGGTCATGTCCTCCCATATGGAGGTTTTGGCAGAAGATAACTGATTATTTGACTGATTTATTGGACGTAGCCTTTCCTGCAACGCCACATTGGCTTTTGTTTGGCTGTATCTCCCCAATTCGGATTCGGGATCCTGGCTCGCGCATGTTCCTGCAAAAGGCATGTCTTGTAGGTAAGAAGATCATCCTCTCTGTTTGGCGTGCGCCCGAACATCCCTCCTTCTGGGCCTGGCGAAATGGACTGCACTCCATGGCGACTATGGAGGGATTGGCTGCTCGGCGATCTCCAGTCAACCGACGCCGATTTTTAGCCATCTGGCATCCCTACATTCAGTCTCTTCCGCACCGTGCACGAAGTCTTCTCCTCAATGATTGATTTTTTTTTGTTCTCCACAACTGTTTCTGATGGTTCTAGTCTGTTTCTGTTCTGGTTTTGGTGGCGGGTAGCTCCTCCACGTGTTTGGTCTGATAGTACTGGGTGGGTGGGGGGGGGAGAAAACTTAGTGACTTACTGTGTTAGTCTTTTCTGGTTGTTGTTGTTCTGGGGGATGAAGGATCTACACCTCCCCAGTTGATTGTATATTCCTTTGAAAATAATAAAAAACCGTTTACACAAAAAAAAAACGGTTATCCGGAGGATGTTAGCACCATTTTGTTGCAACCTTGTAAGTCCTCCACCTCTCTCTGGCTTATGCTAGGGTATGGAAGGTTTTCGAGCACTCATAAAGAAATTGATCCTCAGCGAGCCTCGTTGTCCCAGATTCTGGCTTTCTTGCAGAATGGGCTGGTTAAGGACTTATTGTTTAACTCTTTGAGAGTGCAGGTCTCCACCCTGGCCGGTTTCAGGGGCAAAGTCCATTGGAGACCACTGGCGGCGCACCCAGATGTGGTGCGTTTTCTTAGGGGAGCATTGTATTTGTGCCCTCCCACTTGGGCTGTTTGTCTGTCTTGGTGCTTTAATTTGGTCCTTAGGGGATTGTGTGTGGTGCCATTTGAACCTCTTAGAAGAGCTACCATTAAGGATCTCGCTCTGAAGATGGTTTTCTTGGTGGCTATTTGTTCAGCCAGAAGGGTGTCTGAGATTCAGGCCTTATCCTGCAGGGAGCCTTTTTTGCGGATCTCTGACTCGGGGGGGGGGGGAGGTTTCATTGAGCACGGTTCTGTCTTTCCTCCCTGAGGTGGTGTCAGCGTTCCACTTCAGTCAGCTGGTGGAGCTTCTGATTTTTCAGAATATAGAGCTGGGTTCGGCTCATGCTTCCGAGCTAAGGCATTTGGATGTCAAGCGGGCTTGTTACGGTACTTGGAGGTGACCAACAGCTTTAGGCTGTCGGATTACCTCTTTGTGCTGTGGAGTGGTGCAAAGAGGGGTCAGAAAGTTTTGATGGCTATGATTGCTCATTGGTTGAAGGAGGCTATTGGTTCTGCTTACATTTGTCGCAGCCGTCTGGTCCCGGAGGGGTTGAGGGCTCATTCGATGTGATCTCAGGCAGCCTCCTGGGCGGAGTGTCAGCTAGTATCTCCACAGGAGATTTGCTGTGCAGCGACTTGGAAGTCTTTGCGTACCTTTACCAGACACTATAGATTGGATGTTGTTGGTTTCGGAGAGGGTGTTCTTCGAGCGGGACTCTATCAGTCCCACCCATGTTAGGGAAGCTTTGGTACATCCCAGGCATCTGGGATAATATGGATACGTACAGAGAAAAGAAAATTGGTTCTTATCTGCTAATTTTCGTTCCTGTAGTACCACAGATCAGTCCAGAGATCCACCTGGGTATAGAGTCTGCTCGTTTCTGTCTGTTTTTTATCTGAAGAATGGCACAGGGTTTTTTTTGTCTGTTAAACTTTGTATCATGGTTGACAATGTGTATTTCTTCTTTCCTCTGCTCGTTTGGGAGATATTGTATTCTTCGTTTGATTTGGAACTGTTCTTTACTTGGTAACAGCTTGGGTACATAGTAATACTGAGGGGTGCAGGTTCTACACCAGGTTATAAGCTGGTGGTTGTGAAAATGTCTCTGTCTCCATCTGCTGGAGGGGAGGCAAAACCCAAGAGTCTGGACTGATCTGTGGTACTACAGGAACGAAAATTAGCAAGTAAGAACCAATTTTCCTATGCCAGACAACCGGAAGAGAAAAGTCTCTTTATTCAGGAGAAGGTGATAGGAATGGGGGTGTGAGGGAGAAGTGTGAGAAGGAAAGAAGTTTGGGGATGGCAGGAGAAGGGGAAGAGGATAGGAGGATTGTAGGTGGGAAAGATGGAAGGAGATCAGGAATTTGGGATAGAGGACGAGGAGGGAGTAGTTGAGATTTAAGAGGTGAGTTCCAGGACCTCGGGAGAGGGGAGGGGTAGGAAGGGGAAGGTTCAAGCTTTGAGGGTAGAATCTGAGATCAAGCGAATTGCAGTGCCGGGGGCAGGGGGAGGAGACAGGTGTCCCTACAAAGCTCTAGGTCCTGCTTCCCCCTTTCATTCTCTCTCTAGCCTCCCAGCCAGTCTGACATACACACACGCACCTAAAAGCAATCTTTTCTTGCTGTCTCACACGCACACCACCCCTGTTTCCCTTTCTCACACACATAGACACATGCCCACCCTGCTGATCCCCACTCCTATCCTCCCTTAATGATCCCCCCTTTGCTTTATCTGTTCCAAGCTCACTCCCTTTCCTCCTGTCCCTGAATGATAGGAGGGGGCTAAATTAGGAACTAACAGAGCTCCTCTTTGCTTTGCTGTGTCTGCTCCAGGCTCACCTCCTCCTTGTCTGTTCCCTGCTGTCTGTCTGGGAGGGGCTGGATCAGTAAGCAGAAGACTTCTCTCTGCTGAGAGAGAAGGCAGCAAATCTTCAGCCAGCCTGCTGTTCCCCAGATTTTTGCCACTTTGGCACAGACCTAGTGTGCCCATGCACCCGCCATGCCAACCCGACATAATTAGCTCCATTTTATTCCCCTATTTCCAAGCTTTGCACACAATTCAATTGAAAAAATGTTCTTGGCCTTGACAATTAGTCCATGTGTTGCTAAAGAAACATACTAAATGATGTAAGGAAAGAATTACAAAGCACAGAATCGACATTTCTTGAGTTCTGGTGCTGGTCACTATCTCTGATCAGATTACGTTTCTGACCTGGGACCTGGATGGAACATTTTTGCTGCTTTAGCTGTTTTTTCCTGTTTCCCCCAGGGTTTATACAGAGCTTTTTCCTGTCTTTTATCTTGTTGAGAGAGTTTCTGTGGGTATGGAGTGTCTGCTACAGAAATGGAGGTGCCAGCTTCCCAACTCTCCATCCCTTTAGCAGCTCTCCACCTGCAAACTCTTGCCCAACACTACTAGTGCTAAACACCCAATCTTTTGTATGTTTTGTTTTCTCAGTGTGGCGTGCAAAATTTCAAACGGCGGGAAAAATGTTTTAAGTGTGGCGTCTCCAGATCAGGTAAAATAAAAAAAAAAAAACAAACAAAAAAAACAAAAACAACCTGTGGAGGGGAAGATGGGAAGCTTGTTAAAGCATTAACTGATTATTATTGACTGGTAGCTTGTCATCTTGATGGGTGTCCAGTCCAAGCAAAATTTAAACTTGGGTTGGGCTAGATCTTCTGAATTTATTAGAAAAGAGCTGGAAATCTTATTTTATGGCAGACTTTGTGTAGTGTGTGTTCCGTTTAATTTAGTTTTTAATAATAGCTACTTAATCTGGTTCATCTGTCATGCAGTGTCCAGAAAGTGTCATTTCCTAGCATGTAGCCAGATGGACTCAGGACCAATGGGTTATGTGCTCCCCTGCTAGCAGATGGAGATGGAGTCAGGTTTCAAAGCTGACGTCACCCTAGATACACCCCTGCAGTGACCTCAGCCCCAGTATCACTCCGTCTCCTAGCAGATGTAGACATGCTTTCCTTTCGGGATTGCAGTACTCCTTAGAGAAAATTTTACCTTTAAATTGGAGAAAGATTGAGCCCCACTCTCCTGCAGTAATAACTAAAGGTCCCTCCCCCAGTCGAGAATTCCTGAGGCGGTTTCCAAGATCCCTCAGAGGTGAGCCTTGGTCCGGTAGCTGGTTCCTAGCGTGGACCTTGCTGCTGAAGCAGCTGAAAGGTAGCGGAAGCAGGAAGCTGAGAGCTGCGGTGATGACCAAAGCCCCCTCCCCCTGAAGCTGGAGACAGTCTCTGTACTCAGCCGGTAAGCGCTGAACCCAGGTAAGTAAAGAGAGAAGAGGATTCCTCCCAATTCAGAAACGCCGAAGGGCTTCGGCAAGTCTTTCCTCTGGTCTCCTTGCTTGGCGTGCCATAGCGATGACGTTCCTGATCCCATTGGAGTAAGGGAAAGGGACTTCCGAGTGGATTAAGTGCCCCCCCCCCCCCAATGGGCTAGGCCTCGCTTCAGACTCGGTGGGCACACCGCGTGGTAGGCCGCGGCAGCACCATCTTGCGCGCGGTTTTCTGTGCCTCATTGCCCTCCATAGAGCATCAGTGCGTGCGGTGCATGTGCTGTGTGCATAATATTGCACATACGTGCGCTTCAGTTTACGTGCATTGGTACAGGTTCTGTGAGCACTCGATTTCAAGCGCTAGCCACCTGAGCGCACAGTTACCGTTCATAATGGCTCCAGCAACAAAGAAGCATAGGCAACACTCTTTGTGCTGCCTGACTTATTAAGGGCTATATAGTCTGACCGTGATCCTTACCTATGTCAGCACTATAAGGAGGCCCAGGGAGAGTTGGACTCCCAGAACTTTTCTAAGCCCTGCTCCTCCCATTCAGAGGATGGGTCAAGCTCGATCTTAACCGGTAGTACCCTGGATCTGAGTAATCCCGGGGCTTGGTCTACCATGGGAGAGGGAAATTCAGCTGCACCTACCCCAATTCCCCCTGGGCCAGGCATGGATCCGGCAGCTTTTTCTTGGGTGGAATTTTTTTAAGGCCTTCAAGCCTTTGTACAGGCGCAGTCTGTCTCTCCTGCCCCTGTCCAGACCGAACTCCAGCCAGGAAGGACTCGCTGTCCCAGCCCTATCAATAGACCTCGAGACATGTCTCATCTCACCAAGGGTATCCCTGACAAGGGACCCAGACACCACAGATGACAAAAGGGATGCAGATTCATTGGAGGATGGGGAAAACCCTCCAGGCTTGGAGCCATATCGGACCATGTTACAGTTTTTCCATAGAGATGAATTTCTGGCCCTGGTTTCCCTGAAGACTCTGGGAGTTCCTGGTGTGGACCCTATGACGAACCAAAGAATCCCATCCTGATATCTCTATGGAAGGCCTCTTGCTATTTTCCAATGCTGGAAGCCATCCAGGAGTTGATTGACCTGGAAGGGGACACCCTGGAAGCCAGTTTTAAAGGTGGTCGAGCATTGGAAGCTAAGGACTAGGGGGCATTCCATGAAGTTAGCAAGTAACACATTTAAGACTAATCGGAGAAAATTCTTTTTCACTCAACGCACAATAAAGCTCTGGAATTTGTTGCCAGAGAAGGTAGTTAGTGCAGTTAGTGTAGCTGGGTTCAAAAAAGGTTTGGATAAGTTCTTGGAGGAGAAGTCCATTAATGGCTATTAATCAATTATACTTAGGGAATAGCCACTGCTTTTAATTGCATCAGTAGCATGGGTTCTTCTTAGTGTTTGGGTAATTGCCAGGTTCTTGTGGCCTGGTTTTTGGCCTCTGTTGGAAACAGGATGCTGGGCTTGATGGACCCTTGGTCTGACCCAGCATGGCAATTTCTTATGTTCTTATGTACTCACTGGATCCAGCGGCCAGAGAACGCCTGCATTTCCCCAAAGTGGACGCCCTGATCTGTGCTGTTTCGAAGCAAACAACTATCCCAGTGGAGGTAGGAGCGGCCTTAAAAGATGCGCATAATAGGCGGTTGGAGTCTATCCTTATACAAGCCTTTGAGGCAACAGCAATGACACTATAGATGGCTTCGTGTTGTGCCCTGGTGGCTCACTTGTGCCTGCTTCTCTCGCAAGAGGCAGATAACTTAGGGGTGCATTCCAGAGAGGCTATGGATCCCGCCACTGCCTTTTTAGTGGATGCGGGCTCTGACCTAGTCCGTACCTTGGCCAGAGGAGTGGCCTCAGTGGTGGCGGCCAGAAGACAGCTATGGCTGTGAAATTGGTCAGCCGATGCGACCTCTAAGGCAAACCTCACAAAGATGTCCTTTAAGAGATCCCTCCTATTTGGGAGTGAATTGGAAAAGCTGGCCAGTAAGTGGGGTGAATCGCCAGTGCCTCGGCTACCAGAAGATAAGAGAAAAAGTTTGCAGTGACCCTCGCCTGTGAGGGGATCAGGCCAGGGGCTCCCAGCGCTTTCGGCCATATAGGAACTCAACGTTTCAGAGGTCCTCGGGAAGTTCTCAGACCTTTTGGAGTTGACAACCAAAGAGAAGGGCTGGTTTAGGTTCGGTCCGAACTTCCCAATGAAGTTTTGCCGACCCATCCTTGGGATGAGGAGATAGGAGGTTGACTATCCCTCTTCTACCAGCGGTGATTCAAGATCATGTCAGACAAATGGGTACTGGATATCATACGAGAAGGATACATGCTAGAGATTCGCAGCATTCCTCGGGACATATTCATGATGTCTCCATGCCACTCCCAGCACAAGAAGCTGGCAATGGAATCTACCTTAATATGACTCCTCAAGTTGAGGGCTATAATTCCTGTACCTACATCCCAGGAATATATGGAGCATTATTCCATCTATTTCATCATACCCAAGAAGGAGGGTTCTTTTTGCCCCATCCTGGACCTCATGAGCGTCAACCATCATCTACGAGTAATTCATTTCCGCATGGAAACTCTGTACTTCATCATAATGGCCGTGCAACCGGGAGAGTTCTTAACCTCTCTGGACCTCTCGGAAGCCTACCTTCATATTCCAATCCAATAAGACCAACAGCATTTCCTGCGCTTTGCGGTGCTGGGCCGTCATTATTAGTTCCAGGCGTTGCCCTTCGGCCTAGACACTGCCCCCAGAACATTTTCCAAAATTATGGTGGTCGTGGCGGTGGCACTGAGGAAAGAAGGGATCCTGGTGCACCCTTACTTGGACAACTGGTTGATCTGTGCGAAGTCGTTAGAAAAGTGTCTCCAAGTGACCCGCAGGGTGACGTTCCTGCTTCAGGAGCTTGGTTGGGTAGTGAACATGGACAAAAGCAGTCTCAAGCCCTCCCAGTCCTTAAAGTATCAGGGAGTCTGGTTTGACACCAAGCAGGACAAGGTCTTCCTCCCACCCTTGAGGATAAGGAAGCTGATGTGCCAAGTGCATCAATTGATGAACACAATGCGCCCCAGGGTGTAGAGCTATCATCAGGTCTGATGGCATCAACCTTGGAGGTAGTACCGTGGGTGAGGGCCTACATGCATCCACGCCAACGCTTCCTGCTGTCATGTTGGGACCCCCTGTCCCAAGACTATTCAGTTCACCTTCACCTATTGATGGAAATATGTTCTCTGCTTCAGTGGTGGCTACAGAAAGTTCACCTGAGCAAGGGTGTAAGCCTGTCCCCACCAAACTGGCTAGTCCTCACGATGGACGCGAGCCTCCGGGGGTGGGGAGCTTACTGTTAGGAACTGACAACCCAGGCGTATTGGACCATGGAAGAGGCACACTGGAACATAAACCGCCTGGAAGCCCGGGCAGTCAGATTAGCGTGTCTACAGTTCATCCACATGCTCCAGAGTCTGGCGGTCTGCGTGATGTCGGACAATGCAACAACAATAGCCTACATCAACCGCCAGGGAAGAACCAAGAGTCAGCAAGTGTCTCTGGAGATAGATCTCCTTATGGAATGGGCGGAGTTGAGAAGATTTCGGCATCCCACATCGCAGGAAAAGACAACTTTCTCAGCAGGGAGAATCTGTTTCCAGGAGAATGGGCATTGTCGGCCAGAGTCTTTCAGATCGCTGGGCCTCCTATCTATCGACCTGCTGGCCACATCTTACAATGCGAGGGTCTCCCGATTCTTCAGTCGCAGAAGAGATTAATGTTCCCTGGGCATCGATGCCCTTGTTCAGACCTGGCCAGAGGAAGACTTACTGTACGCCTTCTCTTCGTGGCCCCTGCTGGGCAAGGTCATTCGCAAGATCGAGTTCCACAGGGGATTAGTCCTAGTGACTCTGGATTGGCCCAGATGCCCGTGATATCAGACATGTGTAGGCTTCTGGTGGAGACCTCCCTTGCCTTCCTCTGCACAGGGACCTGCTCCAGCAAGGTCTGGTCCTTCACGAGAATCCAACCCTTGAGAGGGCTCGCCTGTTGAGTAATTACCACCTTGCTCCGTGTGTGGATGTTCTCGACTTCCTTAGCCTATTGCGGATCCGGAGAATATTTGAGGCCTGGTGTGAGGAACATGGGGTTGCCCCTTGGACGGCCAAAATCCCACTGGTTCTGGAATTTTTGCAGGACGGCCTGAATAAAAGGTTGTCCCTTAACTCCTTGAAGGTCCAAGGTAGCGGCTATCTCCTGTTTCAGAGGCGAGGTGAACGGAACCTGCCTGTCCGTGCATCCGGACATGGCCCATTTTCTAATGGGAGTAAAACACCTCCGGCTACCCCTACAGTGGCCGGTTCCTTTGTGGAATTTTAATCTAGTATTGGACTTTTTAGCAGGGCCTTCCTTTCGGCGCTGCGAGGTCTATCCTTGTGCCTGTTAATGCTGAAAACGATGTTCTTGGTGGCGATGTGCTCAGCTCATCGCATCTCTGAATTACAGACACTGTTGTGTTGGGAACCTTCACTCCAGATTACTCCAGGAGCGTTACAACTTCGAACCGTTCTATCTTTCTAGCCCAAGGTCATCTCGGAGTTTCACTTGAATCAGTCCATTTTGTTACCGTCCCTAGATAGGCACAAGGGCACAGAAGACTACTGCCTCCTCCGCCATTTAAACGTTAGGCTTTTGGTGCAGTATCTGGAACTCTCAGAACCGGTTTGCAAGACGGAGCGCTTGTTTTTCTTCACGGTGGAAGGAGGCAAGGTGAACCAGCTTCGCTTGCTACCATAGCTTGCTGGATCAAGGAAGAGGTAGCGGAAGCTTATGTAGAGGTAGGAAAGCCATTACCCTTTCAGGTTAATGCTCATTCCACTAGGGCTCAGGGCAGTATCTTGGGCGGAAGCTAAGCTACTGTCTCCGGTCGACATCTGCCAAGCAGTGACTTGGTCTTCCTTGCACACCTTCTCCAGGTTCTATTGCCTGTCTGTTCGGCCCCGAGAGGATGCAGCCTTTACAAGGGTGGTGCTAACTTTACCTTGGGCAGCCTCCCGCCCTGATTGGGAGTAGATTTGTACATTCCATTGGTCCTGAGTCCATCAGGCTACACGCTAGGAAATGGAGAAATTACTTACCTGATAATTTTGTTTTCCTTAGTGTAGACAGATGGACTCAGCAGCCCGCCCATGGCTGCCCAAAATGGTGCCAAGGAATCTCCCATGAGATGAATATAGATTCCAAGAGGTTACAGGTAACATAGAAACATAGAAATGATGGCAGAAGAAGACCAAACGGCCCATCCAGTCTGCCCAGCAAGCTTCACACATTTTTTCTCTCACCCAATCCCTAGATCAGGGCATCTATGATCTTGCTGGGATTCAGCACTTATTTTTGGTAGAGTACAGTTATGGTTATCCATTTTTAATCACATTTTAATCGTTATAATCAAATTTTAATCAAGTTTGTCAATACAAAAGCCGTTGTGGACATAGAAGCGAACACTGAAGGGCTGAGGTCACTGCAGGGGTATATCTAAGGTGATGTCAGCTTTGAAACCTGACTCCATCTCCATCTGCTAGCAGGGGAGCATATAACCCACTAGTCCTGAGTTCATCTCTCTACACTAAGGAAAAAGAAATTATCAGGTAAGTAATGTCTTCATTCCATTTCATCCTACGCCAGTCCAGTCCATGTAAGTGGGCTATGTCCCTATACCATTAGATGGATGCAGAGCAGTTTTCGGCAGTGATATTGCCACTACATAGAGGTGGTGCAGTACAGAGAGAGCCAGTAATACTTTTCATCCAGTCAGACGAATGGGTTATGCTCACTGACCAGCAGATGGAGACAGAAATCAATCGATTGGCTGATGGCTCCCTCTCTCCTTCTGAAGTCTTCTCACCCTCACTGCCGGCCAGGAACAGGAAAGCATATATTTTATCTGAGGTTTATTTGCTCAGAAGTACTCTTCCTTTAAATTTAACTTAAAAAAAGAAAAGAGAGGAAAGGAAGTTTAGCAGCACCTTAGAAGGGTTGGTGCTTTCAGCAGTAGCGACTAGCGCCATAGGGAGAGATGTCGGCATGTCCTTGACAGTACTGGGAGTCCGGAGCAGTTAAGGGAGAGTGACTCATTTGATCACGCTGCACTGGGATGTGCCATGTGCACATCTATAATTGCGCTGACCTAAGCTGAACCTGCTAGGCCTGTAGTTTGATACACAGGCTTCTCAATACTATTGTGCTTTATGCGGATTGTGCCTCAAGGTGGGGTGGGGGGGAGGAACCTCTGAGTGTGCCTGAAAGGGGTAAAGCATCTTCGCCCTCCAATTCGTAAGTTGTGTCCGGACTGGAATCTTAAACTGGTTTTGCGGGCGCTTTGTGATCCGCCTTTTGAACTCTGGATCGGGCTTCCCTAAAAGACCTTACTTTTGAAGACTGTTTTCCTGGTGGCCATTTGCTCTGCTAGATGGATTTCAGAACTGCAGGCTCTTTCCTGTCGATCCTTTCCTACGCATTTCTACTGACAAGGTGTCTTTGTGTATGGTGCCTTCCTTTTTGCCTAAAGTGGTATCTGCCTTCCATGTGAATCAATCCGTGGAGTTGCCCGGTTTTCCGGACTGGTCTCTAGATTCTTCATCGGGGAGAGACCTTCACCTCTTGGATGTTTGCCGGATACTGCTCCATTATTTGAAAGTCACTAACTCCTTTCAGAAGTCGGACCATCTTTTTGTATTGTTTGGGGGACCGAAGAAAGGAGAGGAGGCATCCAAGGCCTCCTTGGCTCGCTGGTTGAAGGAGACCATTTGTTTGGCCTACATTGGTAAGGGCCGGCCCATTCCAGTTGGTTTGAAAGCGCACTCTCCGAGAGCACAGGCGGCTTCCTGGGCGGAGTGTCAGTTGGTATCTTCTGAAGAAATATGTAGGGCTGCAGTCTGGTCCTCAATGTATACCTTTACAAGACATTACCATCTGGATGCATGGACACCGGAGAGCACGTTTTTTGGGGAAAGTGTTCTGAGAGCAGGTGTTTCGGGTTCCCGCCCGGTGTAATGTGGCTTTGGTACATCCCACTGGTCTGGACTGATCTGGGTATGTTCAGGAAAGGAAAATTGGGTTTTACCTGCTAATTTTCGTTCCTGTAATACCACAGATCAGTCCAGAGGTCCACCCCGGTAAAACTACTGAAAGACTGATTTGCCTGGTAGTTATCCGCTGTACATAAGAAGTCTAAGGGATAATTCCTTTTCATTTTGCATGTTATGAACTAAGGTCCATTACTGGGGTTTCCAGGTTTCGGGGAAATCAACCTTTGAGGTTTTTTTCTTGTTTGCCCTTATTGGGTTTAAATGTTTTTCTGTTGTATCTTAGCTTGGGTATTAATCAATACTGAGAAGCTGCAGGTGGCACACTTGGTATATAGCAGTGCCTCAAAGTTTTGTTCTCTGCCTCCATCTGCTGGTGGGAGTGCATAACCCACTGGTCTAGACTGATCTGTGGTATTACAGGAACAAAAATTAGCAGGTAAGACCCAATTTTCCTTTCCCTTATCTCTGGTTCCTTCAGAGGCATATTTGGCATAGCCATCAGGGAAGTTATTCGGAGTTTTCTCACTTTTGTTTTTCATTGGAGGTCTTTATCAGTTCAGGATGCTTCCTTTTGTCTCCCCACCAGATGGCATCTGCCATAGTATTGGAAGTAGCGGCAGTTTTCTATAGAAAATGAGGTTCATGATTCTTCAGTATTTGGATAATTGTTTTTTAGAACCAAGTAGCATCATTAAGGCCTCCAAATGTCCAACAGGGGACTACAGGGTCTTAGATGGCTTGGGCTCTGTAATCAGTGTTAAGAAGGGAAGTTTATCCTTCCAGTTTCTATAAAACTCAGCCTTTGGAAGGCCTGGAAGCCTTCCTTGACACAATTTTAGGTGAGGGAAATGCCTTACAGTGGACACATTGTTGTGGCAGGTGTGAAGCTTCGCTGTTTATAGAATCTCCAAGAGCTTGAAATTATTTTCAGATCCTCAGTTCCAGGTTGATCATTTTGGATCTAGTTTCACAAATCCGGGCTCACATGAGGCCCTTTCAAGTCTCTTTCCTGTCTCTGTGATTGCCCCTTTCCCAAGATTAACAGTACCATCTTCCTTTGCCCGAATGGTTGGTCCCTCAGAATTTGTTGCGAGGTGTGAGTTTGTTCCCCCTCCTGGATTCCTAATTGTGGCAGATGCATGTCAGATTGGGGGGCACGTTGTTGGAAGCAGTTGGTCTAAAGAGTCTGGTCTTCAGAGGAAACAGCCTGTTTGTTTGTTTGTTTATTTATTTGCTTTTTTATACCAACATTCAATTCAAAATATCACATCGGTTTACATTGAAACAAATTGTCATCAAATACTATTGAGAACATAATACAGTAAACAGTTCAAAAACATAACGTATGGAACTAAGAAACACCAGATTAAAAAAAACAAACCTATAGATTAAAAATAGATCTATATAAAGCAATAACTTATCATTGTTACACAAATTTCAGTATCTCATGAAAATAAAAGGAAAAAACCATAGATAAGGGGATGTAATCTATTGTGTTTGTTGGGGGAAAGCTTTGATAAAAAGCCATGTTTTGAGGTTTTTTCTAAAGGTAGGTGTGGAAGGGTCGGTCCTTAGTGGCGATGGTAGGGAGTTCCATAGAGTAGGACCAATTATAGAAGGCTCATAGTAGCTATTTTGAGAATTTATTTGCTGGTGGGAATAGTGAGTAACCCAGTGTCTGTTGAACGAAGATTTCTAGTAGAAATACATTGATATAGTGGTTTTTGTAACAGCATTTTGAAGCAGTTGAAGAGGTTTAATTGTGGAAACAGGCAAACCTATTAAGATGGAGTTGCAATAGTCTAATTTTGCAAAAATTAAGGCTTGTAGTACTGTTCTAAAGTCGGGGGGGGGGGGGGTGCAGTAAAGGCTTCAGTTTTCTCAGAATTTGAAGTTTATAAAAATCTTCTTTAATTAGATTTTTGGTGTGAATTTTGAAATTAAGTTCTTTATCTAAGGTAATTCCAAGGTCCCTAACTACCGTGGATATTTTAAAATTAGGGATTATTGATGGATCTATAGGTGGTGGTGATGATAATGTTTTGGAGAGAAGAAGAAACTCTGTTTTGTTATGATTGAGTGATAGTGCCATTTGAGATAAGATGTTGTTAATATCAAATAGATATAGTTCCAATTGTGACAATGTACTGTTGATGTTATCTTTAATAGGTAATAAAATTTGAACATCATCCGCATAAAGGAAGTATGAGAGGCCTAATTTATTCAGATAGTGACATAATTGAAGCATGTAAACGTTGAAAAGGGTAGGAGAAAGGGATGAACCTTGAGGGACACCTAGTGGGAGAGGTGAGAGATCCAAAGTATTGTTATTGTACAATACCTTGAAGGAACGATTAGAAAGAAAAGACTGAAACCATTTCAGAACATTACCATTTATACCAATCTCTTCTAATCTATGGAGTAGTAACTTATGGTCGACTGAGTCAAATGCAGCAGAGATGTCTAAGAGAATCAAGAAAAAAAGAGGTTCTGTTGTCAAAACCATGATGGATTTTATCAACCAGAGTAGCTAAAAGTGTTTCAGTGCTATGTCCTTTCTTGAAGCCATGTTGGGCCGGTTAGTAGAGTAATATTGTTTTCTAAGAATTCCGTAAGTTGTAAATTAACTATTTTTTCTATAATTTTAGTAAGGAAAGGTAAAATGGAAATGGGTCTGTAATTAGCCAAAATTGATGGGTCTGAATGTGGCTTTTTTAGAATTGGTTTAACAACTGCACATTTAAGTGAATTTGGGAGGAAACCTTGTACAAGAGACAGGTTAACTATATCAGTGATAGGCCTAGCTAAATTAAGGCTAATCATGGAATTAGCTTTAGGGATTTAATAGGGATAGGATCAAGTGGGTGTGCTGCCGGGTTCATTTTATGGAGGATGGATTCTACTTCAGAGGGGGCAATGGTCTCCCAATGTGACCAAGCAGAAGTAATGGAAGATGTGTGTGAAGACAAATCAGAGTTACAAGTGAAATTTATTGTAGCAAGCTTCGATATTTTGTCATTAAGATAGTTTGCAAATTCATGGCATGATATTGAAGGTTTATCACTTTGAGAGTCGTGATTAATATTAATTGTTCCATCAACCACCTGGAAACCAGGGCAATAAGACTAGTCCTGTGTGCTTTTTCTCCCTTTATTCAAGGAGAAAAGTCTACTGTACGTTAGTGACAGGGTGGTGGTGTAGCTCAACAGAAAAGACATCATCTAGGAGTGTTGGAGGAGAAGAATCTTGGGCAGTTTGGAATCTGCATATTTGAATCTGCAGCTTTTGTCAGTGCTCATATTGCGGGTCAGGAGACAAACAGGCCAATCTTCTGAGCAGGAACTTTTTGAATTCAGATGAATAGAAGCTAAGCCAAAAGATTTTTCTGTGAATAGAGCTCAGATGGGGCAGACCTCACATGGATCTAATAGCAACTTGCCGCAATGCCAAAGTTTGGGCGTTTTTGTTCCGCCTTTGCCAGAGGGATTTTTCTTTCTTTCTCCTTGGCCCCTGATTGGCAAGTTTGTCAGAAGATCTCAATGCTGAGTGGTTGTGAGGTTCTTGTGGCTCCATGTTGGCCTCAGGAACCATAGTTTGCGAGTCATATATAGCTCCAGATTGTTTGTCCCTAGTGTCTATCTGGTGTAGTGAGTCTTTTGAGACAGAGTACGATAACTGTTTATCTCACAGTTTGACTCTGAAAAGGTTATTCTTGATGTTTTCCATCCTGCGCATCTTTGTGATTCTGCAAGGATTGGTCAGTTTCTCCCTGCTTCTGGTTTAACACATTTTTAGCTTCCTTGAGAGAGGCTTGGAAAAGGGTTTGACCTTGAATTCTTTAATGCTCAAATTGCAGCTATCTCATGTTTCGGAGCAGAATTTGTGGAATTTTGGTGGCTTCCCATCCATGTGTCTCCGATTTTTTTCTTTGTATAGTTAGTTATGGTCTTCCTTTTGGCCTCTGGTTACTCAGTGATACCTCAGTTTGGTTCAGAGGATGTTAGGTAAGCCTCCCTTTGAGCCTCTGAAATGGGTCTCTGTTATAGCTCTTACCTTAGAAGCTGTAGCAATCTGTTCAGCTCGCAGTATTTCTGGGTTTCAGGCTCTTTTCTGGAGAGAACTATTTTGTGTCCTTTCATCCTGTGCCGCCTTTTGGAAGGCATTGCCAACTTTTCTTTACCTCACTCTATTCCTCTGTTTGTTTTTAGAAGGAAGAGTGTCAAGGTAGTAGTAGATCTTCAAGATTCTTGGTACTCATTAGATATTTAGAGGTATCTAATTTTTGTTGTAAGAAAGGCGCTTTGTTTTGTTCAGTGGACTACATAAAGGTGAGGTGGCCTACAAGATTCTCTGGCTAGGTGAATCATTGTCTCAATCTCTTCTGCATACTTACTCGAGAGCCATCAAGCTCCTGAGATTCTTCGTACTGACTCTGTTAACGCATAGTTATTTTCTTCTGCAAAAGTGATAGCAGTTGTGTTGGTGGGTTTTTGTAAGGCAACTATATGTTCATCCTTACATTCATTTGCAAAACCCTGCGAACTGAATGTCTTTGCAAAAGAGAACGCAGCTTATGGGGCTGGTGTTTTCCAACGTGGCCGTTAACTTCCTCCCTCCCTAATTAGTTTATTTATTTATTTATTTAAGGGTTTTTTATATACCGAGGCACGTTTGCAAAACATCACCTCGGTTCACAATGTAACATAACTTAGCAACAAGCTTTACAATGATATCATTTTTTAACAGGAAGTGGGATTAACAATATTGGAGGAGATAATACAAAACTTATATACATATGTACATATATGTACATATGTATATATGTATATACATATATATATAGTTGCGCTTTGGTTCTTCTCACTTGTATGGACTGGGCTGGTATAGCAGGATGAAATAGGATACATTTTTACCTGTTAAATTTTCTTTCCATGAATCCTGCTACACCAGTCCAGGACCTTCCCAGGAAACTGTATGTTTCAGAGGAACAGGTAATTTTCAGCCTGTTAACTCTTTCTTGTCCTTTAGTCTTTTGGTTCCTTCAACAGATCTTGGACAGGTAATATAATGTAGGAGAATTTTTTCTGGAAATGTTTGAAGATATTAATTTGAATGTTTATAGTTTTGTGTATTTATTTTATTTATTTTTAATTTTTATATACCGAAATTCCTTCAGTGCTTTGTCAAAAGAATACTGGCTTCCTCTGTGCTGCACTTACTCTGTGTAGTGGTGGTGATGTCACAGACAAAAACTACATGCCCTGCTTCCATCTACTGATGGGGTCATAACTCACTTGTGTGGGCTGGACTGATGTAGCAGGATTCATGGAAATTAAATTAACAGGTAAAAATTTCTGTCTTGTGGTGTCTGTTTTTTTCTGATTGTTATTCCTTTGTGCTTTTGTTCACAGAAGCAGAGCAGAAGCTGCCAGCTGGCAGCAGGAAAGAGCAGCAAGGGGGGTTATTCTCTGGTGGGGAACACAGTCGAGGGCTTTTACCCCTCCCTCAGCCTTACCAGACTCCAGTCCTGTCTGCAGGCCAGCCATTGTCTCACCTCTCGGAGCCATGTGCCGATAATGCCAATGACAGTGAGTGTTCTTGCAGCCTTCTGGTGCAGGGCATTTTCTCAAGTCGGAGTTGATGTGCAAGTTGGGGTTCTCACACCAGTTCTGAAAATGGCTTTCTCTCCTCCCAGCTATCATCCTGAGGAACCTGAACCCTCACAGCACACTGGAGTCCATTCTGAGTGCCCTCTCCCCATACGCTGTACTCTCCTCTTCCAACGTCCGTGTCATTAAAGACAAACAGACCCAGCTCAACCGTGGCTTTGCCTTCATCCAACTCTCCACCATTGTGGTAAGTTCTAATGCAAGAGGGAGGCAGCCTTGGCATAGCGTCATGGGGGCAGCTGGGTTAACATGGTCCAGGCTCTCTCATCCTGACATTATGCAAAGATTAAATCTTCACATAATAGATTCATATGTGTTGCCTGTGTGATTCCCAGCTCAGTTTACTGCTTAAAATTGGATACTTGTTCCATTGGTGGTTACTACACCAAGAAAATGAGATCCAACCCAACAAAGTTAATGTATTTCAGTAGTATTTCCTCATAATGTTAGGGAGTTGTCGATAAAAGTCAGCCGTTCCTTCTTTTCTTATTTAGCCAGTCCAGTCCAGATACATGGGGTTATGCTCACCAACCAGTAGATGGAGACAGAGACTAAAAGATTTTCTGATATTACTCCTTATAAGCTCCCTTGCCAAACTCAACCTGCCAGTGTACTCCTGTATTCTCTGTCTCCAGCAGATGGTAGTCGAGCTTCCTGTTCATACCCCAGATCAGTCCAGACAAGTGGGTTTTGTATCCCTACCAGCAGATGGAGACAGAGAACAAAAACTTTTCAGGACTGCTATATAACAGAGAGTACCATCTGCAGTCCCTCAATATTTCTCTTTCCCTGTACGTACCCGGATCAGTCCAGACTCCTGGGTTTTGCCCCCCTCTAGCAGATGGAGACAGAAGTTTACAAACCAAAACTCCGCCTATATCTAGGCTGGTGCCACCTACAGTCTGACAGTATTCTTCTGTCTCCTAGCAGGTGGAGGGGGTGCAAAACCTACAGTCTGAGCTGAGATCTAAGTTTTAGGTGGTAGTTTAAAGAAAAAAAAAAAAGAAGATAGCAATAGTGATTCAGGGTACTCTTAGGGACTGCAGAAGCTGGTCTGGGATTATCTTTCCTGTTCATACCCCAGATCAGTCCAGACAAGTGGTTTATGCATCCCTACCAGCAGATGGAGGCAGAGAACAAAAACATTTGAGGCACTGCTACATATCTGAGAGTGTCACCTGCAGTCCCTCAGTATTTCTGTCTCCAGCAGATGGTAGAGGTGCAAACCTGCGGTCTGTTAGTTAAAGTAAAATAAGATTAGTTTAGGATTAGAGAGGAGATACTGAAGATGGAGCTCCCAGAGGTGGCAGGTTCCTTCGTGGGCCAGCCCTCTGGTTGAGCAGGGTGAGTGGAAATCCCTGGCCAGACTCGACCCTTGATTCCAGGGGGATGGAAAGCCAGGGGTCCTGGTTCCCTTGCTCCCCCTGAGGTCCTGTCATCCAGGCTGACCGGCTGCAGCGTCCTGGAGCTTCCAGAAACAGGAAGTAGTATTTTTCCTTTGCTTTTACTGTCCTGTGTAGCTCAGCAGGCTGTTTGTTTAAGAGCTTAACTTGGGAAAAAAAAAAAAAAGCTCAGAAGGTGTGAGGCCTATTTTTTTTCCTCTGTTGGTGCGCCTGTCATCCCTCCGGTTCTGGAGGAGTTGGGGATTAAGGTTGCGCAGGAGAATTCCGATAATGAAGGGGTAAACCCGGTATTGGAGGGACTATAAGGACCTCCGAGGGTATTCCCTTTGCCAAAGCAGGTAAAGAAGCTGATTGACCAGGAGCATAGAGGGCATCGGCCACATAGGCCACCCTCGCTTTCAACCAAGCATCCTGGCCAGGCTCCGCAGAGGTTTCCGCTGCCTTCACCCGACGTTCTGCACTCAGCACAAACAGGCCTCTGCATCCGACTAGCACAGACTGCAGCCCTAAGACTCAGAGCTGAGACTTTAAACAGCCTCTTCAACAGGATCTCCAGCTTCCGGTCCTGGGCATCCTTCAAGGCCACCGACCCTGCCACAGGAATCATTTTATTTGTGACACTGCCGCATCCACTTTCAGCAGTTTACACAGCTCTAATATGTCCTCCTGCAGGGGATACAACCTAGCCATAGCCCTGGCCACCTTCAAATCAGCTTCTGGGAAATCCCAATATGCTTTGCACTTCGGCTAGGAATATGGTGTCCACGGTAGCTGCATGAAGGCTTCTGTGGCTACGTTATTGGTTGGTGGATGTTTGGTCAAAGGGGCAGCTTTGTAATCTCCCCTTCAAAGAAAGGTTCCCTGTACGTACCCGGATCAGTCCAGACCGTGGGTTGAGCCTCCTTTCCAGCAGGTGGAGACAGACTAAAACTGAAAGGGTGTCCTATATGAGGACAGAGCCTATCCTCTCACCCTTCAGTATTTGTCTGTCTCCAGCAGGTGCATCAGCTCACCCTTCGGTCTCCTGATTTCGGCTAGTTAGCTGACTATCCTTCTTCTTTCTTGGCTCAAGCAAGTACTTCTTTTTAGTGTTGGATTGGCTCTTCTTTCTTTAAAAAAAAAAAAAAATAAAAAGTTTAGTCAGTCTTTTTTCCTTGTGCAGGAGACGGTCCCGTCTCCTGGCTCTTGCCGGACTCAGGGGGGCTTTGCCCCTTGTGCGGAGCATAGCCTGAGTCCTTAAGTGCTTCCCGGTGTGGGGACCAAGTCTGGTGGTCCAGTTCTCGTCTCTCCCTCCTCTGGCTGCCGTGGGGGCTTAGCACCCCAGTGCTGTGCTCAGTTAAAAAAAAAAAAAAAAAAAGGATTGAAAGGTTTACAAGTTTAAAACTTTAAAATCTATTCTTTACTTTTTTACAGCACTTTGAAATATTTTTTGCTTTTGGTTCTTCAGGGGCTCGAACCGGCAGCCAGACAGGCAGGAATCAGCAGGTTTCTCTCCCCTGCTTCACTCCTGCCGGCGGGCTGCCAGTCATTGCTATTTTTAACTTTTTTTCTCCTCAGAGCGGCTTCTCTCATGCCGCGGCCGGCAGCCTGCCTTGCCTGTGGGCTGCCCTCATCGCGATTTTCACAAGAGGGACTTTGCTCGGCCTGCCTGCCGGGTGGGGAAGCCCCTCCTTGGCAGGGCAGGCAAATTTAGCCCGGGGATCACATCCCCAACGCATGGCCAGGCCGATCCCGGGTCGGCAAAGCCTGGGAATGGTGGCCATCTTGGATTTTTCAGCAGCTCCCGTTTCGGAGCTGCCGGGGGCTGAGGACCCGAATCTTTTCGATCTACCTCCCAATTTAAGCCCCGAGGCCTCCCAGGACGTGGTCCCTGCCCCCCCCCCCCCCTCGCCCCCTGCCCGGGAAATCCAGGGCTCGTTTTTTGACGGAATTTGTCCTCATGCATAAATCTTATCTCGCTAGCCTGCAGGAGGAGGGGGAAGGCCCCCCCCCCGAACTCCCCCGGTGAAAATTCCTCGCTCCACACTGTTGACTGGTGGCCCGGCTGCGGAGCCCTGGGGGTCTCTTCGGGTGCGGGTGGTCCCGGGTGTGCCCCCCCCCCCTCCCGGTGGAACCGGTACTTCCGGACCCTGACTCTCTTTCTGATTCCACTGCTACGCTCCCTCCCTTGGAGGGGGACGATCCCAGGGTCCTCCGTATGTTCGAAAGGGAGGAGTTGGAGCCCCTCATCCCCTTTGTCCTCCAGGAATTGGGCTTGGAGGGGCCCTCCGCAGATACCCTTATGGCCTCTTTACCCAAAAATATGGACCCGGTCCTGGCGGGACTCGGGGCTCTGGCAAGCGCTTTTCCATTTCATCCCATGCACAAGCTATTGCTCCTGCAGGAATGGGGGAGGCTCCTGAAGCGGGACTCTGGGTGGGGCGTGCTATGGACAAGCTCTACCCCCTCCCGGAGGAAGGTTTGGAAATGTTGAGAAATCCCTCAGTGGACTCCTACGTCTCCGCGGTCACCAAGCACACCACTATCCCTGTGGAGGGATCGACGGCCCTGAAGGACGGACAGCGCATATGAAATGCATTTTTTAAGTCTTGGCCCCGGGGGTCCGCGCGACTGCCTGCAGCAGTCTCATGTTGCGGGCAGGTCTTAACTGGACTCAACAGTTATTCGGTAGAGGCGGAACAGGCCAAACGTTTGGAAGCCGTCATTGCCTATGGGGCTGATGCGTTTACGATCTCCTCCGCGTCCAGGCGAAAGCGATGGCCTCGGCGGTGTCCGCTAGGCGTCTCCTCTGGCTGCGCAATTGTTCGGCTGACCCGTCCTCCAAAGCACGGCTGGGCTCGCTGCCCTTCAAAGGTAAGTTGCTGTTTGGAGAGGACCTTGAGAAGCTTATGGATTCCTTAGGGGACAATAAGGTCCATAAGCTCCCGGAGGATCATCCGAGACGAGCACGCTCCTTTACACCTTCTCGTCCTTGTTTCCGGGGACAGAGACTGTATACCCTACGTGGTCGGGGTGGCCCCTCTAGGGGTTACTCTTCCCGGTCTCAGTCTTGGTTGCAACCCTTTCGTGAACGTTGGCCCTTTCGCGAGGGCCAGCCCGTGTGCTCCACCCCTAAGCCTGCCACACAATGAAGTTCAGTTGACCCATTCCTCGGTCCCCTTTCTGGGCGGCCGCCTCTCCCTTTTTTTCGAGGAATGGGTCAAAATCACATCGGACCAGTTGGTCCTCGACATTGTACGAGATGGATCCACCTTCGAGCTTGTCCGCGACCTACCGGATCTTTCTCTTCTCCCCTTGTGGGCGCTCCAAACGAGAAGCGGTAGAGCAAACCATCGCCAGACTACGGCTTTTTAGCCTGACCTGACTTTTAACCTGTGTCAGCTCTGCTTAGACGCTCGGCGTGAGTTGTTTTCCTCGGAATTTGCTAAGCCTGGCTCTTCCCATTCTGAGGATGGGTTGGTCTGGCCTTGACTGGAAGGACGCCAGATCTTGGTTCTCCCTTGACTGGCTGCTATGCTGGAGAGCGCAGTTCTGTGGGACTTGCTTCTGTGGGGTCTGCGTAATTCCACTCAGGATAACTCCGGTCAAGGGGCCGGAGGCAGCAAGGCTGCACAATGAAGGGAGGCTGGTCCACTCTTCTCCAAAAAAAAAAAAAAAGGAGTCAGAGGGAGATTGGCCCTATGTTACAAGGAATGCATCAAGGTCTTTGTACCAATGGGTACTGAACATAAGATTTTGCTCATCCGGTCCGAGAAGACTCATGAGTTCCCCTTGCATGTTGCGAGTAAAGAGATATACCGTGCATACCACACTAGAAGCGTTTATAGCATCTGGAATCGATGGTGACTGTGCCTCTGGAGGAATGGGGGAAATTTATTTATTTAGTGCTTTTTTATACCGACATTCATGATACAGATCATATCATATATCGGTTTACAAGGAACAGGGGGAAACGCAGATATTCAATCAGTTTCAGAGTGTCAGAGGAAAGAAGACACTTTAGGCCCATTCTGAATCCTGAGAAGACCAGTGTGGTGTTCTGGGTGCCTTGTTGCATGGAAACATTGAAATCAGTAAGAGCAGCAGTTTGCAAAGGGGAGTTTCTAGCATTGGACTGACAGAGGCTGCTCAGGACATCAGAAGCTTCTGGGTTAGCCCTAGGTGAGCATTTTGAGTTCCAGGATCTCTATAGTTAGGATTGGCGGTTGCTACTCGTACTTACCAAGGTTATGGTGATGGTAGCCGTGGTGGTAGCTGCGGCCCTGCAAAGAGAAGGGTTCTTAGAACAGCTCCTCGAGGCAAAGTCAAAAGACCTAGCACAGAGCAGTCTTATTCCCTTCCAGTCCCTGGAGTATCTGGGGGCAAAGTTTGATTCCAGGTTGGGAAGAGTGTTCCTCGCAGCAGAGAGGGTGACAAAGTTGCGAGCTCATGTCCATCATCTGTTGTGACTTTGGTACCCAAAATGTGGGGTTATTTGCAAGTCCTGGGCACCATGGCTTCTGCACTTGATTTAGTTCCATGGGCATTCGCATATATACAGTCTCTCCAGAATTCGCCCTCTGAGGAATTTCAGCTCCTGATACCGATTCAAGGGATAGTCAGGTCCAGTCCTTTGTGCTGGCTTTCTTGGGCCAATTTAGGTGCGAGGAGTGGAGTTGGAGGTCCCGGATAGAGGAGTGGTGACCACCAACACCAGCCTAAGAATAGATGGCTCGGGGTCAGTGGTCATCCACACAATGCGGTTCAAGTTTTGTTAGACAATGCAGCAACAGTGGACTTAGTGGCTGCTTGAGCAGAAACATACTTGCCAGCACTGTAGTCAGGGTGGACAATGTGAAAGTGGACTATCTCAGCTGGCAGCAGTTGGACCTGGGAAAATGGGAATTATTGCCAGAAGCAATGGAGCTAATTCAGGCCAGGTGGAGAGTTCCTCAGTGGGATCTCATGGTGACAAGGAAGAATGCCAAGGAGAGGAGTCGACATTGCAGCTCGGAAGGCATCAAAAGTGTTAGCTCTTCTGTGGTTGATGAGAGTTCTGTTATATATTAGTGGTGCCAGAGAGGCCGCATTGACACTAGTTTGCAGACTTGGTGAATTTCGCTGTCGGCGGTCCTCTAAAGTTAGGTCGTTTTCAATAGCTGATCCTTCAAGGTCTCGTCTTTTCAGATCAGATGGATCACTTTTTTGTCTCGTGGCCTGACCTTTGATAGGAGGTGGTTGCGATTGAAGGGGTACTGTGAGAAGCAGTTATTACTGCCTTACTTCAGGTCAGACGACCGTTCACTTCCTGGGCTTACGTCAGAGTGTGAAAGGCGTTTGAGGTCTGGTGTGATGAAGAAGGGCTTGACCGGATGCAGATGTTAGTCCTCAATATTGGGCCTATCTGCAGAAAGGGCTTGTGAAGGGAAAATTTCAGTGAATGGAGTTTCGTGGCAGACGGTTCTGCATTCCGGCATCTGAATGCGGCAGACCCAGAGAGTTACATGTGTTGGATGTCTGTCTGCGTTTACTTTGGTGTCTGAAGGTTACCAATGGATTTCAAAAGTCTGATCACCTTTTTGTGCAGTTCAGTGAAGCAAAGAAAGGGGTACAAGGCTTTGAAAGTTACGATTGCGTGGCGGCTGAAAGAGGCCCTAATTTCAGATTATATTTGAAAGGGAAGGGCCCTTCCTATAGGGGCCAGAGCATTGGCAGTTTTCTGGGCAGAGTGTCAGTTGGTTTCTCCGCATGAGATCTGTCGTGTGGCAACTTGGTCGTCACTTCACACTTTCATTAGACATAACAGAATAGATGTTTGGGTGCCCGATGAGGTGCTGTTTGGGGATCGTGCATTGCGAATTGGTCGTTAAGATTCCTGCCCGGTTTAGGGTGGCTTGGGTACATCCCTCTTGTCTGTACTGATCTGGGGTATGAACAGGAAAGGAAAATTGGTTCTTACCTGCTAATTTTCGTTCCTGGAATACCACAGATCAGTCCAGAGCCCCACCCTATTGAAAGACTGATATCGGAAGCTGCCTCTGAGGCCTTTCCTATCAGTGCAGGAACAGTGACCATCTTAGTGGCAGCAGGGGCAACTGGAGAGGCAGGATTCCCCTCCTCTGTTGTCTCCTGCAGTTTCTGGACCCGAAGAGGGGAGGGGAGCCTCTGACACAGGATGAGGATTCGGACAGGTCCCCCACCTTCTCGGCAGATTTTGTGCTTCTAATACACAAGACATATCTGGCAAAGAAGGCAGCGGGGGAGAATAACTCTTGGCCTACAAAAGGGTTGCGACCTGCAAAGAGATCCTCCCTTTCGAAGAGAAAGGGGTCTACAAGGGTCCGCAGAAGTCTTGGGCTGTCAGCTCTACCAAATAGCCCAGGAGGGACACGGCCAAATTGGAGGATTCCAATACTTCTGCGGATGATTTTTCGGGAGCAGGATCAGCTCTGCATGCATCAGAACCCGAGGACAGACCAGAAGGTACCTGTGGCCAAAGGGGATGACCCTAAAATGGTACAGCCTTTTTGCAAGGAGGAGCTGTGGCCCTTGATTCCGCATGTCCTTAAGGAGCTAGGCATCAAGGATATGCAAGAAGAATCCAACCAGGAAGGGGTGCTCCCCTTCATGGATGGATTAAGGGGCCCGGCAAAAGCATTTCCTTTTCATAAGTTAGTGAAGAAATTGGTGGTCAGGGAGTGGGACACCCCTGAGACTGGCCTGAAGGTTGGTAGAGCAATGGTTAAGCTTTACCTGTTGCTGGAAGAGATGCTTGAGCTTTTGGCCCTTCTGAAGGTAGATTCTTCTGTTTTGATGGTAACCAAGAAGACCACCATTCCAGTGGCAGGGTCTGCTGTGCTAAAAGATGTGCAGGACCGCTTGACTACTGTAATTCTCTTTATATAGGTCTCCCAAATAACACACTTCACTCACTTCAACTGATCCAAAACACAGCAGCACGTATCTTAACAAACTCTTCCATAAAAAATCACATCACTCCAATACTTCAATCATTACATTGGTTACCAATTAAATACAGAATACAATTCAAGATCCTGTCCATTATACACTCTCTCATCTACACTCCTAATTCAATTACCTTATGTTCCATTCTCCGGATTTACAAACCCACCAGACATCTAAGATCACTGGACAAAAACCTCTTAGACATCCCATCACCACGACAGGCCCGTCTTGACATCACCAGAAAAAGATCATTCTCTGTCATTGGACCAATCTTATGGAACGCATTACCAGACTCTTTAAGATCCATATCCAACTCCAAACACTTCAGAAAATCCCTAAAAACACATTTATTTCAATCTGCTTTCCATATATCACACACTAAATAACATAACTACTTCTCCATCACACAGGGCACAACATTATTATATATTGATTTATTTTTTATGTAAACTATTCATTGTTTTAGATTTTTATTTTTATTATATATTTTTGTAATTTTGAGCTTTTATAATTTGATAATCTTTATGTTCTTTTAAATTTAAATCTTTATTTACATTTGGTTTTTTATTTAGTTATGTAAACCGTTTTGATTAAACACTGTTTGTAAAGACGGTATACAAACACTTTTAAATAAATAAATAAATTGTAAGTACACCGCAAGAAGATTTTTCAGGTCTTGGCGTTGAGCATACAGGCTGCAGTTGTTTTATGTAGAGAGCAAGTTTATGCTGGGTCCAGAACTTGCAGGCAAGGGAATCTATGTCAGCAACTGCAACAAAACAGACTGACCGTCTGGAGGCAGCAGCAGCGTATTCGGCAGATGCCTTTTATGACCTAATCTGCATGTGCTCCAGGATTATAATATCTGCTGTGTCGGCCTGCAACTTCTTTGATTCAGAAATTGGTCAGCTGATGTATGGTTCAAGTCTCAGCTAGGAGCTCTGCCATTCAAAGGCAAATTCTTATTTGGAGAGAACTTAGAGTAGCTGTTGAAACATTTAGGAGAGTCCAAAGGGCATAAACTTCAGAGGGCAAGTGTTCCTTTCCCAGCTGTTCACGATTTCAGGATAAGAGGTTTCGGCAGAGTAGGAGCTCTTTGAGCCCTCTGAGACGGGGCTCGGTTAGAGCACAGTCTCAACAGACCAGTGGGTCCTAAGTGTGATAAGAGATGGCTACACGTTAGAATTTGCTCAACCAATGTAAGAAGCCTACATTGTCTTTCCTTGTGCTTCCCATGCCAAACAGGTGGTAGTTCGAGGGACAGTGGACTGCTTGCAGTGTCTAGGGGCTATAGTGTCGGCTCCTCTAGAGGAACAGAGAATGGGAAGATATTATTCCTTTTATTTCGTGGTTCCAAAAAAGGAGGCAACATTCTAGCCGATTTTATATTTAAAAAGGTAAATGTGACCCTCAAGGTTCCCCAGTTTCATATGGAGACTCTACTGTCAGTCATAGCGGCAGTGCGCAGGGGAGAATTCCAGGCATCTCTAGATTTTGCAGAGGGATATCTGCATATAGCAGTCAGGCCAGAGCAACAGCGGGACCTGCAGGTAATGATCCTGGTGCAACGCTTTCAGTTTTGTGCTCTTCCTTTTGGGTTGGTGATGGTGCTGTGTACATTCACCAAAGTGATATAGTAGTGGCGGCGGCGCTCAGAAGGGAAGGATATATTTATTTGTTTATTTATTTAAATGTTTTTATATACCAATAACTGTATTCACATCGTATCGGTTTACGTAGAACGTATAATAATGATAGAGAAAATACATGAACAATTTGGTTACATGGCAAACAGAGAAGAGGTGAATAACTTTATAAGAATTGCTAGATGCATCCGTATCTCGATGACTGGCTCATCTGAGTAAAGTCAGCTGGTCTCTGTTGACAGTTGGTGTAGCGGGTGCTAGTCCAGTTAAGGTCTCTGGGCTCGATAGTGAATCTGGCAAAGAGTCATCTCGCACCATCTCAAACCCTGGAATACCTAGGGGCTTGTTTCGATGCCCAGGTGGGGAAGGTGTTTCTCATGGAGGACAGGATGCTAAAGTTGCAGGGTCAAGTTTGTTGCCTGTTGGGATGTTTGATGCCCAAGGTCTGGGACTATTTGCAGTTTCTGGGTTCTATGGCATGAACATTGGAGCTGGTCCATGTTTGTTTGCTCATATGCAACTCCTTCAGAGAGCACTTCTCTCCCATTTGAATCTGTTGTCAGAGCAGTTTCATCTTCCGCTTCCTCTCAAGGGGGAGTCCAAGTACAGGCTTTCATGGTGGCTTATTTGGGCCAATCTGACTCATGGGGGTGGAGTTGGAGGTCTCAAATTGGGTGATATTGACCACCATTGCCAGTCTTTATTGATGGGAGATGGTGTGTCAAGTTCAGTCTGCTCAGGGCCAGTGAGTTGAAGGAGGAGGCTTCATGGTCTATCAGTTGGTTAGAGATGAGAGCGGTATGTTTCACATTGCTTGCCTTTCTGCTGCGCAGTTATGTGCTTGTCCGGTTCATGCTCTATCAGACAGTACAATGATGGCAGCCTACATCAACTGGTAGGCAAGAACCAAGAGCTGAGTGGTTTTCAGGAGGTCCAGGCATTGATTTGCTGGGTGGAACAGCACTTGTCATGTCTAGCAGCGTCTCACCATAGTAGGGGTGGACAATGTTCAGGCGGATTTTCTCAGTCATCAACAGCTGCACTCCGGAGCATGGGAGCTGGCAGAAGTGGCAATGCGACTCATTCGAATCAGATGGGGAATCCCCCACAAGGACTTAAGTGTCATGGCACAACACCAAGGCGCCTCACAGGAGAGAACATGGAGCAGAAGGGATCGATGCCCTGATCCTACACTGGCCTCAGGGAATTCTTCTTTATATGTTTCCTCCTTGGCCACTGGTGGGCAAGATGCTGTGGCGGATAGAGAAACATCTGGGTGAGGTAATTCTGGTGGCTCCAGAGTGGCCACATCATAGAAACACAGAAATGACGGCAGAAAATGACCAAATGGTCCATCCAGTCTGCCCAGTAAGCCTGTGCCATGTAGGTTACCTGATGCTTATGTTTCCCAGACCAAAAAAGTCAGGACCTTCTTTGGTTGCTGTTTGAATCCAGATCCCTGTTACTACGCCCCCCCCCAGTGCTTATCAGTTTCCCACACTAGCCCTCGTTGATTGCTGTTGAATCCAGTTACCTGTTTTGCCTTGCTGTTGAACCAGAGAGCAATTGAGTTGCATCACAGAAACACTCTTGTTATTTAAGGGTAGTAACTGCCGCATCAGCAAGTTACCCTTTAACTTGTTTCCCCAGTCCATAAAAGTCAGGCCCTTGGTTGCTGAACGAATTCAATTTTCCTTCTTCCCCCTGCCATTGAAGCAGAGAGCAATGATGAAGTACTGCGTCTAAAGTATCAAGGCTTATTGGTTAAGAGTAATAACCACTGCACCAACAAGTTGCTCATGCACTCTTTTCTTCATTTCCATCCTTTAGCCTTTAGGGTTCCACAGTATTTATCTCATGTCCTTTTGAATTAATTCACTGTTTTGTTTTTCACCAACTCAAAAACAGACCAGTCTAGGACCCACTCTTTCTCTGGAAAACTGAATTTCAGATGTTTTAACATTGTTTCAGGAGTAGTTTCCTGAGCTGTTGATATTATGAATGGTAAGTATTCATCCTTTGTTCCGTGTTAGGTTTAGTTTTTCTCAAATTTTTTGGCCTTCTCTTGGAGACTCCCTGAGTTTGGAGGTAAGGAGAGATTGTGGTAAAATGTTATCTTAGCTTGTTATAGAGAATGGAGGCTTATACCGAATGATGTCAGCAAACCTTTTAGTGTCTGTCTCCATCTGCTGATTGGTGAACATAACCCCATGCATCTGGACTGGCTGGCTGGACTCAAAGAAAGGAAATTATCAAGTAAGACTAAATTTCTTCTTCTATCCCATTAGGAGGCATCTCAGTTACTGCAAATCCTGCAGGCTCTTCACCCTCCACTGAATATTGATGGCAAAACAATTAATGTGGAATTTGCCAAAGGATCAAAACGGTGAGCATGGTTATTGATGGAAAGCAAGGTGCAAAAATGTACTGTTCCCTGAGACCCACACACACAGAGCTCTGCCCATGCACCTTACTTCTCTGGAGCACTCCTCCGTTATTCTAGTCCTGAAGCCCCCATCCACCACATAGCTCTGCAAAATACTTCATTCCTGAGACACAGTATCCCTGCTAATTCAGTACTGAGACCCCCCCACACACTGCTCAGCCAATGCACCTCAGTCCTGCCCTGAAGAACTCCCTGCTGTCCTAATACGGAGGCACTCACAGCTCTGCCAATGTACCTCACTCCTGCCCTGCCGCATCTCTGGTATTCCAATATTGACACCCCCACAAACAGCTTTACCAATGCACCTCACGCCTGACCAGCACCCCTACTACCCTAATACAGAGACCCTCACACAGAGCTCTACCAATACACCTCGAGCCTGACCAGCAGCACCCCCTGCTATTTCAGTCCAGAGACCCTACACACATGATTTATAGGGTTTCTGAACTACAGCCCTTTTTTATTTTATCTCCTTCCCCCTCCCCAACTCTTTACAGGGACACATCAACAGAAGGGAACCGTTTCAATGCAGCGTCGGTGGCTAGTACAGCTATTGCTGCAGCACAGTGGGCCGTTTCTCAGGTACTGTGTCACAGCTCTGACTTCCTTATTCTCTGTAGGAGTGTTGTAAGTCTCCTTGTAATGTTTTCGTATTTCCCTCTACTGCTAGTGCAAAGTAGTAATAAAGCTTAGTCATTCCAACCAGGGACCTCTGAGGTTTCAGGCTACTGAGCAAAGGCATTGATCATCTAGTCAAACTGGTTGGAGAATCCTTGTTAAAGCCCATCCTTTTTGGCTGTACCCTTACACTCCTGTAACATTGAGTAATTCCAGATGGCTTAATGGTGATATTACTTAGAGCATAAGTAGCCATACAGCTGCAAGTGGGATGTCCTGAGCTTTGGGTAAGCCAAACAGTGGTGGACTGAAGCATATTCCCTGCATCCTGCAGCCAGCAGTTTCCTTAGAGCAGAGAAGACACAGTGGACAGGGATAGAAGTGAAAGCTGTGTTCCCTGTACGTTCCAGGATCAGTCCCAGACCATGGGTTGTCTCCCCCTTCCAGCGGATGGAGTCAGAGCAAAAACTGAGAGTGTGGTCCCTCATAAGCTGGCGCGCCCTCTGTGTCCCCTCAGTATTTCTCTGACTCCAGCAGATGCGGGTTGCACCTACGGTTCCCCACTAATCTTAGAAAAGATAGTTTCTATAATTTCTTGATCCTTTCTATCTGTTACTACTAGCTTGGATGGATCTTCTTTAAAAAAAAAAATAAATATTAGGCACTCTGCATCTCTTTATTTTTAATGCAGTGTTCAGTTTGGCTGGAACTTGCAGGTAGAACTCCTATCGGTGACATTCCTGTCACTTTATCTCATTAGTTCGCCTTTCTATACTTTGGGTAAGCTGTGACTTTATTTTCTACTTACCTCCATGCCATGCTTCGTGCAATGCTCTGCTTGTGGAAAGTCAGGATCCCGGCTCTTGAGGGAAGGGCTTTGTGCGAGGTGCCTCCCCGGTGGGGAGGGTACCTCGAGGCCTGAGGGATGCTCAGATTTGCATTCTAAGGCGAGCCTGGCTTTGGAGTGGTTGGCCCCATTCCGTCCAACGCATGGGTGGCGGCCATTTTGAATTTGCAGACATCTGCCCCGATGCCGATTCTGACCTCGGCCAGGCTCCCTCGCTGCCGGTTCTCACGTCGGCTATCCTCCCGGATGCAGACCCACCTCGGAGGGGATCCTCCTGCTCTCCCTCCTTCTCTCCCTCCCCCCCCCCCCCCCCTGGGCCATTTTCAACAGAATTTAACTTATTAATGCTCAATGCTTACTTGGCTCGGCTGAGTCAGCAGCAGCAGGATCCTGCACTAGTCCTTCCTCCAACTAAGGTGATCAGGTTGGATGACTCCCAGGGCGCAGCAAGGATCTCTTAGGGCTCAGGATTTCCGCGGAATAGTACAATACCGGGCGTTCCTTCAGGCTGTTCGCAAGAGAGGGTGGTTTCCCAGCCTGCCATACCTGACACTCAGCCTCCTCAGGATCCATCTTGTGACCCCGACCTGGATGACCCTACTCCCCTTGCACAGATTGAGGGTGATGATCCCTGGGTCCTACGCCTTTTTCAGAGAGATGAGTTGGACCCTCTTATTTCTCATGTCCTGGATGAATTTAATATCGAGGCTCCCCAGGAGTCTCCAGGAACCAATACTGCGACTAAGAAAGGGGACCCTGTTCTTTCAGGTCTCCGCCCGCCAGCGAAGACTTTTCCTTTTCATCCCATGCTCCTCCAATTATTGTCCAGGGAGTGGGAGTCTCCGGAGGCATCCCTGAGGGTAGGCAGAGCCATGGACAAGCTGTATCCACTTCCGGAGGAATCCTTGGAGCTCCTCAAGGTACCTAAGGTGAATGCGTCTGTGTCGGCGGTCACAAAGAGGACCACCATTCCGGTGACTGGAAGAAGCCACCCTGTGAGACCTGCAAGCTTGAGGTCTACTTGAAAAGAGTCTTTGAGGTGTCCGCCTTGGGAGTTCGGACGGCGGTCTGTAGCTCCCTAATACAAAGGGCAGGGATCCGGTGGGTCCAACAACTGCTCAGTTCTCGGGAGCTTCCCCCAGAAGAAGCGCAGCAGGCAGAACGCCTAGAAGCAGTCATTGCTTATGGAGCGGACGCCTTATATGATCTTCTCCGAGTGCTGGCCCGATCTATGGTGTCCGTGGTCTCGGTGAGGCGCCTCCTCTGGCTCCGTAACTGGTTGGCGGATTCTTCATCCAAGTCTCAGCTGGGCTCCCTTTCTTTAAGGGAAAGTAGCTGTTTGGAGACGCATTAGACCAGCTCATTAAATCATTGGGGGAAAATAAAGTACATAAGCTGCCAGAAGATTGTCCTCGAACTTCAAGAGTTTTCAGCTCCACACAAAGCCGTACGAGGGGACAACGGCGTTTTCGACAGACTAGACCAGTATCTCACAAACCGCCTTCTTCAAGATCACAGTCCTGGTCTCATTCCTTTCGAGGTTGAAGGCCTGCTCAAGATACCCTTGCCCAAGGGTCATCTGCTAAATCCTCTCAATGAAGTATTGCCGGTCCACTCTTCGACTCCCAAGATAGGACGTCTTTCCCTCTTTTACAAGGAGTGGGCCAAAATCACTTCCGACTGCTGGGTCTTGAATATGCTACAGCACAGTTACGCTTTAGAATTTGCTCGACCTCTTCGAGACAGGTTTGTCTTCTCCCCATGCAGCCCGACAAAGAAGCAGGGCGCAGTTCGCCAGACCCTCGATCGACTCTTAGCCTTGGAGGCAATTCTCCCGGTGCCCCTCGTGGAGCATGGGCTCGGCCACTAGAAACATAGAAACATAGAAACATAGAAATGACGGCAGAAGAAGACCAACCGGTCCATCCAGTCTGCCCAGCAAGCTTCACACATTTGTTCTCATACTTAACTGTTTCTCTTGGCTCTTAGTAACCTTATGTTCTAATTCCCTTTTCACCCCCACCATTAATGTAGAGAGCAGTGCTGGAGCTGCTTCCAAGTGAAATATTAAGTTTGATTAGTTGGGTAAGCGGCAGCATAGCTCTCTGCCATGAAGCAGAGGGCAATGCTGGAAATGTGTGAAGTATCAGTTTTTCTTTTCCCCTGTCATTGAAGCAAGGAGTCATGCCGGACATGCACCGAAAGTGAAGAATGCCTTGAAAGTCACATTAACTATCATCAAATATTGAAAAGCCTAATAATTGGTAATACCTATAAGCCCATGAACCCATCCCTGTTTTTTTTTCTTTTCTTTTTTTAATTGGGAGATGGATGCCCTTCATCCTTCTACTCTGTGAAGGTGGACACCTACCACCGGCCACTGGCATCCCGCTCCGTTAATGCCTCTGTGGCTACTGCCGCTCCATGCAGTGTTTTACTACCTGCTCTTTATATGCGTCCTCTAGAACTGATGGATCCCATCCCTGGGTTTTTTTATTATTTATTTAATTGGGAGATGACAGCCCTCCATCCTTCCGCTCCGTGAAGGTGGACACCTACCACTGGCCACTGGCATCCCGCTCCGTGAATGCCTCTGTGGCTACTGCCGCTCTGTGCAGTATTTTACTACCTGCTCTTTATATGGACACCTACCACTGGCCACTGGCATCCCGCTCCGTGAATGCCTCTGTGGCTACTGCCGCTCCGTGCAGTATTTTACTACCTGCTCTTTATATGTGTCCTCTAGACCTGATGGATCCCATCCCTGTTTTGTTTTTTGTTTTTGTTTTTTATTTAATTGGGAGATGACAGCCCTACATCCTTCCGCTCCATGAAGGTGGACACCTACCACTGGCCACTGGCATCCCGCTCCGTGAATGCCTCTGTGGCTACTGCCGCTCCGTGCAGTATTTTACTACCTGCTCTTTATATGCGTCCTCTGGACCTGATGGATCCACAATATTTATCCCATGCCACTATTTAGTCTACTTCATGTTTCCCAAAAAGGAAGGCTCCTTTCGTCCAATCCTGGATCTCAAGATGGTCAACAAGGCCCTCAAAATACCACACTTCAGGATGGAGACTCTGCGCTCGGTTATAGCAGCAGTGCACCGAGGGGAGTTTCTGGCCTCCTTGGACTTGACAGAGGCTTACCTACATATCCCCATCCTGAACGAGCATTAGCGATTCCTGCGGTTCAAAATCTTGGGCCAGCATTTCCAAATTCAGGCCCTGCCCTTCTGCCTTGCGACCGCTCCTCGCACCTTCACCAAGGTCAGGGTGGTGGTGGCAGCATCTCTACGGAGGGAAGGAATCTTGGTTCACCCCCTATCTGGACGACTGGCTCATCCGAGCGAAGTCCAGACTTCTGTGACAGCGTGCGATTGACAGGGTGTTGCATCTTCTTCAGTCACTCAGCTGGGTGATCAATTTTGCCAAGAGCAGTATGACTCCGTCGCAGTCCCTCGATTTTTTGGGGGCACACTTCGACACCAAGGTGGGCAAAGTTTCTCTTCGCCTGGATCGAGCTCAGTCTCTTCTCTCTCAGGTACAGCGCTTTTGGGACCTCCTGCTTCCCACGGCTTGGAACTACTTACAGGTGCTGGGATCCATGGCCTCCACTATAGATGTAGTGCCTTGGGCTTTTGCGCACATGCGTCTTTTATAAAGAGTCTTGCTTTCCCAATAAAAGCCAATATCCCGAGAATTTCAGACTCCCCTGCCAATACCGCCCGTAGTCAAGGACAGCCTGTCCTGGTGGTTCAATCTGGATCACTTGTTGCATGGGGTGGATTTGAAGATCCCACAATGGTTAATCATCACCACGGATGCCAGCCTCTCTGGATGGGGAGCGGTGTGCGGAAGGCAGTTGGCACAGGGACAATAAACATCTGTGCAAGCAGCTTGGCTCATCAACCATCTGGAGACGAGAGCAGTCCGCCTTGCGCTGAAGTGTTTTCTTCCCTTAGTTCAGGGCCGAGCGGTTCAAGTACTCTTGACAATGCGACGACGGTAGCCTACATCAACCGTCAAGGAGGGACAAGGAGTCTACATGTATCACAGGAGACGGACAGCTGATGCCGTGGGCGGAACTCCATCTCTCCCGCTGACGGCATCGCACATTGCGGGAGAAGACAATGTTCAAGCGGATTTCTTGAGTCGTCAACCCATAGACCCTGGAGAGTGGGAACTGTCTGAGGAGGCAATATCACTTCTCTTCAAGAGGTGGGAGAATCCCCATCTAGACCTAATGGCCACTCAAAGAAACGTGAAGGCTCCGCGCTTCTTCAGTTGCAGAAGGGAGCACGACACAGAAGGCGTAGATGCCATAGTCCTCCAGTGGCCGCAGAACATCCTGCTATACGTGTTTCCGTCCTGGCCCCTGGTGGAAAAGGTACTCCAAAGAATCGAGGTTCACCAGGGGCCTGTCATCCTAGTGGCTCCGGAGTGGCCTCGACGGCCATGGTCTGCAGACTTGGTCAACCTACCAGTGGGCGGCTCCCTTTGTGTGGGCCATCTATGGCAGGGGCCAGTATTTTTCAACCAGGTAGAACGCTTTTGCCATGCAACCTGGCTTTTCAGAGGCGCAGGCTGAGAAGACGGGGCTTTCATGAGGCAGTCCTTTCTAGTCTTCTCAAGGCTAGGAAGACCTCCACCTCCGTGGCCTATGTCCGGGTCTGGAAAGTTTTTGAGTCCTGGTGTGTCTATGCATATCTCTCCACGTGAGGCGACTATAGCCCAGATCCTGGCCTTCTTGCAGCGGGGTCTCGACATGAGGTTAGCCGTCAATTCACTGAGAGTTCAGGTGGCAGCTCTTGGGGCGCTCTTCCGTCACCTGGGCGGAGCTCCGCTTTCATCACACCCCGATGTTGTTCAGTTTTTGAGGAGTGAAACACATGAAACCGCTGATTCACAGGTTATGTCCCTGTGGAGCTTAAACTTGGTACTTCGGATTCTGGGAGGTCCACCTTTCGAACCTTTAAGAGGAGCTATTTTCAAGGATCTCACTCTCAAGACAGTGTTCCTGGTGTTTATTTGTTCCGCTCACAGGATCTCCAAGATTTAAGCTCTATTGTGCAGAGAACCTTACCTCCGCTTCACGGATTCGGGAGTATCCTTGTCCACAATGCCATCTTTTCTTTCAAAGGTGGTCTCATCTTTTCATTTGAATCAGTCGATGGAGCTTCCAGCTTTCCGGGACGAAGATTCCAGGGAACTCAGACGCCTCAATGTCAAGCGTGTTCTCATCTGCTATCTGGAGGTTACTAAAGACTTCCGCTTATTGGACCACCTCTTTGTCCTCTAGAGTGGTCCCAAGAAGGGACACAAGGCTTCGAAGACCTCCATTGCTCGCTGGCTTAAGGAAGCGATCTCTGTTGCTTACATTGGTGCTGGTCGACCGCCTCCGGAGGGCAACATAGCTCATTCGCTTCGAGCTCAAGCAGCTTCCTGGGCAGAAAGTCAGGCGGTTTCTCCGCAGGAGATTTGCAGAGCAGTTACCTGGAAGTCCTTGCATACTTTTGCTCGCCACTATCGTTTGAATCTTCAACAACCGGTTTTGGGTTCCTTTGGTGCTCAGGTCATTCGAGCTGGGCTATCAGGGGCCCACCCTATTTAGGGAAGCTTTGGTACATCCCACGGTCTGGACTGATCCTGGTATGAACAGGGAAAAGAAAATTATTCCTTACCTGCTAATCTTCGTTCCTGTAGTACCATGGATCAGTCCAGATGCCCGCCCTCAGAATTTTGGGGTTTTTAGGATCACATTTCAGCTCGACTGTCTAATTCGTTCTCAGGACCGGTTTGGAACTGACTAAGAGTTCATTTTGCAAGTTTTGCTTAATTATTATACATATTTATAATTGTCGTTTGGTGGGCTTGTTCCATCCACAGTTCAAGTTCGGTTGGCTAGATCCATCCAAGGTGTTTTCTTTCTTGCTTTGATATTCTTAATACTGAGGGGACACAGAGGGCGCCCCAGCTTATGAGGGACCGCCCTCTCAGTTTTTGCTTCGACTCCATCTACTGGAAGGGGGAGACAATCCACGAACTGGACTGAGCCATGGTACTACAGGAACGAAAATTAGCAGGTAAGGAATAATTTCCTTTTTCCTAGCACATAGACAGATGGGTTCAAGACCAGTGGGTTAAGCACATCTACCAGCAGATGGAGACCCCAGTATTCTCTGTCTCCAGCAGTTCCCTGTACATACCCGGATCAGTCCAGACTGCTGGGTTTGGCCTCTCTTCCAGCAGATGGAAACAGAGAAAAACTTGAAGAGCACCCCCTCTTAACCTGGTGTGCCACCTGCATCTCTTATGTATTTCTCTGTCTCCAGCATTTGAAAGTGGCACAAAACCTGTGGTCTTGATCGATTCTTCAGTGTTATAAAAAAGAGAATCTCTCAAAAAAAAAATGTAATAAGAAGATCAAGCAGGACAAACAGGTGCAACCTCCCAGGAGGTAGGCAGGTCCCAGTGGGGCCATCCCCCCTGGTGGTAGGTTTCGAGGAGCTGGGGTTGGTGATCCCGCAGAGCTCCAGGACGGTAAGGCGCCAGGGGTGACTACCAGTGGTCCGGTCCCTCCCCCTTATACCTGGCCCGATCAAAAAGCAGCCTGTTAGCCTTCGTTTTTTTTTCGTGACTGCTGCTGCTGCGGTCAGTTTAAAAAAAAAAATCAAAGGCAGTGATAGCAATTTGGATCAGAGTTACTCCGGGTTGGAAAAGGGCAGGTTTTTTTTTTTAACCTCGTCAGCAGCATTTGTTGTCGGGAGCGCTCAGCTGAAGCTGAGCACGTTTCCTGTCCCTGTGTTTCCCTGTGTCCCTCATGCTGCGTCTGGCGTGATGTGTGGCCTGCGGGGAGTCTGTTGGCGGCTCTCCCATTTGGGACTAGGTATTAGGTGCCTCCTTGGATCAGGAACCCGGGGTCTCTGTTTAACCCCCGCGGTGTGGTGAAGCGAGCTGCCAGTCAGGAAGGCCAGGCCAACCCTTCCCGCTGAGCGCGGGAGCGGCAGCAATCGAATTCTTTTGCCGACGTGCAGGCCAAGGCGTCGATCTCCCGCCCCATCTGTCTCTGGTTCCTGGCAGTCCTGAGGACCTTCAGGATCCATTCCAGGACTTTTCTGATGGCGAGCCCGATCCCCTGGTGGGGGAGGGGGGGCAGTCTTAATGCCTTCTCGTTGTACTTTGTGCTTTTAATGCACAAAGACTTCTTGGCTATCTAGACTCAGCAGAGTGGGGCTTTACAGCAGGGACGACCTGAGGGAAATTCCCAAATGTCTAGAATCCCAGGGGGGGGTCCCTTTGAGTCAAGAAGTTGCGGAGCTCCTCACTTCCAGGGATGGTGCCCCCATCCCGGACACTTCTGGCGCTGATGCTTCAGACGCTATCTCAGTCCCTCCGCCCCTGCTTGGGACAGATCCAGGTTGTTCGCCTGTTCTACAGGGAGGAATTAGACCCTCTCATTCTGTGGGTCTTGGCTGAGCTCGGAGTGGAGCTCCCTCAGAAAGTCTTGTCACAGGATTCGGTGGATCCAGTCCTGGTGGGGTTACGGGGCCGAGCCAAGACTTTTCCATTTCATCCCATGGTTTAACAGTTGATGACCTGGGAGTGGGATGTGCCGGAGGCAGGCCTGAGAGTGGGATGGGCTATGGACAAACTTTATCCTATGCCCAAAGAGAGTTTGGAGCTTTTGAAGTTTCCCCAAAGTGGATGCCTCAGTGTTGGCAGTAACGAAGAGAACCATGATCCCGGTAGCAGGAACGGCAGCCCTCAAGGAGCTCCAGGATAGGAAACCTGAGGGTCTTCTGAAGTGGATATTCGAAGTTTCCTCACTGGGTATCTGGGTGACCGTTTGCAGTAACTTCATGCTCTGGGTGGGCCTCCGCTGGGTACAACAGTTATTCCCTGTACGTACCCGGATCAATCCAGACTCCTGGTTTTGCCTCCTCACCAGCAGATGGAAACAGAGAAGTTTTGACTGACTCTGCCCTATACCCTGAGGTGCTACTACAGTCTGCCAGTATTTCTCTGTCTCTAGCAGATGGTGGAGCTGCAAAACCCTACAGTCTAGCTAGTTTATACTTTGATTTTCTTTTTTTTTTAGTTAGGAATTTGGCTTATGATTTGCTTAGAGTTAGTATTTCTTTAAAAAAAAAAAAAAAAAAGAAGAGTGCTTTCTGTCAGAAGCCGGCAGGAGCAGTTTCATTTAGCCTCCCAGGGGGTCGGCAGGTCCTGAGGGGACCATCCCCCCTGTGTTGAGGCTCGGCTGCATAGGGGTTGAGAACCCTGGTAATCAGCACTGTCCCGAGTTGGGGGTGATACCGGGGAGCCTGGCTCACTCACTCCAGGACAATCAGGACCCGTTTTCCTCCCAGATTTGCAAACAGTAAGAGCGCTCCTGCGCTATTCGGCGCCTGTTCCCCGCTGCTGCCACTGCTGAAAAAAAAAGTTTTTTGTTTCCTCAGCCGGTTCATGATGCCTCGAGGCGCGGCCTGTCAAGCATGTGTGGATGCGCGCGCCTTTCGCACAACAGTCTCTGTTCTGCCTGCCTCCCCGGAGGGGAAGGCACATCGGCGGCGGTCGGGGGAGGTGTTTCACGGCCGCAACGGGGCTCAGCGATGTCTGGGCGCTTGTGGTCTCAACCTGCAGACCCGTACCCGCGTTCGCCCATTTTGGCCACATTTCGCGCTGCAGCGCAAACCGAAGAGGGGGGAGGAATTTCCCCTCCTCCTCTTTCCCCACAGCCTACGGCCCCCCGAGGGGGGCTGCCCGGCAAAGGAATTCCCAGGGCCGATTGAGAGCCCCGAAGGGGCATCAGACTCCTCCGCCTTCGTTTTCATCCAAATTTGTTGCCTGACTTCAGTGCCAGGAAAAATAGTGGAAAGTGTTCTAAACATCAAAAGCATATTAATGTTAAAATCAAACCGCCTAATTTGTTCCTAACAATCAGGATTAACTTACACACTTAGTTTATTATTTTAAATTGTTACCGTACTATGATGGCACATGATTAATTTGTAATCTATACCACCCATATTTCTCTTTATCGTGCCCTTCTGTAAACCGTTGTGATGGTTATTTAACTTAACGACGGTATAGAAAAGTTTTTAAATAAATAAATAAGGCAAGGAGAGCAGCTCGGAGGCATTCAGGAGAGGGGCCCTAAGGTGCGTTCAGCCCAGGGGGCCAATGGCTAAGGGAGTCAAGCGGTCAAAAGGTCCCGGCCTTCAGCAGGAGTGGAGAATCCAAACGCTAAGAGACTGCTTCAGACCTTATCCCCCTACCCACGGGATGATTCGTCCTCCGAGGTCTCAGAGCATGATGATCAGGAGCCTAGTGGGGCTTCTCATCAGGGAAGGCATCTGGAGGAGGACCAGGACCTACCTCCAGCTCACATGGGTCCACAGATTGTCAAAGGAGATGACCCAAAGTTGGTCTGCCTGTTTTGCAGGGATGAGTTGGGCCCGCTAATTCCTGTGATCCTCGAAGAATTGGGTATTGAGTCCCCTCAGGAGGATTCCTGGATGGGTTCTGTGGATCCCGTCATGGTGAATTTGCGTGGTCCAACCAAGTCCTTTCCCTTTCATCTTTCTTTTACAGACTTGCTGTTCCGAGAATGGGTTACTCCTGATCTGGGCTTGAAGGTCAGTAAGGCAATGGACAAGCTATATCCCTTGCCAGAAGAGGCATTAGACCTTCTCTGGGTTCCTAAGGTGGATGCGGCAGTGTCGGCGGTCACTAAAAAGACCACTATCCCTTTGATGGATGTGTTGGCACTCAAAAATTTCCAGGATTGGAAGCTGGAGGTGCAGCTCAAAAAGATATTCGAGGTGTCTGTGCTTGGTGTCCGAGCTGCCATGTGTAGTAGTTTCTCCTTGAGGGCAAGTCTTCGCTGGGTCCAGAAATTGCAGAATAGCACTGCCCTGACGGAAGAATGAGCGGTGCAAGTGGGGCTTCTGGAAGCGGCGGTCGCTTATAGTGCAGATGCCCTTTATGACCACCTGCATACTTCAGCCAGATCAGTAATCTCAGCGGTATCTGCCCGCAGACTTCTCTGGTTGAGAAATTGGTCAACGGATGTTTCCTCCAAAACTCAGTTGGGCTTTTTACCTTTTAAGGGAAAGCTGTTTTTGGAAAGGACCTGGAGGACATGATTCAATCCTTGGGTGAGAACAAGGTACACCGCCTACCAAAGGATAGGCCAAGGGCGAGGGGCTCCTTCCCATCTCGCTTGCACCTACAAGGAAATCAAAGATTCTTTTCCTCCCGGTCTTCAGGATCTTCCTTTCGACAGCCATTGGGAAGACAACAGTCCTGGTCTCAGTCCTTTCGATGCCGGCGCTTCAGCAGACCAGGAGCCCCGCAGTCCTCTGGCGGCCTCAAATCCTTCCAATGATGTGAGACCGGTCCATTCCTCTGCTCCAGTGGTGGGAGGCAGATTGTCTCGGTTTTACAAGGAATGGGCCACACTGACAGCCGACCAGTGGGTCCTCAATGTGATAAAGCACGGTTAAGTGTTAGATTTTGCTTGGCGCCTTTGAGATCGCTTTCTCGTCTCCCCATGCTTGTACTTCGAGAAGCGCCGGGTGGTACAAGACAGTTGCAGCGTCTCCTCAAACTCGGGGCCATTGTGAAGGTTCCTCTCGATGAACAGCGGAAGGGCCGTTACTCTATTTACTTCGTGGTGCCAAAGAAAGAGGGCACCTTCCAGCCCATTCTTGACTTAAAAAGAGTAAACAGGTGCCTTCAGATTCCGTGGTTTCGCATGGAAACTCTGAGATCCGTCATTGTGTCGATACACAAGGGCGAATTCTTGGCTTCTCTAGATCTCACAGAAGCGTACCTGCACATCGGTATCCAGTTCGACCACCAGAAATTCCTGAGATTCGCCATCCTGGGAGACCACTTCCAGTTTCATGCCCTGCCATTCAGGCTGGCTATGGCACCTAGGACCTTTACCAAAGTGAAAATTGTGGTGGCGGCGCAGTTCCAGAATGAAGGATTCTTTGTTCACTCATATCTGAACGATTGGCTGATTCAGGCAAAGTCGGAATTGCTTTGCCGCTCAGCAGTTCATAGGGTTCTTCAGTTATTGTGACCGCTCAGCTGGGTGATCAACTTCGCCAAGAGCCACCTGATTTCTTCCCAGTCCTTGGAATTTCTGGGGGCCCGGTTCGACACATGACAGGACCGAGTTTTCCTGCATCGTCAAACTGCAGGAGCAGGTTTGGGATTTGTTGTCCAAGCATCCTCCCAGAGTTTGGGATTATTTGCAGGTGCTTGGATCGATGGCATCCACCCTGGAGTTAGTTCCCTGGGCCTTTGCTCATATGAGACCTCTGCAGTCAGCGTTGCTTTGGAGCCCAGTGTTGGAGCAATTTCATCTCCCTCTGCCTCTTACAGACTCTGCTTGTTCCAGTCTAGATTTGTGGCTCAACTCGGACAACTTGAGCCGCAGGGTATCCCAGGAAGTCCCCGATTGGACGGTGGTCACCACGGACACCAGTCTCTCCGGCTGGGAAGTGGTGTGTCAGGAGAAATCGGTACAGGGCCAGTGGTCGAGGGAGGAGTCCCAGTGGTCATCAATCGTCTGGAGACCAGAGTGGTGCGATTAGCACTACAGGCCCTCCGACTGATCCTGCAAGGGAAGTCGGTCAGGATCATGTCCGACAATGCCAAGGAGGAACCAAGAGTTGACCAGTGGTGAGCAAAGCACAACAGTTGATAATCTGGGTGGAACAGCATCTAGTCAGCATTGCAGCTTCTCACTTCGCCGGGGTCTACAATGTTCAGGCTGATTTTCTCAGTTGTAACCTGCTCGATCCCGGGGAGTGGGAGCTCTCTCAAGAGGCATTCAAGCTCATATGTGACAAGTGTCCAGGCTGAGCATGGACCTGATGGCAACGTTTCGCAATGCCAAGGCTCCTCGTTTCTTCAGTAGACGCCGAGAGCCAGGAGCAGAAGGCGTGGATGCACTGGTTCTCTCCTGGCCAAGGAATGTTCTGCTGTACCTGTTCCCACCATGGCCTCTGATTGGCAAGATGCTGAGGTGCATAGAATCTCACCCTTTCGGAGGTGACTTTGATAGCTCTGGAATGGCCGAGGCGTCCATGGTTTGCGGATCTAGTCAGTCTGGTTGTGGAAGGACCCCACTGGCTGCGAGACCTCCAGAACCTCCTTCGTCAGAGGCCCGTTTGTTTGGAAGAGGCAGATCGCTTTTGTCTAGCAGCATGAGTCTAAAGAGCAAGGGCTACTCTGACGCAGTTGTCTATCCTCTTGCGGTCTCGGAAACTCTCTCCTTCTCAGGCTTATGTCAGAGTTTGGGGGATATTTGAGTCATGGTGTATTGATCAGGGAGTGGCTCCTTCTGGTGCCTTGGTATTGCATATTTTGTCGTTCTTGCAGGCTGGCCTGGCAAAGGGCCTTTCATGCAGCTCGTTAAGGGTACAGGTGGCGGCTCTGGGTTGCTTCCACGGTAAGGTCGGTGGAAATGCATTGGCTGCACATCTGGATGTGGCACGTTTTCTCCGAGGAGCAAAACATTTACATCTGCCGGTCAGGAACCCTTGTCCGTCGTGGAGCTTGAATCTGGTTCTCAAAGCTCTGTGTGGGGCACCTTTTGAGCCGTTGAAGAGGGTGAATCTAAAAGATCTTAGTTAAAGACTGTTTTCCTCGTGGCTATTTCCTCAGCTCGTCAGGTGTCAGAACTTCAGGCGTTATCCTGCAGGGAACTCTTTTTGAGAATTACGGATATGGGAGGTTCGTTATGAACGATTCCTTCCTTTCTCCCAAAAGTTTTATCCTCTTTTCATTTGAATCAATTGGTAGAGCTTCCTTCCTTTCCTGATTTGGATCGATCCGATCCTCAGTCGAGGGACCTGAGGAAACTAGATGTGCGTCGCATTCTATTGCGTTATTTGGAGGTTACCAATAGTTTCCCATGTCGGATCATCTCTTTGTGCTGTGGAGTGGTCACAAAAGAGGACACAAGGCGTCCAGGGCTACAGTCACTCGCTAGTTGAAGGAGGCTATTGGTTCGGCGTATCTGCTTCAAGGCCGGCTGCTCCCGGTTGGTCTTCGAGCATATTCTATCCGTTTGCAGGCAGCATCTTGGGCGGTTTGTCAGCAAGTTTCATCGCAAGAGATTTGTAGGACGGCTACGTGGAAGTCTTTGCCCACCTTTGTGAGGCATTACCGGTTGGATGTCCAGGCCCCAGACACTGGGGGGGTTTGGTGAAGGTGTGATCTGAGCGTCCCAGGGTCCCACCCCAACTAGAAGAGCTCTGGTACATCCTAGGAGTCTGGACTGATCCGGGTATGTACAGGGAAAGGAAAATTGGTTCTTACCTGCTAATTTTCGTTCCTATAGTACCACGGATCAGTCCAGAGTCCCGCCTATTTTCAGCATTCGGGTGATGGAGTCCGCTTGTTCGGTGCTTCATTTTTTCTGCAGATTGTTTTTCCAGATATCTATACGCGCTCACGGATTCTGGTTTGTCTTGAGGTTCGTGAGCAGGTTGAGTGCGGTTACAAGGTTTCTCTCCCCCGGTTCTTGCGAGGCCGTTAACTTGGTATGATAGTTTTATCTTGTTCTGCTTTGATACAGTAAAATACTGACGGGACTGTAGGTGGCACCTCAGGGTATAGGGCAGAGTTGGTCAAAACTTCTCTGTCTCCATCTGCTGGTGGGGAGGCAAAACCAAGAGTCTGGACTGATCCGTGGTACTACAGGAACGAAAATTAGCAGGTAAGAACCAATTTTCCTTTGACTTCCCGAGACCTCCCATCTCAGGAATCGGCACAGACGGAGGGCTTGGTGGCGTATGGGGCGGATGCCTTATACGATCTTCTGCGTACTTCCTCCAGGAGCATGGCGTCAGCAATTTCAGCCAAGAGGCTCCTGTGGCTACGCAACTGGTTGGCCGATGTCTCTTCCAAGGTCCAGTTGAGTGCTTTAACTTTCAAGGGGAAGTTTCTCTTTGGCGAAGACTTGGAGCAGCTGGGGGGAGAACAAGGTTCCCAAACTCCTGGATAAGCCTAAGTCTTCAAGAGGCTTCCTTCCAGCCCGCTCTCGTTTTCGGGGACAACGAATATTCTGGCAAAGCAGGGCGCTGACTTCGGGTCAGACACAGCCCTCTGGCAGGTCGCAAGCCTGGTCTCATTCCTTTCGGGGCTGTAGACCCTCTTGTGACGGGGTCAGTTCCGCGCTACTTGGAGCCAAGTCCACTCAATGAGATGCGGTCGGCCCATTCCTCGGTTCCTCTAGTGGGAGGACGACTGTCCGGTTTTTCGAGGAATGGGTCAAGATTACCTCCGATCAGTGGGTTCTAAACATCATAGAACACGGCTACGCGTTGGAATTTGCTTCGCCTCTCCAAGACCTTTTTATAGCCTCCCCTTGCGGCTCTCGCATGAAAGAACAGATTGTTCGGACCCTCAACCGGCTGAACTGTCTGGGGGCCATAGTTCCCGTCCCCCAGCTGGAGAGGATGATGGGAAGCTACTCCATCTTTTTCTTGGTCCCAAAAAAGGAGTCCTTCTGGCTGATCCTGGACCTGAAGAAGGTGAACAGAGCCCTCAAAGTTCCACATTTCTGGATGGAGACCCTGCGCTCGGACATTGCAGCGGTCCGCAGCGGCAAGTTCATGGCTTCCCTGGACTTAATGGACGTGTATTTGCACATAGCCATCCGCAGGGATCATCAGAAGTTTCTTCAGCTCATGATTCACGGCATGCATTTCCAGTTTTGTGTCTTGCCATTCAGTCTGGCTATGGCGCCTCGCACGTTCACCAAGCAGCTCTCAGGAGGGAGGGTGTACTGGTTCACCCGTATCTGGACGACTGGCTCATCCGAGCGAAGTCGAGAGTTCTCTGTGAGATGGCGGTCACCAAAGTCGTGAGTCTTCTGGAATCACTTGGATGGGTCACCAGTCATGCCAAGAGCAACCTTCTCCCATCTCATGTGCTGGACTTCTTGGGAGCCAGGTTCGACACCCGTGTGGGGAAAGTGTTCCTCCAGTCGGACTGGATCACCAAATTGATGCAGCAGGTCCATCATCTCTTGTCGCTTCCTCTCCCCAAGGTCTGGGACTATTTGCGAGTCCTTGGTTCCATGGCGTTCCCCCTTTAGTTGGTCCCATGGACGTTTGCCAGTATTCTCTGTCTCCAGCAGATGGTGTACACACATTTCTCTACTGGGGATTGCTTCATTTTTTGATAGGAGAAATAGAAGAAAAAATTAATTGCCCCACTCTCCAGTGGTTATACCAAATAGTCCCTCCTCCAGTTGAGAATTCCTGAGGTGATTTCCATGGTCCCTCAAATGAGTGCCTTGATCTGATAGTTGGTTGCATCCCTACCAGCAGATGGAGGCAGAGAATAAAAACTTTTCAGGCACTGCAAGAGTGCCACCTGCAGTCTCTCAGTATTTCTTTGTCTCCAGCAGATGGTAGAGGTGCAAACCTGCAGTATGAGATAGGGAAAAAAAAGAGTTTAAATTAGATTTAGAGCAAAAGAGAAGTGAAGATTTTGAGGAGACACTCCCTGAAGTGTTAGGTATCTTCCTAGACCATCCTTCAGGTTGAGCTGGGTGAGCGAGAGGTTGGCAATCTCTGATCAGCTTTGGCCCACAGCATCCAGGGTCCTGCTTCCCTCTTTCTTCCTGAAGACTTCTTCCCCAAAGTGTCTCCAGCAGCAGGGACTTCAGAGATGTTGGAGTTGTTTCGGTAATAATTTCTTTGGTCTCCTTGCTCAGCACGCTGTACCGACGTCATTCCTGATCCCGTTGGGGCCAAGGGGAAGTGGGCTTCCAAGCAGGTTGAGCACCCTCCCGGTGGGCTAGGCCCCCTCTTTAGGCTTGGTCGGCACATTGCGTGGTAGGCCACAGTGGCGCCAACTTGCGCGTGTTTTTGTGCCTGTATTGCCCTCCATAGAGCTTTAGTTCGCACAGTGCGTCAGCTCTGCGCACGCGCTGTACGCATAACATTGCATGCATACTGTTAAGCGCTAAATCACGCTTAAGGCGCTTCTCTACGAACACAAGGATTCCATACCAAATTTTGTAGAAATATTAATTTTTATTGCATATCCTTAAAAAATACAGGTACCCTTGGGAGGAACAGATGGCCAGATTTCTGCTTATGCAAAGCTCTAGCCTCTGTCTCTCTTTGTATATCAGTGAGTGCTGCTTTTTATAGGTAAAACATGCAATAATTCCTAACTTGCATGAGCCTATTGGAGTATCAGTTACACAGTTTCTCATATCAAAACAAGATGAATTAGACCTATGTTACCCTGATCCCCTTTCCAAAATTATCTCAAAGTGGGGCCTATTTGCCTAGTGGTCACATCAATCTTCTATTAGAATCTTGAAAAAATGACATGACAAAGAACTCTTTTCACCGGTGCCACTGTAGTTGAAATGTTAGCCTGTGAGATTCTGATCTTTTCCTTCTGCTCATTGTGACCCTATGACCCTCCATCACAAGTTTTAGAGAGCTCCGGCTGCTGTCCAGATATCTCCTGGAATTTCCCAAATTAGGATCAGTAGGGCATTTAAGGTTCCCGTGGCCAGAACTGCAAGCAGGTCAAGGCAGCAGAGGATTCTGGGTCAGTTATAGTCTCCATGTTGGTTTCAAACTCAGGCACACATATCAGTACATACGCGCACAACTTGCTAGATACAGAATACAAGTAAATCCGGGTGCACGGGCTGTGCGGGCACCTCGCTGTAGCTCGCGTAGGCGCCTGAAATCCGTGCGCCTAAAATTTTAAGTGCAAGCCATCTGAACATGCAGCTATCATCGCCAATGACTCCTGCAGTAAAGAAACATAAGTGCCTTTCTCGCTGCGCTGCTTGTCATATTAGGGCTGCACAATCTGACCTGTATTCTTGTTTATGTCAGCACTGTGAGGAAGCCCAGGGACTTTGCTAAGCCTGGATCCTCCCATTCAGAGGATGGGTCGGCCACAGTCTTTACTGGAAGTCCGTTGGATCTGAGTAACCCTGGGACTGGGGCATCCATGGGAGATGGAAATTTAGCAGCACCTACCCCAGTACTTCCTAGGCTAGGCATGGACCCAGCCGCCTTCTCTTGGGTGGAATTCTTTCAAGGCCTTCAAACCTTCGTACAGTCTGCTACCTCACTTGCCCCTGTCTGGACAGAACCTCAGCCGGTAAGCTCTCCCTCTTACAGTCTGGCAGACTGCGAGGCATGCCTCAACTCGCCAATGGTATCCCTAGCGGGGACCTGGATGGCATGGACAAAGAAGAGGATCCAGATTCCTTGGAAGATGGGGAAATCCCCCCTGGTTTAGAACTGTATCGGACCATGTTACGGTTTTTCCATAGAGACGAATTGCCGGCCCTGGTTTCCCAGACCCTGAAGATGCTGGGAGTTCCTGGGGTGGACTCTGATGAAACCAAAGAAGAATCCCATTCTGATTTCCCTATTTGAAAGTCTCTTGCTACTTTCCAGTACTGGAAGCCATCCAGGAGTTTATTGAGATGGATTAGGATGCCCCAGAAGCAAGTTTTAAAGGTGAATTAGCGATATAAGCTCTATACCAACTGGATCCGGCAGCAAGAGAATGTTTGCATTTCCCTAAAGTGGTCTGTGCCGTCATTAAGTGAACAACTATCCCAGTTTAGGGAGGAGTGGCCTTAAAGAATGTGCACGACAGGTGGATGGAGTCCATTCTTAAACAGGCCTTTGACGCAAAGGCAATGACCTTACAGATTGCTTCTTTTTTTGTGCCCTGGTAGCTCGTTTGTGCCTGCTCCTCTCTCGGGAGGTGAACTCTAGAGCAGTTATGGTACCCGCAGCCTCCTTTTTAGCTGACGCGGGCTCGGACCTAGTCCGTATCTCCGCCAGGAGAGTGGCCTCAGTGGCGGCAGCCAGAAGACAGCTATGGCTGTGGAATTGGTCAGCAGACGCAATCTCCAAGGCAAATCTCACAAAGATGCCCTTTAAAGGATCACTCCTCTTCGGAAGTGATTTGGAAATGCTAGCCAGTAAATGGGGCGAATCTCTGTACCCCGGCTACCAGAAGATGAGGGAAAGCAGTTACAGTGCCCCTCGCCCATGAGGGGTCGATCCAGGGGTTCCCAACACTTTCGCTCCTGCAGAAACTCGACATTTCAGAGGTCTCAGTCCTTTCTGAGTTGCAAGTCCAAGAGAGGGTTAGGCTCTGGTTCAGGTTCGTTCCGAACCCCTCAATGAAGTTTTGCCGACCCACCCTTGGAACGAGGAGAAAGGGGGGGTTGACTATCCCTCTTCTACCAACGGTGGGTCGAGATCACTTCAGACAACAGTGTACTAAAGGTCATACAAGAAGGATATGCGCTGGAATTTCGCCGTACTCCTCGGGACATATTCATGATATCTCCTTGCCACTCCCAGCACAAGAAGCAGGCAGTGGATACTACCTTGTTAAGTCTTCTTAGGATGAGGGCTATAATCCCAATACCTGCG